>NC_081852.1:43209117-43809117 GCF_963259705.1 Myotis daubentonii
TGGGGGAGAAATTGGAACTTTTGTATACTGCTGGTGGGGATGAGCAATGACGCAGGTACGATGGGAAATAGTATGGAGGTTCCTCAACAAAGTGAAAATAGCGCTACTACCTGATCCAGCAATCCCGCTTGTAGGAATTTACTCCACAAGGGTTAAAATCGGGATCTTGCTGAGATGGTTGTGCTCATGGGACACAACTAGCAATAGTCAAGATGAGGAAACAACCTACACGTCCAGGGACAGATGAATGGATAAACACAATGTAGTATATACACACATAGAATGGACTATCACTCAGCTTTAAAAAAAAAGAAAAAAGAAAAAGAAAAATCTACATATGTGACAACGGGAATGAGCCAATCACAGAAAGGAATAATACTGCATGATACTATTTATATGAGGTATCTAAAATAGTCAAAGGCGCCCTGACCTGTTTGGCTCAGTGGATAGAGCATCGGCCCACGGACTGAAGGGGTCCCAGGTTCGATTCCGGTCAAGGGCAGGTACCTGGGTTGCGGGCACATCCCCCAGTAGGGGGTGTGCAGGAGGCAGCTGATCGATGTTTCTAACTCTCTATCCCTCTCTGTAAAAAATCAATAAAAATATATTTTTAAAAGTACATAAAATTAGTCACAGTATAGAATTAAATAATGGAACGGTGGTCGCCAGGGGATGGGGAAATTGGGGGAGGGGAGGGACTAACAGGCACACGCTTCAGCTCAGCAAAATGCAGACGCTCTTGAGGTTTGCTCCACAACACGGTGCCTACTTCAACATACCGTGACTGTGCACCTAAAATCTGCTTCGTGGGGAGATCTCTTGTCAAGTGTTCTTACCACAATAAAAGGCGGTGTGTTTTTTAATTGGCCCATTTCTAACTGACAATCAAAGCCTGCTCGGACTTAACCACAGACACAGACCCCTGAGCCCAGCCAAAGGTCCTGCCAGTGCTCCCCCGACGCTGTGTGACGTCGGGAAGGAGCGGACCAGCTCCGGGTTGGCTTTCCTCGCCCGCAGGGGAGTCTCGGCGGAACGGCAGGCAGCGCCGCCGCCACCAACGGGGCGGTCCACAGTCAACGCCGCGGGTGGACCCCCACGGCATCAGCCGGGCCGACGGGGCCCGACCAAAGCCCAGCGCCCGGCGGGACCACCGCGCCTCCGCCCCAGCAGGCGCCGGGGTGCGAAACGTCTGGGGAGGAAGGCACCAAGTCCGGCCCCGTTGAGTCACCACCACCCAAAGGAAAGGCGTCAGTACGACCAGCCCACGGCCTCGTTTCCTAGGCAGCTGGACCAAAACCTCGGCTCACCTCCGACCGGACTCGCGAGCTGGCACCTCCCCTTCATTCAGCGCCTCGGTCGCCATCTCAGTCAGCAAACTGCTTCCACCGCCCCCAACGTTAGGCCCCGCCCCCGCGCCTTTGGATTGGCTAAAGTGTTCCGCCCTCTTCCACACGATTGGATGACTTGACCGCCCCTTCTCAGCCAGAACGATTTCATTATATTTCATTATATTATTGGTCTATTCAAATAGCTAACCGTCATTGGTCGCCTCCTGCCCTGGCGGAGTAGAGAGGGATTGGAGCAGGGGAGGAGACCCAACCCCGAGGCCTGCCGGGAGTTGTAGTTTCTCGTTTTCATGAACCCTTCGGACTCCACCGATTTGTAGGTTCAAGTCAGATATCGGCAGCCTACGCTCAAATTTGTTCTGATGTATAAATCTCAAAAAACTGTCGAATTTAAAAGTCACTCTCCAAAATGCAAGATTTCGTTTTCTGTCCACAGAAATACCTAGGAAGGTAGGTACAGAGTGACAACCAAGAAATACTATTAAATTGCTATGAAATTTAGTTCACAGCCTGCGTTTTTCAGATGGTCGTCACACAGTGTAGCGGTAGGTTATTTATGCTTCATTCCACCCGCTCCCTTCCGGCTTCCCAGAGAACCCACAGTTTGCATCTCTAGTCTGAATCATGAAACAAAAATCTGCATAACTTTGTACCTGGCTGAGCTTTAGACCTCAATGGTAGAAATAACCATAATTATGCTTGCCCTCCCTGCCTCACGGTGAAGATTAACTGAGGCAACAGATATGAGAACATTGTCAACTGGAAGCATTATTTTTTCTGTATTCCTTTTCTATGCTGGATTTTTCTAAGGGATATTTTCTCTATTGCTCCTGACATCCTTTCAGCTGAGGTTCTCCATCTCTCTCCTCTTCATTAAGTTCTACCCACATGTTTCAGTTTCTCACCAGTTCTTCCCTGCCTTAGAGCCTTTGCAAGTGTTGCTTGTTCTGGGTGGCCCCATTTTCACTTCATTATATTTCAGATCTCAGCTGAAATGTCACTGGTCCAGATGCCTTCCATGGCACCCACTGTATAAATCGGTTCCCCTACTGAACCTTCACATAGCGCTCTGTATTCTTCCTTCACAGCTCTTATCACAATTTATAATTACATAGTTGTTTGTGTGAACATTAGTTTCACGTGAAGTTTCCCAACTAGACTTCCTGCCACAAGTGGGCAGAGACTACTAGTATATCTGTTTTGCTCTCTGGCATAGTGGTCTTTCAAATCGATATCTTTTAAACAAGTTTTAGGCGGGGGTGGGGGACTTTTTTAATTTTTCAATTACAGTTGACATGCAATATTATTTTATATTAGTTTTTAGGTGTACAGCATAGTGTTTAGATAATTATGTAATTCATGAAGTGATCCCATCCAATAGTTCTAGTACCCACCTGGTACCATACATAGCTATTACAGTATTATTTGCTGTATTCCCTATGCTGTACTTTACAACCCGTGATCTTTCGAACAAATTAACAAACAAGTCCTCAGACTATATTATCCCACCCAAAAATTGAATCACATGTTCTAATAGATTATTTCAATTAATGAGAATTCAGCCCTAACCGGTTTGGCTCAGTGGAGAGAGCGTGAGCCTGCGGACTCAAGGGTCCTAGGTTCGATTCCGGTCAAGGGCATGTGCCTTGGTTGCGGGCACATCCCCAGTGGGGAGTGTGCAGGAGGCAGCTGATCGATGTTTCTCTCTCATCGATGTTTCTGACTCTCTATCCCTCTCCCTTCCTCTCTGTAAAAAATCAATAAAATATATTTTTTAAAAAAAATGAGAATTCATATTAAAAATTAATAAAAATATCAAAACTGCATTTGGTTTCATGTTTAACAAATTGTTTTTATTGAGCAAATACATGAAAAGAAACACAGAATTCAGCAAACATGTATCAGTGGAACTTTTCATTGAACCCCAAACAACCTTGGAAAATCCAGCCTCATAATTTACATGTATGTAAATTACACACACACACACAGCAGGGAACCAATGTCTCAGATTCTGCCCTTTCTTCAACGTATGAACAAAGTTTTTTTTCCTGCTCCATAATACCCAGCCCATCAATTGATTGAGTGATTGAATGAAACTGATGCTTTACACGGAGGAAATATTCTAAAATTTAAAGTATTACCACTGTAACTGGTGGGAGACCACCACACAACCATATTTCTGGTTCATCTGTTTTGATGACATTTTTATATAAAGTGCCTTAATGTTTGGGGAAATACAGCAAGTATTTGAGCATGGACTCTGGAGTTAGTTAGCCGAGGTTCAAATCCTAGCTCCATCGCTTCTGGCTGTGTGATCCCAGGCAAGTTACTTAGCTTTTTTTTAGTAAATGGGTTTGATAGTAGGGTGAGGGGAGGACAGGCATCGACTTGTTGTTCCACTTATTTATGCATCGTTGGTTGCTTCTCGTGTGTGCCCTGACCAGGGATTGAACCCAAAACCTTGGCATATTGGGACGATGCCCTAACCAACCGAGCTACCCAACCAGGGCTACTTTCTAATTTCATTTCCTTTTCTGTAAAGTGAGATAATACTATTTATTGAACAGATACTGTGAGGATTAAATGAGAGGGTCTCTGAAAAGCTGCCTGGCAGCACAGTGGCTGGTACATACCAAGACTAGATAAATGTTCAAGTGATAGAATAAAGATCAAGAATGCTAACCTCCCTTCTCAGATAATCCTTCTACCTCCATTGCTGTGTGATGAGGACCACATGTTACACTTGTAGTCACAGTTAGTGAATTACTCTGGAGAGGGGGTGTTTCCCCTCAGAACCAACTGTTCTGCTGTGATTTCTGATGAACAGCAGGTGTCACGGCTGAGTGCTCTAAAATGACACACACTCCAGCTGACAAACCTGCACGCTCTGTCTCTGCAAAGGTGCCACGGCTCCCTGCAATCATCCTCAGTCCGGGTACTAGTTACCAGCCTGCAGGAAGCAGGGTTATACAGAGCAACCTTAAAGTTCGGAAAGTCATCTTGTTTCCAACAAACTGGCTGACAGAAGGTCACAGAAAAGTAGTCCCAGCCCTCAAGGAATTTGTAATAGACTCCAGGAGACAAAACAAATGCGCGTAAGCCACATACAACCCAAGACAGATTAGAATTGTGGAGACTAAATATCAAAGTGGAGAGCAGACCCCTAGGGATTCAGAAGCCTGGAGAAGGGAAGAAAGGCCCGGGCTCTCGGGGATGGTTTAAGAGCGAGGGCGTGGACTTGAGTCTGCCACAAAGATCACTGCAAATCCATCGACCTACCCCAACAGACTTCAAGCTTTGGGGGCAGAAGTCGTGTTCTAATCATTTTTGTTTCCAGGTCCTAACCTCAGTGGAGCGGGGAAAGGAAGGAAGGAAGTTGAGAGAGACATAGAAGAAACAAGTTGACAAAGAAAGACAGAAGAGAATCCACCACGACTCCCATCCCAACATCGCCCTTTCCACACCCCCACCTGTAACCGCACCCTCCAACAATGCAAGTGACTTGCAGTCCCAATGAAACTTTGTTTTCCACTTTTTTTTCCTGTTTTCTCTGCTTAAATTAAAACAGTATATTACGATGCCCACATCAAAATATAAAAGTAGCCGAAACCGGTTTGGCTCAGTGGATAGAGCGTCGGCCTGCGGACTGAAAGGTCCCAGGTTCGATTCCGGTCAAGGGCATGTACCTTGGTTGCAGGCACATACCCAGTAGGGAGTGTGCAGGAGGCAGCTGATGGATGTTTCTCTCTCATCGATGTTTCTGACTCTCTATCCCTCTCCCTTCCTCTCTGTAAAAAATCAATAAAATATATATATTTATATATATATATATATATATATATATATATATATATATATATATATAGCTCTAGCTGGTTTGGCTCAGTGGATTGGCTCAGTGGATAGAGCGTCGGCCTGCGGACCAAAGGGTCCCAGGTTCAGTTTTAGTCAAGGGCACATACCTTGGTTACAGGCTCCTCTGGCCTCAGTCGGGACTCGTGCAGGAGGCAACCAATCAATGTGTTTCTCTCACATCAGTGTTTCTCTGTGTCTTTCCCTCTCTCTTCCACTCTCCCTAAAAAATCAATAGATAAATACCCTTGGGTGAGGATTAACAAATATATATATAAATAAAAGTAGCATGGGCACAATGAACATTTCTGAGCCTTGAGATTGATTAGAGATGGGTGAGGGTGCCTACTGACCATATGAAAAAAAAGACTAAAAATTTAACCGTTCGTTATCTTGTCAAATGGCCAACAGCCCCACCAAAATATCACTTGCTCTTGTGTAATATCCACTTCCCCCCTTTCTTTGCCAACCAACTTCTATTTGCCATGATAAAGTCTTTGAAAGCATCACTTTAATGGCTTTCTCATCATCTGTTAATATTTAGCTCTTCTCTGTTTATATCGTTTAATTACACAAGTAACACATGAAGACATTTTCCTTGTAAGGAAATTTCAAATACAGGTAAAATCCTAGCCTACCACCCCTACATTCTAGTCCCTCCTCTAAGACGCCACTATTTTCAGTTTGATATGTGCCTTTCTAGATCATTTTCTATAACGTACATTTATTTAACAAATACTTATTGAATGCCTACTACGTACGTACCAGGCACTGTTCTAAGCCTAGCGATTATTAGGCATAAACAGAACAAAGTCCCCTCTTGTGGCATCTCTTGTGACATTACATTCTAGTGGTGACACATACAAAAAGAACATTATTTTGCTTTTGCTTTTAGAAAAGTGATGCATTATAAATATTATCCTTATATGGGGGTGTCAGAGATCTTTCTATGTCAGAACACAAATAGCCATTGTCCTTTTGAACTGCTGTGTAATATTCCACATTAGAAATATTCCCTGGTTTATGTAATCATTCCCCTCCAGTTGCACATTTAGGTTTATGTCAATCTGGGTGGCAAGCACTCGAAACCGACTTTGGCTAACTAACAGAAGCTGAACTTGTTGAAAAGATCCTAGGCCAGTGATGGCGAACCTTTTGAGCACGGCGTGTCAGCATTTTGAAAAACCCTAACTTAACTCTGGTGCCGTGTCACATATAGAAATTTTTTGATATTTGCAACCATAGTAAAACAAAGACTTATATTTTTGATATTTATTTTATATATTTAAATGCCATTTAACAAAGAAAAATCAACCAAAAAAATGAGTTTGCGTGTCACCTCTGACATGCGTGTCATAGGTTCGCCATCACTGTCCTAGGCTGAAGAACTGGCAGAAAGAAAGGGGGTTAGAGACCCAGAAGCCCAGCCAAGGTCATGCCATTCATTGTCACTTGACTTTCGGCACAGTCACCCCTCTGCTGATTTCCCATCTGTCCTTGGGCCTCTGAGTCACACCCTGAGGAGGTAGAATCATGGGTGAGAACATCTGATTGGCTGAGCCTAGATAGTGTGCCTTCCCCCTTTTGCCAGGAGGAAAACCCTGTCTCCCACCAAAGTGGAAAATTACCCCCCAAAGTGGGGAAAAATTAAAGGACAAATGTGTAGTACAAATCATTCCTAATTTTTTTGCTTCCTGGGGCACACCTTAACCCTTCAGTCTCTTTCAGATACACCAAAAACTAACGTCTACATTATTCCATTGGCCCCCCCCAAAAAAGAAAACAGTCTTCTGCTTTGCTGTGGAATTATCTTCAAGATTGGCCATACCCCCTAGCCGGTGTGGCTCAGTGGATACTGCTAGAGCGTCAGCCTGCAAACTGAAGGGTTCAATTCCAGTTCAGAGCATCTTCCCTGGGTTGCCAGCTTGATCCCCTAGCAGGAGGCAGCCAATCAATGATTCTCTCATCATTGATGTTTTGATCTCACTCTCCCTCTCCCTTCCTCTCTTAAATCAATTAAAAAAAAAATTAAGTCATATCTTTAAAAAAAAAAAAAAAAAGTGTGAGAGAGTGGGGGAGAGAACTCAACGAGGCCAAGGGAAGAAGAACCAATCTGTGAGGCTAAAAACAACAGAGTTCAGAGCTGGAACCCCCAGGAAGAACTCTGGGGATCATTTTCCCCAGCCAGGAGAACAAGCTGGGAAGCAGCCAGGTCACCAGCAAGAGGCTGGCAGAGAGAAGGAAGGACTGCACGCACGAGTCACAGCGCGTTTGTGAGTGGGATTCACCATCTGTCAGGCACCGAGCTCAGTGTTGGGACTAGAGCGTTGAATGAACCCTGTGTCCTACCCTCAGAAAACTGAGACTGTAGCTGGAGGGCCAGAGAGCCAGGCAGCCTGGACTGCAACAGAGGCCAGGACCAAATTCTCTGAAAACCCAAAGGTACTTCAAGCAGCCAGGCCTGGCGTGGTTGCTGGGTCTGAGGGGGGCAGAGGGCGGGCGGTCCTCAGTCTTAGAGGGTGGGTGGGAAGGCCTGCAAACCCACCGAGGCATTTAGACTGGAATCTCTCTGTTCCTCTAATCAGAAACACCCCAGGCCTCAGGTCAGGAGGCCCCAGGTGCTGATAAGTTTCAAAGCAGTAACACATATGTGATGTTCAGAAATGAGCAGTCCACAATGAACTCGCTGTGTGGAGTGTTATCTTCACGGCCGTGTGAGCTGAAGCCTGGATAGACCTATATTTCTTTCTGCCACTATAACCCATTCTCACAGAGAGTGGTTTGGTATGAAGAGAAATATTGCACATAAGTCTCTATAGCTATTGGGAAGTAGGGCGAAGGTCAGGAAAGGCCCCAAGCCTTCCCCTACCTACCTCTCTATCCTCTACAGGGGGGGGGGGGGGGGGCCTTCAGAGTCAGCTTCGGAGAGTCCCCCATTCAAAACCAGAAAGTAAAGGGCATTGTCCCTCAGCCCCTTGTAGGCCTCTAGTCATCCCCACCCATAGGATCCATGGTCTTTCAAGAATGTCAGGAGTGCCCTAGCTGGTTTGGCTCAGTGGATAGTGTCAGCCTGCAGACTGAAAGGTCCCAGATTCAATTCCAGTCAAGGGCACATGCCTGGGTTGCGGGCTCGATCCCCAGTTGGGGGTGTGCAGGAGGCAGCCGATCAATGATTCTCTCTCATCATTGATGTTTCTATCTCTCTCTCCCTCTCCCTTCCTCTCTGAAATCAATAAAAATATATTAAAAAAAAAAAAAAAAAGAATGTAAGGAGTGCCCTAGCCAGTTTGGCTCAATGGATAGAGCATCAGCCTGTGAATGGAAGGGTCCCCAGTTTGATTCTGGTCAAGGGCACATACCTTGTTGCAGGCTCAATCCCCGGCCCTGGTCAGGGCCCATGTGGGAGGCAACCAATCGATGTGTCTCTCTCACATCTATGTCTCTCTCTCTATGTCTCTCCCCCTCCCTTCTACTCTCTCTAAAAACAACGGGAAGGGTATCCTCCAGTGAAGATTGACCACAACAAAGAACGTAGGGAGTGAGAGCTGCTTTGCTCATTCATTCACACTTCCCTGTGCATTAAATCCAAGGGTGCAGCTTCTGGAATACAGATTCAAAGGACTACTTCTGATTGTGAAATAAACAGCTTGTCACCCAGTTAAAATAGTTTCACATAGTCGTTTATATTGGGAAACTTGAAAACCTTCTGGGGAGTCAACAATTGTGTCTCAGGTTACCGGTTTACATCTGCTGCATGTCTGGATTTGTTGGCATAATTTTTTTTTATTACAATGTTGGCTTCTCCCACTAAACTGTAGGCTGCGTGGGTTAAGGACTATATTTGGTTTTGCTTAACTAACTATTTGTTGAATGAATAAAGGAACAAATGAATCAAATAAATCAAAGAATAAGTGAAACAATGTGGTTACATGGGTCTTATAAAAAACTATATCCTGCCCAGCGGGTGTGGCTCAGTGGTTGAGCATCGACCCATGAACCAGGAAGTTGCAGTTCAATTCCCAGTCAGGGCACATTCCCAGGTTGCAGGCTCAATCCCAGTAGAGGGTGTGCAGGAGGCAGCCAATCAATGAATCTCTTTAATCGTTGACATTTCTCTCTCTCTCTCTCCCTCTCCCTTCCTTTCTCTGAAATCAATAAAAAACATCTATATATATATATCCTGCCTCTATAGGATTTTGTTTTCATGCATCCAGCATCTCTTTAGGGATCCTCTGCTCCCCTTTCCTGAGTCTGTGTGTTTTGGGTGGGACTTACCCTATCTCTGGCTATAGGAGTGGGCACACAACTCAGGCCTGGCCAATCAGAGGACCCTCTGGAAGCAAGCATCTTACAGTCTAAACCAGTCCAAGTAAAACTATAGAAAGGAAGCATGCAGTAAGAGCCCCACCGGGGAAACTGAATGGGGTGGGAGGGCAGAGGACCAGAGAAACAATTGCCTCCTGGGGAGAGCCGAGACAGCTTCATGGAGGAGGTGTGTAGCTGGACTAAGATTTCTAAGAGTGGAGACATTCTCTGCACAAAGAACAGGACCAAACATGGGGAGACAGGGACATGTAAGATGTGTTTGGGAGCTGGCCCATCTCACAGGAGCAAAGGGCTTCTGTGGGGGTGGAGGACAAGATAAAGTTGGAAGAGTGGGCCAGGGCCAGGTTCCTGAGCGTTCTGGATACTTGTATTAAGGGGCTGAGGGTTTTACTCGGGAGGCAATGCGGACCTATTCAGCGTGGGGGTGGTAGGTAACCCGAGCAGGGCTGGGAGTTAGGAAGCTGATCTGCCAGAGGAGCGGATTAAAGGGAAAGAGGCGAGGGCCCAGACACAAATTGCAGGAGCCCAGCCAAGGAAACATGAAGGGCATTGGCAATGGGACCAGAAATAGGGCATGACTACTGGCAGAGGCACTGAAGGGAAGAATCAACAGGCCTTGGGGAATAAGAACGAGGCAGAGTTCAAAGAGCAGACTGCAAAGCCTGGGTAATAACGTCGGGGCAGTGTTTTGAGAAGGGCGGGTTTTGACATCAAGCAAAACTGGATTTTGAATCCTGGCTCTGGCACTGGTAATTTGTGTAATCGTGGGCAAGTTCTCTCATCTCTGAGCCTTCGTTTTCTTATCCATGTGAGGGGATAATAACTCAGAGATTACTGGAAAAACTAAGGGAAGTAATACCTGTGAAGCATGTTTCAGGTACCAAGCATAGAGTTAAAAACTCAGTGTAGTTAATGGGTACAAGTTTTGGGGAGGAATTATGAAAATGTTCTTTTTTAAAATATATATATATATATATATTTTGATTTATATATATTGATTTCAGAGAGGAAGGGAGAGGGAGAGAGAGATAGAAACATCAATGATGAGAGAGAATCATTGATCGGCCGCCTCCTGCACACCCCCCACTGGGGATCGAGCCCACACCCAGGCATGTGCCCCCAGCCGGAATCAAACCTGGGACCCCTCAATCCCCAGGCCGACGTTCCATCCACTGAGCCAAACCGGCTAGGGCCAAATGTTCTGAAATTAGATTATGGTGATGGTTGCACAACTCTGTATATATACGGAAAACTGTTGAGTTGTATATTTTAAATGGCTGGACTTTATAATATGTAAATTATATCTCAACAAAATAGTTTTTAAATATAATCATTATGTGGTAGGTACTATTATTATTTGCTTCACTTTCTGATCTGAATATTTCTCATAGGCCTTGACTGGCATAGCTCTCCAAAACATCATTGTGGATTTTCTGATTATATTAGCATTGCCTTTTAAAAGTTCCTGGTTGGCATAAACAAGATAGAGTGTTATTTCTTTCTCACATAAAAGAGCCTAGAGCTCTAGCCAGTTTGGCTCAGTGGATAGACCATCAGCCCTCAGACAAGGATCCCATGTTTGATTCGAGTCAAAGGCACATACTTCGGTTGCAGGCTCAATCCTGGACCTAGGTTGGGGTGCATGCAGGAGGCAACCAATCAATATGTCTCTCTCACATTGATGTTTCTCTCTTTGTGTCTCTCCCCCTTCCATTCCACTCTCTCTAAAAATGGAATAAATATCCTCACGTGAAGATTAACAACAAAAAACTTTTTTAAAAAAAGCCTAGAGGTAGGCAGTCCTGGGCTGTGTTTGTGTCTTCTGACATCATTGGAAATCCACTGCTCTTAGTTCAATATGGCTTCGAGAGCCCTAATTATCACATCTACATTCCAGGCAACAAGATGACAGGAAAAGAGAGCTTGGCCCCCTTCCCAATAGGGCAGTGATGGCGAACCTATGACACACGTGTCAGAGGTGACACACGAACTCATTTTTTTGATTTTTCTTTGTTAAATGGCATTCAAATATATAAAATAAATATCAAAAATATAAGTCTGTTTTACTATGGTTGCAAATATCAAAAAATTCCTATATGTGACACGGCACCAGAGTTAAGTTAGGGTTTTTCAAAATGCTGGCACGCCGAGCTCAAAAGGTTCGCCATCACTGTAATAGGGGGAGACTTTTCAAAAATACCACACAACACTTCCCACTTAGATTTTACTGGCCGGAACTTAATCTCATGGCCCCATCTAGCTGCAAGAGAAGCTGAGAATTGTGGTCCTATGGCTCTCAAGCTGCTACAACTTGGGATTCATTGAAGGGGAGACTGGTAATTGGGAGGCAAACAGCAACCTCTGTCATAGCTACTCTTTAACAAAGGGAAGCAGAATACCTGGGGTGTACACCTAAACCTAATATAATATTGTATGTCAACTATAATTGGAAAACAAAAAATTATTTGTTTTTTTAAAAAAAAGGAGGTAGAATACAAAAAATATGTAAATGCATAAGATATCTTTGAAAAGAATACACAGGAAATGATGTTATAGTTTGCTTCCAGGGAGGGACCCTGGGTGGCTAGGTGTCGTGTTTCCCTGCGTGGTTCAGGGTTCGGGTCTGGAAGAGGAGCCGCACAACAAATGAAAAAGAAAAGACAGGAGATAATTTGGGAATATTGGGGGACCAGGGGGCAAGTCCAACTCAAGAGGAAGGACTTCCCTGTGCTCAGGCCTCACCAAGCTTTTTATAGTGAGCGGTAAACAAGGTAGTGGTTACCAAAGTTACACTGTTCTTGTGAGTTTCACTTGTTTACACCATGGTTATACTTCCTGCACTTCCTCAGCCCCTTAGCTTCCCAGATAAGATCTAGGGAGCGTTATAAGGTCAAGCCTAATTATGCTAAGAGGACTGTGCCCTCTAAGCTGGGAATTGTTTGTGACTTTGCCAGCAGGTCAGTCCAAGGCTTAACCCTCTATCAGTTTCCCACAGCTAGGGACAGAAATACGGGAGGACTTCCATATTACTCATTTTGGCCTTTAGAATTTTGAACCATTTGGCTGTATGTCTATTCAAATAAATAAAACTAGGATCTTCTTTTAACACGCTGAATTATAGCCCCTGACCATGTGTCTCCTAAATTCCAATTCTGTTGACACCGCCGCTGTCCCAAGAAATCCAGACAGACACAGGCCTCTGCAGATCTGCAGCGGCCTTCCCTTGACATCCCAATCACTATGCAAGTTTGAGCATCTACCTTTCCATTCCCACTGCCGTCATTGCGCAAGGGCAGTACAGTCATGTCTGCAGCCCCAGAAATGGGAACACTAACTATATCAGCCTAGAAGGGGTCATCCTAATAGCCCCTGCAAAGATGTCTTACTGCCATAGCCATTTTTCACCTGTGATCAACAAAGCTTTACTGGCCCCTTGTTTTTTCATCCCTTTCTTCTTTTTTTTTTTTTAATATATTTTTTATTGATTTTTTACAGAGAGGAAGGGAGAGAAATAGAGAGTTAGAAACATCGATCAGCTGCCTCCTGCACATCTCCCACTGGGGATGTGTACGCAACCCAGGTACATGCCCTTGACCGTAATCGAACCCAGGACCTTTCAGTCTGCAGGCCGACGCTCTATCCACTGAGCCAAACCGGTTTCGGCAATCCCTTTCTTCTTTAATGGTAGATCTGGCTGGACCTAGCATGGCAATCAGAGAGGCCCTCAACCCTTCACTTTTTCCACTGATTCTCAGAACTACCCCAGAGCATCCAATAAATTCCTCCACGCCTTACACATTTCAAACAATCCTTGGAAACGAGCACTAGTTTCCTAACGCTGCTGTAACAAATTACCACCAACTCAGTGCTTTAAAGCAACGGGCATTTATTCTCTCACAGTTTTGGAGGCCAGAAGTCTGATATCAAAGTGTCAGACTTAGCAGGGTTTGTTCCTTCGTGGGGACTCTGCGGGAGACGCTGCTCCGTGCTCTCGGCCTCTGGTGATTGCGGGCCACCCATGGCTTGTGGCAGCATCACTCCAATCTCTGCCTCTGTCTGACAGACGTGGCATCCTCCCTGTATGTATCTGTGTCCAACTTTCCTTCTTTTTATAAAAGGATGTCAGTGGCTGCTTTAGGGCCCACCCACCCTAATCCAGTTTGACCTCATCTCAATGTGATCATATCTGCAGAGACCCTATTTCCAAATAAGGTCACATTTACAGGTTCCCTGTGGACATGAATTTAGAGGGGAACCTATTCAACTCAGTGCACTACTCAAGTCTCCACCTCTGGGACAGCATTCCTCAAGCATGTCAAACTCGCGGCCCACAACAACTATTTTTTGCGGCCCAGCCAATATAATGGTGTGAGCAGTTAGTTACAATTATGAAAGGAAATAAGTCTCCTGTCAGGTCCAGAATTACTGACATTCACCTTGGGTCAATTTTGAAATAATCACCGCAAACACATTTCTCCCAAAGTAGGAAAGATAGTAGCAGAGAAGAGATGCCAAAGGTCAGGAAGAAAACATTAATTTTATCATTGCTCTTGTTCTTTTTTTATATATACTATACTTTTATAAATAAACCTACGTTTCTATGAAAATTGAAGCTTTTGGTTTTTTGCGGCCCACATAAACTTAAACCTTGTTTATTTGGCCTGTGTTAGCCTTTGAGTTTGACATGCTTGCTCTAAACATACTCCCCAGTCTTGAGTCCTTTCTACTTTTTTTTTTTTCCTAATATATTTTACTGATTTTTTACAGAGGGGAAGGGAGAGAGATAGAGAGTTAGAAACATCGAGAGAGAAACATCGATCAGCTGCCTCCTGCACATCTCCTACTGGGGATGTGCCCGCAACCCAGGTACATGCCCTTGACCGGAATCAAACCCGGGACCCTTCAGTCCGCAGGCCGACGCTCTATCCACTGAGCCAAACCGGTTTCGGCCCTTTCTACTTTTATAAGTAGCAAAATATTCCACACGGCTGCATCAGTGTTAGCCCAAAGCTGGAACTTACCAGTTACAGGCCCACCTATTCCTAAAACCCTGTTTAACCCTGTTATCTTTTCCATCCTATCAACAGCTCAATACATTTTCAGCTTCTGCCTTTAGGTTTCCAGCTTTCACCTGTTACTCTACGGAGGCGTGTTTAATACCCCATTAGCACCTCCTTGCATCTCAGTGTGAGTCCCCTAATCTCTTCAAAATTCTCAGTACAAATCCCTCCTCCCCAACCAGCCCAGTTCCCACAGCCTCGCTATCTGGGAGCTGGGAGGCAATGAAGGAATTAGTAAAGGAGCCAGGCCCATCACTCAGGGATGGCTGCTAACCTCTAAAGGTGTCAAGCCCCATTGCTGCCATACAGTGTGAAATCTTCCACAGTGGGCAAGAATTTAGTCAACCCATAGCCGACTGTCCACATCCTTTCAACACCAGAGAATGAGTCCACACAATTCCCCTGTCAACTGGCCAGCAGGGTGAGCCCTTCCTCCCTTCTTTCCCACTAGACAGCCCTCAGCCCCCACATGCCCTGGGCAATTCTAAAGGAAGTCACAAAATGAATGGCTCCTTTTTTAGAGCTTTTAAAAAATATATGCTATTCTCAACATTTTCAAACAAAATTGAAAGAATTTGACTGTGAACTACCCTATTCCCCAACACCTAGATCCAACTATTAATTAATGTTTTAGCATTTAAAAATTGAGATATACTTCACATAACATTAAATTTACTTTCTTTTTTTAGTGATTTTTTTTAAACATATTTTTATTGATTTCAGAGAGAAAGGGAGTAGTAGAGAGAGAGAGAGATAGAAACATCAATGATGAGAGAGAATCATTAATCATCTGCCTCCTGCATGACTCCCACTGGGGATCGAGCCCGCAACCCAAGCATGTGCCCTGACAGGGAGTCGAACCCTGACCTCCTGATTCATAGGTGGACACAACCACTGAGCCACGCTGGCCAGGCAACATTAACACTTTATTATGCATGTTTTATCATAGATCTACCTGTCTTATCCATCCTTCTATCCATATATTAATCCATCTCATTTTTGTGCACTTGAGAATAAATTATACTCCTAAATTCATTAGCATGTCTATTAACCAGAATTTAATATTTGTTTACAGTTCTTTCTTTTCATGTAAAATTTATATACAATAAATAAAATGTGTTTTAACACATGCATACACACGTGAAACCCAAATGAAAGCTACCAAGATATAGAACATTACCACTACCCCTAAACTTCCCTCAGGCCTGTTCTCAGTCCTTGCCCTGACTCCACCCTCTCCAAAAGCAATCTCAGTCTTCTGATTTTTTCCCCACTGTAAATTAATTTTTTCTGTTCTGGAATTTCATTATGAACAGAATCATATGGTAGGTACTTTTTTTCCCCTCTGCCTTCCCTTTCTTAGAGCACTGTTTTTGAGATTCATCCATGGCATTGCATGCAGCAATACTTCCATTCTTTTTGTTGCGAAAGAGTATTATCATGTTATGATATTATGGACGTGCCATAGTTTATTCATTCACCTATTGATAAAGACTTGAGCTGTTCCCAGTTTATGGCTTTTATGAATACAGCTGCTACGATGATCTGCCTGTAGGCCTTGATGCACATCTATGTTTTTATTTCTCTTAGGTAAATATCTCGGAATGGAACTGAATCATAGGAGAGGTGTATGTTTAGTTTTGTAAGAAACTGCCACATCTTGTTCTGAAGCAGTTGTATCGTTTTTCATTCCCACACAATGTGTGAGGCTTACAGATTTTGAGCCAAAGAATAAAAACACAAACTGCTTTAATTATTTTCATCTGAAATGTTTAAATAATTAGGTTCAGAATATTCTAGCTAATAAACAGTTGCCATAACCACACTTTCAAATGAACAATTATTTAAAATGAGGAGATGACACTTTCACGATAAAAAAAAAAAAATGTCAAAAAACACAGGAATAGGAGGAAATGGCCTCACTCTGATAAAGGCCATCTTATGAAAACTCATGGCCAACAGCATACTTCATGGTAAAAGACTGAATGCCTTTCTCTAAGAACAGGAACAAGACATGGACATTCACCACTTCTATTCAATATTGTTCTAGAGCAGCGGTTCCCAACCTGTGGGTCGCGACCCCTTTGGGGGTCGAATGACCCTTTCACAGAGGTCGCCTAAGACCATCGGAAAACACATATATAATTACATATTGTTTTTGTGATGAATCACTATGCTTTAATTATGTTCAATTTGTAAATGAAAATACATCCTGCATATCAGATATTTACATGACGACTCATAACAGTAGCAAAATTACAGTTATGAAGTAGCAACAAAAATAATTTTATGGTTGGGGGTCACCACAACATGAGGAACTGTATTAAAGGGTCGCGGCATTAGGAAGGTTGAGAACCACTGTTCTAGAAGCTCTAGCGTGGGCAATTAGGCAAGAAAAATAAAAGACATCCCGATTTTAAAATGAGTAAAATTATGTCTATTTGCAGATGACATAATTTTATACGGAGAAAATGCTAAGGGATCCACTAAAGTGAAATGTAAATTTTATGACACCCAATAGAAATCTGTTTCCAAGATTTCCAAAAATTCAATGGCTTTCTTCAGACTGTCTATTCTCACATTTTTTCCCCTCCACTCATGGCAAAAACAGGCCAACTCCCTTTTACTTTAAATAACTTCCCAGGTATTCCATCCCTCCCTAAGGTTTTGCTCCAGTAATTATCATCTTTGGACCTGCCCACCAAGACCCCTGTTCCTACTTCTCTGGATTCCCCAGGTTCCAGCTTCTTCCTCCTGCACTCCCTTCTCAATCACGCTGCTCTCCTGCTCAGTATTTTAAAATACCTCCCTACTACCTGGCTTCTGTGAGAATCATTGATCAGCTGCCTCCTGCATGCCCCACACAAACTGTGACCTCCTGGTTCATAGGTCAATGCTCAGTCACTAAGCCACTGCAGCTGGGCTGTGGCTAATTTTTCAAAGACAACTTTATTAAGGTACAATTTACATAAAAATCCACTCATTTTAAGTGAACATTCAGATTTTTAGTAAATTTACTGAGTTGTCCAACCATCACCACAATGCAATTTTGAATATTTTCATCACTCTGCTAAAACCCCTCCCCTGGTTGGCTTGTAAAGGCTGGTCCACCAAAAGCCTACCTGCGAGTGTGGTGTTTAGAGTTAGACCCGAGAGGTTTGGGGTTCTGAATAAAGGTGTCAAACCTCCAGGCAACGTGAAAGAATTGATTTTCTGCCCTTCTCCCTTTTACAACATGAAGTCCAGGTTTCGGGCTTCAGTTGCAGACTAGATCCCAGGTGGGTGGCATGCTGGGGGCGGTCCATGGATGCTTCGCTCTCCCATCTATGTTTCTCTCTCCCTCTTCCTACCTCTCTCTCTTAAAAAAATCAATAAAAATAAATAAAAATGAATCTTGGTTAATCATGAAACCAATCAGGATATCTTGGAGGGTTAAGGTGGCCTATATCTCCGCTTCCATCCAAACAGCTCACCATTTTCCTCTCCTGCCACCCTCTTACATAGAATACTCCCGTACTGGGTTGAGGCATTCTTCTTAAAGCCACTTTCTAGCTCAGAGCTAGCCACTTTGTCCTCTACAGTAATGCCAGCCACAGTCCAAGTCCCCACGTACCCATGCTCCTGATCAAGAAACATTAATGTGTGGTCTTTCTTTGCCAATTCCAACTCTGCCACCCCCATCGGCATCACGGGGCCCCCTTCCTCCTTTCCTGTCAGCCTCGTTTGCCTAACCTCTAGACAAATTCCTAACCTGAGTCCTCCTTTCCATCCTCGCCTAACTCGCCCGGTCATCACTGCCCAGATGCTGGTGGCACCAGGGACCTCAAAAGCGCAAATGCCAAAACCAGAGCAGTTGACGTGCTAGGGCAGGGGAGTGTGTGGGCGTGTAAGTGTAGGTGTTGTGTGTGGAAGAAACCAACAGCCCACCCGGTGTCCATCTGCCGGAAATGCCAATTACGCCCTCCTAAGAGAGCGAGGATCGGCTCCCCACTGCGCCCCTGCAGACAGCATTCAGGATTGTGAAGCTCAGTCGGAGCAAGGCTCCACCCTGGGCCTGGACCCAGGCGGCGCCCCGGCCCCCAACAGTACGGCACACCCCCGCCCGGCACCGTGGTAGGGCCCCGCGGCGACGTCACCCATTGTTTACAAATCAACCAGAGCCGGTAGGATTCTGGCTGCCGCGGTGCAACGCGCGGCACGAGTGCCCGTGGGTCCCCGGCTTCCTTGTCCACTCCGGCCCCTAGCCCGGGCCCCTGCCCAGCTTCGGCCCCAGCACCGCGCCCGGCTCCGCCGCGGCCCACCGAGCCGCCAGCGACGCCCGCAGAGCTCCCGGTGCCGGGGCGGGGGGCCATGCCGTGCCGGAGGGAAGAGGAAGAGGAAGCCGGCGAGGAAGCGGAGGGGGAGGAAGAGGAGGAGCAGGGCAGCTTCCTCCTGCTGGAGCAGTCGGTGACCCTGGGCGGCTCGGGCGAGGTGGACCGCCTGGTGGCCCAGATCGGCGAGACGCTGCAGCTGGACGCGGGGCAGGACAGCCCGGCTTCCCCGTGCGCGCCCCCCGGGCCGCCGCTGCAGCCCCCGCGGCCCCCGGCGGCGGTGCTGGCGGACAAGGCCCGGCCCCCCGACCGGCCGCTGCTGCTGCCGCCCGCGCCGGCCGCGGCAGTGAACCCGGCGCCGCCGGGGGCCCTTCGCTGCGCCCTTGGGGACCGCGGCCGCGTGCGAGGCCGGGCTGCGCCCTACTTTGTGGCCGAGCTCGCCCTAGGCCCCAGTGCCCTGTCCCCGCAGCCCAGTCTAGATGGGCCTTCGAGAGCCGACAAGCGGGGCGCCCCCAAACCTCTGTCGGGACCGTGCCGGCGAGGATGGCTGCGGGGTGCCGCCGCCTCCCGCCGCCTGCAGCAGCGGCGCGGGCCCCAGCCGGAAGTCCGCACCGGCGAAGACGACCCGCACCGGCTCCTGCAGCAGCTGGTGCTCTCCGGGAACCTCATCAAGGAGGCCGTGCGGAGGCTTCATTCGCGACGGTTGCAGCTGCACGCAAAGCGTCCGCAACGCCCGCTCCTGAGGCCGCCGACGGCTGCAGGGCACAAGCCCCCTTCGCCCCGCAGCCCGCACGCGGCCTGCAGCAACCCTGGCGCGACGGGAAGGAGGGCGCAGCTCGGATCTGGCGACGGCGTCCCGGTGCCTGGCAGCTAATACCCGGGGAGTGGTCACTGGGCCAGCCTTTGCCCGGAGGACAAGGGGTTCCCCCTGAGGACTGTATCTCTAATCAGACTGGTGAACTCGCGCCTTTGGAAGCGGCAAAATAAGCTAATCAAGACGAGGCATCGAAAAGTCGCGAATGTTTTCGTGGGGAACTGAGGTCAAGGCCCTGTTAAAAAACAGGACTCGGTTGGCCCTATTTCAGGCAGGATACAGAACCCACCCAAGCTCACAGTCCGTTGGACTTTTTATTTTGGGGGTGACCATTCTTGGAGGCACCGCCTGCAGATCCGTGCAGACCTCCCCTGACCCGCCATCCCAGCGACTATGGCCACAGTGCATGCATCTCAGGATCGCCTCTCGCCCTAAGGATGCGGATGATCCCAGTGACTTGTTTTACCTTTTCAGGGTTGGTTCCTGATTCACTCTGGGCGAGGGGAACAAGAATAGACGATCATTTCAGGGAGTACCTCAAGCTGCCAGACTTGAAAATTTATCACATTTAAAAAAACAAAACATTTTCTGTGTGTTGGGGTGCTGATTCTTAAAACACACGGTACCATGAAAGGGCCTTTTCTCTGCCCCCGCTTTGCAGCTGGCTGCATTCCCCGAGTGGAAGGGAAGCCGCGATGTGCCCAGGGTGGGGCTAGGAGGTGGAGGCAGGTGGTGAGGTGCTGGAGTCTCCTGAGGACAAGCGCACCGCCGCCCCCGGGGGTGTAGGGAGGCCGGACGCCGCAAGCCTGGCTTTTATGGAAACTTTCCAGAGACGTGGCCTCGGTCCCTCCTCTCCCCCTCAGTTCTGCTGTCCTATTCGAGGGGGCCGTACTGGTGCTCCCCGGGCCCGGGCTGGGGGCTGGGAGACGCCACGTGACGGGCACTCCAGGGACACTCAGCCTCACACAGCAGCTTATAATGGGCCCTCTGGGGCCATTTGTAATAACAGCTGCAATTCCCTGGGTAGATGGAGTTGATTTCCTCCCTCTGCCCCTCCCCCAGCCATGCCAGATCGCTTTTGTAAGTGAAGGAAACCAGTAGAAAATGTGACCCTCCAAATGGAGAAGCTGCAGGCTTTGCCAGTGTGAACCCTGATGAAATGTTTGTAACATACTGTTCACTCACTCTGAGGGATTTAAGACTGTTTAGCTGGTGTTTTAGTTTTGTAAGATTCAATGGCTTGTGCATCATCCAGATGTGGCTGTTGACATATCTACACTTCGCACCGGAGTGTCCTGAGTTGTTGCTATCCTGATTATAGGATTTTAACTTAACTGAAATATCTATTTGTAATAAATGTGTTGCATTTCTTGTCTGGTTTTATTTTATACTTGCTGTCGGCGGGAAAGATGCACAGAACACATTTCTCTGTTCTTCATAAACATGAAAACACTTGAAATCTTTGTCAGCCTCGTTTGCGGATGGTAATTAGAGTGCCTTTGTGTCTGAACAGCTCACTCGTT
Organism: Myotis daubentonii; assembly: GCF_963259705.1. Classification (NCBI taxonomy): domain Eukaryota; kingdom Metazoa; phylum Chordata; class Mammalia; order Chiroptera; family Vespertilionidae; genus Myotis; species Myotis daubentonii. The sequence continues at coordinate 43,230,349 of NC_081852.1, forward strand.
AGACAGGGTCTGCACGCCTGGGTGTGTATTGGTGCTGGCACGAAATTAAATGAAAGTGAGGTCAGGTTTGGACCAAGCCCTTTCACCAAAACCCTAGAGCCTTTGGATTACTAACCCGCGATGGAGATGTTTTATGAAGCTGCTTCTGACTGTTTTAGCAAAGATCAGTCACTGCAGGTGGGAGGCTTATCACTTTTTTTTTTCTTTCTACTGGGGCCATTCATTACGTGGACTTGTTCTGGGAAGTTTGAGCAGCTCTTGTACAGGGGTTGCTCAGGGGGCAAGCCTGTGGTGGGAAAGCTGGCTGAGAGTGGATTCAAGTATTGCTCTCTGCACTGAGCGTGTTTGCCGCCCTCCTCTCCCTAAGAAGTGACATAATAGCCCATCTCTGTCCCTCCTGTCTTGAGTGCCCTAAGTCTGTTTCCTAAAGGAAGGTTCAAGTTCCCTTATTCAGTGGGGACCTTGGACAAGTTGCTCAACTGTGGGCTTCCATTTCCTCACCTGTGCAACAGATGAGAAGTGAGCTGCGGAAAAGGGTTCATGGTGACTGGCACGTACTGGAGATAAAAAGTCGTTCGTCCCTACCCTTTTTTCCCAGGACACTCCCTAAGTGGCTAAGGGATCCTCTGTTTCTCATGAAACAAGGTCATGCCATGATCCCAAAAGTTCTTTCTGGATCCATTACAATCCTTCCTAACTTGTTTTGCACTTAGTGCCTGTTGTCTATACTTTCCCATTCTCTCAAATACACAGACCCTGAGGGTCTCTGAGAAGTGCCTCCAGAACACACCAAGCCAGCCATTTCCCACGACTTGCCCAGAAAGAGCTGTAGGGGGCTCAGTCCAGTGCTGCCCAGCAAGGGAAGGGTGATTCTGTGGCTCTAACAAACTGAGGAAGAGGGTTTCCCACAGTGCGTTGGTCTATCACCTCTGGGCACTGAGCAGCAGGGGCAAGCGGTCAGGTGCTGGCATGCCCTGGCGTTGGAGTAGCCCTGAGGTCCTTGGCCTGCTTCTTAGCTGGGGTGGGATTTCCCAGAGGCCAATGGGTTAGGAGCAATCCAGAGCCAAACTGGCCATGATTTGATGCCTCTCTGTAGTCATTCAGAATCTGGAACCCAAGCCTCTTTCCAATAGCCTGATATCATCATACATAGTTCAATGTCGTTCACTGCACTACTCCACACATACACTACAATGTGAGTGACACCCCTGCAGTTGTCCAGCATGGTGGCCCTGCCATTAGAACCATGGAAAACCATGCCCCAGACCAGTGGTCGGCAAACCGCGGCTCGCGAGTCACATGCGGCTCTTTGGCCCCTTGAGTGTGGCTCTTCCACATAATACCGACTTCTGCGCATGGGCCATGAAGTTTCAATCGCACTGTACGTGCACGCCCGCACGTGGTATTTTGTGGAAGAGCCACACTGAAGGGGCCAAAGAGCTGCATGTGGCTTGCGAGCTGCGGTTTGCCAACCACGGCCCCAGACCCATAGGCTGAGCTAGGAAAGCTGTAACCATTTTCTTTCAACATGTTCAGCATCCTATGAAGACAGTTGGCCACAGAAAATGGCTGGGTGAGATAAAAGGCCAAAGATATAAACTCCATGAAAAGCATACAAAATAAACAAACTAGCAAATAACAGGGGATTTGGAGAAAAGAATGCCACACTTCACAGAGAACTCCAGAGCCTGCTACCCCAGGATTTCACTCTAAATTAGGCATAAATGCTACAATATTTGGATTCAGTTTTTACCCTTTTTTGCTCTCTCCTTTTCCAGCTCAGAAGCAGAAACATGGAGTGACGATCAGACGCCACTTTCCTATGCAGCAAATTCTGTATTGAACCCTGTGATCCCTTCCTCCCAATCAGGAAAGAGTTACCCTGGCAACCAAATTACTAACTCACTCAATTAGCTCCCCCCTCTTCCACCAATGCTCAGTAATCACAGAATGTCAGCCCTGGGAGAGTGCAGCCTTCAGTGGTCTAGTGCTACCGCCTCATTTAGAGATGGAAGCCCAGAGGCAGATGTTCCACACTGAGGTGCACTCCATTTGAACGCCGTGAAAGCTGGGGCAGGCAAAGGGGCAAAAATTCTCCCATGTGGCACTTCCTCCTGGTTTTCCATCCATAACTAAAGGGAGAACAGGTGATCTGCCCATAACAGTGTTTCCCAGGAGGCATAATAGATGGGTGTAGACGCTGCAGGCAGTCCTCCATTGCTAGCCCAGTGATTTAGCACAGGGTCCTTCACCTCAATAATCCCAATGAACTCATCTGCAAAATGGGGAATAAAAATAAAGCCTACCGCCCTGACCAGGTAGCTCAGTTGGTTAGAACATCGTCAAGATTGAGGGTTCAATCCTGGTCAAGGCACATGCAAGAAGTAACTACCCGGCCGGTGTGGCTCAGGCATCCAGAGGTTGCCAGTTCTATTCCCTGTCAGGGCACATGCCCAGGTTGTGGACTCTATCCTCGGTGGGGGGTGTACAAGGGACAGCGATTGAGGATTCTCTCTCATCATTGATGTTTCTCTCTCTCCCTCTCACTTCCTCTTTGAAATCAATAAAAATATATGTGAGTGTATATATATAATTTTCTAAGAAAAAAAATAATACAGCCTACCTTGAAGAATTGGGTGAAGATTAAATTAGATAATGTCAAATTAGATAATGTATGGGAAACAAATAGCAAACAAACATTCAAATAATAAAACATCATTCCTGGAAGCTATTATACTTTAAGTCCTGCCTGTTAATGAATTCTTCAATCTGTTTCCTCTGAAGATCAGACCAGTTTCTTGAGAATACATCCCTGTTGTATAGGTAAGCACTCAGGAAAGTGCATAGGAAGGGAATAGTCAGTCAGTTTAGAAAAGGTTTAATCACAAAAGGATGGAGGTCCCCTTCAAGCCAAACCTTGAAAGCAGCTCAGGACTGGGACTGGTAGAGGAGAGGCAGCAGGGATGTTACAAAGGGGAGGGTGTGTGGGGAGGATAGCCTGGAGCCACAGCTCTTAGCTCCTCTCTTTCCCCTCCGAAAACCCATCCCCTTCTAATTCAAATTCAGTGCTCACCTGAAGTTCTGCATGCCTGCCCTGGCCACTCCCATCTATAATTTGTACTGTGAAAGTCATGCAATTTCTTCGCAGGAAGGGATCTTCAAATTCATTTTGTTCTCACTCTTCATTTTATTTACAGTCTTTATAGGTTTATCTCAGGAGCTCATATGTGAGTGTCTCCTTTTCCCAAAGAGATTACATATTCTTTGATGGCAGAGGAGTGACAAAATGAAAAGGATGTTTTAGGCAGATTATCAGGGGACACAGCATGGGGGATGGACAAAGGTTAAGGATAAACCTTTATGGTCAGCTAGATCAGGTGGATGGCTGTTAAAACATCCAGGCACCAGGTGATAAGGGCCTGGGGGTGGGCAGGCGGGGAGAAAGAGGAAAATATAAGATACACATTCTGAAAAGAAAACTGTAGGCCTCAGTATAGTTCAAAATGCTCTGGAGCCAGACTGCCCCAGTCACAATCCTGGCTCTTTCCGTTAAAGCTCTTTCCTGTGACGTTGGGCAGGTCACTTCATCTGTCTAACCTCGAGTTCCTCATCCATGAAGTTTGATAAAAAGTCCCTGTCTCATAGGGTTGTGAAGATTCATTGAGCTAATTCTAGTAAAAACGCTTAGGTCACTGCCTGAAAGGTAGCTGCATTTAGTAACAACGCTGGGTATTGGTATCTAATAAATATTTGCAGAGCAAACAAATTGGGCAATTTCAACAGAGTTGTGGAAGCTAAGGGTGTGTGTGTGGTGCTTGGGGCAGAGATGATGAGTTGTGGTGCCTCGAAGTTCAAAGACGATGGAAAAGGAGGGACGGCAGGTAAAAAGGGAAAGTAGGGCCAATGGCAGAATTTATTCTTGTCTGACTGTGGATGAGAAACGGAAGGGAAGATGCTAAAGGACAAGGCTCCTGGAGGCAGGAAGGGATGGGGTTCCCTGGGCAGGTCAGGTTTCAGAGGGATTGTAGGGTTTGATGTCTATATTATGTCACAAACTGTCATACCAAGGCAAGGCCTGGGACCTGAGGATTGGCTATTGAAACAACCTTGCATAACCCTTCTTGCCTAGGAGAGCTATGTTTCGTTGTTATTGTACAAATGAATCCTTCTCTGTACCTTATACTACAATAGGATAAAAACTAAATATGATACCAAGGAACTTTTTAACTGCTTCCCCTTATCAATTAACTGACTCATAGGAGATAAAACTCACAACCCCCAACTGATAAGCTATTCAGGCAGTTTGTTTGACTTATTGATTTGGGTGGGTTAAAAAAAAGTCACAAGCTGATTATCTCATCATGTTACCTTTGCCCTGCCTTTTGCCCATTTCTTTTTCAGTCTGAATCAGATTCCATAGCGTAATATGGGTGAAAAATGGTTTCTTAGGTTTTCCTGAACATCTTCTCCAGACATAGGAGTAAAAATCACCTTTCTTCAGATGCACCCTAAATTGTACTTTTCTTCAGGTGTATTAAGGAGGGTAGAACTCAAGAGTGCAGATGTTCAAAACACACCATTTAATGGTGCCAGTAAAGGGAAGTTGAATAACTTCAGGGTTCAAAAAAGACAATGGATCCCTGGCCAATGTGGCTCAGTTAGTTAGAGCATCATCCACCAAAAGGTCGCCAGTTCAATTCCCAGTCAGGGCACATGCCCAGGTTGGGGGCTTGATCACCAGCAGGGGTGTGCAGGAGGCAGCCCATATAAATGTTTCTCTATCTCTCTGTCCCTCTTCCTTCCTCTCTCTAAAAAAAACAACAAAAAAAGTCCATAAAAACTTACCTTTTTAAAAAAGAACGATGAAAGACTGAGCAAGATCTGATTTTAAATACCCTGGACCTCGCCACAGAGGACACATGAAGAGATAATACAGATAGATATAGCTCTGTGTTTGTGCCGGTGTGTGTGGAGATACACTCACATACCCACCGTCCCGTTTACCTTCCAGCCTCCCTTGGTTTCTCTGCTCTCACTTTCTTTCTAATCCTTTTGTTTACTCTTCTTCCTCCCACATAGGTTTGATGAGCTGGTATTTGTAAGGTACGTAGAACAGATCTTGGCACAAGGTATGCACTCTGCACATTAGCTAGTGTTGTTTCTTCCCAACTGATAGCATCTCCCAGGCTCAACCCACCCCTCTTAGCTCTAAATGCCAAATCTTTCATCTCCAACCCTGATCTCTCTCCAATTTATAGGCATTTATGAAGCACCAGGCTGCTGTCCCTATCACTTCCCACGTGAAACTCCTAATCAACCCCACCACCCCTCTGCCGCATGCACACAATCAGCCTCTCCTTACCACTTCCCTATTGTTCTGGTCCTTCTGGACTCAAGACTTGCAGAAGGTTACCAGGGAAACCAGGCCTCAGCCCCTTCAGAAGATGGAGTTGACTCAGCTCTGCCTATGCCCATGCCCCTAGTTCTGAGCCTATCCATTCCACGGGGTTAAAGATCCGAGCCATAATCATTCCTGGGCCAAGTGTTATTAGGAATATGCTATCCCAAACTTCAACACCTTGGGAAGGACCATTGCCTCCTTGGTACAGAGACACTTTCTCAAGCCCAGGCCCAGGACTAGGCTCTCTACAGCCTCTGTAAATGGCTGATCAGTAGCATGGGCTGGGGTAAAGGAAGAAAGGTGTACATAGGCTCAGCCAGGTGCCAAGAGGGTCACCCTAAGAGCCATGAGTTCAGATTCTGCTCTAGCACCAATAATTCCTACCTTTCCCCTTTGAAAGGCAACAAATTGCCCAGCTGGCATGGCTCAGTGGTTGAATGTTGACCTATGAACCAGGAGGTCATGGCTTGATTCCTGGTCAGGCACATGCCTGGGTTGCGGGCTCAATCCCCAGTGTGGGGTGTGCAGGAGGCAGCCGATTAATGATTCTCTCTCATCATTGATGTTTCTCTCTCTCTCCCCCTCTCCGAAATCAAATATATTTTTTTAAAAAGCAACATCTTGTGAAATGTGCCTGCAGAGCGCTTGCCTAGAACAGGGCTCTCAGTTCCCTTTCCCTTGCTTCTCAGGTCCAGTAGATCTTCCCTCCTTGTCACCATTCTAACGTCACCCCTGAATGCTGTGCTGGACATCCTGCAGACTCACAGGACATCTGCACTGGGTGAGACCTTACCATCTTGGCCCTATTGGCCCTATGTCCTCATCTTACAGAGGAGTTGAGGGTCTAAAAGCAGCAGCCATATACCATTATCTGTGCTTCTCTTATGCAATTCCTATTACCTTATGTGAAGGTCTTGGCCCAAAACCTGCTTGTGGGTTCTTCCAGGATGTCTGAAACCCTGCCTCATCCCAGATCCCCAGCACCTCCCACTCCTTAGGAGGCTGGTCTACAAGACTTTGAGAATAATGATGCTATTGTATTGAGGTATTTAGTGGGTCAAGTTTGTAGGATACTCTTGAGAACTTTAGTAAAGCCAACATGAGAGAAAATGGTGTCAAGAAAGTCTCATGTGGTACAGGATGATTCGAAGATGTGGTTGAGGGAAGGAGATCCTACAGCCAGACTGCCTGGGATAAAATCCCAGCTTCACCACTTAAAAGGTGGTAACTCTGGTTTGGCTCAGTGGATAGAGCATCTGCTTGCAGACTGAAGGGTCCCAGGTTCAATTCTGGTCAAGGGCACATGCCTGGGTTGCAGGCTTGATCCCCAGTGGGGGTGAGCAGGGAGCAGCCGATCAATAATTCTCTCATCATTGATGTTTCTCTCTTTCTCCTTTTCCTTCCTCTCTGAAATCAGTAAAAATATATATTTTTTTAAAAAGGTGGTAACTTCAGACAAATCACTTAATCTCCTGGGCCTGTGTCCTAATCTATAAAATAATTATGGCAAATAAAGCCATGACATAATATAATCTCTAATGATTTAAAGCACCCAGAACAGTAAGTGGCACAGTAAACACTACCACCCCGCACCCCCAGCCCCAATGATGAAAGCAGAGACAGGCTGTTTGGAAGGTGTGTGGAGATGGCCTGCTGGAAGGAGTTCAGGAAAAGGAACTTTCGAAGCAAAAGAGGAAGAAACCTGCTTGTGCTCACGGTGGAAGAGAAGGGGTGGCTGAAGTGTTGGTGGGGCACATTGAGTAGACAGATATGGGCCGCCTGAAAGAGGAATGCCCAATGGTGATGTCAGGAATTCGCACTCAAATATCCCAGACACCTCAAATCCTCACATGACCCTCCAACTACCTTAAGTATTGCTTTATTTTTTTTTCTAAAAAATATTGCTTTATAGATGTTACTATTCAATTTGTCCCAACAAATCTGCACAGCAAGTATTATTGTTTGATAAATGAGAAAAGGGGAAAAAAGCACAGAACAGTGACTTGCCCCATATGACATAGCTGGTGAGCAGCAGGCTGACTCAAACTGAGTCACTTCCCCTGAAGCTCCCGCTCAGGGCTTTGCCAAGAAAGGCTTTCTTAAAAAGGGCAAGGGAGCCAGTAGGAAGGGACTCCACAAAATTTTAATGCCCTGGCTGGTGTAACTCAGTGGTTAGCGTGTCGGCCTGAGCACTGAAGGGTCTCAGGTTCCATTCCCCGTCCAGAGCATGTATCTGGGTTGCAGGTTTGATCCCTGCCTGTCGGCTGTTCCTGTCGGGTGGAGTACCAGAGGCAACCAATCGATGTTTCTCTGACTCCCCCTCCTTCCCTTCCCTCCACTCTCTCTAAAAACCAGAGGAAAAAAATATCCTCGGGTCAGGATTAACAACAAAAGCTCAGTTTAATTTTCTGATCTTGTGGACCATCAACCAGAAGAGAAGCACACAAGTCCTGCAGGGCTACCAGCATTCTGTGCTGGGCCTGGGTCTCCCCAAGTGCATTCTTCATCATTAAATGCATCCCCAAGTTCTCTTCTTTCCTCCACCTCCCACCAAAAAGCCAAACCACGCTCCAAAACAAAAGAACAAATTTATTCAGCAGACATTTTAATTAAGAAATCCTATAAATCAGGACCACCACAATTTCAGACACTCCGGTGCGAAGTGTACCTCAATAGCTACATCTGAAGGATGAAAAAGCCATTGAATCTTTGTTAAAAATGGGTTTAGCTACCTTAAAGTCGGGTGGGGGGAGGGTGGCACCTTGCTTAAAGCGCCATCAAGTTTCACAAAGATAAAGCCCGCGGTTTCTCCTTTCAGAGAATCACATTTTAAAAATGGTTTCAGTCACTCACAAAGAAGGGCTGGTGGCAGGAGGAAACTGTGAGGGGTGAGGACCCCCGGAGGCTCAGGCCCACGGATCCACAGAGAGGCCAGAACAGAGCAGAAAAAGAGCCAGGGTCTCATCTACCAGTGCAGACACCAGAACAGGTGGATTGACAAGAGCAGAATAGGAGGACTGGAGGTCCAAGAGATTGTTTATGACTGTTTCTGAGAAAGCGCATGGCATGGCCAAGAGTGGCCTCATGGGAGGAGGAGGAGTTCTGGAAAGGAAAGCACAGAAAAAAAACCAAGTAACTCTCCCCACATGTCCCTCTCCACCTATGTCTTTTCTGGGGACTCCCAAAAGATAGGAAAGCACAGACTGGGCTCTTCTTGGAGGAAGAGAAAGGTCCTGGGGGTGAGTTAGCTCTCCCAGGAACCCCACAGCCTCCCACAGACAGCAAACCGTGACCTTGAACTACAGGTGGCAAGGTCAATTCCTTTAAAAATCCAAATTCAACTCCAACTTTACCCACCTTCAAAATTCTCCACCTCCCTCCCACCCTCTCACTGACGTTCACATCTCCCACCTCGAGGAGCTGCCAACTCGGTGGGAGAAAGGGGGTCATGCCACCCACCACCCACCACCAAGCTTCTGCATTTCTTCTTCCCCCCGGAATTTCTTTGCACAATTGTAGCACCATTTCCACTAAGCTCCTCCACCGGAAAATAAAGAAAATGTATTCCTGTCATTCAGTTTTCAAGTATTGTTATAAAGCCCTCACAATTCCCGCCCCTTGGGGCCCTATCTTTAAACAATCCAAGCACACGACGCCCCCAAGGGTTCGGTCAGGTACAAGTCAGTAAAAGTAGCTGCCATCGTTCTCCCAGTTTATCCCAGCTCCTTGGCACCAAGGTGGCCGGGGGAATTCTCACGCGGCACGGACTTGTCCTGGCCCGTGCATTTCTCCACGTTCAAGTTTTCTCCCACCCTCGCCGGGGCGGTAACTTCACGGCCCGAGGTTTCCCCCACACGCCTCCCTGCTGCCGAGGCGGCTTCAGCTCAGGGCTGGTGAGGGCAGGACGCCGATGGGTCTGCGCAGCGGCCTCCTCTTCCTCCTCCTGGGGCCCCGGGTCAGTGCCAGGCGCCCGAGGGCTGCCGGGCGACGTGGTCCGGTCCCACCGGGCCAGTGGCTGCAACCGCGGCGACAGCTCGCTGGAGCCTCCGCACGGCCTCCTTGATGAGGTTCCCCGAGAGCACGAGCTGCTGCAGGAGCCGGTGCGGGTCGTCGTCGCGGGCGCGCGCCCCGGGCGGGGGCCATCGTCGCTGCTGCAGGCGACGGGAGGCGACGGCGCTCCGCAACCATCCCCGCCGGCACGGTCCGGGCAGCGCGCTGGGGCCTGCGGCGAGCTCGGCCACAAAGTAGGGCGCAGCCCGGCCTCGCACGCGGCCGCGGTCCCCGAGGGCGCAGCGAAGGGCCCCCGGCGGCGCCGGGTTCACCGCCGCGGCCGGCGCGGGCGGCAGCAGCAGCGGCCGGTCGGGGGGCCGGGCCTTGTCCGCCAGCACCGCCGCCGGGGGCCGCGGGGGCTGCAGCGGCGGCCCGGGGGGCGCGCACGGGGAAGCCGGGCTGTCCTGCCCCGCGTCCAGCTGCAGCGTCTCGCCGATCTGGGCCACCAGGCGGTCCACCTCGCCCGAGCCGCCCAGGGTCACCGACTGCTCCAGCAGGAGGAAGCTGCCCTGCTCCTCCTCTTCCTCCTCCTCCTCCGCTTCCTCGCCGGCTTCCTCTTCCTCTTCCCTCCGGCACGGCATGGCCCCCCGCCCCGGCACCGGGAGCTCTGCGGGCGTCGCTGGCGGCTCGGTGGGCCGCGGCGGAGCCGGGTGCGGTGCTGGGGCCGAAGCCGGGGCCGAGGCCGAGGCCGAGGCCGGGGCGGACGCGAAGCGGGAGAGCGGCAGGCACCCGAGCCGCGCGCAGCAGCCGCGGCAGCAGGAATCCTACCGGCTCTGGTTGATTTGTAAACAATGGGTGACGTCGCCGCGGGGCCCTACCACCGCCGGGGCGGGGGGAGACGTGCGAGGAGGCTTCGCGTCGCGGGGCGTCGGGGACCGCGCAGGGCAGGGGCAGGAGTCTTCTCCCATCTGCGCTCGGTGTCCACCTTGAACGGGATCCTGGACGTGGGGAGACCTTGGCAGGTCTCCGGGTGGATGAGCGGCCTAAGAAAAGGGAGCCTCTGAGCGACCTGGGTTGGTTTCTCCCACTCGCAGACACACCCACCCACACGCCTAACCCTCCTCCTCAGACGCTGGCTCCCTCCCCACGTGTCTTCAACGCTTGGGACCGCCCCGCTCCTCCCCCGCGCACCCGCCATCCCCACCCCCCGCAGACTGGGGGTGGGTGGGGGAGGGGTGGGCTCAGGTCCGGCTTCTGAAAGGTGGGGGCGGGGAAAGGGAGAGAGAATTGGGGGTGCTGAGGGGCCCTCAGCAAGGGGGCCTGAATCGACGCGAGGGAGCGTTTCTGAGCTTCCCCCCTACTCCCAGTCCTCTAGCACAGGGCGAGGAGGACGCGCCACCGCATGGCTAACCAAGAGTTGACTTTGTTCATTAAAAAATAAACGATTCAGCCCTAGCAGGTCTGGTTCAGTGGATAGAGCGTGGGCCTGCGGATTGAAGGGTCCTGGTTCGATTAAGGTCAAGGGCATGTACCTTGTTGCAGGCTCCTCCCCGCCCGGCCCTGGTCAGGGCGCGTGCAGGAGGCAACCTATCGATGTGTCTCTCCGTCTTTTCCTCTCTTCCACTTTCTAAAAAAAAAAAAAAAAAAAAAAAAATCAATGGAAAAACACCCTCAGGTGAGGGTTAAACATAAATAAATAAACACATACATAAATAACATAAAAGATTCCAATAGAATATAGGACGATGAAAAATCCTCTAATAATCATAGGACTCAAACATGGTTCACATTAAGACATTTCCTCCCCCCCCCCCCCTTTTCTGGCCTTTTCTATTAAAGTGTTATACAAACAGCCACATATACGATGTACACTTTTCACTTGGTATTACACCATAAACGGTTAGTGTTATTGCGTGTACTTTGAGAACATACAATGATTATGTAAGTTCCCATCAAGTGGCTGTTCCATAAATTATTAAACAATTCCTTTCATGTTTACTGTCTGCCTAATTCCACCGTTGTAAATAAGTTTGTGACTGACATTTTTGTGCATAGAACTTTCCATGTTGATGACTCTTTCCTAAGAATGTATTTCCAGGAATGGAATTTTAGGTCAAAGGATATGGATATTTTAAGGTTTCTGATAAATGTGCCAAATTGCTTTCCAGTTGGATGAATTTCCTCTCCCATCATTGTGTAAGCATACATTATTCATTGCACCTTCACTAGTATTTGAGTATTATAGTTAAATTTTTGTGGATTTCACAGGTGAAATTGATAACTCCTTTCAGTTTTCATTTCTTTGATTTTACTCAGGTACACTAGTTTTCTAAATGTTAACCAACTGACGGGCTGGCGTGGCTCAGTAATTGAGCATAGACCTCTGAACCAGGAGGTCATGGTTGGATTCCCTGTCAGAGACCATGCCTGGGTTGTGGGCTCTGGGATATCCCCAGTGTGGGGTGTGCAGGAGGCAACCAATCAGTGATTCTCTCTCATCATTGATAATTCTATCTCTCCCCCCCCCCTCCCTTCCTCTCTGAAATCAATAAAAAAAATACATATTTTTTTAAATAAATAAATGTTAACCAACTGTACTTCCCTTTTTTGTGACTTGTTCCCTAATAAGTTTTTCCTATTGATTTTTTCTTAATTTGCATCCCAGAAGTTAACTCTTTTCTTTCATTTTTTTAAAAAAATATATATTTTATTGATTTTTTACAGAGAGGAAGGGAGAGGGATAGAGAGTTGGAAACATCGATGAGAGAGAAACATCGATCAGCTGCCTCCAGCACACCCCCTACTGGAGATGTGCCCGCAACCAAGGTACATGCCCTTGACCAGAATTGAACCTGGGACCCTTGAGTCCGCAGGCCAATGCTCTATCCACTGAGCCAAACTGGTTACGGCTCTTTCATTTTTTTAAAAGTATATTTTTATTGATTTCAGAGAAGAAGAGAGAGGGAGACAAGAGACAGAAACATCAATGATGAGAATCATTGATTGGCTGCCTCCTGCATGCCCCCAACTAGGGATTGAACCTGCAACCCTGGGCATGTGCCCTTGACTGGAATCAAACCTGGGACCCTTCAGTCCGCAGGCCTACACTCTATCCACTGAGCCAAACCAGGTAGGGCATTTTCTTTCATTTTTTGGTACGAATATATCTTCAGTTTTTTTGTTGGCCCTATACAGTCTTTTTCTCCCCTACTAAATGTAACAAATGTAGTCAAATATGCAAATTCTATCTCCCCTACTAAATGTAACAAATGTAGTCAAATCTATAAAATCCCTTTCTTTGAGACTTCTAACATAGTGCTAAATTTAGAGTCTTATTGCCTCCAGAAAAATTATTACTCAGTTCAAATTTCCCTAGATTTTCCTAATGCCTTCATTTTTTTCAAAGCCATCTGGATTAATTTTGCTGTGGTGCAGGGAGATGATATGAACTAATGTTTTTCTTTTTCTTTTTTTTCCCTCAGATAGCTTGCCAATCAGGGCAGTATTTTTTCTTTAGGACAGAGGTGTGTGAGCAGTATAAACACAACCTCTGTGGTGGTGAGCTCCCAGTTGCTGTTAAGCTGATGAATGTGAGGACTGGGTGGGGCTGGAAATATTTTGATCAGTCTGCGGTGTGCAGTCAAAAGAACCCTGAACAGGTTGTACAAAGACCTAGATTCAAGTCTCATTCCTGTCATGTCTGGGGTATTGTGGCTCCTGGCAAATCAGTTTACAAGTGTTTTCAGTTGTAAAATGGAAAAAATAATCCCTGCCCTGCCTCCCTCTGAGGATTGTTTTCAGGATCAAATGAGATAAAGGGAACAGGCTTTGTCAGGCATTACACAAATGTAATGTGGGATTAGGTCCAATGGTTTACTAACAGAGGCCTGGCTCCATTCCAGCGATTCCCCCCAGGGAAACAGCTAATATAGTAATGATGTTCCCCCTTGCAGCCCACTAAGTAAAACATACCCCACAGGCATGACTGCCTTGAACTTGCCCAGTCCTTGTATTCTGTCTCCCTCACATCTACCCAGACCTGGGATTGTTTAAGGCCCTCGTGAAGTCAGCCCAGAGGCTCCCAAATCCCAAACTGTCACCACACTAGTTCTGCAGGTTTTGGTGACTGACAGGCAGCCTTCCTCCTTCATCTCGGTGGAGGGCTCTTCACACCTTTACTGAGGAGGATTGGAAGCCATTTCCCCTAGAGTGACTCTCATTTTCATTCTGATGGTTTTAACTGGAGAATTTCAAGGGGAATGAAAATTAGGGGAGAGCTTATGGATTTCAGCAGAGTTAAATGGTAATTTTTTCCCTCCTCGCTGTAAGATGATGCCTGCCTGTAAGTAGAGAAAAGCAGTTTTATGCTCCATTGACTTTAAACATTAATAGGGCTGGTGTTATTGTCTCTAATCCAGCATCCCTGGAAGTCATTTTTGTCTTCTTGTCATGGTAATTCCCATAGTGTTCTTAGTACTATAGGAAATGGAGCTTTGAGATGGCATTCTTTTAAAAAACATTCCCTTTGTAATGTTGCTTGTGTATGGAGATTGCTATGTAAATATGCTCGGAACTTGGATGTTATACTATTCATTATAGAGATGAATTCATTACAGAAGACCAACTCCATTTTCGGGGGCACTCCTCTAGAGAGCTATGAGAGAGAATGCCGTGTTGGACCAGTGGGAGGCAGAGAAATGCCCTGGATTAGGAATCAAAATACAAGATGCTACAGAGGCTCAGATGCAATTAAAAGTAATGAGGGAGTATCAAAAAGGGAAGCGATGAGAGCAGTGTGCCTGGCAGGCTGGCTGCCTGCCTGGAAAGAGACACAGAGGGTGTTCAGAAGGACACAGAACTCATGGATTTTCTGCGTTCGTTTACACTGCGTTGAAATCCTTCCCAAGGAGTTTGCTTTCCACATGGACTTTGTTTTCAATTACCCACAATCAGAGACACCAGTGGGGGTGGGGAGGGGTGGACACGAGCCTTGGAATCCCACCTGGATCCAGTCACTTCATCGTTTTGTGCCTCAGATTCCAAATCTGTGAAAAGATGGGGGGGTGGGGGGAGGAGGTGTGATAATCACTTCTTTGCAAAATTGTGATATTACCTGAGAACTTGTATGGGAAGGCTTATCACATGACCTGTGGGGGAGTGATATTAGAGTTAGGTTTTAGGGAGTAGAAATAGTCTTAGTGATGATGTTCAAGTCCAAAAATATGCAAATTCTATGTTGTGGTCCATTGGTGGATGAGTGTATAAATAAACTGTGGTATACCCATCCACAGGAATATCAGTCATAAAAAAGGGATGAGCCCTGGTCGGTTTGGCTCAGTGGATAGAGCATCGGCCTGTGGACTGAAGGGTCCCGGGTTTGATTGTGGTCAAGGGCATATGCCCGGGTTGCAGGCTCCATCTCCAGTAAGGGGCGTGCAGGAGGCAGCCGATCAATGATTCTCTCTCACCATTGATGTTTCTCTCTCATCATTGATGTTTTTCTCTCTCTTTCCCTCTTCCTTCCTCTGTGAAATCAATGAAAATATTTTTTTTTTTTTTAAAAGGGATGGGCACTGCCGAAACCGGTTTGGCTCAGTGGATAGAGCGTCGGCCTGCGGACTGAAAGGTCCCAGGTTCGATTCCGGTCAAGGGCATGTACCTGGGTTGCGGGCACATCCCCAGTAGGAGATGTGTAGGAGGCAGCTGATCGATGTTCCTCTCTCATCGATGTTTCTGACTCTCTATCTCTCTCCCTTCCTCTCTGTAAAAAATCAATAAAATATATTTTAAAAAAAAAAGGGATGAGCCCTGACCGGTTTGGCTCAGTGGATAGAGCGTCGGCCTGCGGACTCAAGGGTCCCAGGTTCGATTCTGGTCAGGGGCATGTACCTTGGTTGCAGGCACATACCCAGTAGGGGGTGTGCAGGAGGCAGCTGATCGACGTTTCTCTCTCATCCATGTTTCTGACTCTATCCCTCTCCCTTCCTCTCTGTAAAAAATCAATAAAATATATTTTTTTTAAAAAAAGGGGATGAAGTGTTGGTGCACTACATCATGCTCAGAAACATTATGCTTATTGAAAGAAGCCAGACACAAAAGGCCATGTATTCCATTCATATGAACGATCCAGAATAGGTCAATCCAAAGAGACAGAAAGCAGATCAGTGTTTGCTTAGGTCTGGGGGCCTGGACTGGGGAAGTAACTGCTAATGGGAATGAGGTATTTTGGGGGGAGTGTTGAAATGTTTGGAACTTCTTAGAGGTGGGTGTACTAAATGCCACTGAATTGTACATTTTAAAATGGCTAGTTTGTGTTATGTGAATTTCACCTCAGTAAGTACTGTTATGTCTGGTATTTGATCTAGTTCTTTCTTTTTTGCTTTCCTGTTGTTGATTTTTTGTTTTGTTTTTTCTTTTTGTTAATCCTCACCCGAGAATATTTTTCCATTGATTTTTAGAGAGAGTGGAAGGGAGGGGGAGAGACAGAGCGAGAAACATCGATGGAAGAGAGACACATCAATTGGTTGCTTCCCACACACACTCCAACCAGGTCCCGGGATCGAACCTGCAGCTGAGGTATGTGCCTTTGACCGGAATCAAACCAGGGCCCCTTCATTCTGCAGGCCAAGTCTCTATCCACTTGAGCCAAACTGGCTAGGGCTAGTTCTTTCTTTCTTTGTAATTGCGACCATCATCTATTTGCTGATGTGAAGTAATTATGTCTTCATCATGCTTCCAATACAGGTCATTGATGCTGGGACCAGCGGTCCCCGTGCTGGGCCTCAGTATTCCCATTTGCAAAGCTGCCCTGAAGGTTGCCCTGGCTCTAAGATGCTGGGTGAACAGCTTGACTGTTACATCCAGGCCT
Source organism: Myotis daubentonii (assembly GCF_963259705.1). Lineage (NCBI taxonomy): Eukaryota > Metazoa > Chordata > Mammalia > Chiroptera > Vespertilionidae > Myotis > Myotis daubentonii. Next base: position 43,246,608 of record NC_081852.1, read on the forward strand.
GTCATTTCTAGCCCTTCCTAACATTCCTCTCACACAATGAGGATGACCAGACCCAAAATAGCCGACAAGAGGACAGGGAGACTTACTCTCAGCAGGGCCCTGCCCCAAGTGCACCATGCTCCGCCTCTTACTCCAGGCCCCCCCCTCACCCCCCAATGCCCACTTCTAGAATCTTCTGAGTCTTGGTTTGGGGGCTCACTCTTCTCTCTTCTACTATGTGGGTATAATATTTTCTCTTCCAGCAGTTTTGCTGTATATTTAGCTTTTATTATATAAATTTGTGAATGTAGATGGACTATGCATTTATTTTTATTTTTTAAAAATATATTTTTATTGACCTCAGAGAGGAAGGGAGAGGGAGAGATAGAAACATCAATGATGAGAGAGAATCACTGATTGGCTGCCTCTGCACGCCCCCAACTGGGGACCGAGCCCGCAACCCAGGCAAGTACCCCCAACTAGAATCGAACCCGAGACCCCTCAGGCCGCAGGCCGACGCTTTATCCACTGAGCCAAACCAGCCAGGGCTGGACTATGCATTTAAATAAATAAAAACTCCTGACTCCTCCAAAGAACAAATACACCCTGTGATATTCAGTTAGATAAGAATTTAGGTAACTATACCTAACTTTTAAAAATATATGTTTTTATTGATTTCAGGGAGGAAGGGAAGGGAGAGAGATAAACATCAATGATGAGAGAGAATCATTGACTGGCTGCCACCTGCAGGCCCACTACTGGGGATCAAGTCTGAAACCCAGGCAATGTGCCCTTGATTGGAATCAAACCTGGGACCCCTCAGTCCACAGGCCGACGCTCTATCCACTGAGCCAAATCAGTTAGGGCCACCTAACATTTATTTGTAGTTATTACATGCATGTACTGAGCCTTCCAACAGTTCTTTGGAAAGGCTAAACTCTTTTGTGCTCCAAGGCACCTACACATGCTACTCCTTACTCCGGAACATGGCCCAAAAGTGGGTGAGAGGAGCTTTAGCAGTGCCACCTCCACCATTCCTGACACCCACCTTCCTCCCAAGACACACACACACACACACACACACACACACACACACACACACACACACAATCTAAGTAAAAACAGGGAGCTTGGTATGCAACAGGGCCTCAAGACAGGTCCCTACTGGAACCCACTTTCCAACCAGATCACTGCCCTTAGGGCCTTAGGGATTGGGTAATTTTGGAGTCTTGGTTGTTTAGGCAAACAACCTAACCTAAAGCCTGCTCACCCTTCTAGTGGTAGACAAACATCAGTCACTCCTAGAGGCCCTCCCATGGCCCCTCGTCTAAGTCAGGTTCCTGCATGGCACCTGCACTTGGACACCAAGCACTTTTCCAATCATGTGTTCTATCTGTCCCCTCCTCGTAACCTTTGTGAAGGCAAAGACCCTGTCGATTTGCTTACCACTGTATGTCCCATGCCTCACAAAATGTTTGTTTTGGGGGTTTTTTTGGAAGGAAGTTCTTTGCTCAGAATAAATGCATCACGCAAGTGTGTGTGTACGTGCAGGGTAGGGGAGACTAGGAATGTGGAAGAAAATGGCAGAAAGGAAGAAAAGGCAGAAAGACTTGCAAGCCAGCTCCATCCCCCTCCTTGAAATGGAAGAGGAAGCAATACCCAGCAAGCAACCCCACCCGATCCTGCCCTACCCTGCCCTAGGTTTCTGCCCAGCCACTCAGAGTCCTCAAGAAAGTCAATCCTGGGACAACTCCTCCCTCTTCTCACCAAGGGTGAAACCGGCTCCAAACTTGGTTTTAGTGCCTGTTGCAGGGCCTACAAGGTGATGAACGGGAAAGGGAACAGACTCTGGTGTCCCAACGGCACCAAGTATTTTGAAATTCAGTCAAGTCTCTTTGCAACACTGTGTTCTCCAGGGCTAAGTTACCTAGGGTGGCAACCACATGGGCTTGAACTCTGGCAGCCTGGGAGCTACCTTATGGCACCTGCTTAACTTTGCCTTTGGGTTCTCAGCTGTGAAGTGGGATCATGTTCATAAAAACCACAATCATAATGTGACTGTTGCAGGATCAAGAGATGATGCATGTGACTGTGTTTGGTAAATTGGAGGGCTCTGTATAGCCCAAGTTGTTATTGCTACACAGGAGATTCGAATCTGACAGGTGTGGATCAGGTAGGACTGCACCCGTGTGAAGTCCTGAGGGGTCCACGTGAGCCCTGATTGTCCTCGTGTGGGTAGGAAAGGATTTTCTTAGAATAAATACTGGATGTCAGCTCAGCTTTAACAGGTAATAATCCTGATTATTATTTGCTTTGGAGGTGTACCCCACCTACTTGCAGGGAATTGAACTAGCTCCTGGAATGATTGAGAGAGACATTTAAGATAAGTATTATCACACAACCATCCAATCAATGTATGTGGCCGTGTAAAATCTGCTCAGGTAACACTGCACCTCGTCATTTTTATGAGCATATTTACAACTGAGGGCTGGTCTCAGGTTATCGGCTCGGTACATACTTCAGGCTCAGCGGCCTCAAGTCCAAGATGTATGGTGTAGCAACTGTTCTGGTTCAAAGCAAGACTTTCCAAGAGCTTGCAAAACCTGCAGAGGAGCCATAAGGACTGTACAGGCCATTCCTGGCACCATTCACAAATCCATCTGCCTGTCATCAGTGCCTCAGATCCTCCCTGGAATTCTGATCTAAAATCGTATCAGCTCTGTCACTGGTACCTATGGGTCTACGGGTGACATCCTGGAATCTGGAAATCAAGCTGCCCTCTCCAAGTTAAACCCTGCAAGCCCACACATGATGGACAGGATAAGTTATCTGTACAAGGTCCCAGAGGGAGAGGACATATCCCTGGTGAAAGCCAGAAGAGCAGGGCTTGGAAATTCGATCCAGGCATGCCTGCATGCAAAGGAAGCAGGAGCCAAGTGAAATCTCAGAACAGCTTATGAACAGCAGGTAAGTGGCTCTAGAAGACACCAGAGAGGAAGGACCTGGCAGGTTCTGCAGCACTAACCAGAACAGAGGGGGACCCAGTGTGCAGGTGTGTCCCACCTACCCGGAGAGCCATTCTACCTCAAAGACATTTTTTAAAATGTATTTATTGATTTGGGGAGAGAAACATCAATTTGTTGTTCTACTTACTTATGCATTCATTGGTTGATTCTTGTATGGGCTCTACCTGGGGATTGAACCTGCAACCTTAGCATATTAGGACAACACCCTACACAACTGAGCTGCGCGGAGGAACAGGGCCTCCCTGATATTTTTAACATATCGCCGTCTGATTCCCTTTGCCCTGCTTCATGCTCACCAAAGCCTTGGATTTTAACTTGCTCCACAGGAGAGAATGTGTACAGAGCAGTCACCATGACACCAACTCTTGGGCCCCTTAGTGGTTATATTCTCAGTACAAATGAATAAATTGCCATTTTGACTAGGCCTCTTGGAAGTCAGTTTCTTCCTCTCTAAACCTGATTTTAGATTTGCAAAGTTGATGTCCAGACCAACCAGAAATGACTATGTAGCCTTTGTACATAGTGGCAGGGGGCCACACCCTTCACCTCATTCTTAACATCTACTGATAACTGACCACAGCCTTCAAATCCTGTGCTAGGCCCTTCATGACCAATCAACGGGACTTGGGAGAAAACCTTCTGCCACTGCAGCCATGGCCCTGGACGGCCCAGCTAGCCGCTAACAGCTTGGTAAATGTTTCTAATGGCAGCAGCTACAGTAAGTATGATTTCAGGAAACGGCATGCCAGCTTACACGGCCCCTATTCATCAGGGTTATTTTCTGGAGCACAGTTACCTATTCATACTATCATATACCAAAAATAGAACAAAGAGCAGCCGTCATGTCATTTCCTAAATATTGCTTTGCACATGAGCAGGATCGAGTGATGGCGTTAAATTCCTGTGTACATCAAGGAGCAAAACACTTACGGACTCAAAGATCATTTCGTAAATGAACTGAGCCAGGTCCACAGGGCAGGGGCTTCAGCCAGGTCATTGAAAACGTTTACGAAGTGTGTACATTGGTAAGTAAAAACTGTGATAGTCAAACGCAAATTTAGAATATAAACTTGTATTTTAACACTGTATTTGTATCCCCAAACGCCCTGTGTATAGAAAAAGAAAATAGGGATGAAACATACTGGGGTTAACAGAAGTTGGTGGAATGATTCTAGCCCGTTTTTTCCCAAATTTTCTGTGAATCTTTATCATTTTTATTTAAAAAAAAAATATTTTGATTGATTTCAGAGAGGAAGGGAGAGGGAGATAGAAACATCAATAATGAGAGAGAATCATTGATCGGCTGCCTCCTGCCCCCTACCAGGGATCGAGTCCCTAACCTGGGCATGTGCCCTTGACTGGAATCAAACCTGGGACCCCTCAGACCACAGGCCGACGCTCTATCCACTGAGCCAAACTGGCTAGGGCAATCTTTATTACCTTAATAGTGAAATAGAGAATACATTCTAATTTTCTAAGTTACCCTTTGAAGAAGCATATGCGACCAAAAAGAATAAAAACAGACTACTTTAATGTCTTAATTTTCTCACATGTTGCAAACAATACAGAAAAACATGACCAAGCATGTGGACTGAGGCAGGCTTGCAAATAAGACCACAGACCTAACATGACAGCCACTGTCAGGAATACTAGTAAACTGGTGCCTGGGGTAGGCCTGGCTTAACTTGATCCTCCTGTGTCCAGACGTGTCATGAGCAAACTGCCTGACCAGGTCCCATGCCAATACAAAGGCTGCTGTTTTGGTGCAGTCAGGTGGGGTATTCTGTCTTCCATTTCTGTGAACGAGTAGAGGATTGACCCCAGAAAAGAGCCTGAAGAAGTCTCTGAGTCTGGCATTGCCAAAAGCACAATGGAGTTAAAGTGGCAAATCTGGATCTTGGTGGAGGCCCTCAACCATTGTAGTTGCCCTGAAATTGAACAAGCCTTGGGTTGAACACTCCTGATTCCCCTGTACCTCTATTATTAAAACAAAAGCAGTATTGCCCAACCAGGGTGGCTCAGTGGTTGAGTGTCAACCTATGAACTAGGAGGTCCTAGTTCGATTCCCGGTCAGGGCACATGCCCTAGTTGTGGGCTCGACTCAATACTCAGTAGGGGGCATGCAGGAGGCAGCCAATCAGTGATTCTCTCTCATCATTGAAGTTTCTATCTCTCTCTCCCTTCCTCTCTCTGAAACCAATAAAAATATATTAAAAAAAAAAAAAAAAGGTTGCCCTAACTGGTTTGGCTCAGTGGATAGAGCGTCAGCCTGCGGACTGAAAGGTCCCAGGTTCTATTCCAGTCAAGGGCATGTACCTTGGCTGCGGGCACATCCCCAGTAGGAGGTGTGCAGGAAGCAGCTGATCGATGTTTCTAACTCTCTATCCCTCTCTCTTCCTCTCTGTAAAAAATCAATAAAATATACTTAAAAAATAAAAAAAAATAAAAAGGATTTATTTCTTAAAAAGAAAAAAAAAGGAAAGAAACAAAAGCAGTATCGACTTTCATCAGAGATGTTTCAAACACCTGAAATTTATGGGGCAGATTAATTCTTGCCTCTGCATCAAGATAATATTCTCTTGGAAGTAGACTTCAAGTGTGAATTAAGTTCAGCACATCACTAACAACAACCTTTCTTGGTTACCTGCCCCTCCCACCTTTGAAAGAAAACAAAGCTCCTTAGAAAATACGCTATAATAAGCAAGTTGGCTTCAAACTTTTTAAAAAGACATCAATACTGGGCAATTAGCTCATACCTGCATCTACTTACATGAAGCCCCTACCACCTCTGGATATATTTCCTGAGAAAAATAATAAAGGCTGGATAGGCTTAATTTGACCCACCTTGTACCCAGAAGTGTAACGATGGGGGTCACGGTTGGACCACCTTTGCAAATCTCTAACACCACTTCTTTTGACGACCTTTCTTTTCTTGCTGCTGTCCCATTCCGGACTGTGAACAAGGCATGTGCACAGCGCCACCTCTGGGCGAAGTGTAGTTCCTTCATGCTTCCTAGCCCAAAATCAGCAGGAGGAAACGTCCTAATTTGGGGTCAAGACTTGAGTGCCCACAGAGGATGAGTGGGAAAGTGCACAGGGCCTCCTGGGAACTTCATCAGAGCCAAGGGCATAAAACGGGATGGAAGTGATTAAGTAATGTTTGCATATGTGTTTGGTCTCATCTCAAACAGAAAGGTTCTGAGATGAAGAAAGCTGTCAATCAAATGCCAGGGGCTAAAGCATAAACCCTCATATTTGGGGGTGGCGGTAGCCCTGGGGTCTTTGCTTCTTGATGCCTGCTGGGAACCCACACACAAGGAGAACCCTGATGGACAAGGGACCTGAGGAGCGAGGAGGGTCTGCATCTTCTCTGCTCCAGACCAACAATCCTGGGCAGCAGGATTCACTCTGCTGTGTACCACAACCTGACCCACTGGTCTGGAAAAAAGAGGAGGTGCGGATCAGACAGGTGGGTAATCAGGCTGTGCTTGGCAGACGGAGGGCCTTGGAAACACTGCTGAATCCGTGAACAAAGTGGCTGGGAGAAACGAGCTCAGAGGCAGCCACGCTGTAGTTCCCTTTCTAGTCTGAGTGTGGTGCTCAACCAGGTGGGTGTCCCTGAGCTATCACCCTATGCCCCGGACTGGATGCCAGGATTGAGAGGAAGGGGTCAAGACATTGTTGCCAATGACCAGACACTGTTCTTGTCCCCGAAGGAGGCAGGTGATGAAACACAATGTTTGTAGGGACAATGCGTGGCGATGCAGGTTTATTCTATGTCGGTCACAGCAAACCTCACACACCTGGACGACAGCCGGGCTGAGAGTGCCCTGTGGCGTGAGCAGCTGGAGCGAATGGAAGATCGTCCGCTCTGCTGCACAGGCCGCTCCGGGCAGAAGGCACCAGCGCCTCGCTGGCCTATGCACAGGCACTGAGGCACGTCCCCACCTCCAGGTCCCAAGGACATCTCTAAAAGGCGATTCCCGTTTGGAATTCCCCAAATCCTGTGCCTCTGGGAACCAAGCCCTGATTCCTACAGTTCATTCTGAGTCCTGGCGGTGCCACAGCCTGGGCCGCAGAGCAGCCCTGGGGCCTGGGGTTCAGGGCCGACGAGCCTTTCTGCGGAGCTTGTGTCCCACCTGAGATCCCCGCTGGGCAGCTTTCACCAGGCCTTTGAACTGTCCCTGCAGCTTCACCTTCTTCCTGCAGGGACAGGAACAGAAGGGTCACATCTCACTGAGAACAGGGGGCCCTCCTTCCCATAATGTCAAAAGATGGCTCCCCCACCAGCAGGAACAGAGTGGCGGGAGTGCTGCTGGAAGTGGCAGGCCATGGTCTGGGCAGGCCATGAGCTACCCATCATGTTCAAAGGGGCAGTTCAAGTGAACAATACATGTAGGCACCAACCACATGAAGATGCATGTGAAAAAGTAAAAATAAAACACTGGGAGAGACTTGAGCAATTGAGCTGAGAGCTTAATGAGAATAAGGCCCCCAGAGCCCAGCTTCAGCCCCCGCCCCCCTCACCCTCTCCCCGCCCCCCAACCCCCCCGCACAGCATCGTACCTGCGGTTGAGCTTGGTTCTGTTGAGGGGGATGTAAGCATAGGGATCGAGCCGACCTTTCTTCTTCACGTCACCCTTTGCTTTCTGCTCACCCAGAGAAACAACGTCAGCTAGGAGTGCGGGGTTCCCCTTCTTCCCCCTCCCGATTTACCTAACCCTGCGTCCTCCCTGCCCTTCATTCCGTGCCTTAGGTGGCGCCAAAGACTTTTCATGGCTCTGGAAGCCAACCCAAGGTCTGGGCTTGAGATGCTAACAAGACCTCCGTGTGGCCCTCCGTCTGGCTCCACAGGTGCCGCTCCAGGACAGCACAGCTGCCCGCCCTTCCCCAGACGCTCTGCCCCCACCAACAGCTCTTACCTTGGCCTTGTATTCGGCCCCGGGGGTAGCCTTCTTGCCCACAGGGCGATGGATGCCAGAGCCTCCAGCTAGAGGGGGAACAGAGGTCAGACTAAGCCAGGGCAGCCTCCTCCGAGTGGTAATGAACACCTCTTCGGAGAACTGTCGGGGAGACGGGTCACGGCCGGGAACCTGGCTCTGTCCCCCCAACAACCAAGGACAAATAAATACCTTTCTCGAGAAGGACTGTCCACTGACTTGATAGACCACGGGGCTCCTCAGACTGACTCGAACCCAGGGAACATATATTCTCCACTAACATAAAATACCCCCACTCTCCAAAGCTAATCTGCTCCATTTGTTCTAGGAGAAAGGACACCGGCTTAGAAGTCAGACAGACCCAGGTTCAACTCCAAGCTCGAACCTCAGGCAAGTCTCTTAACTTTCTGGAGCCTCTTAACTTCATCTGTAAAATGAGGCACTACAGGCCTTCTCTCACACCAACAGCATGAGACAGAATGGCAACTCTTAGTCCATCGTACAGACGTGAAAGCTATGCTTAAAGGAACCCATATACTTCCAAGATCAGTGTCATTTCCAGCCTACACTGAAACACAGTTGTGGATGAAATCCTGCAATGCTAACTTGGGAGGATTGCCCAAGTATCAGCCAATCTTTGCTGGTGGCAACTGAGTGCAACCTGGCCGCACAGCCTCATGGCTCTGCCTGCAATAAACCCTGCCGAATACCCGTGACAGAGAACAGAGTTTCAGAAAAAGAGTGGAAGCCTCACCTTGATACTGAGGAGGCATCTCTAGCTCCTCATCATCAGCCTCTTTCTGACGCTTGAGCTTCTGGTGTTTTTTCTACAAAGGGGTAAGCGAAGTTCATGAACAAGGGGATGTGGTCATCCTCGCTAGTGGTAACAGTAAAAGCAATCATAACCTGCATTAGCAAGAAAGGCCTCTGCCAAGCACTTGATCCCTTACTTACAGATGAGGACACTAAGGCTCAGAGAGGGCAAGTACCTGTCTAAGATCACACAGCTAGGCAGGACAGAAGCACGGTTCCAGCTCAGGGCCTCACTGCTGAGCCTGAGCTTGTCTTGGCTTCTCCACTGCTCTGCCCTCCACATTGAAGTTCCCCCACAGGGCCCCTCTGGGTACTGTGACCTCAGCTTAGCCCCAGTCTTCCTAGCAGGTAAATGGGGTCCTCAGCCTCTTTGGAGAGAACAGCTTTACCAGTCCTTAGCCTCACACGAACTTCACTCCTCTCCCCAGGAGTCACTCACTCACTGATCCCCTACTAAGTGCCAGGCCCTGGGGACGCAGGGCACAGGACCAACTTCTCGTGGTCCAGGGAGTCTTAGCAGGTGGGAAACCCCTGCTCATACCAGTTATCACTGTCCCTCAACAATGCTGCCATCCCAGGAGCTGTGAGCATGGAGCAACAGGACAGCTCAGTTCACCCAATTATATCCAACAGGAAGTGACTCAGCACTAACTACATGCCAGCACCAGATTAGGTGCTCCAAGGGGAGAGGTGGGCCTGACAGCAGCCCAGCACAGCCCAGCAGGAGGTCTGAGCCTAGAAAATGACAACGAGGCCAGGCAGAGGAATGTTGTGCAGGAGACCTCAGATCAGCGGGCTAGCAGCCATGCTGTGGTCTGGGCCACCATGCCCGGGAAGCCTCTTCAAACTACAGATTCCTGGGGCTCAAGCTCCCCAGGGGGTCCCCAGGCAGGAGGGCTTCAGGCCCCTCCTCTGAGGAGCACTCACTGGCTTAAGGGCCAGGCAGAGTGGAAGGTGTGCCAGGTAAAGGGAACAGGCTGCAGCACACACAGGGTGTGTCTGGCAACGTGGGCACAGTAGGGTGGACTCCTAGAGGAGAAACGGAAACTGGCTGGAAATGGGACTCTAGCTGCATCAGAGGGTGACAGCTCAGCTTGTTCTTGGTTCAGCTGGCACCTGGCCACAGCTATGCCACTGGCAGCTGCGGCTGTCACTTGTCCCCCAGCATTTTACTGATGTCGTAACTGCAGACAGAGGAGTGGGGTTTAGCAACTGCCATTCGATAAAGCCCCTGGATCTCGATGGCAGGTGATGACTTGCCATGAGCCAACTGTGGAGTGCGGCCACCCAGGTCCTTCTCGGTGCCTTGAGACAAGGAGCCCAGTCCTGCGCTGAACCGTGGGCCCCCCAGAGGGTGTGGTCAGTTCCCGCTCTCCAGGCTGTGGAAGGACTGCAAAGCCACGTGTGACCATGCACTGCAGCAACCAGGGAGGCTTTGGCCAGTCAAGATTTCCAGGAAAAATGCAATAATAGTAAGAACAGTCACCACTTATTTAGCATCACTTAGTGCCACGCACTTTACATATAAGCCAGGACTTAGGTTCAGGCTGTGACCTTGGGCAGGGTACTTATCTTCTGTGAGCCCCTCTGGAAATGGGGGTGATAAATAGTGATTGTGGGGCTCTCAGCATCCCTCAATGGTGGGTGCCCCCACCGCATGCGGGAGCTGCCCCCTGGAGCATGCAGGCCAGCGGATGTTCTTGCAGCCTATACAGCACCCCTCACATGGAGACGGGGTTCTCTCTTTCTTCCTCCAGCTGAACAACCCAGCCCACAATGAAGGAAGCCCCCCACCCCCAAACCCCACAGAATGGTCAACCGTGACACTGCTGTGGAAGACGCACACCACACCCAGGCACAGCCCGCTGCGCACATCCCTGGGGCTCCATTGAGCAGCAGGAAGCACAGGTGAGACCGCAAGAAGCTGCCAGGCCAAGGCTTAGGTCTGAGGGCCCGCCCTCCGTCCGCAGGAATTACTCACACTCCTGACGCCCACATCTTCCATCAGGTCAGCCATCTCTTCATCCTCCCCTGGAGCCGAAAGAAGAGAAGCCTGTGAGCTCAGGAGGCCCCGCTTTCCCCGAGCCCCCCCACATTTCATCTTGCCTTCTCTTGGCTCAACAGGCTGGGGGAACTGCCGACTACCTCCCAGGAACCCTGTGTCCTGTGGGAGCCGAGACTCCTGAACACGGACCCTTTCTCCTTCCCATCCTAGGTCCCAGGGACAACAGTCCCAGGGACAACAGCCCTTTAAGGAAGTGGTGACCCCACTTCTGAGGTAAATACAGTTTTCTCTGCAACTCTAAGGTAAACCCAGGTCTTCTAGGGAGCCCCCCTACTTCACTTTGCTGGGAGGACTGCTTTATTCTCCTACCTGAGAACTTAAAACCCAATTAAAAAATGGGCGAAAGGGCTCCAGCCGGTTTGGCTCAGTGGATAGAGCATCGGCCTGTGGACTGAAAGGTCCCGGGTTCAATTCTGGTCAAGGGCACATGCCCAGGTTGTGGGCTAGATTCCCCGGTGGGGGGCATGCAGGAGGCAGCCGATCAATGATTCTCTCTCATCATGGATGTTTCTCTCTCTCTCCCCCTCTCCCTTCCTCTCTGAAATCAATAAAAAAAAAAATATATATATATATATTTTAAAAAGGGCAAAAGGACTTCAGTAGACATTTTCCCAAAAAGACATATAAAAGCACGGCAAACATAATAAGATGCTACACATCATTAATCATTAAGGAAATGCAAATCAAAACCACCATGAGATACTGCTTTACCACCATTAGGATGACTACTATAAAAATAAACAAACAAAAACAGGAAATAACAAGTGTTGACAAGGATGTGGAGAAATTGAAACCCTGGCGTCCTGATGGTGGGAATGTAAAAAGGTGCAGCTACTGTGGAAAACAGTGTGGCTCTGGCAGTTCCTCAAAAAATTAAACACAGAATCAGAATGTGATTCGGCAATTTCACCTCTGGGTATATACTCAAAAGAACGGAAAGTAGGAACTTGAAGAGATATTTGTACACAGCAGCATTATTCACAATAGTCAAAAAGTAGAAGCAACCCACCCAAGTGTCCAACAGATGAATGGATAAACAAAATGTGGTGTATACACACAAGAGAATAAGGCCAGCCTTAAGAAGGAAGGAAATTCTGACATATGCTACAACATGGATGAACCTTGAGGACATTATGCTAAGTGAAATAAGCCAGCCAGAAAAAGACAAATGCTGAATGATTACACTTAATGAGGTACTTAGATTCATACTCAAATTCATAGATAGAATGGTGGTTGTCAGGGGATGAGGGGAGGGGGAAATGGGGAGTTAGTGTTTAATGCATAGAGTTTCAGTTTTGCCAGATTAAAAAAGTCCTGGAGGTGAGTTGTACATCAATGTGAATATACTTAACACTACTGAACTATACTGACTTGTGTGCTTAAAAATGGTTAAGAAGGTAAATTTTATGTTATGTATATATCTTACCATGATTTAAAAAAGCTATCAAATAGCCGAAACCGGTTTGGCTCAGTGGATTGAGCATCGGCCTGCGGACCGAGGGGTCCTGGGTTCGATTCCGGTCAAGGGCATGTACCTGGGTTGCTGGCACATCCCCGGTGGGAGATGTGCAGGAGGCAGCTGATCGATGTTTCTCTCTCATCGATGTTTCTGACTCTCTATCTCTCTCCCTTCCTCTCTGTAGAAAATCAATAAAATATATTAAAAAAAAAAAAAAAGCTATCAAATAAACACTTCATACCAAAAAATAAAAAAGCTATCAGTAATATTTTTTTTAAAAGTATGAAATTAACCAGATGGAGGGAAGACAAACTCAAATAAAGTCAATCAACAATCCAATGCCGCCACGAGAGAGCATGTGACCAAGTGTTGAAGACTGGGCAGGAGGGCAGAAGGGCTGGGGAAAGGCCTTAAAGAAGGACTGAGCGGGACCTTAAAGGGCGGAGGGTGTGTGAAGGCAGGAGAGGGGAGGGGCATTTCCAGCATCGGGATCGTGCACAAGCAGGGGAAAGAGATGGGAATTACCAAGACTGAGAGACCAGATCAGGAAATAGTGTCGTCACATTTATCCCTTGCACGTACATGTGCTATTCAGGTTGCCCATTTTGTCGTCGCAACAGCCCTCTGAAGCAGGTACTGGCATTATGCCCATTTTGGCACAGAGAAGTTAAATAAAGTCCAGTCACACAGCTGGTAAGCTAAGGGTAGGGGCAGCGGGAGAACACTGGTTAAAAGGATGCCGTGAGTCACGTGCCCAAGGATCATGGAAGTGTGAACCAAAAAAAAAAGAGGAAGACAGATCTATTTTAGAAGATCTAAGCTTTTGTGATCTAATGGATGATATGTGCACAGAGGGATCAGGAAAGACGCACAGTACTTGGAGATGTTACACCCGAGGGGCTCCTGGACAACAGGAGACAATGGATTCAGGCACGTGAGGTCTGAGTGTGGCTCTTTCTACCTCTCAGTGAGATTCTGGGCCTCAGCCAAGTTTATATTTTATACTTTTGAAATAAAAAAAAAAGGAGGAAGAGAAGGAAAGAAACAGAACAGAGTAGACGAGAGACCAAGAGAGGGTACCGCACATGGTAAGGGGAAGTACTGTGTTTTGAAAGTTTTGTGTGACTTATAGAATTGTATAAATGGCTGCATTACAACACAGAAAGATTTCTTAATTTGGTCAAAAAAGTTTGAGAAACTCAATGAGTTTGAGAAAGTTGCCTCAGATACAAGCTGTTACCTTTGCTCCTACGACAAATGGTCTGAATGAACAAATTAATGAATAAATGAATGAACAACCGTGCACAGCCCTGGCCCAGGCCAGAAGCAGCTGCATTCCCAGACTGGGCAGGCGGCCCCACCTTTAGAGCCTTCCTCTTCCTCCATCTTGGTGGTGGCAGCATCCTCCTCTTCCTCCCGGATGATCAGCCGGCCATCGGCGCTCACTTTGAAGCCATGGTCCTTCTTCTTGCCCCGGCCAGTCCCAGGCTGTGTGGCTGGCATGGCAGAGTTCGGCAGTGAGGAAGTGGAAGACCTAACCCTCTCACACCCTCATTATAACCAGTGAGACCAGGTCTGTGCCGCAGATGGGTGCCCACAGCACAACAGTGTGCATGTGTCAGGGTGAGGGGTTCCCACTGGCCTCTATGCAAGTCACCCCCACCCTGAACAGGTAAGCCTGCTTTCTGAGCTCAGGGGCCAGCTGATTCTTGCTTACCTAGGACTCGCTGGGCCACCTTGGGGTCGAGGAAGTTGAGGGGCTCATCCCCTCCACCCTCCTTCAGCCACGCCTGGCTCCTCTGCCGGCTCAGCCTCCGCTGCTCCTTGCCCCGGCTCCTTTCTTCCTCCTCACTGTCCTCGTCCTCGGAGTCGGCCAAAATCTCCTCAATGCTAAAGCCAGGGAAAGGCAGGGCCAGCTGGGCACTGCCTGGGCAGGCCCCGGGTTGGGGGGGACCAGGCTGCCGGGACACCACCATGTTCTCACCTGTCACCCTTGCCCTGGGCAGGCTCCTCCTCCTCCTCCTCTTCCTCTTCTTCCTCAGCAGCCTGGCTCAGAGCACGGTGCCTCTTGGCCCGCGCCTCAGCTTTCCGGATGTTGACCAGGACTTTGTGGTACTCCTCGGGCAGCAGCCCCTTCACCAGCTCAAACCTGAGGGGGCAGCGAAGGGCAGGTGAGGTGCACTGGCCAGAGTGTGCCACCCAGAAGCAGCAGGTGTGCAGCCAGAGCCCTTCCAATGACAGGGAAGAGACTGGTCCCCCAGCCCGGCCCCTTTTCTGCAAGGTCCCTGGTGGGAGGAAAACCCCTCAACTCCTCCCGCAACGCCCCACTGTGCACAGACCCAAACTTGCGGATGAACTTGGTGAACAGGTTGCGAAGCTTCATGCGGAAGTGCCGCCGCATGTCATCGGACAGTTTCCCGATGGCCTCCATCTGCAGGGCAGGGCACCAGGGTTTCAGGGGGAGGGCGCCTCCCACCCTGCCTGTCCCCACCCCGCTGTCCAGACTAGGGAAGAGGACCAGGGCTGGCTAAGAGGTGTGGGCAAGAGTGGCCCTGTTCCTGGCTCAGCCCTTGCTCCAAAGAGGCTCCAGTCTGGGCAGACCCCACCTCCCCCCTAAATCGCCTTCATATTCCCGACCACCCTGCCAAGATTACAGCTTGAGAGTCTTCTGAACAGTGGTCAGCACCTGACATGCATCATCGCATGGAATCCTTAGAACCCAGTGAGGCAGATATTATCATCATCCCCAATTTACAGACGAGGAAACTGGGGCACAGGGAGTCATGTGGCTGTTAAGTGGCCACAGAGGAAGGAGTCAGCCCAGATCTAATTCCATGGCTCGTACTTTGCCCCCAACACCACCAGGTTTCTCTTGGTTCCATATGTCCCTTCATATCCTCGAGCTCATGTCTGGCTGGTCTGCTCTTAAGCCTTCACATGGGCTGGTTTGGGAAACGTGTGGGTGGCAAATAATATCCAGTGTCTCTCAATGGGCTGGGGGATAGAGCCCCATCGATCCTCTGAAGGGCTTTATCCATTCTAATAACTGCAGAACAGATAACTGCCCGCTGTGGCTGTTCTCCCATCATTGGTCTCCGGTTAGGCTTTGGACAGCGGAGGCAGGCTATCCTGACTCTCATCTGCCCCTTCTCGCCTTGACCCAAGGTCAGATATGAAGACAAGAAAGATCCCCCTGGAGGTCTGATGCAACTCAACCAGCTGGAGAGGGAAACTGAGGCAGTGGGAATAGCAGAAAGAGGATCTGACAGTCCCAGCCTGCAACATGCCTTATGAGCGGCCAGAAGGGGCTAGAGGGCCCAATACCAGAAGGCTCTTCAGGCCCTTCTACAGCCCAGCAGGGGTGTCTAGAGGAGCCTCAAACACGAAGACCAAAATGCAAGAGGCAAAAAAAAGGAGATGAGGGCCCTGCTGGGGGAGCCCAGAGTCTCAGTCCTGAGCTCCGGGTTCTGTTCCCAGGGCTGTCTCACCAGCAGTGTGACCTGGGGCTGTCTCTGAGCTCAGTATCCCCGTCTGTAAAATGAGGGATGGCCCTGCCCACTGACCTATGCCCTGTAGAGCCCCTGCTTCTGTGGAGGGGCCAAAGAGGTGGGGGTGACAAGCAGCAGCCTGGGTGCTGTGCCCCTTCCTCCACCAGGCTGCCATTCCCCAACCGGTCCCTTCCAGGGCTCGGCATGACCTGTTGCACAAGACTGCGGTAGCTAAAAGAACGCTTGAAACTTGCTGGCCTTGAGGCTCCCTGGTCCCATGACGACAGCCCGGCCACGTCGCCACCCACAGAGGGGAAAGGGGGCACTTACCACAAGCTGCACGTGCTTGGCCAGGTGTGCCACGTCCATGACCACCACGGCCACCTTGATGAAGCCCAGCGCCGATTTGACCACGTCACGGGTGCGGGAGGCCAGGAGCAGACACACGTTCTCCAGCAGCTGCTCCACCGTGCTGGTCCCCATCAGGCCTGGGGGGCCAGAGGGCCACTGTCAGAGACACCCAGACCCAGACCCTGCCCGGTCACAAGAGCGAGAGCCAGCACTGAGGGACTTCCGTGTGCCTGGCTCGGTTCTGGTCACCCTCCAAGGAGTGTCTCCTGTGGTCCTTCAGCCCCCACAGGAGTAGGGGCTGCTTTCCTCCTCCATTTTGGAGCGGAGAGTCAGGCCCCAGGATTGTAGAACCAGGACTAAAATCGGAGCCCCCTGCTCCCATCCACTCTGAGAATGGGATGAGAGGCAGCAGAGGAGATGGGAGGCGGCCGGGCTTGGCTCTAGCTTTTCTTCCACCCTCCCTTGACCGTTCCCCTACCTGGTAGCCACCCTATCCTGACCTCCTGGGTATTTTCCCACTCTGAGGGCTTGCCAGGCCTTCAGGAAATAGCATGTACCTTTAAACTCAAAAAGGAGGTGGGTCAGGGCCAGGATGCTGCAGCTGACCATGGTGACAGCGCCCACGAGGCCGGGGTAGATCAGGACGAGGTAGCGCTGCAGGGCCTCTGGGAGGGCGGAAAGCAGGACAAGTTGCACCAGGGCAGAGCCCAGCGCTCATGCTGCATCTCAGGCCCACCGGGTCTGGGAGCAGAGCGTCCACCCCAGCCCTGAGTCACCAAGGCCTCACCTTCCTGGCTCGGGCCAAACCGAAGGAAAGCGTGGCCCATCTCCACCAGCAGGGCGAAAGCGTTCTTCCGCGCGCCCACCGACACCTCCTTGGTACACAGGATCACCTGCCCAGACAGCCCCGTAAGCGCGCTCTCGCGAGCTGGACACCCTGAGGCTGGTGGCCTGAAGCCGAGTGAGCAGGTAGAGGCACCCACACTCCCAGACAGTGAGTCGAGCCCACACCCACCCCCAATACTACCCTCCCCTGATCCTGACAGGCCTTTCGGAGCCACACTCCAAGGAACCCCCAAAACCCACATACACCCCCTCCTACGCACTCACCTCCGGGACAAGGGCAGTAATGAACTCCTCATGCTCGGCTGTGAGCTTCTTCACGATATGTATGAGGCACTTCAAACGGGGCTGCAGGGCAGAGGGACAATGGTCAGGCCCCCCCTCAATGCCACCCCAGCCCGACATGGTCCTCTCCTGGTGTCCCGTCCCCCCTCGGGCACAGCGGGGCTGCCCTGAATCCTCACCCTCTTGGCAGGAGAGGAAGTGGTCCGCAGCGAGTCCAGCAGGGTCTTCTTCAGGTCATCCAGGTGGCTCTGCACGAAGCGGGCCCCGGGGCCCTGGGGGCCGGCACACACCTCCTCCAGCACGCGGTAGGCCTTCTTCTGCACCCCATGGGCCTTGCTCTGGGAGGACACAGATGGATGAAGAGGGGACTGGAGGTCCACCACCCGTGTGATGACAGTCACAGAGCCGTCACCATTAACAGGCCAGCACTGGAGGGGATTCAGAGAAGCTGGCCCTGCCCTCTGGAGCTCATGAGGTCCGACAAGAGGGCCAGCAGAGTATAGACGGCAGGAGGCTACCTCCGCGCCAGGCAGAGATGCTGTGGGAAAGAAGCCAGCCCAGCCTTCCAATCCACTCCACTGACCCCCTCAGTGATGTTCGCGCCAGCAGCATGGACTTGCAGTGCCAGGAACGCACCAGCCTGCCAGGCCTGCTCATCTTTCTGCTGTCTCTCCTTTGCCTGACCCCTTACGGTTCCCAGGGCACTCTGTCCTGCCTGGACTTCTGGGTCTGCCTGCATGTTCCACCCAGAGCACTTCTCAGTGTTGGCTAACTGCCTGTTAACTGTCGCAGTGGCAACGGCTTTCAGGAGGTCACTGCGGGCCTGAGTTCTGCCTGGTGGCTTGCCACAGCATGTCAGGCAGAGGACCTAGCATGTGCAAAGGCACAGAGGGGTCCCTTATATCTGCAACTTAAACAGTTTAATGAGGCCAAGTGGTGGTGGGATGAGGACGGACAAGGGGAGATGAGAGTGATTAGAATGAAGATCAGGCTGGGTTGAGATGGCCCAGTGAGCGATCCAGGCAAAGGAGTATGGCCGTGTTTCTACCAGACACCTCAGCAGGTGAGGTCTGAGCACGGCTGTGCGTTTTAGTCACTTTGGCATCTATGTGACAGATGGACTAGACAGGGTACAAAGGACAGTCACACCACAAGAAAGCAGATGATCATGGGCAGCAGCAAGAGATGAAGAAAAGAAGACAGGCCCCCCCCTCCCCCCCTTTCCAAGGAGCCCACTCCTCCCCAAGTGAGCCCCAGGCTCACCTCCAGGTAGGGCCGGATGGTGGAGTACAGCTTGCTGATGGCAGCTTCATCAGCGTGGGGAGCCAAGGCCACAACCAGGTCCAGGACAGACAATCTGCTCAGGGCAGGAGACCAAGGAGGGGCTTAGCGAGGGCTGGAGAAGGGCACAGACTAACACTGTCTACACCCACGGGGTGAGGGGCAGGTGGGAGAAGTCAGGATGAGGACCAGGCGCTTGAAGCAGCCCATGAATGATAATCATGGCTTGCATCTAATGGAGTATTCACCAGGTACCAGGCACTACTGCAGTGTTAACCCCTCCAATTCTCACAGCAACCCTGCTGCAGGTACCATTAGCTTCTCCATTGTAGATCAGGGCAAAAAGGCAAAGAATGGGTAATGTGTCCAAGTCACACAGCCCGTAAGTGGTGGAGCTGGGATCTGAACCCAGACAGTGAGTTTCCAGGGTCCCCCTCCTTCCCTAGCGGGCAATACTGCCGTTCCAGAAAGAAGTCACTCAAGCCTTGCAGTGGAACTGAGACATTCAAGATCTCAAGCCTTTCCTAAGTTAGCCCAGAGAATCCACACCCTCCAGCTCCCTGGGCCACCCCAGCTCAAGTGGGGGATTTTACCTGGTGAAGTCCGAGCTAGCAGGGTCCAGCACCTTCTCACTGGCTTTTTCCAGGAAACCATTCACCAACTGGCAGCCCCCAGGATGAAAGGAGGAAGGTGTTTAACAGAGAAATACAGAGCAGCAGCAGGTCACAGAACTAGACCTCCTTGCCCTCTCGTTTAGAAGCCTCAAGCCCATGCCTGGCCCCACCATCATCGCTGGGATCTGGTCTCCTGTTCTCCAGGTGGCACAGGTCCAAGTGAGCCCTGCCGGGTAGGGCCTTGGGCTTTCCAATGCTCCTGACCCAACACTCCCCTCCTGGGAGCACTCTCCCTGGCCGTCAGCTCACCTGAGGGTCAGTAATAGTAAGGTAAGTTTTGATGGTTTCCAGCACGGCCCGGCGAGGAGCTGGTGTGTCCCCGGCTGCAACAGGCTGCCCATACAAGTTGAAGAGGATTGGCAGAAAGTTCTTGGCAAAACGGCTTACTTCGGCACGGTCAGCCTCTGGCAGGAGGACCAAAGTTTGCATAAAAGGGGCGGGAGCTGACCTCACAGGCTGTAGCCCAGAGGCATCCTTTAGGAGGACCCGTGGCAGGACCATGGATGTGGGGCTTCTATGAGACAGAGGAGGCTGAGACCAGAGCAAAGAGAACAAGGTGCCACCATGGTCTATGCTTCTCCACGGCTCCTGTCCTGGGGGCCAGTGAAACCCTTCAGCACTGACTGGGTAACTCCCCAGGTGCCGGCACATTGGGAATAAAGAGAGAAAAGGGGTGGTTTTTTGCATCCTTGGATCCCCAGCCGAAGCTCCAGGTCCTTGCAAAGGATGAACCATGGCTCAGGCACTGAGCCACAGCAAGCCAGGAGATGGGGGTCAGGGGGCTTGTGCCATCACAGCCATCCTCCCACCAGCCTCGGACCCCAGAGCCCACACGCACCTGCCTCACAGCCCTTGGTGATGAGAGTGCGCAGGGCCTGGCACACCGTGACCCTCAGGTCTGGACGCTCGCTGATCGCTGTGCCCAGTGTCCGTGCCAGCCCTTTAAAGGAGGCGGCTACATCTGTGGGCCTCGTGCAGAACCCGGGCAGGAGGGTCCAGATCTGAGGAGGGAGGGGATGGTAAACGAGAATGACGTTCAGCAACCCACGCCCCTGCACTACCCAACCCACACCCCCCCAACGGACCCTTTACCTGCCACTGCAGCGTGTCATAGATCTTGGACTCCACCATGCGGTCCACCTGGGCCAGGTCCGTTGCTGGAGTGTAACAAAGCACACAGTGTGACCCTGGGCACCCTCCTACCCTTCAGGCCCCATTTTCATGAAAACCAAAAGCCCAGCGATGAGGTCAATATCAGTGATTCCTTCCTCCCCACAGAATGAAACTGTTCCTTCTAAATATCTAAGACCTTGTCCTCACCGGTTTGGCTTAGTGGATAGAGCATCGGCCTGCGGACTGAAGGGTCCCAGGTTTGATTCCGGTCAAGGGCACATGCTTGGATTGCAGGCTCCATCCCCAGTAGGGAGTGTGCAGGAGGCAGCCAATCAATGATTCTCTCTCATCACTGATGTTTCTATCTCTCCTTCACCTTTCCTCTCTAAAATCAATAAAAAATAACCTCTGTATTGCACCGCGTGCCCACCATCCAAAGTCAAATCTTCTCCTGTCACCATATTTTGGTCTTTTCTTTAAACAGACATACACCTTCAAAAACATAAGCAAGATGTACTATACATGTATTGTTCTAAAACCTTGGCCGAAACCGGTTTGGCTCAGTGGATAGAGCGTCGGCCTGCGGACTGAAGGGTCCCAGGTTCGATTCCGGTCAAGGGCATGTACCTGGGTTGCGGGCATATCCCCAGTAGGGGATGTGCAGGAGGCAGCTGATCGATGTTTCTCTCTCATCGATGTTTCTAGCTCTCTATCTCTCTCCCTTCCTCTCTGTAAAAAATCAGTAAAATATATTTAAAAAAAATAAAATAAAATAAATAAAACCTTGTTTTACTTGGTAATTTCTGTGTGACAAGCTGTGTAATGGGCACTTACATGATTATTTCACTTAATCTTCACGTCACAATTATCATTCTCATTTACAGACGAGGAGCAGACCCAAAGGAATTAACATACTTGCCCAAAGTCAACCAACTGCGTGGCTGAGCAAGATCTGAATCTGATCTGTTCAACTCACCATCTGCACGCCCATGTCTCTTTCTTTGTAATGACCATATTGTGTCCCACTGTGGGCGTTACCACAACTAACTTCACTGGAACCCCACTGACAGACATGGAGGCTGTGTTAGGGTTTTTGCTAGAACATCCCTGCATACGTAGAAGCCGCTGTGTGCTTGTGTAATTAATTGCTCCATTAGTGGGAGAGCAGGCTCCTACAAGGGGGGAAGGCCAGGCCATGCCTTCGAGCAGAGGGGAGGGACAGCCCACTGAATTAGGCCCACAAGCACTGGCGGGTCACCTGTTTGGCAGAGGGAGGCCGAGGGCTGGGGTGCTGGGTCAGGAGCCCTTCCCGACCCCTTCGGCTGAGCTCCTGGACTGCGGTGGGCCCCATACCTTTGCTCTTCAGGGTGGTAGCCAGGGGCAAGAAGTAGGTGGTGAAGAAACCAAGTCGCGTTTCCCGGACATGGTCCCGGATGACGGGCAGCAGCCAGCTCCGTGGGAAATCCAGAGTCTCTCTGAGAGGAGGCAGGAGAGGCCCAGTGAGGAAGGGGTGACAGCCTGGAGGGCAGCACCCCAACATTGCGCCCCCTGCTGAGCTGGAGAGCATGTAGCCTGCTCTGGCCTCTCTTGCTGACCCCCACATGGCACATGAAGACTTCACCCGAAGGAGTGGACACCCTCCTGGGGGAGAGCAAGTCGTCTGACCCTTTTAGGGCTCGTACAGAAGCCAACCAGGGTCACACTTACTCAGAACCATCAATTTCCAGCGGCACAGCCTGTAAAACCACCTCAGGCCCCATGCTGGCCACCGCAGCCCCCACTGCCTGGTCCAGAGCTGCTGTGTGAGGGAAGTGGGGGGAGAGGCGTAGGTCACACAGGGACTGGAGACACTGGAGCAAAGAGATGAAAGATTATACATCAAGATGTGCTCGCAGAGCAAGCACCACAGCTGAGTCTGAGCCAAAGTCTCTGAGATGATGAGGTCAGGAGCGTGAGCCCAGGTTAAGCTCTGGGTCAGAAGTCACAAACCAGGAACCAAATGTAACCCACTGATGCAGTCTGACCCCTCCCCAATGTTCCAGGATTAAAAAAAATTCTGTATTCTTTAATAACATGTAAAAGTCAGGAGATTTTACATACAAATGTAGATTTCCAGTTTATCTTGAAAAACAACAAGGTTTGGCAAAGGCGGACCTGTGTGCAGCAACTAGCAAATGAACAGGCACTGAGGGGTGGCTGCCCCTCGAGGAGAGCTGCACCCTCAGGTGCACCACAGCCCAGACCCCCTACGTCAAACATGTCATACTTGCGGCCGGCAGGCCACATGCCTCTTTTATTTAACATGCCGGCTGCGAGTTTGACATGCTTGCCCTAGGTCACCCCTCATGACCTCTCGGAGGAAGCCAGGTCTGCCCACCTCATCTATGAGAGCCCAGCCAGCCCCCGAGGAGCCTGCCGTCCCAGGAGAAGGGAGTGGGTCAGTGAGGAAGGTGCCACGAGGCCGGGGCTGCTCCACTTGCCGACAAGGTGCCTGCGGCCTGTCCTCAGGTCCCACCCTCTCCCAAAGCTGACCCCTGACCCTTAGCTGGTTTACTCTGGGCTGCATGTAGTCACCTTCCTGAGACCTAAGGCTGCTTAAAGCACTATACTCATTCATTACAGAAAATTCAAAGAATTAAATATTAAAAGGTAACAGGTGCGGGAAGAGAATCACTCTGGTTCCCTATTCAAAACAATCAACTCCAGCCAACACTAGTGAGCAGCAGTGTGTGTGTGTGTGTGTGTGGGGGGGGGGGGGGGGTCCTGCCCCTCTTCTTGTTCCTCCCATGATGGCCCAGTCACCTTCCTGGGGGCACAGTACTGGGCACCTGCTCTGGGCACTGTGGTGGTGGGCGGAGTTAAAGTGCGGAGGTAACAGAGACACAGGCCCCTTCTAGTGCCACTTCCTGCCCCGGCCCCAGCAGCCCCCCAACTTACCTTCTTCATCACAGGGTGGGCCTGCCTCCCACAGGCCTCGAAGAAGACACACAGCAGCTGCAACACGGAGCTCCAGGCCGCATGGAATTTGTACGTGAGGCCCTCCTCCACTGCCCTGCCAAGGGAGCAGGCAGTCAGGGCCATGGCCACGGCCCCCGAGCCCTGGCCAGGAAGTCAACAGCTATACCATGAGCTATAGACCGCCAGCTGGCCGCTAGGGCAGGGCCCCCGGAAAGGCCAAAGGGGAAACCTAGCATTTATGAAGTGCCCACACTGCTCCCTGTGCTAAGAGTTTAATTTCTGTAACCTTTGAGCTTAAAGAAAAACATGGGAGGCAGGTTATTTGTTCAATCTTCAGAAGGTGAAACTGAGGCTCCGAGAAACGAAATAACCTGTCAGGGTCACTCTGCTGGTGGCCAAACTGGGCCTCCAAAGCCCATGCTTTCCTGGCCTGCCCCAATGTGGATGGCAGGGTAAGACCAGGTGGTCTAGGCAGGATGCGGAAGCTGCACTAGGGAGCGCTGGCCCAGCCCCTTCCTGCATGTGCACACTTTGCTTGGCTCCATCTCCCAAAATCTAGCCCCTGGAGGTTTTAGGCAAGAATAGAACAGGGGTCAGTGTGGAGGAAAGAATGGGCTAGGGGTGGGGCAGCTCTATTCTTGCTTTTTATTCTAGTTGGGCGACCTCAGCTTGTCCTTCTGTAAAATGGGGTCAGTACCTATCTCCTAGAACCAGGACTACTAGTAGTTGCTATTTACTGAGACCTAACTGGGCGCCAGGTACTGTTCTGATCACTTTGCACATATTACCTCACCTAATCCTCTCCTGCATTAGCCCCCTTTAACGGATGATGACCTGGAGGTATCGAGAGGTGGAGGAGCTTGTCCCAGATGACTGGCCTGAGAGTCCACACTCATGAGCACCACACTGTGGTGCGTGGAACATGGCCAGGGCGCAAATCAACAGCAGCTGCTCTGGCACTGTGCACATGGCCAGAGTCAGTGACAAGCAGAGACCTTTCATTACAAGGAACTTTCCACAAGGTACACCCTATTCCTTCTTATCTCAGATACTATGCTCTCACCTGAACATCTTGGCGACACACTGGGCAGGGCCTGAGGCTGAGGAGGTCACAGAGCCGATGTCAGCCATGTGGGGAGCGACACAATCCTTCAGGATCTCCTGCAAAAAGAGGCCGAAGCTGTCCAAGCCCAAGGCAGCCCCCAGTGCCACTGGGCCCTCCTATGGGCCTGCTTCCTGAAGCATTTAGGAAGCCATCCCTCCCTGAGAACCTCCCCCCAGGACGCAGCTGGAGCCTGAGGCAACTGGCAGAACCCCTGTGCTCTCTGCTGCCCCCACTAAAGCTGGGGCTCAGGGGGCGCGGTACCTGGAGGCTCTGGGTGGCAGCTGTGACCACCTGTGAGTGCGGAGAGAGGAGGCAGGCCGTGGCGGTTCCAAAAAAGCGAGGGAGGTGACTCAGCCCGAGGTCGCACTGCAGCCTGTCAAGACAAAACACTTCCGTGGGGCTAGGCTGGCCCTGAGCCTGGGGGGCTGGGGGGCTCCGGTCCAATGATAGTCACTGGTGTGGGGAGCTCTACAGGGCCCTTCTTGTGGGCAATTTTAGAAAGTGCTGTCATTCAAGTAACAGCTACAGGTGGTAAAAAAATCCAAACAGGTGCTCGCAGTATGAAATAAATGTCTTCCTCACCAAACCTTTCTCCCAACTGACACTCAGATGCACTTCCCAGGGGAAAATCAAAGTTAAGTTTCCCCAGTACTCCTCCAGAAGTTTTTATACGTATATAATAATAACAATCACTAAATTTATGTAACATTTATCACATGCCAAGTACTGACATAACCTGCATTCATTCACTTCAAGCCTACAAAAGCCCCCGCAAACAAAACACAAAACAGGAAGCCTTGCAAACACTGAGATAAGCGTTATTACACTTAACATTTCCTAGACGAGGAAACTGAGGCACAGAAAAGTCAAGTACCTTGCCCAAGGCCACCCAGGTAGTGGAGGGCGGGTCAGGACCCATACCCTGGTAGTTTGGCTCCAGGGTGTGCAAATAATCACAGCATGCACGCTGCTCTGCACCTTGCTTTTTCTCAATGTACCTTGAAGGTCTTTCCACATCAGCATGCACACATCTACCTCAATTATCCCTGACGGCTGCCTCCTATTTCACGGTTTATATGTAACCAGTCCCCCCCTGGGGCACGGTTAGGCTGTCTCTAGGTTTTTTGCCATTAACCTTGATGCTACCACAAACATCCCGACACTGTGGAAGTCCTATTTTGCCATTTTCCAGCACCGCCAGGTGAAAGGTGAAGGGTCTGGTGCAGTAAGGACATGGGCCTGGCAGACCTGGCTATGCCCCTGAATAGCCTCAAGACCAGCTGCTCGCAGTGCTTCCGTTTCTGGTTTATGAAATGGGCTAAGGCCTTCTTCGTGGGGTGGTCGTGATCAATGCCGGGAAACAGAGTGCGGGGCAGGGTGGGGGGAGAACAGGCCAATGGAGCCCTTCAGTGGAGGGAGGACAGACACCCAGGTGGAGCCTCGGGGGCCTTAGAGACCCTCCTTCCAGGCAAAATGCAAGTCACCAATTGACACACCGAGTCCTCTCAGCCATACTTGTGAAAAGTGGAATTGTCAAGAGGCTACTGCCATTAAATGGTCAAGTTCAACTGTGAGTGTTATGACAGACCAAAGCAGAAACTGGGCTCACAGGACTATCCCAGAAGAGGGGACCATGAACTCAGGTGGGGAGTGGGAGAGAGCTGCAGAGTGGATGATACCCTCTGAGCAGGAAACCAACTGCACAGGATGCAGCCAGGGGTGACAAGATCAGATGGCATTTGGGCCCCACCAGAGAGAAGTACCCTTGACCCATCCCTGTGGCTAGCTGGCCAACACTTAGGCATCAGCCCCAGCTAACACAGGCTGTGCCACCCAGCCCCGTGCCTCATAAAATAGGAGGTGGCTGCTACACACTCAACATAGAACTGCCACCATCCCAAGGAAGCTGAACCCTCTCTAGCTTCCAGCTCATGTCTTTCCCATCCGCACCGCAGGGCAGGTAGCCTGGCTGGGGGCCCTGGGCCACGCCTCCACCTCACCTTACCTGACCAGGTTGATGTGAGCTTTCTCCATGACCTTAAGCCAGGCCAGCAGCGGCTGTAAGTCATTCTCACTGGGAACGTAGTCATACAAGGCCTAGAGACGAGACAGGAAATAAGCAGGTGTCTGAGCAAATGCGTTCAGCAGCAGCCCGGTGGCAAAGACCCCTTCCATCCTGAGGCCCCAGCGTGTCCCACTGACAGGCCTACACGTGCGGCCCCAGAATGCAGCGCCCCCTCGGCCTCCCAGATCCATGAACCCTTCTAGTTCTGCTTCTATAGAAGTTTCTAGGAGCAGTGGAGTGTAACTTGGGTCACAAAACCCACTGTGAACCTGACAAAAGCCACAGAGCCCTTCTCTGGAAAAATGAACATGAGCACACATTTTGCAAACAATGTGGGGGAGTTTCTGCTCCTTCCCCAAATCCACCCACAGGTCCCTAAGGTTGAGAACCCCTGCTCAAAACACCATGAGACCTTGCTGGAGTCAGTTCCTCCAGCTCCTGTGGGTACGGATGTGGCTTTGGTGGAGTCTTCTGGCTGCCTGTCTACCACTCTCCTGCAATGGGGCAGCCCAGCCCAGCCCATTCAACCTCACCCTGCAGACAAGTAACAGGACCACCCCACCCCAACACAGCCATGCCCGTCCCTATCGCCAAGTCTCACCGTGATGATCTGGGCATTGAGCTCTGCAGGCAGGGTACCTGGGCCAGGCTTGGCATGGAAGAGGCTGTGAAAGGCCTGCATGGCACAGGCTGTCACCAGCTGGAGAGGATACATAAGCTTAGAGAGCAACCTGCAAGCCCTGGGCTCCTCAACCTCCCACTCCAGCCAGTGAGGGGGGGAAGGCTCGACCCCTGAACCTCAAACATGCTCCCCTCCCCCGCACCTGGACACTCAGAGTGCTGTCACTTTGGTAAACCTTGGCAGCCAATAAAAAATTTTAAATGACTTAAACAAAGACAATCTAGAAACATGAACAAAGTATTTTTTTGTTGTTAATCCTCATCCAAGGATATATTTCCGTTGATTTTTAGAGAAAGTGGAAGGGGAGAGACAAGAGAGAGAAACCTCGACGCGAGAGAGACACGGCAATTGGTTGTCTCCCAATCACACTCCAACCGGGGCCGGGGATCAAGACTGCCCTTGGCTGGAATCGAACCCGAGACCCTTCAG
Organism: Myotis daubentonii; assembly: GCF_963259705.1. Lineage (NCBI taxonomy): Eukaryota > Metazoa > Chordata > Mammalia > Chiroptera > Vespertilionidae > Myotis > Myotis daubentonii. The sequence goes on from NC_081852.1 coordinate 43,274,164, forward strand.
GCCAACACTCTATCCACTGAGCCAAACTGACTAGGGCATAAACAAAGTATTTTTAACATAAAGGGCTAAAAGATAAAAGAGCAGGTGATGAGTGGTCTGGATACCATCATCACAACTGTATTTCATGTATGTTAACTTATCCAAACAGAAAATGTCTGAAAGGATACACAGTTAAGTTGCTGGCACTATTTATCTTAGGAAGTGAGAGTTGAAGGGAAAACAAAGACTTGTATTTTTTACTTTATAAAATCCTGAAAGATTTTTCCCTTTTAAACAGTGATCATGCTATTTTTATAATCAATACTTTAAAATATGTATATGAGTAAACACTACAAGAGAACACATAAAGATGAACAGAACTGGCAGAAATGTAGGGGATCGTTCTTATGTACCTTTAACATCATCACACAGACGTCAGTAACTTAGGGGGGAAAAAGAGAAATAACTGTGACTGTGTTTCGAGTAGAGCTCAAGGCAGGGAGAGGACGGACGCTTGACCAGCCCCACCACAGTTCCAGCTCACTCTGCTCTGATCGCTGAGGCCAGCTCCCAACTGGACCAGGACCCAGAAGCCGGCCCAGCCTGCCTGACACTGGGGATGAGATGGAGTCCTTGGTTGTAGCGAGGAGCAGGGCCAGAGCAAGGAGACACTCAGGCCCTGCCTTTGGCCTGACCAGGGAGTTCCCGGAGTGCCAGCACCACGGGCCTGGGGTCTGCAGCTAGACCCCCACCACCCTCAGACCACCTTCAGTGTGCCCCTGCCCGCTGGCTCTCAGCCTGAGCTCACCACATGGCTCAAGGTCATGACCCTGAGGAGAGTCTCACTGCAGCTCTTCACCAGGCCCTCCGGGAAGCAGGGCAGCAGGTCCTTCAGCAGTGTCAGCATGTGCAGCGTGGTGGTGGCCTCCTTGGAGCCTGGCAGAGCAAGGGGAGCTGAGACTCCAGCCCACTCACTGCTGCGGGCCCTGTCCTCCCCGCAGGCCCCACCCGCAGCCTGGCTCCTACCTCCAGACTTCTCAATCTCCTGGATGCAGAACTTGGCGGTGGACGTGGCAGCAGGGTGGTGGGCAGGAGCCTTCTCACCAAACATGAATTCACTGCCTTTGATGACCGAGCACACGCCATGCTGGGCAGCCTTCCGGATCTGAGGGGTAAAGGAAGGGGGTGAGCATTCATCCAGCAGCTGGGGTGGCCGGCACAACCGCCCACCAAGAAGTAGCGACCACACACCACCCACATGGTCCATGCTACACCTTGGCCTTCAAGAACAGACACCCGCCGAAACCGGTTTGGCTCAGTGGATAGAGCGTCGGCCTGCGGACTGGAAGGTCGCAGGTTCGATTCCGGTCAAGGGCATGTACCTGGGTCCCCGGTGGGGGATGTGCAGGAGGCAGCTGGTCGATGTTTCTCTCTCATTGATGTTTCTGACTCTCTATCTCTCTCCCTTCCTCTCTGTAAAATATCAATAAAAATATATTAAAAAAAAAGAAAAAGAAAAAAAAGAACAGACACCCGAGCTATGGAGTGAGAACAACCCTGGCTCTAATTCCTGCTATCCTAACTCACCACACAGCCCGAAGCAAGCCAAGCAACTTAATCTCTGAGCTTCCACGTCCTCATCATTACAGCAGAGAGTCATTCAATCATTCAGTCATCAGCAACATTGAGTGTCCCCCAAGCCAGCACTGTTCTTACACTGCTCCCAGTGCTGGCAGCGTGGCAGCGAACAGAGCACACAACTCGTGTTCTACTTGGGAGGCAGAAACAAACAGCCATACACCAGGAGGCAAAAGTACTTTGCAGACAACAAAGCAGAGCTATTCATCTTTATCTGACAGTCAGAAAGGTGTCACTCCAGTAAAGTGACATTGTAGCAGAGACCTGAAGAAATGGCAAGTTCACACGGATCCCCACGGAAAGAGGCGTGAGCCACCTGGGATAACAGAGCTCAGCCCGGTGAGCGATGACTATGACTGGTATCACCATTACATGCTTCCTGCCCTTTATTTCAGGAGGAAATGACGGCCAGCCAGCACTTACTGAGCGCCCGGCCTGTGAGGACCACCGGAGCCTCCCCGCACCCTCGCAGCAAGGACGATAGTATTAGCCTCTTTCTCAGCTGGGAAACCAAGGCTCAGAGATTAAGTAACTTGCCCAAGGTCACAGCACAAGCGGTGAGTCCAGTATCCAACTCGGTGTGACGCAAAAGCCCCCCCAGCCCTCCTGCCACTGTAACTAACCTGTCACCACCCAGTGAGGCGGCAGAAACTCAGAGGGGCCTGACAGTGAACATCCCTCCTGTAGGAGCTGCCCCTCGCTTGCTGGGAGCTGGGCAGATGGGACCTCAGAGGCAAGAAACAGAACTTCTGGGCCCGCTCGCCATCCCACTCAGACAAGCCAGCCCTGCCCCGCCCACCCCGAGTGGCTGATCCATTCCCATGTTCTGGGGGCCCAGCAGTCTCACCTTGGGCTTGGCATGCACGGTGAAGCTCAGCAGCCCGTGGTACACCTGCAGGGTCACGGGGTAGCCCCAGGCCTCCAGGTCCTGCTTCCGCAGAAGGGTGGCCAGGCACGAGAGGACCTTGAAGAGGAGAGTCAGGGTCTCTCAGCTCCACCCTCTTCAGCCAGGCAGGGAAAAAGCCCAGCTTCTCACTGACTCCATCAAATCCCAAAGGGATCCACCCGAGGGTCCACAGAGTGCCCACACCCATCAGGGAGCACCCATGCTTTGGCCGCTGTTCTGGACGACAGCAGAGGAGAAACTGAGAACCAACTACTAACCCATCGGAGGGCAGAGGTGGAGCCACTGCTGGCCTGGGCTGACAGGATACTCATGAAGGCTTTTGAGGTATCCGAAAACTTCTTAATGAGCACAGGACTGGGCACGCTGCAGGAGAGAACAGGGAAAGTCAGAGTTCCAGAGGGGCCTCCGACAGCAGCTGGTACAGCCCCGCCCTGGTCTGAAGGAGGAAGCTGGACGGAGGGAGGCAGCACTGGCCTGTCACTCAGCACGTAAGCAACAGTCAAGACAAGAGCTCACCCTTCCTGACACCCAGGACAGTGAGATCCCCATGGTACCTGAGCTGCCTGCCCCCCTCGCCTTCTTCACTACCCATTCTCTATACCGCCCACTAGACGGGCCCAATAAACTCACGCCAATCCTCTCCCCACCTGCCCCCCGGCGCCAACATTCCACCCCATCACTCCTGCCCCACTGACTGCACCAGGGCTGCCCCCTGCCAGGCTCCAGCACGCAGGCTCTGTCTACAGGCTCCTGAGCCGCCCCCGAGCCTGATGCAGAATGCCACCGATACTCCAGTATCCTTTTGTTTTGTTTAGCAATTCCTTGATCCTGCTCCTCCCGTCCACACTCCCTTCTCCTCTCCACAAAGAGCCTTGGGTCCAGACAGAACCCAGGACTCACCGCTTCAGGACAAGGTTCAGCAGGTAAGCAACAGCAGCCAGAGACTCCGGGGACTCCACCGCTTCCATTGTCGTCATCTGAGGACCGGATCACAGGGGGTGTGAGCAGGAAATGTGCCATGCTGGGTGCTGGGGGGCACCATGCCCAGCAGACCAGTTATGACCAAGAAGGTTGTCAAAGGTTCAAATCCCCGAGATGCTACTGTTTGTCTTGGGCTGGAAACAACCTTTCTGTGACTCAGTTTCCTCATTTATAAAATAGGGATAATTGTGCTTAAAAGTTGTTGTGAGGCTTAACTGAATTAACACATGTGAAACAATTAGAATCCTGCCTGGCACACGATAAAAACCTTATACTCCTATGTAATTTACTCCATTTTTCTAGAGCAGAGATTGGCAAGCTTTCTCTGTAAAGGGCCAGATAACAAATATTTTAGGCTTTACAGTCTATTTACGGTTTCTATTGCATATTCTTCTTTGAGTGTTTTAACAATCCTTTAGAAACATAAAAACCACTCTTAGCTCTCAGGCTGTAAAGAAATAGGCCATGGGTCAGATTACGTCTTTGGGCAGTAGTTTGCCAACCCCACTCTAAAGTACTGGTTCTAAAAATGATTGAGGATTCCCCAAAGGTTCTGCTTATGTAGGTTATACCTACGGATATTTGCCATAATAGAATTAAAACTGAGAAAATTTCAAACCACAAGGATATGAAAGCACAATTCAGTTAGCTGTCAAAATAATGTCATCAAACATCACGTAACTTCTGGAAAACTCCATGATACACTCAAGAGTGAGAAAGAGATAAATGATGTTCTAATATTATTATGGAAATAATTCTGACCTAGTCAACTCCCCCAAAGGGTCTTGGGGACCCCAGACCACACCCTGAGAGGCATTTTTCTAGAGGGTCCCCTGGGCCTTACTCAGCTTCATAGACCAAGAGGATAAAACCCAAAGGAGTGAATTTTTGTTTTACACGGAAATGCAGCAAATACCACTAGCCTCTCCAAGCCACGGGAGAATGACTGACGCACGTTCACCTGTTCAGGCGGTCCTTCGCTCCCCACATGCCAGGGGCCCCGTCTTAGAGCCTGAGTAACTAGCTGCTCTAAACACCCACCCCCAGGTCACTCCCACTCACCAGGGCTGCAAAGTACTCGGTCTCCGTCTCCTTCCCACCCTGGGAGCGGATCACCTCGGTGACAGCAGCCAGGACCGCACAGATCTGCGCACGGAGGAGAAGGCACCTGTGACATCTGTTCCACATCTAACCCACCCGACGGTCGCCTCGTTTCCTTGCTCCTTCACAGATTAATCTTCGGGTAGCCCAGAGGCTGAGCAGCATTCAGAGATAGAGGTACACACCACAGAGCCAGCACACAGGAAGCTTAGAACATATTTGCCAAAATTCCACCCCTATGATGCCTTCTCTTATAGAAATACCTGCACAAATGTGTGAGCGTTTAATGTACAAGTGTGTTTACCGCAGCAACAAATTAGAACAACCAAGCAGCCACGAGGGGATTTAATATGATACTATTATCATTTAATAACTAATGATAGACGCAAATACTATGTAACTATTGAAAAGAATAAGGAACAACTATGTACATTAACACAGCATTACTGTTTAGTCAGGGGGAAAGCTGCAGATCACTGCATATAAAATATGCACCTCAACAAAATGTAGATAAAATATACAAAAAAGTTTAGAACAGTAATATTGACAAGAGGTTATTGTGCATCTGAAATGTGGCTAGTGTAACGGAGGAACTGAATCTTTAATTTTAAAATTTTAATTAAATGTAAAAACGAGTACTTGATCTAGTTATTGGAAAACAGATTTAGAACTTGTATATACACATGAATCTACTTTTGCAACTGTAAGTTCTATAAACTCTAAATACAAATCAAGCCCTAGCCGGTTTGGCTCAGTGTATAGAATATCAGCCTGCAGCACAGATTCCATTCCAGTCAAGGGCACATGCCCGGGTTGTGGGCTCGATCCCCAGTAGGGGGCATGCAGGAGGTAGCCAATCAATGATTCTCTGTCATCATTGATATTTCTATCTCTCTCTCTCCCTCTCCCTTCCTCTCTGAAATCAATAAAAATACATTTTAAAAAAATACAAATCAAGTATTTCCAACAAAGATACAGCACCCAAATGGAGATTTGAAGGGTAAAATACATACTAGACTTTGAAGACTTCGTATGATAAAAATTTAAAGCATCTCATTATTTTTATATTGTTTATATATTGAAATGATATTTTGGATATACTGGGTAAAATCAAATATATTATTAAGATTAATTTCCTGGCGGGGTGGCTCAGTCAGTTGGAGCATTGTCCCGTACACCAAAAGGTTTCAGGTTCGATCCCTGAGTACATAAAGCAACCAACTGATGTTTCTCTCTCTTTCCCTCCCTCTCCTTCCCTCCATTCCTTCTTCTCTCTCTAAAAAAAATCAGTGAGAACATACCCCCAGGTGGGGATTTTAAAAAAGATTAATTTCACCTGCTTTTTACGTTCTTTAACATGGCCACTAGGAGATTAAAATTATATTTATAACTTGGATTACATTTCTGTTGGACAGGGGGGCCTAGGGAGATATACAATGATCCATTAACAGTAGCCACCACGAAGTTGGCAGAACAACTTTCACATTTCATTCTACTCACATCATTTTGGTACCATTTATAATTTTGACATCTTTCTTTCTTTTTTCTTAATCCTCACGCAAGGATATTTTTTCCACTGATTTTTAGAGAGAGTGGAAGGGAGGTGAGGAGGGAGGGAGAGGGAGAGAGAGAGACAGTGACAGAGACATCGATGTGAGAGACACGTCAACTGGCTGTCCGGGGCTGGGGATAGAACCTGCAACCAGGTATGTGCCCTTGACTGGGAATCGAACCTGCAACTCTTCTGTCTGAAGGCTGACGCTTTAACCACTGAGCCAACCAACCAGGGCGCTTTTTTTTTTTTTTAATTATAAGAGAAAGTTTATTTAGAAAGTTAAAAAGATAGAAGTGAGCCAGATGGGCTGCTTAAGCTTAGGAAACAAGTTACAGAAGCAAAAGGGCCCTTGGAGCTTAGGAGATGGAAAGGCAAAGGTAATGTCCTGGGGGAAACCAAAGGGGCCTGGAAAGGCTCAGCGTGCTCCCGAGAAGGGGAGCGTGCTGCCGTTTTCCATTTAAACAATGAAAAGGTATAAATATACATAATTTGAAAATGTAAACTAAAAATAGTAAATTTAGTTGTTCCATAAGTAACATTTTCCAACCAGTTACTTGGCATGAAATATTCGACAAAGGTTTCTCAAAAATATTCTTTGTAAAAAATCCTGTTGAGGTACAGTTGAAGAGAAGAATGGGAAATACTTCTCCCATGAAGGGCTTTACACTTGAGCAGGGGAGATGCTGTTAGAAAAAGCAGGAAGTGGAACCTGCCCCAGGAGAAGTAATAAGTAGGGAACGCCAAGGGTCGGAGAGGTGACGCGTCATCCAGAAATCCCAGCTGCTGTCACCAGACACCAAGGAAGTAACAAGCAGGCGCCTGGCCGCTCTTCCCCATCCCACGCCCTCTGACCCTCCCCGCTACCTCCTTGTGGGCGGCCGAGTTGGACTCCCAGAAGCGCTGCACTTTGCTGAAGGTGACGTTAGTGCAGTCGGAGAGGCCGCTTAGGAAGGTGGCCGAGGACTTCTCCGTGAGAGCCGGCGCCTCCTCGTCTTCCATAGCCGCCTCCGCGGCTTCGCTCCTGTCCGGGCGCAGGGACCCTGACTGCAGCTCATTATGCAACTTCAACGCATCAACTGTCAAGTCGCTCTTTCCTGCAAACCCGAGGCACAAGATAAGACCCCAACTTCTACCTTTCTGTCCAGGAGAAAAAGCATCACCTGTAAGAAACGAACCGGTGGAGTCCAGGCCCCCAACCCAACCCAAGAGGCTGAATTCTGAACGCGGCCTTTCTCATCAGCCCACTGTACGCCTAGAACTTAGAAAAGCCAAAAAGGGAACCCTCCTGGTGAAAGTTTCTGCTACCCTGTCCTGACGGCAGAGGCGCCGGTGGGAACGGGCTGGGGGCTGCACTCGGGGGCATGGAACATAAATGAAGGTGAAAGCGCTTTGAGAAGAGCCACCAGTTTAATAATAGCCACGAGTGCCAACTCCGACACCCTTAGACAAGTCATTTCCCTGCTGTGGACTCAGTTTACGCAGCTGTTAAATAGGCCTGTACAGCCGGCTCCAGACCTGACAGTCCTGACAGTCCATGACAGGACCAATGCCTGGGCCAGACGGGCCAGACGGGCCAGACCCACCCAGCCCCAGGCCCGTCCAGAACCCCGCCGCCGGCGCGCCCGGGGCCAGACTCCGCTACCTGAGGGCCGGCTGAAGAAACGGCTGCGGGCGGCCTGGCGGTGGCGGCAGATGGCGGGGTTGCTGTCGCTGCTATGGCCTTTCTTCCAGCGTTTCAACTTGGCCGAGACTCCGGAGGGCAGCTTCCCGGAACGACCCATGTCGACTAAGTTTACAGGACCGGCTGCCAGGGACGCAGCAACACGCGGAGAACCCACGTGGGCTCTCAGCCCGCTCCGCTTCCTCTTCCTCTGGCGCCACTTCCGGATGTGCGTCCGTTGCCATAGCAAAACAGTCAACATCCGGTTCTACGTTTCCTCCAGACTCCGGATTCATCGGAGAGGCTCGGGAATTTGTCGCTCAGGAAGAATTTGTGTTGCTAAGGAATCCCCTCCACTCCTACGCCAGGGCCACGGTTCTTGGCCACAGGGGTGAGCCATATAAAACTGGAATTCCTTTGCAGGTTAAGAAACAAACTTACATTTATATTTTTTAAAACCTAATTTCAAAAGTTAAGCATAGAAACATTATTTGAAACAGTCAAAACCTGGCCAAACCTGGCCAAACCTGAAAGAGTAAAAAATCAGTTTGGCTGAAAGGAGAAAAAAACCGTGAGTGATGCTCTAAACCTGCTTACCTATTTTCATTTATTACTGGCGATACCCAATGGCTAAGCCAAGCATGTCAAACTCAAAGGCTAACACAGGCCAAATAAACAAGGTTTAAATTTATGTGGGCTGCAAAAAAACAAAAGCTTCAATTTTCATAGAAATGTAGGTTTAATTCGATGAGAGACATGCTGAATACAAAGGGCAGAAATAACAGTAATTGTTAACATAAAATAATAGAAGATTTTAATAAAAATTAATATTTGTTCTTGAACATTAACTTACCAGACACTGAATAACTGCACCAATTAATAAGCGTAACACAAATAAACTTACTTTTCTTGTTCTCTGAAAGCGAAATATTTCCTGTTGCGCACACCAAACAAGTCAGTCCAAGACTAATGACGTGGCCATCGGCTGCTAAAATATTCGCTGCTAGTATTAGTGGAGAGAAATGGTGCACCTGCGCATAAGGTGCATAAGGGAAATAAATGCAACACGATTATAGTAATCAGCCATTAGCGAACGTTGTAGTTTTTTTTTTTGTCTATTATTCTTTTTTTTTTTTTATTGCTTAAAGTATTACAAAGGGTATTACATATGTGTCCATTTTTCCCCCCGCCCTAGACAGTCCCCTAGCCTCCCCTATCCCCCGGTGTCTTATGTCCATTGGTTATGCTTATATGCATGCATACAAGTCCTTTGGTTGATCTCTTACCCCCCCGTTGTAGTTTGTTATTAATAATTATGTATAACAGGATATTGTAAAAATTAAGTTATGAATTTTTTATTAAAACGTTCCTTACGTACTGTTATATTTGCTGGGCTGCAGAAATATACGTTGTGGGCTACATGTAGCCCGAGGGCCGCGAGTTTGACGTGCTTGGGCTAAGCTGTCCTTGCCAGATGAACAGCACTCAATCCATGCTTGTTAATTTCCTCTTCTAATTCCACTTCAGAACCAGCAACCAATCCAGAATTCATTCTCAATTCCCTGCAATCCTCCCCAAAATCTTTTAGCCAGAACCCAAACCTTACAAAAGATGCTACCCTCCCCTCTTTTGTGAGGAATTCCCTCCCTCACTTAAAATAAAAATAAAAAACCTGATTTTGTCAGACTAAGACTTGATCCTGGTGGGTTTTGACTGATTAGGCTTTAAACGGTCATTTTACAATTTTTTTTGGCTCCTATTAATAAGACACTTTGAAAGTCAGTCTTAATCAGTGATTTTCAACCAGTGTGCCACGGCACCCTGCTGTGCCACAGAGGTGCACTGGTGTGTACTGCAAGAATTTAAAAAGCATGCAATACACGACTAGTCAGGGGCACTGACCTCTTTTCCCTTAGATTGTCAAATAAAAAAATGGCAACAGCCTATGCAACAATAACTGTCCTGTGAATGAATCAAAATTATACCTATTTTTTTGTCCTATGGGCAAAAAATAGAGCATTTTTGGTGTGCTGCAGAATTTTAGTAATTAGTTTATGTGTCCCATGAGATAAAAGAGGTTGAAAATCGCTGTTCTAAATGAACCAGAAGTCAACAAAGTTTTTGCATCCAGCTTCTTTCACTTGCAATGGACGGCAGCTGGGAACACAAGCTAAGCTAACCAGATGCTGGACTGGACTGTGCTTTAATATGCAGCTGAGAGTCTAGGCCAGGGGTGGGCAAACTCTTTGACTCGAGGGCCACAATGGGTTCTTAAACTGGACCGGAGGGCCGGAACAAAAGCATGGATGGAGTGTTTGTGTGAACTAATATAAATTCAAAGTAAACATCATTACATAAAAGGGTACGGTCTTTTTTTTTGTTTTTGTTTTATTCATTTCAAACGGGCCGGATTCGGCCCGCGGGCCGTAGTTTGCCCACGGCTGGTCTAGGCAGTGGCCTTAATTCTGGCCCTGCTAAAGAAAAGATGGACTTCTTCCATGGCAGGACCGATGGAGATGAGACCTTGGAGAGAAACTCCCTTAATCTTACATCATCAATAGAGCTTTCCACAAAACCCATGATACCCCATACTCCTGTGGGGGCCTTGGGAAATTCTTTCCCCCCACAGCACCCTAAGAACTCTACTTCCACCAATAACACTTTGATCTAAATGTTTATGTTCCCCCAAAATTCATACGTTGAAATCCTAACTCCCAAAAATAATAGTATTAGAAGGTAGAATCTTTGGGAGGTACTTAAAAGTCTTGAGGGTGGCCCTGACTGGTTTGGCTCAGTGGATAGAGCGTCGGCCTGTGGACTGAAAGGTCCCCGGTTTGATTCCGGTCAAGGACATGTACCTTGGTTGCAGGCACATCCCCGATGTTTCTCTCTCATCGATGTTTCTAACTCTCTATCCCTCTCTCTTCCTCTCTGTGAAAAATCAATAAAATATATTTTTAAAAAAAGTCTTGAGGATGGATCCCTCATGAATGGAATTGGTGTCTTATAACAGAAAGTCCAGAGAGATCCCCAGCCCCTTCCACCATGTGAAGACATGGTGAGCAAAGCAATGGCTATGAAATAGAAAGCAGGTTCTTACCCAACCCTGCTGGCACCCTGATCTCAGACTTCCAGTTGCCAGAACTGTAAGAAATAAATTTCTGGTCCTAGCCGGTTTGGCTCAGTGGATAGAGTGTTGGCCTTCGGTCTGAAAGGTCCCAGGTTCGATTCCGGTCCAAGGCACATGCCCAGGTTATGGGCTCGATCCCCCATAGAGGGCATGCAGGAGGCAGCCGATCAATGATGTTTCTTTGTCTCTCATCATTGATGTTTCTTTCTATCTCTCTCTCCCTCCCCCTTCCTCTCTGAAATCAATAAAAATATATTAATAAATAAATAAAATAAAAACAACTAGTTAAGGGTAAAACCCTACAAAGAGGCAGCAATACCAACCAGGCAGGCTGGGATTTTGCAAATCAGATAGGGAGATGAAGAGGCCCATGACAGCCTTCCCATCCTTTCTCTAGACAGAGACACCTGCTGGCTTCCAAATGAGCCTGCATCACACTGGATGGAGCCTCTGGACGAACTGCTAATCTGGAATGGGCATTGGCGGACTACTGGCCATCTGCTGGCCCTCCATCCCGAGATAACCGCTCAGAGCCTCCTCCAGGTAGCGTGTGGTGAGAGAACCCCAGGGTTCGCTTTTTTGGTAAAGAACCAGCCTTCCCAACCCTGAATTCTAGCAACATCTTCCACTCGGAAGCATTGGCCATTGCCATGATTAGCCACACTGCAGATGGTGAATGAGGACCATCACATCTGTAGGATGGGTCCCCTGGTTATACCCTCTGGGTTAGGATCCAAGGACTACCACTTGCTGTGTGACTTGGAGCGAGTCACATTCCTCTCTGCGCCTCAGTTTTCCTCACTTGTAAAGTGGAGATAAGAAGCCTGTCCACAGGGTTTATGAGAACTAGACAAGATAATACCTGTAATTATAAAGTGTTTATTAGCACACTGCTCCGCACATAGTGAGTCGACAGTAAGTGGGTACTAATTATTTTTATCCAAAAAACTCTACTTGGGATCCAGAACACTTTCTCATTTGTTATCTAAGCGAGGAGGGCAGAGTGAATGTCCTCATTTCACAGATGGGGGAACATGGGGTTCAGTGATACCCCAAAGGTCGCACAGTCGGTCAATGGGCAGAAGCCACGAGATCCAGCTCTAAGCCCAGGAGCCCCTTCTGTAGCACTGCTCTCAGAACCGTCTGTGAGGCTCATGTGGAGGGAACAGGGGTGCTATACCCAAAGCACTGAGCCCGAGGGGAGCAGGAAGGCCATTTTTAGGTCAGTGGGGCTGTGATCTGTGATGACACGGGGCAGGAGGAAAGGGAAGTTGAGGCCTAGCCTCTTGCCCCAAAAAGGAAGTGGGTGCCCGAGCTCTGGGGGAGGGAGAGGCCTTTATCACCCTGGGCAGCCCATCATGACCAAGGCGATGGACGTGCAGCTGCTCCAGAGCGTTTCCTTCCACAGCTGTGCTAAAGCCCACACATCCTAGGTGTGACGGGCAGTTGGCTGAACTTTCTGAGCCACAGTCTCATCTAAAAATGGGGTTGCTGCCCTAGCTGGTTTGGCTCACTGGATAGAGCGTTGGCCTGTGGACTGAAGGTCCCAGGTTCCATTCCAGTCAAGGGCACATGTCTGGGTTGCAGGCTTGATCCCAGTAGAGGATCCCCAATGATTATCTCTCATTATTGATGTTTCTGTCTCTCTCTCCCTCGCCCTTCCTCCCTGAAATCAAATTTTTTTAAATATATTTTATTGATTTTTCAGAGAGGATGGGAGAGGGATAGAGAGTTAGAAACATCGATGAGAGAGAAACATCAATCAGCTGCCTCCTGCACACCCCCCAATGGGGATGTGCCCGGAACCAAGGTACATGCCCTTAGCCGGAATCAAACCTGGGACCTTTTAGTCCGCAGGCCGATACTCTATCCACTGAGCCAAACTGGTTAGGGCCTGAAATCAATTTTTAAAAATTAAAAAAAATGAGGTTGCTGTTCTGAGTCCAAAACGAAATATCGTGTGCCTGGCTGGCATGGTTCAGTGGCTGAGCATTGACTTATGAACCAGGAGCCCTTGTTTGATTCCCTGTCAGGACACATGCCGGGGTGCAGGAGGCAGCCAATCAATGATTGTCTCTCATCATTGATGCTTCTATCTCTCGCTCTCTCCCTCTTCCTTCCTTTCTGAAATCAGTTAAAAAAATTTTTTTTAAATGAAATATCCTGTGCAGAATGCTTAGCCACATGCATGGCACGTCACTGCTGCAGAAGACCGAGTGGCCCTCAGCTTCTGGGGCACTAACATTTGATTTGGTCAAAGAAGAGCTTTTAGCAAAAGAGCTGGCTTCCTAGAGTAAGTCTGAGGGAAGGAGCAAATGGCCTGATGTGCTAAAGAGGAAGCGTGTGTGTGTGCGTGTGTGTGTTTCCTTCCCAGCGTGAAAAGGTCTGGAAACTGAGAACGGTAGACAAAGGTAGAGACTGTCCCCAAGGGGAGCCCGCCTCTCCCCCTCCTGACAGAAGGGAGTCTGGGTGAAGAGAAACAGCGTGATCTCCACTCTAACCTGCCATCCTGATGCCTGAAAATTCATTCTTTCCCCCAAATTAAACCTTTCTCCACTAACCACTTCAAGCCCCTGCCCCTCATTCTGGTCAGGACTTCTGTGCTGGTAGGGAATCATCTTCAGCTGCCGTCACAGACTCCTGGCTACAGTGGCTTAAACACCAGGGTTAATTCTTTCATATCCAGGACATAGGGAGGCAGTGGGGAGTGCAGGCTGGCGTGGCGGCTCCACAGAGACTTCGGGATCTGGGCTCCCTCCGCTTTTCTGCTTCACTCTCCCTGCTGGGTGCCTTCCGTGCTCAGTGTCACCTCATGGGGGGTCTTTCACCCCACGATTGGCACTTGGTCAGGGAGCTGCTCTTCTGTGGCAAAAATAAAGGGGAAGGGAAAGCTCAAAGAGGCCTTTATTGTTTTAAGGGATAGTGGAGGACAATATGCTGTGACCTCTGACTATCCTAATCTGAGCTTTCTGTCACGGCTTAAACAATAAACTGGCTGTTTGAAAGCCCTTAGGGACCTGGCCCTGGCCAGGCAGCTCAGTTGTTTAGCATTGTCCCCATAGACCAAGGTTGTTGGTTGATCCCAGATCAGGGCACCTACAAAAAGCAACCAATGAATGCATAAATAAGTGAAACAACAAATTGATGTCTCTCTCTCACTCTCTTTTTTTTCCATCTCTCCTTTCCTCTCTCTAAAATTAATTAAAAATATTTTAAAGAAAGCTGTTAGAATCCTGAGAATTTCCCTGAGGCCTGAGGAATTAAAGCGAGAAGGGACGCTATCTGCCTTAGGGGTTTAGAGGCTGTCTGGAGGCCCTTGCAGCGATGAAGGCCCTGTCATATATGAGTGCCTCTGACCCAGGAGGTGACAGCTAAGAAGATTCGGGAGCACAGATGCCCAGGCTCACACTTCCTGCAGGAAGGGGACGTATTAGCCGTAGTTGCTCCCTGAAGGGCAGTGGCCTAGTTAGGAGTCTCAGGCTATTCTGTGATCTGAGCCCCTCGCACTTACTTTGTTCTCAGAATACGTGAATGCACCCAGACTCAACCCAGGATCAGCCTGACAAATGTCTGTGTGCCTTGTGTTCAGTAGAGATAACAGTTAAAATTAAAGAAAAAAATGTAGTGGCAGGCAAAACACACTGGTTTATCCTCACCCTTACTGACATTTGAGAACTCACCTTGGCTTGATAGGCTCTAAGTTTCTTCCCAGATTTCTTTTTTTAAAAAATATATTTTTATTTATTTCAGAGAGGAAGGCAGAGGAAGAGAGAGATAGAAACATCAATGATGAGAGAGAATCATTGATTGGCTGCTTTCTGCACGCCCCCTTTTGGAGATCAAGCCTGCAACCTGGGCATGTATGTGCCCTTGACCGGAATCGAACACGGGACCCTTCAGTCCGCAGGCTGATGCTCTATCCACCGAGCCAAACCAGCTAGGGCTCTTCCCAGATTTCTGATGCTGCAATAGATGTTGAATGGATCCCCATCTCTGCCCAGGAATCATGGCTTCCATCTGCAAAGTCTTGACGGTCCTCACAATGGTCCTTCTCATCTCTCTCCTCTCTCTCCTCTCTCTCTCTCTCTCTCTCTCTCTCTCTCTCTCTCTCTCTCTCTCTCTCTTTCTCTCTCTCTCTGCTCCTGCCTCTCTCTTCCTGACACAGCAAGCCCCAACTTGGGGGCCCTTATCCTTGGTCATCTCTATCTTCTTACTGATGGCCATGGTCCCTGCTTATCTCCTGCTCTTCTGAAGGGTTCACCTCACTTTCCTCATCTGTTACATGAGAACTGGGGATGCCAGGAGGTGGGGGCTTGCAGTTGAGGATTTTCAAGGTCTCTTCCAGGTCAGACACTCAGGGATCCTGAGGGAATCTATCAAGGGAAAGGCATCATGCTCAGTGCATATGCCCATCCTCAAGGAATTTCTATTTGAGTAGATCTGATGCATGCATTAAAAACTCCCACAAAACTCTGATGGTCAAAGTAGATATCCTGTGAGGTTTGTAAAATTATCAGAGTTCCTCAGATTCCAAGGAGATGAGAGACTCCTTCAGGAGGCAGAGGGATTCCTGAGCTCCTTCTCAGGGCTGCTGGCACAGATGCCCCTGGCCTCCTGCCCAAAGTGTCTTACTTATCTCAGTTCCAACCCCATTGAGCAAGCCCTCCCCTGCCAGGCATCTTTCTGGAAGGGAAGTCTGTCCATGGGCCTCCAGACTCACATCCTTTGAAATGGTGCCCTTCATTAAATCTTTTTTTTTTTTTTTTGCCTCCTTGCTCACACTGCTAATAATGTTTATTAATATGTTAATAATATATTTATTATTATTTATGGCTATTTACCAGGTACAGAGCTAAGTGCTTCCCACACATCATCTCTTTTATTTCTCACAACATAATCATATAAATATGACTAGAGGCCTAGTGCACAAATTTGTGCACCAGTGGGGTCCCTCGGCCTGGCCTGCGGGATCAGGTCAAAACCAACTCTCCAACATCCCTTGAGGGGTCCTGGATTGTGAGATGGCGCAGGCCAGGCCGAGGGACCCCGCCAGTGCACTATCGGACTGGGGAGGGATGAGGGAGGTTGGCCAGCCAGGGAGGGACTGCAGGAGGGCTCCAGGGCGTGTCCGGACCATCTTGCTCAGTCCTGATTGGCCGGATCCCAGCAGCTATCTAGCTTACCAGTTGGAGCGTCTGCCCCTTGGTAGTCAGTGCACGTCATAGGGAGCGGTTGAGCAGTCTTAGCATATCATTAGCATATTATGCTTTGATTGGTTGAACAGCCGACCAGATGACTGGACACTTAGCATATTAGGCTTTTATTATATAGGATTATTGACCCAGTTTACAGATGGGGAAACTGAGCATGAGACGTTAAGCCACTCATCTTAGGCCCCACAGTTAAGCAGAAACAGAGACGTATTTGAACTCAGATTTCCCCTTCTCATACTTTCTACTCATTGTAGAAATGTGAGGTCCTGGCTAGACATAAGCATAGAAATCTTGAATAAAAGCAGAGAGCAGGGCGAGGAGAAAGGAACATGGTAGGAGTTAGACTGGGCGGGTACAGTAGGGCCAAGGCAGAGCGACAAAAAGTGTAGTCTGAAAAGCCAATGTTAAGCTCTTCCTTGGAGGGCCTGGGCATCAGGGTTGGGATGACCAAGCAGCAGGAATGACCAGAGGGAGAACTTCCTAAGAGGAAGTCACACCTGGAGTCCTTCCACACGGTTCTTACTTTGCAGCCCTGGGATTTTTGTGAGCCCCAGGTACAGCTTTTCATGCAGGATTCATCCCAGTCAGTGAATTCCATCTTCTCCCCACTGCAGAGGATAGAAGCAGTGGAGCATTGTGGTTAGAGTACATACTAGGCCAGCCGTGGGTAAACTACGGCCCGCGGGCCAGATCTGGCCCGTTCGGCTGTTCTGTCCTGCCCGCAGAGCCGAAAGAGCGGAGGGTTCTCTTGCTCTCCCCTCTGCTCCTTCACCAGCAGCAGTGTTAACATGGCAACGTCGGGAAACACGGCCGCAGCTCCTTCTTCTGAGTCCAGTTTAAGAACCCATTGTGGCCCTCGAGTCAAAAAGTTTGCCCACCCCTGTACTAGGCAATTGGACCGCTTGGGTTTGAATCCTGGTTTCTGGTCCACTTCTGAGATGTGACTTTGGACAAATTATTACTCTGGATCCCAGTTTCCTTGTCTGTGGAATGGAGCTATAACAGTCCCTACATTGTACACATGTACACCCTACAAGGTTGCTGCTGGAGGGTTGAGATAATACAGTAAAAACTTGACACACTAAACAAACAGTGGCTATTATGATGATTTATCTACAAGCCAGTCTTATGTGTGCTTGGATTTGGGAGCCAGCCAGCCTGGGCTTGAATCCTGGTTCCTGTAACCTTGGACAAGTGACCTCATCTCTCACTTTCCTCATCAGTAATGGGAAAACCTGCTTCATAGGATCCTTATGAGGATATGAAGAGCAAATGAGTTAAGGTTTGTAAAGCACTTATAACACTGCCTGGCACATAGTATTTGCTTCATAAATATGTGTTAAAAACTTTTCTAGACTCTGTCAAAATACAGCACAATTTCACTCTGGCATGGGCAGCACAGAGCTGTCCAGATAAGCACATATATAACCTGCTAATTGGGTGTAGGGGAGGAACAGGCGGAGACACCACTTTCCGGAATGTTTGGAAGGGTGTTAGGGTTTATTTGCTTCTCTGTTGGAGGTCCAGGGGGACTAAAGGCTGTGAGAATCTAGGAAGTGTGGGATAAACAGCTCTGGTTCAAAAGAGCATGGCTTTAGCCGTGGGTTTAGCTCAGTGCACATAGAGCATAGGGTCCCCAGCTCGAATCCAGGTCAGGGCACAGGGGCGGGCTCCATCCTCAATAGGGGACGTGCAGGAGGCAGCCAATCAATGATTCTCTCTTATCATTGATGTTTCCATCTCTCTCCCTCTCCCTTTCTCTCTAAAATCAATAATATATATATATATATATCCTATACTAATAAAAGAGAAAAATGGTAATTGGCGTACGACCGATACCTTTTTCATTGGCTAATCAGTGAGATATGCAAATTAACTGCCAACTAAGATGGCAGTTAACTGCCAAAAAAGATGGCGGCTAATTTGCATATTGCAGGCAGGATGGTACAGCGCCATCAGAGAGCGGGTTGGGGGTGTGAGTGCCAGCAGTCGCCCGAGACCTGATCCCGCTGGTAGACCTGGACGCGGGCCGGCGAGGCGGCTGCGGCGTCCGCCCGCACTCACGCCGCCAACCCGCGAGAGCGGGTAGGAGGCGTGAGTGCCGGTGGTCGCCCAGGACCCGATCCGGCCGGCAAACCCGGAGGCGAGCCGGCGGGGCGGCTGTGGCGTCCGTCTGCCTGGACCCGATCACACGGGGCCGGCGGGGTGGCTGCAGCGTCTGCCTGCACTCACGCCCTCAACCCGGGAGAGCGGGTTGGGGGCGTGAGTGCAGGTGGTCGCCAGGGACCGGATCACGCGGGCCAGCAGGGCGACTCGCCCCCAACCCGCTCTCCCGCCCAGCAGGGGACCCTCATTTCTCCCCATCACTGGTTCTGCCCCCAGCCCAGGCCTGATGCCTCTGTCAGAGGCGTCAGGCCTGGGCTGGGGTCAACGCCTGAGTGCTCCCAGTATGTGAGAGGGGGCAGGCTGGGCTGAGGGACACTCCCCCCCCCCCCCCCACACACCCAGTGCACGAATTTCGTGCACCGGGCCCCTAGTGTATATATATATATATATATATATATATATATATATATATATATATATATATTTTTTTTTTTTTAAAAGAGCATGGCTTTGGAACCTGCACTCAAAGCCAGTTTCCTCAGGTGTAAAATAGACCAGTGCCCACGGAAATGACAGCAATACAACTATTTACCGAGCATTTTCCAGGTAGGCACGAGCTAAGCGTTTATGATGCCCATTTACAGATGAGGCTGGGCGAGGGTACACGAACTGCCCAAAGATGCAGAGCAAATGAACTGAAAGCGTGAAGATTCGTGTATGATTCAAATCTGCGTGTGGCGGAGCTAAGTGCGATTCAAATGATAAGGGCCATTTTACGACAACGAAAGGCTTATGAATGAATGATCGGTCTACTGGGAGGGCAGGGTGTGTTTCCCACACTCCGGCCGGCAGCCACGCCCCAGGGCCGCCCACAGGTCCCGCCGGCCCGGGCGCTTACGTGCGCTCCGTGACTGGCGCGGCGGCAGCGGGCGGGGACCGCATGCGCCCTAGCGCGCCACGGTTCACCCCCCTCCCCGCGGGGCCGCGGCGCCGGCGTGGGACGCATGCGCACACCCGGCAGGCGGACGGTGGTTCCCAGCGAGTGGAAAGCTTTAGGGCGCGAGTGCGCAGGCGCGGCCGGGGGCGGGGGCGGGAGCTGGGGCCGGCCCGCCACTCCGGAATCTCAGCGAGCCTCAGTCTGCTCCGCACTCGGAACCGCCACCATGGCTGCCTACAAGCTGGTGCTGATCCGGCACGGCGAGAGCGCGTGGAACCTGGAGAACCGCTTCAGCGGCTGGTACGACGCGGACCTGAGCCCGGCTGGGCACGAGGAGGCGAAGCGCGGCGGGCAGGCGCTGCGAGGTGCGGAGCGGGCCCGGCTGTGGGTGGGGGGTGCGAAGGCCCGGGCGTGCACTGCTCCATCAGGGCCGCCTGGCTCGTCCCCGCGCCCTCCCGGAGCGGGCCGAGACCCGGGGCTTCATCTCTCCAGCCGTGTGTTTTGCAGTTGAGAAAATGGGCCCAGGGTGGGGAATCGACTTGCTCAAGGTCACCCAGGAGAGCGTGGGGGCCTCGTGCCAGGAAGTGGACCCGGGGCGGCCACCCGGCAGCCGGCGGAGCTCTCCGCGACATCGCCTTGCGAAATTCTCCTTTCTGGTCTGAGCATTTAGTAACTCCCGGACGGGTTGTTACATTGGATGCCCGGTGTCTCTCAGCATCCGTAACCAAGCCTCCTCTAGCGGCTGCTGCAGAGCCTAGTGAAGCCACAAGGCACACGCTAATCTCCCGCTGTGGGAGGAGTGACGCTTTGCTGGGGCGGGGGGTGGGAGGAGTCCAGCAGGCATCAGTTCACCAAGAAATCCCTTTCTTGTGTAGGCCTGTGCTGCTCAGCGGCGTTCTACAAACGCTGTACACAAAATGCATCCGCAAATGTAATTGAGCGAATGAATGGATGAATGAATGAGTTGAGTCGATCCTCTCCACAGCCCCGTAAAATACACAGAGGTTCTGCCCCTCCTTCCCATCCTTTCCTGGCCCTCTTAGAGGTGGGATAGTGAGGACTGGAAAGATGACTTGTCCAAGGTCATATCTTCTTAGTCCAGTGCATTGGCTTAAGTTCTGGGTGGAGTAAGGGGAAGGTGTGAGGAGCTGGTAGGCTGCTGGCCAAGGACGCAGGGCAAAGGTGGATGTGGCGGTAGATAAGCTTGCCCAGCAGGGTTGCCCCTGTGGCAGGCAGGGCTGTGATTTTGGAATGCTGGTGAGGGAGCATTCCCTGCTGCCAGCAGCCAAAGAATCTTTGGACTGGGGAGGTGCTTGGCTAGGTCTGGCCTTGCTCCCTTCTCACCCCTGGACAAAGAAACCAGGTCACTGATGCCTGGTTGATGTGGGACAGGTGTTTGGCCCCAGGTTGCTCTCTCTAGCTTCTTGCCTTCACTGTAGATCCTTTGGAACTAGAGCAAAGGTTTGGAAAGTCTGGGAAATGCAGTCTTGCTGCAGGCGCGTGGATACTTGGGGATGGTCTCATACTGTGTAGGGGAGGCGGGGAAAGGGAAAGTGCTGGCGAAGGAGGCCATTTTCTCCCCTGCAGCCGCCAGAAAGAACTGTCTGGGTCTGTGGTGGTTTGCTGATTAGCCCAGGACAGACATTGTGGCTGTCCTCTAAGACTGGTCAAAAGGTTGAATTTGTAATCTCTCTTAAAATAACAGAGCCTATTTCAGTTTTTAAGTAAATGTTGGTAGCATTAGTTTTAAAAAGTCCCATTTAAAATCTTAATACCTATTATGGGCATCACAGATTATTATATTAATAAATGAAAGACTAAAAGCGGAAACTCTGAATGATGAAGACCATTATTAATTATCTAATAATACAAAAGACCTAGAATAAACACATTAAATTTACCAGGCCTTTAAGTGATAGGAGGATTTATAGACGAATCTGATTTCAGGAGGAAGCTAGTGAGAACTGAGTTGCCCCACACAGTCTTACTCCTGAGGGAGGATGGAGTCCACACACACCACCCCACCCCACCCCACCCCACACCACACCGGCAAATCCATCCCTGAGAGTGTCCTCGACTATGCTTTTGCTTGATGGGCAAGATAAAGGAATAAGCTTTAGGAAGTCTATTAAGAGTCCTAAGGGGAAATGCTTTTCTCCTTGGGGACCCATGTGTGTACCCCATTTGTGTATTCCATTGCCCTTGAAAATAATTGCAGTGAAATAACCAGTAGGTTTTCAGATGGGAGGCTTGCACTATGGGTAGTTGCTTCCTACTGACTCAGCTGTTTTGGGGGGGCGCCTTCCCTTCCCTTAAGGTTAGGAGGAGATGGTAACTGAGTCTACTAGGACTTGTTCTGAGGCTCAGTGATGAGCTCTGTGTCCTATTCCCTTGTGGGCAATGGTGGTTTCCTAGTGACTAAGCCTCTTCCCCCATCAGTATAGTTCTTATTGGCCTCCTTCTCAGTTGAATGACTGGCAGGAAAATTCGCTTCACATTTCATTAATGACTGTTGGCAATTTCAGTATGAGGCAGTACTCAGGAAAGTCTGAATTTCAAAGAGGGTCTTGTAGCCTCATGGAGGAAAAGACCGTTTCCCTGGGCTACTACATAATAAGGAAAGGGCCACATTCCCCCTTACAGTGAGGGGGGAGAATAATATCCATGAAACATGAAGTAAGGTTAATCATTGTAACCTACTTGTTGGGCCAACATAGCTGTTGACTGCCACTCCTCGGTAACTACTGTGTGGAGGGGAGATTTGTATGTACATGAGTCAGGCAGTGCACAGCATTTGCTCTCTCTCCCGGGGGTGGTATCTCCTAACCTTGGTTTAACAGATGACCTAGGTATGTATATTTCTCAGGATACTCAGGAGTAGGCTGACACTGATACGGAAGAAAGGAACCGTGGACGAAGAGGTTGTGATGTGATTTCCATAGTGTACAGTGAAAATACTAGTTTCATGCAACCAAGTTGTTGTTTTTTTTTTTAAATATATTTTATTGATTTTTTACAGAGAGGAAGGGAGAGAAATAGAGAGTTAAAAACATCGATGAGAGAGAAACATCGATCAGCTGCCTCCTGCACATCTCCTACTGGGGATGTGCCCGCAACCCAGGTACATGCCCTTGACCGGAATCGAACCTGGGACCTTGCAGTTCGCAAGCCGACGCTCTAGCCACTGAGCCAAACTGGTTTCGGCGCAACCAAGTTTTATCAGCATCCTTTAGGAGCCCTTGCTGTGTCCTAATTGTTGGGAGTTAAAAAATCACACTTACCCTAGACCAGACGTTAGAGAGGGCTGAAGTATATTAGTAATTATCAGTCAGAAGTGATAGTTCTAACTAAAATACAAACATCAGGAACCTTAGAGATGTGGTTATAAGTTGGATTTTGGGATCACACACAGCCTGGGTTTTAATCTCTCAGGTAATAGCTGTGTCTTTGCATAATTTGCTTAACTCATCTAGTCTATATTTTTCTTATCTGGTAGAATAGGTTTTAAGGATTGTAACCTCATAGGATTGTTATGAAGACTAAATAAAACACTAAGTACTTAGTCCAGTGCCTGATAGATGGTGAGCCCTCTATAAATTTTATTTATTAAGAGATTCCAAGTTTTTGGGATCCTTTTCTTGAAAGAATTGTGGAAGGTACTTCGTCAACTGTAACGTAAGTCAACGAATTTTATCTTCCTGAAGGTAGAATATTGCTTTTCCTGCTAGTGTATACAAAATGAAATATTTGCCAAGTATTTTTCATTTGGACTACCGTACATATAGGTAAGAAAATTCTGACTCCAGAGTGGACCTGATTAGCTTACCTCTTTGAACTTACAATTTCTAGATGCCGGCTATGAGTTTGACATCTGCTTCACCTCAGTGCAGAAGAGAGCAATTCGGACGCTCTGGACTGTGCTGGATGCCATTGACCAGATGTGGCTGCCTGTAGTGAGGACCTGGCGTCTCAATGAGCGGCACTATGGGGGTCTGACTGGTCTTAACAAAGCAGAAACCGCTGCCAAGCATGGCGAGGCCCAGGTAAAGATCTGGAGGCGCTCTTACGATATCCCACCACCACCGATGGAGCCCGACCATCCCTTCTACAGCAACATCAGTAAGGTATGTACAAACTGAGGTTTGGGTCACTCAACCTAGGACCAGGGGATTAGAATCTGGGCCACTCTTTTTGGGGGGGAGGGGGGGTTATTCCTCATCCGAGGATATTTTCCAGTGATTTTGAGAGAGAGTGGAAGGGAGAGGCGAAGAGAGAGCAATAGCAATGTGAAAGAGACACATCGATTGGTTGCCTCCCGCATGCTGGGTAGAACCCTCTACTCTTGGTGGGCCGACACTCTAACCACCCAGCCCCACCTGCCAGGGCATCTGGGCCTCACTCTAGCTTTTATTAGTGTGGTGTAGTCCTGTTGAGTTTGTAGTTTATGATAAAACAGTTCATAAATTATATGTAATCCCCTTTCTCCAAGGAATGGCCTTCACTTGTTAAAAGACTTACGTTGATTATGTTGTTTATGTAAAAACAATTTATACCTTTTTTTTATATCTGCATTGCCATAGTTTGTAAAACCTATCTATAGGTGTAGGGCCTTCCTAAGCCAATTGTAAGATAAAATGAACTGGGAAGAGCCTTTTTCTCCTTTTCTGTATTTTCTTTGAACTGTTAGATTTCCTAGTAGTGGGTGATGGGGAGAAAGGGGCAGGGTAATGATTATCTCTTTCGCAGGCTCTCAGCTGCATTTTGTGCTCTGGGGAGAGACCCATCACTTTGACCCCTTAGGGGATGAGGAATGGGCAGAACAGATGCAACTGCTAATAACTGGTGAGGTTGGATTTTTTTTGTTTAGGATCGCAGGTATGCAGACCTCACTGAAGATCAGCTACCCTCCTGTGAGAGTCTAAAGGACACTATTGCCAGAGCTCTGCCCTTTTGGAATGAAGAAATAGTGCCCCAGATTAAGGAGGGGAAACGGGTACTGATTGCAGCCCATGGCAACAGCCTTCGGGGCATTGTCAAACATCTGGAAGGTATGTACATTTTCAGAGGGGCCCTCAAGGAGGGGTAAAGGAGAACTGACACTAATCGGGGATTTAGTTACTTGGTATGAAGGAAACCTGGAAAGGGCTGGACATATTGACGGCCTTAGAAAGAGTCTGATTGGTTCCTGGAGGAAACAACCTATCCCGTTCCTCTGCCCCTTCTGGAGAAGCAGAGGGGGCCGGAACCCTGGGTGCCTGTTACACATGCAAAACCTCAGGCCCCACTTCAGACCTGATTCAGAAGTGCATCTATCACCCAGGTGGTTCAGATACACATTACAGTTCGAGATGCCCACTTCTGGACTAGGATTGCCAGTTGAAACTGCTGCTAAAATTTTCCTTAATCACAACCTGGTACAGTTTCACACATGAATCTCAATTTGCATCTTCAGTTGTTTCACCTGAGGCCCTAGAGGCCAGATCTGCTGAAGTTTTGCAGGCTGGATGGACTACATAGGACACTTGAGCTGTATTTAAGTCCCGCTCTACTGTGGGTTTCTGGACCCCACTTTGGGAAAGAGATCTGCGGTACACACCTTTCATACTTTTTCCTGCTGTTCAGTGGCTGAGAAATAAATATTAGGAGCATGTGTTAGATCCATCTATGTGGTACAGATCATTATTGCTATTTCAAATATAAGAAAGGGCATTTTTTTTTTAAATCTTTTTTTTAAAAATATATTTTTTATTGATTTTTCACAGAGAGGAAGGGAGAGAGATAGAGAGTTAGAAACATCGATGAGAGAGGAACATCGATCAGCTGCCTCCTGCACATCTCCCACTGGGGATGTGCCCACAACCCAGGTACATGCCCTTGACCGGAATCGAACCTGGGACCCTTCAGTCCACAAGCCGACGCTCTCTCCACTGAGCCAAACCGGTTTTGGCAAAGGGCATTTTGTTTTAATTCCAACCAAAGCCTTTGTCACCTGGAGGATAAACAGTGAACCCTAAGGGGTACGGCGGAGTCCTGTCTTGTGTGGCTAATCATGGTGGGTATTTTCAGGTCTTTCTGAAGAGGCTATCATGGAGCTGAACCTGCCGACTGGGATTCCCATTGTCTATGAATTAGACAAGAACTTGAAGCCCATCAAGCCCATGCAGTTCCTGGGGGATGAAGAGACCGTGCGCAAAGCCATGGAGGCTGTGGCTGCCCAGGGCAAGGCCAAGAAGTGAAGGCGAGCGGGCAGACGACCTTCCCAAGGACACCCTCCCTCCCATCCCATTCCTCTGCATCTCTCCTGTGCACATGTCACACTGACCACATCTGTAGGCATCTTAGGTTGTAGCTGCGGATGGGGACTGGTGGCTCCCAATTTTGTGTTAGCCATTTTGTCTCCTGCACCCACTCCCTTCATACAATCCAGTCAGAATGGCCCTTTGGGGGCACGGGTCCTCAGTCTAAGCCGACGGAGACTCTTGTCTAAGAGTCCAGAGGTAATAACTCTTGTTTTTTTGCTAGTGTTTTATTACTAAGGACCTGCTTGAAAGTAGGGGGATAAGGAGGAGCCATGTTAAGGCGTGACCAATGAGAGGCAAGAGAGCCTCTGTGTTCCTGAGAGCAGTCCTGTGCTATTCTGCAGTCAGGTGAACTGACTGGGGGCTCTAGTCATTCCAGTGGAAGATGAATGCCTGGTGATTCAAACAAACATTTCCTCCTTGACCCCAGAAAAGCTGGCTCCAGAAGATCGGGATCAATCCTGAATGTTTACGTGTTGCATTTACTTTTACAAAAAGAAAAGCCTATCTATATAAAATAATAAGACACAAAACCCTCTGGGGTTTTCAGTGGCGGTTGAACTATTCCCACATGTGGCCATCACAAAATAAGCCATTCCTCACACCAAGGTGGGATGGGCTCCTTGACTTGTAGGAGTTATCCTGCTGTTTTAGAATCCCTCCCCAGCACTGGCATTGTCTCTTGGCAGTGAAATGTCTCTTGATCATGTCCAGGTGTGTCTTTTCCTGTGTGAGCTCTGAATCATGTTCCAGTTGCTTGGCCCTGCCACGTGGGCCCATTTTGAGCATAACTACTAAGTCTTTTCAGATCAGTATAATAAAGGAGTGATGTGCAATATTTTCTGTGTGATGTGTAATCTCTCTTGTCTGAGGAAATCAGCTTGAACATTCAACTTGAAATGTTTCATTACCCAAGTCCTTGTATGACAGATCAAGAGCTTAAGGACAACCAGTCACAACTTGACACAGCCTGGTTCAAAATTGTGTATTACTAGGTTTTCCACGTCAGGCTGGAGGGGTTGGGGGAGGTCTTGGCTGAGCTCTCCACTCCTGTTGTCTCTACAGCTCTTGCTCAGTGGTGCTGGTTACCAGATACTCCTTGGCTGGAAAGTCAAATTTGGAAACTATTGTGTTCTCTAGAGTAAGGTAAAGGCTTGGCCAGATTTTTAAAAAAACAATCCTTTTCTATTAAGTAAGTTGTAGACTTGATTCACACTTTTCTTTTTGGCCTAAAGTTTTTTTTTAATTCTCACCCATGGATATTTTCAATTGATTTCTAGAGTGGGAGGGAGGAGGGGGAGAGAGACATTGGTTGTTGCCTCCCACATGCCCTCCTAGCACCCATAACCCCCAGCACCCCTCCCAGGGCTGGGAAACCTGCAACCAAGGGAAGTGCCCTTTGGTCCTCGGGCTGAGACTTAACACTGAGCCAAAATGGCCAATTTTTATTTACCAATTTTAGAGAGAGGAAGGGGGAGAGAGAAACATCCACTTGCTGTTCCACCTATTTAGGCATTCATTGGTTGGTTCTTACGTGCCCAGACTAGGGATCAAACCCTCTACCTTGTAATATCGGGAAGATGCTCCAACCAACTGGGCCCTAAAGTTTAGCCCTGTCAGTCAATATCCCCAAAAATTACACAAAACCTCATAAAATGACGATGCAGAAGAATAATTACATTATATACACAATTGGGAAGGGATGCTCACATTTACCTTCTCAGGCCTTTGAAAAGGTCACTGGAACATGAGAAAGCCTGTAAGACCTTTCTTGTCTACTAGGAAAAAGTAACATCTGTTGCCCTAACCAGTTTGGCTCAGTGGATAGAGTGTCGGCCTGTGGACTGAAGGGTCCCAGGTTCGATTCCGGCCTTGTTTGCGGACATGTACCTTGGTTGCGGGCACATCCCCAGTGGGGAGTGTGCAGGAGGCAGCTGATCGATGTTTCTCTCTCATCGATGTTTGTAACTCTCTATCCCTCTCCCTTCCCTCTCCCTTCTTCTCTGTAAAAAATCAATAAAATATATTAAAAAAAAAAAAGTGACATCTGTTAAGCTAGAATAAGCTCCTCTGTGCCAGCCAATCTCTAATCCTGACAACCTCTGAAAGGTCTGGTATCCCCAGATTACAGAGAAGAAAATGGGCTGAAAGATATGTGGAAACTTGCCAGATGTGCTACTAAATACTGAAACAGGTGAAGGACGTTAGTTCAACTAAATCAAGGTTTAGTTTTTATGTGACTACATAGTAACCCTAGGCACATATCTTGGGTGCAGGCTGGATCCCTGACCCTGGTCATGTGCATGCAGGAGGCAACCAATGGATGTGTCTCTGTCTCTCCCCCTCCCTTCTACTCTGTCTAAAAATCATTGGAAAAAAATATCCTCGGGTGAGGATTAAAAACAATAACAAAACCACCTAAACTGCTCAAGGCTAGAACTGGAGACTTGACTCTAAAGCTCACCCTCAATCACTCTCACTACACACAAAAGATGTGGGATCCCTGAGTTAACACCTCAAGATGAGTTAACATCTCATAATTCACGCTCCGTCCATTCCCTGTGTAACCTCTCCATGCTTAACCTTCATGCCATTCTCATCCTCAAACGTGTTCGTTTGTTTCAGCACTTTGCTTGGGCTTCTCTCTGCCTTGAACATCCTCACTTCTATCTAAGTTCTTTAATTCCTTTTACCTCCTGTCACAGGTCCCTTCCTGACCTCCTCACATGATAGTGCCGCATCCCTGTTTTCAATTCAGATTTAACAAACATTTCCTGGAGTTCTCACTCTATCAGTAACACTATGATTACCACATAACTTCACAACTACCCCATGCTACCTGAATCACCACATGTCCTATAATATTCAGGAAACCATATTCTCTCTAAATGAGGGAATGTGTATAAAGTGCTTGACCTAGTGCCTGGCATATAGTAAGTATTCAATTAGCAAAAGTACTTAAAAGAGAACATAAAAAATAAAAAACATCTGAGATCAGGCTTTGTCCAGGGCAGGCATGCACTTGACACATGTCAGTTATTGGATGCCACCGGGCAAACCCCTGCTCCACGTCATGGCACCATTTAGATTCCTTTCCCAACTCAAGACAACAGAAACCATAAAATATTTTTAATAAAAATGTTTCGTGTCACAGCAAAATTATGTATTTATAAGACTGTCAGAAGGAATAGGCTATCTCCAACATTGTACAGTTGGCTTATGTAGACTCCAAAGGAAATATTTGTCACTGGAGAATGAAATCCACTGAAAGGTTCACAAGAAAAATATTTCACCTTCAGAGTTAGTTTCTGGCAGACACTTCTAGAGCTGGTTGTTGCCTGATCCCAGGAATGTGAATAAAACAATGGCACCTTGTTGTTACTTTCATAGCATGTACTCTTGGAAACAGCTTACCCCTCCTTGGGGTAAAATGTGGCTTCCTATGTCTGCAAGAACTCGGGCTGTACTCGGGCCACTTTCCGGAATTCTTTAGTATGGGTCTTCGGGCACTGCATCTCACACCAGCTGATGGGAACCATCTGGACACCTAAAAGGGAAAACAGCTGGGTATGAACTGAAGTGTCACTGAGGTACCTGGTGAACCTCCCCTCGTACGGAAAAAAACCTTGTTTGTTCCACTGACTTACGGAGGGATAAGCAGGAGTTATGATATTCTCTTTTTCTTAATTTATATAAGAGAATCATTCTAATCTTAGCAGCATCTACATTCACATTGCTTCCTAAATAATCATAAAATAAGACAAACAAAAGGAAACAATGGACTAATCTCAAAACATAGCTTCCAGGGAAAGGTAAGCATGTGGAAGCATGGACCACCGCACCTGACTCACTGTGGGCCACCACCACTCCTAGTTCATTCTCGGCAGTGGTCAGGAGGTAGTTGGACTGTGCATCGCCTAGGGAGATCTAGTCACATAACATGGGTGAAGGAAAATGACGGCTTATAAATCTTCCCTCCCATAGCCACTTGAGTTGTATCTCTATTTCCATTTCTTCTTTTGACAAAGGCTCACAAATCTGATGGAAATAAAGGATACCACTTTGGCCAAGACAATGTCACCTGGGCGAAAACTCTTATAAATTTCAACCTGTAAAGAAAGAACAGGAGTGTGACATGATAGCTCTAGATTAGGTCTACAAGAAACTATTAACCCCTCTGGGAGACTCAGTCTATTTGCTAATACCAGAGGGTAGATGTCATTATTACTCAAGACAACCAACAACTTCTATTCCTAATACAGCATCATCATATAAATGAAAGATTTTGAATCTAATAACCCGATCAGGAATCTGACCTGGGCAATAGGTAATTGAGTAGGTCAGAGTAAGTCTGAGGAAACAGCAATGAATGAAAACCTGGGTTCAAAGGCAAAAAGTAAACCAGCCCTGCTCGGGTAAACAGGATAAACAAAACTCATATGGAAAGGAAACGAACAGGGAGGTGAATTCTACACTTTCCAGTAGGGAACACCTTCAAATTCTTTGGAATCCACATTCCCACAGATCTTTAAAATTCGCTGGAATAATTTAAAAGGATTGAGTCCTAAAGCCAAAAAAAATAGAACCAACCAACAACCTTGTCTTTTTCAGTAGCTCGGACATCTTCCTTGCTATAAAAAAGGAAAATTAACAGAAAGATTAATTATCTGTGAGAAAGAATTATCTTGAAGATCAGTGGTTCTCAACCTTTCTAATGCCGCGACCCTTTAATACAGTTCCTCATGTTGCGGTGACCCCCAATTTCATTGTTACAAATTGAACATAATTAAAGCATAGTGATTAATCACAAAAACAATATGTAATTATATATGTGTTTTCCGATGGTCTCAGGTGACCCCTGTGAAAGGGTTGTTCGACCCCCAAAGGGGTCGTGACCCACAGGTTGAGAACCACTGTCCTAAAGTGTTTTCTACTTTGATCTGAATTATCCCACACTGCTAATCTCTAGCTTAGCTCAGTTCTTTCTGCTTTGTTCTTAAGCCTTTTCTCATTACTTTTTCCTTTTGTGCCAACTCATATATTACAGTATTTTCTTAGGACAATACCTGAGGCAAATCAAAGTACAGAGAGGAAAGAAATAAGCAGGAGGAGGAATTGTAATTGTTCATAAAAATTCCAATCTTATTCCAGGTGCTGAGGCAAATGTGAAGACAAAAATACTTCTTACCGGATAGTTCCTCGAAAAGAGTTCTTAAGTGGTGTGGACCCCACATACAGGATGTGTACTTTGGCAAAGCGTGAATTTATGCTAGAGACCTATGGAACAGAGATAAGATCAGCATTAGAGTATTAGCAGTTGTCAGCTCAAGGAGGCAGCAATAAACTAGGAATTATCAGGATTTCAGTCTAAGCAATCTTACTAAGTATAGAATTTAAGACAAGTTAAGTCCTGCTTATCCTTGCATAAAGTGGAATAAGAGCCACTCTGGCCAATGGAATTACTGTAGGAATCAAATGAAATAGCACAGTATTATTTTGAAAAACACAGATGTCTAATACAAATAGACACAGGGCATTATAGCAAATCGAGATCTTTAGCAGGTCTTACTAAGAGGCCTATAGAGTGGATGGAATTTAAGTCCACATTTCAGCTGCTGCATAATATTTGGATCACTGCCTCTCCAGTTATTTTCAGAATTATACATAGATTTTTCGGCTGGAGCAAGTTATAAAGAGAGAAACTAAGAGCTCCAAGTTAATGTAACCTGGCAGAGGGTGGGATGATGTACTAGAGTTACTGATCAGTATAGCATTAATTTGTACTTCCCGTGGAACATCCTAAAGACTTTATTTTATTTTTATTTTTTTTAAATATATTTTATTGATTTTTTACGGAGAGGAAGGGAGAGAGATAGAGAGTTAGAAACATCGACGAGAGAGAAACATCGATCAGCTGCCTCCCGCACATCTCCCACTGGGGATGTGCCCGCAACCAAGGCACATGCCCCTGACCGGAATCGAACCTGGGACCTCCCAGTCCACAGACCGACGCTCTATCCACTGAGCCAAACCGGTTTTGGCTCCTAAAGACTTTATATTTAACAGGAATGCAACAGTATAAAGTTTTTCACTTTTCTGCAGAAAAAGGTCTCATCTCAGATATTCAAAGATACACCTTCTTATTACCTTTTGGAGCCTGTTTCCCATACAAGTAAAACTATATACTAAGGGAACCTGTTCTATGAAAGAACTATGCAAACCTGAACTTGGCTGCCTTGATCATTATCCTAGAAATCTTTAGACCAGCACAGTTCAGTAAAATTCTCTGTGACAAAAATGTTTTGTGTTGACTAATATGATAACCATTAACCACATGTAGCTATTAAGAATTTGAAATTTGGGTAGTGAAGCTGATAAATTTTTTCAAATATATATGTATTTTTTATTGATTTCAGAGAGGAAGGGAGAGAGAGACAGAAACATCAATGATTAGAGAAAATAACCGATCAGCTGCCTCCTGCATGCCCCCTACTGGGGATCGAGCCCACAACCAGGCATGTGCCCTTGACTGGAATCAAACCCAGAACCTTTTCAGCCAGCAGGCTGACGCTCTATCTAATGAGCCAAATTTATTTATCCAGGGCGCTAATAAGTAAATTTTAATTTACTTACTTTTAAAGGGCCATATGTCGCTAGTGGCTGCCATATTGAACAGTGCAGTTCTATAATGATCATGATGTCAGCACTGGATGTGGGTATCCTAAGTAGCAACGTTAGAACTAACTTACCTTACAGGTTACAATAGCTCCCACATCTGGCAGTAACTGGGACTCTGTTTCTCTCATCACAGACACAACAGGAAGCTGAAAGGAAAACAATAAAACCTGAGTATCCTGGCTAAGCCTTGGGTAGAGGTATTCGTGGCTAAGTGTAATATAGGAGTGTCTTGGTCTTTAGTTGACCCTATGAGGGCAGATGGACTACAGATTCATTTGTAGCAAAGAGCAGAAAGCCTTAGAAATTTTAGAAAATAGGAGGGCCACAGAAAGGATGCTGTTAGAAGAAGACATAATCGAACCATTTCAGATCAGTTCTAACAAGTTTTTGAGTGTGACTTTCTTGGAATTACTTGGTATAAAATTTCTTGCCTATAATCATGGATAATTTGACTCTTTCTTCCAAAGCTATACTGCTTATTCTTTCTATTTTTCATTATACAGGCTAGAATTTCCAAATAAATGTTATATAATAGTGGTCATACTTGTTTGCTTCTGGTTTAGGGGAATACTTGTAGAGTTTTCTCTTTGAGCATGGAATTAGCTGTTGGTATATGGTAGATAGTATTTTTGAACCTCATCTGTTCTTAATTTCTCCCTTGTTCATTATGGTTCGGGTCTCCTGGCCTTCAGTTCACCAGCTCACTAAATTTCTTCCCCTCTCAGGAGCTCTGTTCAACCTGTTCTTTTTGCCAGGACTGAGCTCTTCCTATTTATCCTTTAGATTGGTTAAATGTCACTTCCGCTAACTAGGCTGGGTTTACCTATGACACGTTCTCATGGCACCCGGCAGTATTCTGTTAAAGCAGTCATCACATTTGTAACCATACATTAATTTGAGCATTTATTTATTTACAATTTGGGTTTGTGCCCTTTGATAGCAGAGACCATGTGTATTTGGCTCATTACCATATCCCTAGAGGTCAGCATGAGCCTGACATATGAACATGCTCAGCAGATGTCCATACCTAGGAAATGAACACACTTACCAATGTTAAGGACATTCCCAAAACTGAATGAAAAGCCTCCCTTTACAGATGAGGAAGAACGTGAAGCCAGAGAGTGTGTTTCTTCGATAAAGCAGAACCAAGGTCTAGTTAGCCAGCGCCTACGTGTTTTAATCCTGAACCCTCTTTCTAGTCCGACCTGTCTTTAAGCTGCGCCTTCAAAGACTGCGTATCCGATCCTGAGTTAACACTGTGTTCGGCTCTGGAACTTGTGCATTCCACAAATGTTGACTGAGCATTTACCTTGTGCTGTGCCCTGAAGGTATGGTGGTGAGGCCTGCTTTCATGAATCTTAGAGTCAAGTCGGGAAAGAGTCTGGTGGGGAACATGTAACTGTTTAATTCTATGCTGAGATAAGTGCTTGGAAGGAAAGGAGAACAATTCTTTGTGTTAAACAAACAAAAGCCAAACTCCCTTCCTCAAGGAGAGGGTCCAGGAGGGCTTCCCTGAGAGAGTGAGACTTAGGCCAGCGGTTCTCAACCTGTGGGTCGAGACCCCTTTGGGGAAACACATGCATCGGAAAACACATACATAATTACATATTGTTTTTGTGATTAATCACTATGCTTTAATTATGTTCAATTTGTAACAATGAAAATACATCCTGCATATCAGATATTTACATGACGATTCATAACAGTAGCAAAATTACAGTTATGAAGTAGCAACGAAAATAATTTTATGGTTGGGGGTCACCACAACATGAGGAACTGTATTAAAGGGTCGCGGCATGAGGAAGGTTGAGAACCACTGGCTTAGGCGATCTGAAGGGCAGGCAGGGATTACACAGGCTATGGAGGGAAGAGCACCAGGCAGGGGGTGTGGCACAGGGGCTGAGCGCTCAGGGCACTAGCGACGCTGAAGGAAGCCGGTATGACCAGACTGCAGAGTGCGGTGGGGAAGTGGACGAACCAGAGAAGTAGGCAACATGCGGGCAGCAGTCAGCTCACAGAGGGCTGAGCTGGCCTCTGCTCTTCCCCCAGCATCCTTCCCCGAGTGCCAGCAACACAGCCAAAGGTGGCCCAAACGATGGGCACCCTGGTGCCATCTAAGTGCCCGGCAGCAGGGACCGCAGCTGGAAGAAGCTTAAGAGACCAACTCTTCCTGGTGAGGCGCTAGAGATGCGTCCACAGTGCCCTTGCCCCAGGACCCCGAAATGAAAGACAGCCTAAGAGAAAGGCAGAGACCGAGGAGATGGAGGGCCGCCCCCTTTACCGCGCCGTTCTCGCAGCTCTTCGTCATGCAGCCAGCAAGAGACGAAAAGATGTAGCCATGCCGGGTGTAGGTGCCGCTGCCTGGGCTGCCCTCCTCCAAGTTACACAGACGTTCGCCTGCGGGAAAAAACGCGGCATCAGCCACGGGTGCCCAGAAGCTGTGGGCCATCCGGCCTTCCTGCCTGTGTCCCTATCCAAGGCTCGGTATGGGCATCGCTCACTCACCCGGGATGCAGTACCGAACGGGTGGCGCCATCACAGCCACTATGCAAAGCCCTGAGGAAAACGAAAACGGCCTCTCATTGGCCAAAACACGGTGCAGTGCCTCAATAAGAAACGCGCCAATTGGTGCGTTTGTCACGTGACCCCGCGGCGCCTTCCTGAAGGGGTAGACTACATGTCCCAGGTTGCCCCGGGCGAATCCCGGGGCGGAGCTCCAGAACGACTGGACGTGCGCTTGCGCCCGTGGTTGAGCATGGGCTGGCGGCGGGTCCGGGTCCGCAGGATGGCTCTGCAGGCAGCGGGGCATGGTTGGTTGGGTTGAGCCGCGTGGGCCTGGGTCGCGAAGCTGGAAGGGGTGGCCGTGAGCGGAGGCTGCGGGCTCCATTTGGTTGACTGGAGAGTCGGCAGGAGGCAGGTAAGTCGGCAGGCCTTTGTCCTCAGCCCTGTCCCTTTTTCTAGGGTCGGGCCCTGTCCTGGGGCCTTGTCGTGTAGCCGGCTCCCTGCTGTCTCCTAGCGGGGCCCTGTCTGTCCGCGCTCTCCTCTAGCCAGGCAGAGTGCACCTTCCGGGCAGCCGTCACCCGTGAAGCTGGAAGAAAGCCAGCTAACCCATCTCGCCCATTTCACAGATTTGCAGACTCAGATCCAGAGATAGGATTTGAATTGTCCAGTGCCTCAAAGACAGTGTAAGGTAGAGCCTAAACGGGAACCCACGTTTTTTGACTCCGTCTCATCGCACTTTGACCATGCCACCCTCACGAGAAATAAACCTTTTCCCTGTTTTTATAGCTGCAGCTTCCGATCTCAGTGGTCCTCTCAAGAGTCCGATCCCATCCTTAACTTTTTCTCTTCCCAACATGTTAGTCCGGAAGGGAAGTCTGAACGTGAATAAAATGCTGCTGGTAGTGATGATTGACACCTGCTGCTGAAATTGCAGACATCCTGAGAGCAACATCTTTGTCGGGATGAGGTTTACCAAGACTTTCATCACAGTTTCCTCTGCCTTCTGGCAGCTTTGAAAGCCATCTCTCCCAGTGGCCGCTCCCATCCCCAAATCCAGCTTTCGAGCCTTGGGAAGCGGAGAGTGCCGTGGCCTGCAATCCCTCTAATCTGGTGGCAGATGTCATTATGGTCTGTGGCTACTACTACCGTGGGCTCAGTGTTCAGGGCTTGTGCTTGGGGTGATGGTGTTGTGCTTTGCTCTGTTTCCTCCCTTGTTCACTCTGACCCCCCTCCTTAGTGCTCCTCCCCCACAATTGTTTGAGTTCTGCTTTACTTCAGTTTGCTGAGATGAATGTGTGCTCAGTTGTGGCCCCCCTGGACTATATATCTCTTCCCTGGCCTCCCCATGGCCCCCAAAGCCCACTAGCTAAAGTGAGTGGAGGCTCAGCTTTAGACTTTGTTCACTCTTGCTTTCCATATCTACAAGCTTTCTGTTCACATGTTTGGGTTGATTTCTGGCTGAAATTGTTTCCTAAAATGCCTTGTAGCACTGAAGGGCTATGACTCGAACAACGAGAAATGATAGCAGTGGAAAATTATTTAGTGTTGTCCATTGTTGGAAAGATAGACATCTGACTAGCCTCTCCACCGCTACATCTCAGGTCATTTATGTAACAAGTATTTATTGAGCACGTCCATGAGTCAGGTCTTGAGCTAAGAACTTTATGAACATTAGCATTTACTCATCCTTATTGCATGGGAACACAAGAAAATTGAGTTCAGGCAGGATCCAGTGATTTGCCCAAGTCACAGAACCACTCACGGGCAGAATTGAACCTTGAGTAGTCAAATTATGGGGCAGATGAAAGTTGGCAAGTCTAGTCTTTGAAGCAGGCATTTCCTGTAGAGCTCGGGAATTCTGGAGATGGTTGAGAACAATCCAAAGAGTGGAAACCCGAAAAAGGAAGTTTGTAGACAGAGGTGGCATATTATCATGTTAATAAAGATGAGAAATGCAATGCATCTTAGTTGCCAGCTATTGCTGTTGTATTTTAGGAAACAGGCAGTTCTCCATGAGCCATAGGAAGGGAATAAACAGTGGTATGGACATCTGAGCCACTTGCATTTGTTGTGGGGTAAAGAGTTTTGTCCCACTCTTGCATTTGATTGTGGTGCCTATCTGTGCTATTTTGAAAATTGATGCTTGAAGACAAATCATGTTTCCAAACAATGGGAGTCCAACTCAAAGGAGGTAGGAAGTTTGAGCTTTTCCTTTTTCTCTCTTCTACACTCTTAATTCTCTAGCTCGCAGGAGGTGATATGGGAATGGCCACTTTGTCCTGGTGCAGAGAGTAGGTCTCTACTGAATTGTCTTTCTTCTCTTTCCCTGCTGGCATTGTCTGCTAGATTTCTTTTTCCCTTAGGTCAATACAGGGTTGTGGAAGGAGGTAATTAAGAGTTTTCTTTGAAAGGCTTTTTATGTTGGTGAGCCAGGATGCAAGGAGAGTACCTTGCTCTAGTTACTGAACGGAAACCATCCCTACAGTGGAGCAGCCTCCTCCAGTTTCTGCTGGGTCTTGAGCTGACTGTTAAATAAGTCAGTGGAGTTGCTGAGGACACAGTAGCTCTAGGAGGAAATCAGGTAATTTCTGGAAGGGACTTTAATTTGCGGAGTTGATGAGACTATCATCGAAGGAATCTGTGTCTTCTGTTCTGGGCATTGCCTGGGCCGCTGACCTTCCGTGGCTGTTGGATGAGGTAGAAACCACACAGAGGAGATGGAGGCCCTTGCAGAGGAGCCATGCAAAGGGCCAAAGAGCTAGGGAAGCTGGTGGGGAAGCTTGGGGCCACGGGCAGCAGCTGCCGAGAAGGCTCTTGAATGCTCAACTAGAACAGGCAGAGGAGACGCAGCGGAGAGGTCAGGCCTTGTTGTCGTCCTGAGCCCCCAGCATGGAGGCTCCCCTCCCACTGCCATGCCTTCCTGCCGGTGGTGGTATTCTCCTCTGAATGCCCGAGGCTGTCTTGGCTGCTGTACCCTGGGGGTGGCGCTGAGACTGGAATTGAAGACAAAGCATCTTATGTCATGGAAGGGTAGCTGAGCTGTCCTGACGGGAGGCAGGGACCCTCCTGCTACCAGGTTGGCCTGTAACATCAGCCCAGAGGGAGTAGGAAGGATGAGTATCTTTTGTCAGGACTCAGCAACCAAATAGTTCTTGGGGACTGGAAACCCTGGGCAGCGGAGACTGGTTGCAGGCTCCACATGCTAGCATTGACGCCACCACTGGTGGTTCCTTGAAGGTAGGTCAATGGTCAGGGCAGACAAAGACTTGGGGAACCCTCTGCCAGTGGCCATGCTCACAGACACACAGTGGGCAGCTTTCTGCGTGTTGGCTGTGCTCCGCCCAGTGGCCTGTCTACAGACAATTCCAAAGACCCGGCTTTGTCTTGGAGCCTCCTGTCTCCCCTTCACCCCTTTACTGTGTGTGGCCTTTTGCTCTCGGTGTGCATCATCTTGGATTTGCTGTGTAACCACATGGTGCAATGTGGTTTCTGCCGGATTAGGCCCTCCAGCCCTACCCCCTGTAGTCTGGTTGGGACATGGCACTGCACATTCCGTAGAGAAGGGAAGTGACTTTCTTACTGCCCACAGCTGGTAACTGGCCCAGCTGGGCCTCAGTCTTAGGTCTTTGCTTCTAAACTGGTGCTCAGGGCCTCCCCACTGGTGGGCTAAGGAGGGAGGCTGGTCCCTCACAATGGTGTGCTCTCCTAGGAGCCATGCAGGGCCAGCGGAGCCTGCTGCTGGGCCCTGCCCGCCTCTGCCTGCGCCTGCTTCTGCTCCTGGGCTCCAGGCGCCGCTGCCCGCCTCTGCTCCGGGGCCTGGTACAGCGCTGGCGCTATGGCAAGGTCTGCCTGCGCTCTCTGCTCTACAACTCCTTCGGGGGCAGTGACACCGCTGTCGATGCTGCCTTTGAGCCCATCTACTGGCTGGTGGACAACGTGATCCGCTGGTGTGGGGTGGTGAGTGAT
Organism: Myotis daubentonii; assembly: GCF_963259705.1. Lineage (NCBI taxonomy): Eukaryota > Metazoa > Chordata > Mammalia > Chiroptera > Vespertilionidae > Myotis > Myotis daubentonii. The sequence goes on from NC_081852.1 coordinate 43,312,816, forward strand.
GCCCAGGGAGCAGGAAGAGGGATGTTTTGGGGTAGCAGAGGGACATGTGTTGGATGCACCAACGCCAGCCCCTACCCTGGGGATATTCCTGAGTTATTCTGGGTGTTGACAAGCTCTCTCACTGCATCTACCTGACCTCACTGGTGTTGGCAGGTGTTCGTGGTGCTGGTAATTGTGCTGACCAGCTCCATTGTGGCCATCGCCTACCTGTGTGTCCTACCCCTCATCCTCCGAACCTACTCAGTGCCACGACTCTGCTGGCATTTCTTCTATAGTCACTGGAATCTGATCCTCATCGTCTTCCATTACTACCAGGCCATCACCACTCCACCTGGATATCCACCCCAGGTGGGTCTCCACAGGGGGTCAGGGAGGCAGAGGGCTGCTGGCCATGGGTGCCCGTCCCAGGAGTGGGGAGAGAGCGTGCCTTGCATCTTTGCAGGTATGAAACTGGTGCTGCCATGTTGTCATGATGCTTTTCTCTCTTCGCACAGGGCAGGAATGATATCGCAACAGTCTCCATCTGTAAGAAGTGCATCTACCCCAAGCCAGCCCGAACACACCACTGCAGCGTCTGCAATAGGTGGGTCCTGGCTTTGCTTTCTGTGAGCCCTAGCTCTGGCCCTTTGGCTGTAGCCCTAGGGAAAAACCGAGACCTGAGGTTTGAGAAGATGTTTATGAAGCACTCAGCACGTGCCAAACAATGTGCCCTCTCTGTCATGACCCCTGGCCCTCAGGATGGTCCTGTGAGTTAGGCATCATCACCACTTGTAGAAACCGAGGTTCCGAGAGATGAGTTGCCCTGATACTCTCATGTAGTATCAGGTAGCCAGTGTAGCAGCGTTTGAAGCAAGGCCTGGCTGTCTTCAAAGTCTGTGCCCTTTCCACCTCAGCAGGATGTCGGTCCTTGTAGAAAAGGATTGGCACTGACATCTCAAGAACCTTGGCCACCGTAACAGAGCCTGTGTCCCTCCCTCACAGGTGTGTGCTGAAGATGGATCACCACTGTCGTATCCTTTTATTATCTCTTCCGCCTGAGGCCTCCTCTTTAGCTTCAGAGCACTGCACAGGGCTAAGGGCCACAGACTTGAGGCTTCTAGCATCACCCTGCGGAGAACATTGGGCTCATGAGAAGTTAGTGGAAGAGGAGTTGTGGCAGCTGACCATCTCTTGGGGGAAGCAGGAAGCTTACAGGTGCTCTGGGACAGAACTCCTTGGAGCAAGTCATCTATTCCTACAGCCCTTTCTTTTGTAGACTGTCATGCCGGCACCTATTGGATGGAAAGAGATGTTTGGGCTTCAGTCATCGTCCACTGGGTATCCAGATAGAAGCATTGATTCCCTTCTGCTGCCCCGTACAGATGTCTGGTTAACCCCAGCTAGGTTGACATATTGGCAAATTCATTTTAGTGAATGGTTTCAATTTTCATGATTTCCTGGTGGGATTGTGAGGGCTCTGAAAAGCTTTAACACTTTCACCTCAACCTCTGGCAAGTCCCATATGTATTTTCCTGCCTTTGGAAAATAGTTCTTGGTGACTGGAAACCCTGGGCTTGGATGATGTCATCATGAAACAAGGATGAACCAGAGAGGCCTGGACACACATTGAAGTTGTTTGATCTTGTCCTTAATCTTTCACGCAACAGCCTGGCTAAACAACTGTGTGGGCCACTATAACCATCGGTACTTCTTCTCTTTCTGCTTTTTCATGACTCTGGGCTGTGTCTACTGCAGTTATGGAAGTTGGGACCTTTTCCGGGAGGCTTATGCTGCCATTGAGGTGAGCCCATAGTTAGGAGCAGGGCTGCTACGTAGCGAGCACTTTGGGGTGTGGAATCTGTCCCTTAAGGAGTGGGGCTGGTAGCATCTCCATGCTAGAGACCTGAGAGTATAACCAGCACTGTTTTCCATCCCCTTAGAAAATGAAACAGCTCGACAAGAACAAACTACAGGCGGTTGCCAACCAGGTGGGCGGTCCCCACCCCACTGCCTTTTGCTGCTCAGGCCAGAGGGCATAGAGTTGCTGAGGCAACCAGGGCCCACCTGGTGGAGTTGTAGAGACTGGTTGAGGGGCCGCTGGAGACTGGATCAGGGGTGTTCTGGGAGGCTGTCTGCCGTGCAGACTAAGTGGCCTGGAAGTCCCTCGTATGTGACAGTTTTTGGCTCTCTATCCCATTATCACCTTTTTTGGGCTGAGCAAGGACTCTGCCTTGGTGATGGCCTGAGCAGCAAGGAGTCTGTGTCGGTCTGTGTACTGGGGCTCCAGGGGACAGAGATCAGGCTGGGCCAGTCTGATCATCCTTCGCTCCTGGTCTGTCTGCATCCGCATCTGGGTCGTCCCCTCTCCCAGGCTTTTTGGGACTCCTTATGCTGAGCAGATCTTGGGCTGATTGTACTTCTGCTGACCTTTCAGTCCTTAGTGTAGCTCAGTTCTCCCTGCTGCAGTCATTCCATTCTGGGTGTGGGTCTGGTCTCTTCTCTTGGCGATTGCAGCCACAGGGGAAGGAGGTCTAGCTGGGAAGTGGAGTGGCTTCCCCTGGATCCCCATTTGTGTTGTCAGATCTGAAGGCCCAGGGTCGGCTCCTTCTGTGCTTTGCCATCCTGTCCAGACCCACTCTGCCCAGTGTTTGTCCACATGATGCTGCCGGGCTTGGTCCACCCATCTGGCTGCTACCCTGACTCCTCTGTGGCTTAACCCATTATTTTTTCATCCTGGGCTTGGATCACTTCCCTGCCTGAAGGTGCGGGGGGCTCTGGTGGAGACTAGCACAGCAATGAGCCAGACTTTGCTGTTTTCTTTTTCTAGACTTATCACCAGACCCCACCACCCACCTTCTCCTTCCGAGAAAGAATGACTCACAAGAGTCTTGTCTACCTCTGGTTCCTGTGCAGGTATCTAACTCGCTCCTTTTTGGCAGCTTAATGGAGGGGCAGCTTCAGAAAAACCTTTTTAGGTGCCCACAGGGACCCATTCCTGTGTGAACTGCTGCTCTTAGTCTAATAAAGGTTAGAAAAGTCAGCATTTAATTTTCTCTAGCATTTTGGTGCAGGGAATAAGGATACTGACATTGAGTGTTTGTTATATGCCAAGGTAAGTTAAACGCCTACCTAATCAGGAAGTGACTACATTTTATAGATAAGGAAAACTGAAAATTAGCGGGGTGATTTGTTCCACAATACACAGCTAGGAATGAATGTAGAGCTGGAGCCTGAATTTTGTGCCATCCCATTCCAACCCCTGGTGCTTTTACTACTCTCTACAGGCTCTCAAGCATGGCTATTTTAAGAAATACACAACATTTTTTATTAGTAATACAGACTTATTCCCCCCTCCTTTCCACATAATTTATTCTTTGCCCATGTTGAAGCATTTTCATTGATGCTTTTTATAGATGTAGTGAAGAAAAAGTTTATCTGGGGTGCGTAGGCTGGGAAAGAGGTCCCTATCCAATCATTATTGCTCAGCTTAATTTCAGACATAGCCGTTAACCCTCTATAAGCTACTAACCAATCTTTGCTTCTTTTCTTAGTTCTGTGGCACTTGCCCTGGGTGCCCTAACTGTATGGCATGCTGTTCTCATCAGTCGAGGTGAGACTAGTATTGAAAGGCACATCAACAAGAAGGAGAAACGTCGGCTGCAGGCAAAGGGCAGAGTGAGTAGGGCTGAGGGCTGGGGGAGGATGCTGAACCTGCCATCCTATAAATAGGCCCTGGTTAGGGCCAACTATGGCAGGCATCCTGAAAGGCCAGAACTTGCCTAGCTGAGCTTAGGCTTGGCCAGCTTAGGGTTGAAAATTAGAAGGGGACTAAATAAAGGGGTTTGTAGAAACTTACATTTTTCTTGGTTCTAGATTTTTAGGAATCATTATAACTACGGCTGCTTGAACAACTGGAAGTTATTCCTGGGTGTGGACACAGGAAGGTAAAGTAGACCAGTGCTGTCCCATAGGAATCTGTGATGAGAAAGATGTTCTGTACCTAGGCCAGTGATGGCGAACCTTCTGAGCTCGGCGTGTCAGCATTTTGAAAAACCCTAACTTAACTCTGGTGCCGTGTCACATATAGAAATTTTTTGATATTTGCAACCATAGTAAAACAAAGATTTATATTTTTGATATTTATTTTATATATTTAAATGCCATTTAACAAAGAAAAATCAACCAAAAAAATGAGTTCGCGTGTCACTTCTGACAAGCGTGTCATAGGTTCACCATCACTGACCTATGCTAAGACATTAGCCACATGTGGCTACTGAAATCTTGCCGGGTGGCTAATGCACCGATGAATTTTTTCATTTAAGTTTTATTTTCACTAATTTAAAAAGGCACATGTGTGCCCTGGATGGGTAGCTCAGTTGGTTAGAGTGGGATCCCAATACCCCAAGGTTACAGGTTCAATCCTCAGTCAGCACATACAAGAATCAACCAATGAATATATAAGTAAGTAAAACAACAAATTGATACGTTCTTTTTCTCTCTCTAAAATAAAAATAAATTAGAAAACAATAACAAAACACATGTGGCTAGTGGCCACAATATTGGAAGCACAGATCTAGATTCTAGTAGAGATCATTGCTTATTTGCGCCAACAGAGTTTAAGGCCAACACTGGTTTAAGTAGCAGATGAAGCTTGCAGATAACACAGTATCCCAAGAAAGCTCTTTTCAAGAAGGGACTTCTAGGTAGGGAAGGTGGCCACCAATCACCTTTCATTTGTATGGCAGTGTCTGGAGTTCAAGCCAATACTTTCTGGAATTAAAATAATCCATTTGTGACAGAGGTTGTCCTAAGACAATAAATGAAGCTAGCTCCTTCCACCCAAGACATGGAGAATCATTTTCCAAATTGCAGCGATGAGGCAGTAATAAGGTGACCACAAGTACCTGCCTGCCCCCTTTCCCCAACCCCATTACATCCCTGGCTGTTACTGACGTTCAGCTCAAAACCTCTAAAGGCCTTCAAGGCACCAGAGGACACAGTTATTGGACAAAATTAGGGCTTTTGTTCGTGATTAAAGCCAAGGTAGCTTCAGGATACATACAAGGTAGCTTAATGTATCCTTACTGAGGAAAGAGGATCAGGAAGCCCAAAAACTCTTGGAACTCAGAGACATTCTTTTCTCTTGCAGGCACTGGCTTACCCGGGTGCTGTTACCTTCCAGTCACCTGCCCCACGGGAATGGAATAATCTGGGATCCCCCTCCTTGGGTGACTGCTCAGTCAGCCTCTGTGATGGCAGTGTGAGCTGGATTCTGTCAGCCACAATTTGAGCATCACCCTGCTTCCTGCACTGTCTTGAGGGCCTCCAAGGGTAGCTTTTTGGAACTCTTGAGCAACAAGAGCCAGTGGACCTGCCTTAGGGTACCCCATGCACAGACAACCCAAGGACCTGACTCCTGGCCACTGCAGAAGCACGGCACGATGTGGACAAGTCCTAGGACTGATGTTCCTTTCCTCAGGCAAACAGAAGTTCCAGCCGTGGACTGGAGATTAGGCAGCTAGCAACCTTGCTGGGTGCTGACCCCAACCTCCAGGTTATAGCGCTGGAGTTGGCCACCACCACTTCCACTTGCTGTCTGAGAAAATGCCTGAATGGTCATGCTGAGATCCTGGCTTCTCAACAAGGCAAAGATACCAGGCCTACTGCTGAGGTCACTGCCATTTCTCACATGCTAAAGGGAGCAAAAATAAAGGTATTTGATTTTTAAAGATCTGTAGCTTCTCACTCTTTGCTGCTACTTTAGGGCAGGGAAGGGGAAAGTCAGGGTCAAGGCTTAGTGAGTAGTGTTCTGGTCATGCCACCTCTGCCCTATTTGGAGGCACTGGATGCCCTGAAGAATTCTTGGCTAATCTCTTTTATTACTGTTCTATTCACTTATACAGTGACACTGCTGATTATGTGCTACTGAGGCATAAGTGGAGGTCGGGGCGGGGAGAGAATATCTGACAGTCCCATTATAAAAAGAAATCTTTATTCTTCAGCACATATCCACGCATGCACCATCCCTGGTCCTCAGGGCCACACTCATCTATCTGCATTCACTCCTCAGCAGCGTATCTTTTTCTGACATACAAATATGGAAGAGTCTGTAAGATCTTTCTTCAAACACAAGTAGTCGCACACTCAGTTACTCCACAATCCATTAGGAACCAGGACTGTCTCTTGTACAGCCGTGCAGCAGAGGCCCAGCATTTATGCTGTATCTGTAGGAAAGGCAATCAGAGGCCAATGGTCTCCCTGCCTTGGCAAGATGGCTCAATAGTTCGTAATTCCACGTTAGATTGTCAGAACAGTCTAGGACAGGACTCAGGGCTCAGCTGCCGGGGCTTCCCAACAGAAACCTGTGGCAGAAAGAATGTTGGCAGCATCAGTGGTGAGGCTCATTTCAATCCCCTCTCTCCCCACGACCTAGGAACTCACCATTCTCCCCTGGCTGACACTGCTTCCTTGCGCACCAGTCTCTTCTTGTCATCCAGAGGTTTGGCTAAGGCCCGGATCACCTGTGGTTTGTACGGCAGCAGCTGCGGAATAAGAGTTAATCTCAGCCTATTTAGCCAAGGCAACCGAAAGAGCTGCTTCTCTGACCCTACAACTACTTTTGAATCTTACTCTTTTTTTTTCTTTAGAACTATGTTGTTTATTAATAGTCACTACGTAAAAGCATAAAAGCATCATCAGAATATCATGGGAATTTAATGCTGGTTAATTTCTTCTTTTTTTAAAAAATTGTTTAAAGTATTATATATGTCTCCATTTTCCCCGATTGACCCCCTGCCCCCCACCCCGCCATTCCTGTCCCCCAGGACAAGCCCCTACCACCCCAGTGTCCGTGTCCATGGGTTATGCTCATATGCATGCATACAAGTCCTTTGGCTGATCTCTTACCACTCCCCCCGCCCCCCCTCCCCGCCTTCTCTCTGAGATTGGACAATCTGTTCAGTGTTTTCTTTGTCTCTGGATCTATTTTTGTTCATCAGTTTATGTTGTTCATTATATCCCACATATGAGTGAGATCATGTGATATTTATGTTTCTCTGACTGGCTTATTTCGCTTAGCATAATGCTCTCCAGGTCCATCCATGCTGTTACAAATGGTAAAAGTTCCTTCTTTTTTATAGCAGCGTAGTATTCCATTGTGTAGATGTACCACTGTTTTTTAATCCACTCATCTGCTGATGGGCATTTAGGCTGTTTCCAAATCTTAGCTAGTGTAAATTGTGCTGCTATGAACATAGGGGTGCATTATGTCCTTTCTGATTGGTGTTTCTGGTTTCTTGGGATATATTCCCAGAAGTAGGATTACTGGGTCGAATGGGAGTTCCATTTTTAAATTGAGTCCTATTCTTTAGTGATTCCAGAGGATGCTAGGTGACAGGATGACCATTCTGTGGTAGGGTATTCAGACAAATCCTTGCCTATCTGTACCCTGCAGTTCATCACACAGCAGGGTGGCCAGTCATGCTTGACTAAGGCAAAAAGGTACTTCTCTGGCTCTTAGAATTTTCCAGGCCAGAAAGGGACACCTGAGGTACTCACCACAGGGGTGGGCAGGCGAGTGAGTGCGTGCATACACTGCAGTGCAGCAATCCGGACAGCCTAGAACACAACCATAGGGAGGTGAGAGGAGACCCAAGAAGGACAGCTGCAGATGCCAGAGGTGCTGGGGCTCAACGTACCATGGAAGGGCTGGAGCTGAGGTTCAGGAACTTGGTAACGAGGGTGTCAACATGAAGACTCATGACTTGGGGTGCTTCTAGTAGAAGAGGCTGAAGGCAGCTGAGGGTGGAGAGCTGTACCACACAGTCGGGGCAGGACAGGGCCTCCAGCAGCAAGGAAAGCAGCTAAGGGGCCACAGGAAAGGTGGGGATGACCACAGACGTGGGGATGAGCCTGCTTCTCCTCCCCTCCCTTCACTAGCTCAGCTGGGGGACAATGGCTTGGCCCCTTGCTTAGAGGCTCTGGACTGCATGGCTTACCGTGGGCAGCTCTGGCAAGAGCACAGGCTTAGGCAGCCGGTTAAGTACATGAGACAGACCTTTCAGGTAATTTGGCTTCACATCTGTAAAAAAAAGAGAAGGTTAGGGGAGAAACTGGGCTCAGACATACAGCTTGAGAATTCAACTCCAATCTGATGAAGCTGAGACATTAGCCTACATAGATGCTTTAAAAAAAAAAAAAAAAAAAGCCCTGCAAGCTCAGAATAAGCAAGATCTATCCACCAACGGAAAAGAATGGGGTAAGAATCTGGAAGTTAGCCCTTTAAGTACAGACCACACTGAAGAAGCCCTGAGGTCCTAAATTATCTTACAGAATGCGGCCTGAGCGAAGGAGAGGCTTATAAATTTTGGGCCTTCCTTTTAGACTCTCCTTACCTTGGGGAGCAGCATGGAAGCCCTGGACCAAAGCAGGCACGTTATCTGTGAAGAAGCGCTGGCGGAACATGATCCGCACATCAGCATGGCCCGCACGAGTCAGTACATCAGTGCAGTCAGACATGAGCAGAGAGAAGCCATCAGCTGCTTTTGGGCCTAGTTCTGAATCACTCAGGAGGCCCATGAGCTGGAAGAAAAGAGAGCCTTTGAGGTACATTGGGAGAAGACTCCTAAATACCCAGGAGGAGGATGACAGTCACTTCTGGGAGGAACAGGATCAACAGAAGTTCTGTTTAGGTCCTACATTCCCTTGTCTCCAGACTGGACTTACCCGATCTGTAAGGCAGGAACTGAGAGGATGATATCTGAGCACTAGGGCCTTTGTTACCTGTAATCAGAGAAAAGAATGGTCAGGGCATGACATAAGCACTAGAACCCTGAGAAGCATGCTATGCTTCCAGGTCAAATGGAGAAATTTTTTTAACCAGACATCATAATTGTGTGTTTAATGAGAATCCATTCCGACTCCTTACCCAAAGAAGCAGTGTGAAGGCCTGACTGCGATGGGCCCCAGAACCCAGCCCAGCCTCCACTTTGTCCACAGCCAGCTGTAGGAATTCATCCAGCTGTTGCCCTAAAAAGGAGAGAGGAAATGATGCAAAGGCTACATATTTTTCCTTTAACAATGAAGGACGTAAATCATTTCAGTGCAGAGCTCCCTGAGAAGCCACGAGAAGAGAACACTATCACTCAGCTCTGGAACCAGCACGAAAGCCTGCTATCCAAAGCGCAGGGCTGCTGGCACTGGAAAAGAGTTGTCTGCTTCCAATAAAGAAGGATCCCTGACCGCTCCCTGTAGGGAGCAGGATGACAGGTTAGACACAGCACTCTGCTTGTACCCCCTCATCTCTGTCCTGTAATGCTTTGTCCAAATGCTCTCACTTGTCCCAAGGACTGTCCCCTGGGAACCCCTATGATATGTACTATTAGCAGGCTCCTTTTTAAAGAAGAATGAGGACTGAACTTCAAGATCCCATCAGGATGGCTTCCGTACCTGCAGGGTGCTTGTTGAGGAGTCCTGCAAAGCACTTGGCAGCGGCAGTGGAGGAGAAGGGGCAACCCTGGCAGCAGCTCAGCTCTAAAAGCTCCCGCATGAGTTGGTTCAGCTGAGGGATTTCCACCTGCAGAAAACCTGGTCATGTAATGGACCCAGAGAACACTGAACTCACAGAGATAACCAGTGAAAGTGGCAGCAGGGCCAGGATGGACAAGAACTGCATTTCTCAGTGGGGAAGTAGACCAGCTTAGTCTGCGACGAAGTTCAGCCCAGCAGTCACTTGGGATCCACCTCTCCTCGTCAGGGTTAAACTAGGGTAACTCCCCAAATGTGTTTACTTACATTTCGAGGCAGGGAGCAGACAAAGGCCATAAGCAGTGCAACCAGCCGCCTCTGTCCCGAGGAGCCATCCTATAAAGGAAGAAGAGCGTTATCAAGCCTGTCATACCAGCCATAGGCTTATCTGTTCCAACAGCCATCCCAGATTAGCCCTAGAAATTTCAAGGACAGAAATCTCAGCATTCTACCCCATCTGATCCACCAGACCCTCACCTGGAATGGCTGGAATCTGCAAGGGAAGCTGTTTTCAGGCAGAAAGGAGATGTTGCCATCCAAGAAGAGGGGCACAATGCAGGCGACACTCTGGGCAGCTAAGCTAGGGGTAGAGCACTAGGTATCACCAAGGAGCTAGGGTTGTATAGTAGCCCTGGGGTTCCCATTAGAGTCACCAAGTCAATGGGTCTGAGCATGATTATTCACATATTCAACAATTATTAATTCAGCACATATATGCCAGGAACCATTCCCATTCTAGGCCCTGGCGATAGAGCAGCAAGCCAGACAGATCTAATCCATGTTCTGGAGCTCACAATCTAGTGAGAGAACGCAACGTGTATTTAAAAAATGCTCCACAGGGGATTCTTATGCACATCTGCAGCTAAGAACCATCAGTCCATGGTTCACCTGCTCCCATGGTCCATGGTGCTAAAAGCCCCTTCCTTTGCCAGCAAAACTTACAAGACAAACGGCTGCCTCCACATTTGATACTGGGTAAAAGGACACCTCAGAAGGCAGCTACCTGCTGCTGCTCCCCAAGATTGCTATCCTTTTCCCGGGGATCAAGCCACATCCATGATTATACTCACTCAGGGCTTAAGTGGGTGGTGGCAGTGCCAATGACAGACACCATGGCGGCCAACACTTCATCCTCCAACAGCACTTTTCTCATAATTGAGTGCTCCTTCTCTGTAAAATCAAAACAACACATACGCAAAACAACACACACACAAACACAGGGCCATGACTATGGTTTATTTCATTTTATTTTTTAAAATATATTTTTATTGATTTCAGAGAGAAAGGGAGAGGGAGAGAGAAACAGAACCATCAATGATGAGTCATTGAGCAGCTGCCTCCTGCATGCCCTACACTGGGGATCAAGTCCACAACCTGGCGTGTGCCCTGACAGGGAATCAAATAGTGACCTCCTGGTTCATAGGTCCAAGCTCAACCACTGAGCCACGCCAGCCGGGTGCCATGACTATGGTTTAGATAATTAGGTCCCGTCATGATGACAGGCTGGACTCCAGTCACAGCAGCAGTGGTTTCTAACCGGCTCTGTCGTCGTGCTGTAGACCAGAGAGCCAGCAAGCACCAGAGCAGGAGTAGTCTAATGTGGGTACAGAAGCTCTTGAGAACTTTGTACACAGTCCTCAGACTGGGCAACAAAGGAACATAAGGCCTGCTAATATGAACATTCTTAATATCAGAAATAGTTATGTTAACCTTTTCAATAACTTAAAAGATAACATGGGTTTATCTTTATGGGTTTTCATTGTCATAGCAGCAACCATATATCAGAGCCCTTGACTGGAATCAAACCCGGGAACGTTTGGTCCGCAGGCCAACACTCTATCGACTAAGCTAAAAAAGCTAGGGCTAGATATCTCTCTTTATCTCCCCCTAATAAGTGAGGAAACAGAGGCTTAGGAAGGCTAAATATCTTCACCTAAGTTAGTGGTAGAGTTGAAGCTGAAACCCAACCAGGTTTACGTAACTCCAGAGCGGAATTCTAACTAAACTAATTACATAGCAATTAAACAGGTGAAAGGTGTGCATCCTTTTGTTTTTATTTTAAAATATATTTTATTGATTTTTTACAGAGTGGAAGGGTGAGGGATAGAGAGTTGGAAACATTGATGAGAGAGAAACACTGATCAGCTGCCTCCTGCACACTCCCCACTGGGGATGTGCCCGCAACCAAGGTACATGCCCTTGACCATAATCGAACCTAGGACCCTTGAGTCCGCAGGCGGACGCTCTATCCGCTGAACCAAACCGGTTAGGGCGGGTGTGCATCCTTTTGAACATTGCTAACATGAATGGATTTTAGTTCTTGCCATTGGCTAGGTTAGCACCTTTTGCTTGAAGCTAAATTGTAAAATGAGCCTCTGCTGGTATAAAATGCAGTACCAGCAAAAACCCGAGGGTGGCAGTGCTGTTCACTAGTGGAAGGCAGAGGTCTAGAGGAGAGGTAGGAGGTGAGGTGGAGACAGTTACCTGGCATGGAAGCCTGCACAGCCAAGGCAAGCAGGCAAGGTATAGCTGTCTGATGGAAATACCAGCAGCTTTCGGGGTCCAGCTGACATTTTTCTGCCACCCGCTGGAGGCTCTGACAGACAGCAATCACTTCACTCGGTTCTGCAACCACATTCCCTGTGTGGGGAGAAAGGATTCTCTGTAAAGTTTCCCTAAAAGCACTTCTAGGTATTTCAGATAGAGCAGATGGAAAGAACAACCGAAGGTGAGTGACCAAGAGTGTCTTATTAAAGAGCCGAGTCATTTTATTCTTTTGGATGTTCTTTTTCCTCTATTCAGATTTCAGAGCTGAGACCTGCCAGGCTCTGCAGCAAAAGCATTCACACACTTTTTCTCAAAAAAAAAAAAAAAAAAAAAATTTTTTTTTAATCATCCTAGAACAGCCGTGGGCAAACTATGGCCTGCGGGCCGGATCTGGCCCGTTTGAAATGAATAAAACTAAAAAAAAAAAAAAGACCGTACCCTTTTATGTAATGATGTTTACTTTGAATTTATATTAGTTCACACAAACACTCCATCCATGCTTTTGTTCCGGCCCTCCGGTCCAGTTTAAGAACCCATTGTGGCCCTCAAGTCAAAAAGTTTGCCCACCCCTGTAGAAGGATCATTTTCCCCATTTTATAGAGAAGGATGTGGCAGCTCAATGAAACTCCCAGTGGTTTTTCCAGGGTCACAGTAAGTGCAAAGTCAGGAATCTAACCCAGGCCACACTCTGAGTCATGTTTTTTCTACTGTGTAGCGGATCATCCACTGTTGACCGGATCTACCACAAGGGCTGGGCAGTGCAAAGTAGGGAGCTTAGGAATTAGTGAGGACCCATGGTGATCATGTATATAGGTTTGTAGTACCAATTGCCACTGTTATTAGTGCCTAGAGTACTCTCAAACTAAAGAGTGTGTACTAATCACCCAGAGATCCTGTTAAAATGCAGATTCTGGTCCTGGCCAGTATGGCTCAGTTGGTTGGAGGGTCATCCCATGCACTGAAGGGTCATGGGTTCGATTACTGGTCATGTCGCATACCTGGGTTGCAGGTTTGATCCCTGGTCAGGACGTGTGCAGGCAGTAACCAATTGATGTTTCCCTCTCTCTAAAAAATCAGTAAGATATATCCTTGGATGAGGATTAAAAAAAAAAACAAAAAGCAAATTCAGATCAGTGGGGCCTGAGATTCTGCACATCTAACAAGCTCCCAGGTGATGGCCATGCTGCTATAGCATGGCCTTAGAGTGGTACTTTTCATTACTGGCTCCAAATTAAAATCGCTTGGGCACTCTTTTGTTGTTGTTAATCCTCACCCAAGCATATTTTCCCACTGATTTTTAGAGAGAGTGGAAGAGAGGGGGAAAGACAGAGAGAGAGAAAAATTGATATGAGACACATCAATTGGCTGCCTCCCGCACTTGCCCTGACCAGGGCCAGAGATGGAGCCTGCAACTGAGGAACGTGCCCTTGACCAGGATCAAACCCGCGACCCTTTGGTCCAAGGGCTGAAGCTCTATCCACTGAGCATCTTAATAATTACTGGTGCCCAAGTCCCATCCTTCCTCAGATTGGTTTAGTTGGATTGAGTGAGGCCTAGGCATCAACATTTTATTTTAAAAGTTCCCATCCACTGCCTTGGAGGCATCAACTTCAAACCCGACTATAGCTCCCCATTCAGCCCGGCTCCTTAAAGATCATTCCTGGTACTTACCTTTGTTCATCTGGCAGAGATGCTGCAGCAGCAGAGGCAGGGTCTCCTTGACAATGCTGGGATGTGTTGATACAGCTGACAAGGCTTGCAGACAGCGCAGATGCCGGGAGCGTTTGGTGGACCCATCCTCTCTAGCCAAATCCGACTCCCCTGAAAGCAACCCAGGAGACAAGGTTTCCCTGTGTGATGGCACAAGCATGAAGGCCCTCAAGCCTCCCTGGGAAGGGGTGGGCCACGGACGCTCAGGGACACATACCCATGCACAGCTCCTCAGCAAGCTTGGGCACTAGGTGGCTGCTGAAGGCCACAGGGTAAAGAGTGGCCAGGGTGCCTGATGCTTCCAGTGCTGCCACCCTGCTGGGGACACGGGGCAGATGTGCGTTAGTTGAGACTTGGTCACCAGTCTCTTGCCTAGACCTGCCATTAGGCAGATTCAGGAGTATAGTCTCCTAAGGCCACCTTACTGAAGAGCAAGACTCAAGTGCCTAGTCGAACAGGGCTTTTTTTGTTAATCCTCATTTTATATATTTCCCATTGATTTTTTTTTTTTTTTTTTTAAGAGAGAGTGGAAGAGAGGTGGGCGGGGGAGGAGAAACATCATTGTAAGAGAGACACATTGACTGGTTGCCTCCTGAATGCACCCCAACTGGGCTGGGCATTGAACCTGCAAACCAGGTACGTGCCCTTGACTAGGAATCAAACCCATGACCCTTCAGTGTGCAGGCTGATGTTCCAACCACTGAGCAACACTGGCCAGGGCTGGATAGGGTTTCTTAATGCCCAAGAAAAGAGAACAGTTTCATATCTCCAACCACTAGGAAGCCAGAGCTAAGCACAAGGCCCACCTCCCCTAGGCAGGAAGCAGAGCCCTGGAATAGCTTGCTCTATCTTGTTCTTTAGATTCTCACCAACTCTGGGCATCCTCTTCCAGGAAGCTCAGTCTATACAGGTGGCCCACGGCCAGCTCCAAGTCCCCAGGAGACAGGAGATCTGTTAGAAGGGAACAGGAACTGCATCTTTCTTCCCCTGCAGCCACCACAACCCTTCTGAAGTCCCATCAGAAATCTCAAGTCAACCAGGGTTGCAGTGAGAACTCGGGAATTAAGACTTCTTTTCACTCAAGACAGAAAATCACAAGAAAGGGACCAATACCCCATCTTTTCTTTCTCTTAAGTGTACCTGGCTGGGCACCCAAGACAGTGAGGGTACGGATGCCAACAAGCTGAAGTTGGGTGTTGGGGTCAGTCAGGGCTGTGAATACCAGTGAGCATAGCTGGTCCTTGAAGGTACTCAGAGGCCTTTCACCTAGGGAGAGATAGTCCAGGTTAGAGGGAAGCCCTGACTCAGCAGTGACACAAAGACTATTGGGGGCAGATTTAAAGCGCTTAATCCACTGAGTGTCCAGGAAGTACACTGGGGAAAAATAAACAGGTCCCACCCATTCAGTGGTTTGTTTTTATGCTACAATCTCAGAATGACAGGACCACTGTTCTAGACTCCTTATCCATGGCACTCTGCCTACTCTGGAAGGTGATCTCACCCTTGTCTTCAGAGCTCCATTTCTGTTGCAGCTTCAAGAAACCCAGGATCATTTCAAGGATTGTCCGCCGTTGGTTGCTCTGTAATGTTTTAAGGGATATTAGAGCCAAAGAACATAGGGTGGGGCAAAAGTTTACAGTTATATATGGAACAGTTTATTCTTATATTCTTATTTATTATTGTATCATTTTCCATAGGAATAACTGTAAAAGATTTCAGTCCTACTACTTTGGAAGTGGGGTGAATTATTCTTTCATGCAAGTGTAAGGAAAAGAGTAAACAAGGGAACCAGCAGTAGCTAATCAAAGCAAAACCCCAAATCTGCTATCTGGGCCTAAGTTCAATGCTTAGCTCTCTGTGAGAAAAGGCTCCTAGCAAGGGGTCCCATCATTTCCTGAAAAGACAGCGCTCCCTTACCTGACTGTGCTTGTGGAATTGTTCCAGCAGCAAAGGCAGTACATTACTGGTGATGTGGTGACAGGCCCGGGCAGATGCACCTGCAGCTGCCTGCAACAGCTTGGCACTAGGCCACACCAGTTTCATGTCGGGTTCACACAGATGGTGCCTGCAGTCTGGAGAGGCAGCGCATCACATACCCGGGAATAGGCTGAACGTGGCCTGCTTCCCCCGCAGTACATCCAAGTTGGAGACTGAGGCAAGGGACAGTTTGCTAGCAGTTACCATTGAGTTAAAAATAAATTCAAAGTAGGGTCCAGCCACCCCCGCCCCCAATCACTGAACATGGTGGGCTACGTATGAAAGGTCATTGGCCCTTAAGGAATTGCTCTCTGTTGTGCTCACTCCCCTATCTGGCTTCCATGGCTCTGTTACCCTGTAGAATGTTGCTAAGGAAGAAGTCAAGGAGGTCCTCAGCATCAGCCCTTAGCACAGAGCGAGACAAACACGCAGTCAGGGAGTGGAGGGCTGCTAGGCCCTCGGCCTCCACCCGCTCACTTGCCGTCTGGAACACCTGTCAGGGAGGGATCCCATGGCTACTGAGGTGAGCCTGCACCAAGTGCGACCCCCACCCACCTTCTGCCTATTTCCTTGGGGGTTGGGGTTAAGAACCTTTAGGGCATAGCAATGGGAATTATTCCCTTAAATGAGTTTCTTCTTAACTGGTGTATTCTCACCAAGTCCTTAGCACCACGGGGATTCACACACATACATTTTGAAAAAGAGAATGTCAACTGTGAGCCACCACTGGGATGCCTTATCTTAGGTCTCTCCCTTCCTCCCTCTATTCTGCATGGTGACATAGGCACATGACTATGCCCCATTGCTTGCTTGTTGAATAACCAGGCACAGCAACAGATGGAAAAACACAGGGTGAATTATTTCCTCTGATGCTTGACAACTGGGAGTTAACAGTAGTGAGTTTATCTAAGTAACACTCACCTCTCTGCGGATAGAAGCCCAAAGGCTGGGGAGGAAGTCCTTCAGTTCCTTCTGTCCGTACACAGCACAGCAAGCATTCTGCCAAGAAAGTGCAGGTATTGGCTAACCAACACTACCTATCTCAGACTTCCTAAGATAGGCAGAGGCAGATACCTCAGCACAATGGCATCTGAAGGATCCTGGCTCTCAGAGGATTTTATTATTATTTTTAAAATATATTTTTATTGATTTTAGAGAGGACAGGAGAGGGAAGGAGAGATAGAAACATCAATAATGATAGCGAATCATTGATCTGCTCCCTCCTGCACGCCCCCTACTGGGGATTGAGCCTGCAACACGGGCATGTGCCCTTGATTAGAATCGAACCCGGGACCCTTCAGTCTGCAGGCTGACGCTCTATCCACTAAGCAAAACCAGCTAGGGTTCAGCTGGATTTTATAATACTAATACCCAGAGCAAGAAAAATAGGTGCTCACCCTCACTGATAAAAAATGAGCATCAAGAGGGAGCCCTGTTCAGCCTTTCCTTGGTGGCCGCTCAGTTACTACAGGACAAGACAATACACAGCTGGGGCTTTTAGGTCAACATGTAGGCCCAGATCCTGGTAATCCCTCTTTTGAGGCCCACTGAACTGTCCCCTGGCTCTCCAATAATCTCTAATTCGTTAGCACCTCTAATTTGTCTAAAGCAGTGGTTCTCAACGTTCCTAATGCCGCGACCCTTTAATACAGTTCCTCATGTTGTGGTGACCCCCAACCATAAAATTATTTTCGTTGCTACTTCATAACTGTAATTTTTCTACTGTTATGAATCGTAATGTAAATATCTGATATGCAGGATGTATTTAGGCGACCCCTGTGAAAGGGTCATTCAACCCCCAAAGGGGTTGCAACCCACAGGTTGAGAACCGCTGGTCTAAAGGCAGCTGGACCCTAGAAGAAAAATCACTCACCAGAGTCTGCAGAGAATCCAACTTGGCACTCAGAATCTCAGAATCCACCTTTTCAATCAGCAGAGGGAGCAGGAACTGTGGAGAGACACAGGAAGAACTGAAGTCTGAGATAGGTAGTATTGCAGCCACACCAAAACCAACCATGTCCCCAGGGCAAGTGCTACACCCAAGAGCTCTTCTTATGACTTTAAGCTAACCTTCCTGCCAAGGTGAGGCCAGACCCCCAGTTACCTGAAAAATGGTTGACAAATCTGTAGGACCTTAAAAGATAGCACTACATAGGGATTGGATTACTATTTTAAAGAAGAGATGGTAAAGCTTTCAACACTGAAGGTCTGAAACACTTCCCACACAAGCCTGAGGACACTTGCAGGATGTCATACCTTAGAATGTATACTGGATCTTCCTTTTCCCCCATGCTTTTACAGTTCTTTCCTCAGAGCCTTCTGTGGGCTGAGGCTACATACCCTACTGTGGGCAGACCTACCTCAGCGAATCGTGGTGTGGAAGCCAGCACAGCTCGGAGACTCAGGATGAGATCGTCTCTCTGGATACCATGAGGATCGTTAGGTGGCTGGAAAAGGGAGAACGGCCATGTGTTTGTATAACTCTTTGAACACAGGCTTGAAACTGACAACCCAAAGAACGGAGTGGGATATTTACAGCCAATTTATATGATACAAGGCTCTAGCAGGAAGACATGCTCACTCTTTTTTTTTTTTTAAATATATTTTATTGATTTTTTACAGAGAGGAAGGGAGAGGGATAGAGAGTCAGAAACATCAATGAGAGAGAAACATCGATCAGCTGCCTCCTGCACACCCCCTACTGGGAATGTGCCTGCAACCAAGGTACATGCCCTTGACCGGAATTGAACCCGGGACCCTTGAGTCCGCAGGCCAACACTCTATCCACTGAGCCAAACCAGTTAGGGCAAGACATGCTCACTCTTACCTGTTCCTTGGGAATGTTCGTCTTTGGGGAATTTATTTCCTATCTGAACACATGGTTTCTATCTGACCTGTCATCTCATCATTCAAAGATAAGCATCATTAACTCTCCGGTGCATTTCTTTCTTCTCTCTCTATATATATTATGACTGTGTTAGTAGACACTCTTTCCCTTTAAAATATGTACTTTTAAATCCCCCTTTGATGGATGTTTCTTTCCTTTTATTTTTTTATTTTTTACCCTTTTCAAAAAGGCGTAATTCTGGCAATACAAAAATCACTGATGTTTTCTGCATCAAGACAGCAGACTAAAAACATACACCAGCTCTAGCCGGTTTGGCTCAGTGTCGGCCTGCAGACTAAAGGGTCCCAGGTTCGATTCTGATCAAGGGCACGTACCTCAGTTGCAGGCTCCTCCCCAGCCCGGGCCCTGGTCAGGGCTTGTGCAAGAGGCAACAAATTGATGTGTTTCTCTCACATCGATATTTCTGTCTTCCACTCTCTCTAAAAATCAATGGAAAAATATCCTCGGATGAGGATTAAAGAAAGAAAAGAAAACTTGCACCAGATTTTCTTTTCTCTCTTTAGAAACCCCATGAAAAATACAGTTAAAAGGATTTTCTTTTGTTTTTAAAGATATCAAGTTAAAGGTTGAAGAGAACAGGATAAGAGATATTAGCAACAAAGTTGTAGAAGCTGAAAAGCAGATGGGTAAGAAGAAAATGACTCAGTAGAGCCCCCAAAAAACAGAATCCTCAGTAGGTTTGGGGAAAGCTGAATAACTACCCATATACAGTCCTTGGAAAGCTTAGAAACCGGCAGTAACAAGTACCTCTGGAATTTCAGAATTCTCTCATAAAATAACAAAACAACAAAAAAAGAAAATATGAAAGAAAAGGTAAGAGATTCAATAGTCTCACAAAAGATTAATAGGAATTCCAAAAAGAAGAAATAGAGAAAGCAGACAGGAAGAAATGCAAGAAAATTTACTAGGACTAAAGTACACGAATTTCTAGACTGACAAGACCTACCAAGTACCCAATACAATACATGAAAACAGACCCTAGTAAGGTACATCATTGTGAAATTTCAATATTTAGGGGGCAAAATCAAACTTAAAATTAGGGAGAGAAGTAATTATAAAGGTTTATGAATCAGAAGGAACTTAGACTTCTCCAAGGAACTGAATACTATAGGTAAATGCAGAAATGCCTTCAAAATCTTGGGGGAAAAGAATTTCCATTCTTGAATTTTATATCCATACTATCAACAAATGGGAGGAAAGTATGAAGACATTTTAGATTTACAAAATCTAAAAAAATTTCACTTTTGTATATCCTCTCTCAAGAAGCTAACAAAGGTTGCACCCCACCACAATGAGGGAGTAAACCATGAGGCATACATGCACACAGGAAATAGGAAATCTGATCCAAGAGAAAGGATAAAGGAATCCCTAGGATGATGGTGAAGGAAGATTCACTATCTACTCTGCATTAGGAGTAGAAAGCAACCAGTTGAGACTGTATGGTCAAGTTAAGAATAGTTTTACATTTTTAAATGGTTGAAAAAAAATCGAAAGAATAATATTTGTGACGTGAAATTATATGAAATTTATATTCTTACATCCATAAATTAAGTTAAAAAAACTCTTATTTTTCAATTACAGTTTACTTCCAATATTATTTTGTATTGGTTTTAGGAGTACAGCATAAGTGGTTAGACAATCATATACTTTACCAAGTGTTCCCCCAATATTTCTAGTACCCACTTGGTACCACACATAGTTATCGCAACATTGACGCCATAAATTAAGTTTTATGGCAGTATAGCCACTGTACCATATTCCAATGTCTATGGCTGTTTCTGTGCTAGAACAGCAGAGCTGAGCTACAAGAAACCAGATGGCCTGCAAAGCCTAAAATAGACATTATCTGGCCCTTTAGAGAAAAAGTTTGGTAACCCCTGCTCTACAGTGAGCATACAGATATAGTGAAAGTCAAAGGAACTATCATTTATACTGATGTGATCCACTATGATGATGGCATATGGCCAAAATGCATTGATAAGGCCATAAAGAATATTTCTAACACAGTGATACTAAAAGCCAGGTGTCTCTACTGACAAGAGCTTTCTGCTTCCCATAGGATGCAATGCAGAACACACAAAAGTCTTCTCGAAGAAGAGAAATTCTCCTGTCATTATCTATATAACCTTGTTTTGCCTGGAATATCTCTGAGAAAATATATAAGCTATTGGGAACAGTGATTATCTCTAATGGGAAAATGTGTGGTGGCTATAAAGGGGTACAAAGCATAATTCTCTATACTTTAAATGTTGAATCATGATCATTTATGTTAACTTAAAAAAAAAACACGAATGACATATTCTTCTCTACCCCCAAATTATAAATGCATATATTCCAACAATTCCACTTTTACGAATTTATCCTACTGTTATACCCATATATATGTGAAATGATACATGTACAGGGTATGTAAATTGTAGCATTGCTTGTAAAAGCAAAAGATTAGCAACCAACCTTAATTCCATAAAGGACTAGTGAAATTAATTGGGTGTTTCCATGCAAAGGAATGTTACACAGCCATAAAGAAAAAAACGAGCGCCGAAACCGGTTTGGCTCAGTGGATAGAGCGTCGGCCTGCGGACTGAAAGGTCCCAGGTTCGATTCCGGCCAAGGGCATGTACCTGGGTTGCGGGCACATCCCCAGTTGGAGATGTGCAGGAGGCAGCTGATCGATGTTTCTCTCTCATCGATGTTTCTAGCTCTCTATCTCTCTCCCTTCTTCTCTGTAAAAAATCAATAAAATATATTTTAAAAAAAAGAAAAAAAAAAAAGAAAAAAACGAGCTAATATATAATACTGATATAGAACAGTTTCCAACATGTACTGTTAAGTGAAAAAGGAAAAATATAGAAAAAGTGTACATATATGTGCTACCACTTTGGGGGGGGGGTATAAAACGTTTGCTTAGATATGGATGAACAAGCTCTGTATAGACATAATTGATAAAAGTGGTTGACAGTGGAGAAGAAACTTGAGAGGTAGGTTTTTTTCTTCACCTTTTGGATTTTGAATCATGTGAATGTGTTATCTTCTCAAAACAAATACAAAATAAAACAAAGCAAAACCAAGGTAGCCTAACCAAGAGCTTTCAAAATTTTAAAAGATACACATTCTGAGTTATAAGTAGTGATATTTATTACAAAAGAGATGAAAGGAATTTCAGGAGAGAGGTGGCCCCAAGCAACATCATTTCAACTGGAATAAGCTGGTAAGAAATTCCCTATGGCAAAGATGACTGTGTAACTTTAAAGGCAACGAGATTCAATATTCTGATGTTGTTTGTGATATAACTCCTTTCATTTCTTCCAAACCACTAATGCTTGCAGTGATGAGACCATGAGTATCTGGAAATAGAAGGGAAATGAAGATACAGAAAGGGAGGAAGGTCCAAGAGGGTCAGAGCAAACACTTCCTGTACATACTGTGCTCAAATGTTTCTTCTTTGATTTGTCAATTTGTTTCTACTGCCTGAGATGCCCCAGTAGACTCCAGGATCATATCCTAGACATCCCTCAGAAATCAATTGAAATCCTAACTATCTTATCTGTGAAGTCAGTTCCTGCCTACTGTAGCTCACACTGAACTGTCTTCTCTGAAAAACTATAACACCACTCATTTCAGTCTATAATCTCATATTGTTACTTAAATGTTTCAACATTCAAGAGCTGAAACCATGTTTTACAATCCTGTAGCCCTCAGCATTAAGTACACTGGCAAAGAAATTAAGAATCCCCCTACATGCCTGCTGAATTGAATTCTTCCTCTGATGGCAAATGTTTCTCCATTTCCCAGTTTACTAAAATTATGTTCCTAAAGACTGGGACTGTTTCTTTCCCTCAATGCCTAGACCTGGAACTGGCAGATAGCAGGCACTCAACGAATACTTAAAAAATATATATATTTTAAAGTTGATTGCAGAGAGGAAGGGAGAAGGAGAGATAGAAACATCAATGATGAGAGAGAATCATTGCTTGGCTGCCTCCTGCATGCCCCTACTGGGATTGAGCCCACAACAGGGCATGTGCCCTGTCTGGGAATCGAACTATGACCTCCTGGTTCATAGGATGATGCTCAACCACTGAACCACACCTGCCAAGCAACGAATATTTAAATGAATGAGAATAAACCAATGAATGAATGAAAGTTACTACTTACAGGGGTAAAATCAATAGGGAAATAACAGGATGTCACTTCAAACAACTCTTCCACAAAGGGTCCTAAAGCAACGGAGAAAGAATGAAGTTGACTTACATGCTTCACTCATCTCAACAAACCTCCACCAGCTAATTCAAGGCTACAAAGATGTACCGAGGCTATAGTCCCTGGAGATGAGGTCATGGACAATGCGGAAGGCCACCAGAAGGTTACGGGGATCCTTTTCTCCATCCATCACCTGGATGAAGCCAAAGGTGAAGTCAGCTCCAAGGCCCTTCAGCTCTGGGGAGGAGAGAACAAGGTCACTACTGTCCCAGGGATAGAAAGTTGGGCTTTCTTTTGGCTTGTGTTCTCCCTCCACTACCACTGCCTCCCCATCCCTGCCTCCCAGAGAGAGGACCCTTTTTGTTTCCCTGTTACTCAGTGAAGAAGAGATGTGCAACTCCCCAATATATAACTGTTATGGAGGTAAGAATTTAAAACAGCCCAATTCTACCCTTCTTTTACTTTACTGGGGAGTGCGTAGACCCCCAGTTTCCCTTTATCATTCTCTCTCAGAGTACTGGCTCTTCTATATAACCCCCAGGCTAAAATGAGTCCTGGTTTAGGGGGGTGGAGGACAGGATGTGGTCACTTTTCAGATTTCCTAGAGAGCCTTGCCTCTTACCTTCTTCCCGGGTTCGCATAAAGTTGGTGATAATACTGTAGACTGTGTGTCGGTCCACCTGTGGCAAGGACTTGGGATGGGAGAGACAAGAAATAAATTAAGAAAGTGCTCAAAGAATAACTCAGCTGACACAACTACTTCCTGCTTTACAATCTCTTAAGTGGACAGTGCTCTTTATACCAGTGTAAGATGAACCGAAGAGGAAATGCAGAGAAAGGACAAGGCTGTTAGCCCAGCACTACAGCAGGGGGCCAATAACCACACACTGTCTGCGGTGTGCCTTACTTTTTTTAGATGTAAGAGGACACAGGCCAGACACAATGGCATGCCTCCCTCTTCTTATACAGTAGCAAGGAACAGCATGTTAACATGGTCAAAGACCTGAAAGAGTTGAGAACTTCAAAGGCAATTATTTTTTTGCCATCTAATTCTAGTTATGTGAAGGGCTGGCAGACAGAGAATACCAAGGTGACTGTTATCACTCACCTGTACATGGACCTCCTGGAAGATGGCTTTAAGCACAGAGACAGCCAGCCCCGGGGGCAGGGTCACACACAGGCTCTGAGGGAAAAGAGGAGGTAAGTGAGCACTGAGGGAGTTCTAGCACAGCCTTCAAGACACAACCCTAAAACAGGCCTAATTAGCTATAGTGGGAATCACAGCATTCAGATTCAGCAAGAGTGAGAAACATGGTCCCTTTTCCCAGGGTGATTAGTTCTTTGCAGCACCTTCCAAGTTGGATCTGAATTTCAGTCCCCCAAGGATACTTTTACTTTCTAAAGTAAAACAGACTAAGAACTGAAGTGAAGCTGGCTGACACCAGCTCAGTCCCACATCTGGGCATCTGTTCCTCAGCACTCAGAGTCTCACCCCCAAAGGGCAAAGAGAATTCACTGGAAAAGGGCGTCTGCAAACATGATGTGTAGTGGGAAAAAAGGAGAACTCACAAGTGCCCTCAACCCCCGGAGGACAGATGGGATCACAAGATGATGGTCCTTCAGCCGGTTCTCATAGAACAGGATGAGGTGTACCACTGCACAAACCAGAAATTCAGCCATTAGTCCACACAGGCTGGAGGAGGGCACGTCAGGGCCCCTCCCCAGAGTCTCGGAGGGCTATTACTGCTTGGGCTTCACTACAAATTTCCTCCTTCACCAAGAGGTATGTCTCATGCCCTCCCATTGAGGGTACCTCGATTAGTCAGGAAAATAGGCGAACATCTTTTATTATCCATTCATACATAGGCCTACCATCAAACCCATGCTCAACCCCAGAACTACCTTTCCATAGAACTGGGGCTGCCAACTTTCTCAAAGGGCCAAGATTGTAAATATTTTAAGCTTGCAGGACATAGTATCTGTCACAATTACTCAACTTTGCTCAATTTGGCCGCTGGAACATAAATGCAGCATAAACACCAGGTAAATAAATGGGTATGGCTACATGCTAATAAAACTTCATTTATAAAAACAGGCTGCAGTTTGCCTATAGAAGATAAATAATTTGTTGGCTTTTTTCCTTAGGACTTCAAAGCACTTTGATATTTCACTACTTTTCCACTCCATCTATGAGACACTACTTTGTCCACTTTACAGAGGGGAGGATACACTGAAAAATACTGTCTAAAATTAAGACTGTCTTGTCTTCTGTCTTAATCCTTATCATTTCTGTGACATATACCAGTGAGGAATGAAGACCTTGAATTAGTAGTTCACAAATGCCTTTTACCCTCCTACCCCTCCCTCCCTATAATGGCTTGAATAGACAAGGAAGGCCTTGCTTGGCTCATCAATCCAGAGAGATACTCCTACTAGTGATGCCAGTACCTTCCTTCTCCAGGAGCAAGGAGTGACACTGGAGTAGCACCTGTGACAAAAGCTGGATTCCTCGTTCCCGAGTTCGGGGTTCTGGATTCTCTAGAGAAGACCTGGGGAGAAGTAGGATAGAAAGCTTGACATTACCTAGTTCAAACTTTTAAAGAAGTAAATATTTTGCAATTAGTTACACTTACCCTCTGGGCATGGGAGCCAGCAAGGAAGGTATTCTGGAGGTGCTTAGGATTACAAATAACAGTAAGACCAGAGCCTAAAGAGCCAGTTCCCAGATTGATCTGGCATCATTAGAGGATCATGTTACACCACAGCCACCAGAAGTGCCCATCTCCAGGAACTGACTGGGTATTGGGCTTTCTCTTCCTCCCCTGAATTGTGACATTCCTCTGAAACACAGCTTAGCAGCTACACATAGGGCTCAAGAGATGGCTGGCAGCTGCAGTTTCAATCAAAACAGGAGGAGAATAAATATATTATTGCTAAAGAAGAAAAGCTGAGAACATCCACCAAGGTCTTGGGGGGGGGGGGAAGAGGGGACCACAACAACTTTGTAGATAGGAACTTGTAGAAAGGTCACTGCTCAGAAGCAGAAAACTGTGCATTTAAAAATAGACCAAGGCACATTTATTTTATAGCAGGATTATTCAGAATAGCCAAAATGTGGAAACAACCCAAATATTCATCAACTGATAAATGGTTAAACAAAATGTGGTATATCCATACAACAGAATATTATTCAGCAAGAAATAAAATACATGCTACAACAGGGATAAACTTTGAAAACACGATGCTATCTGGAAGAAACCAGACTCAAAGGCCACATATGGTATGATTCCATTTATGTGAAATGTCTGGAATAGGCAAATCCATACAGATAAAAAATAGACTCGTGGTTGCCAGGGGCTGGGAGGGGAGGGAATGAGGAGTGACTGCTAATGGGCATGGGGTTTCTTTTTGGGTTAATGAAGATGTTCTAAAATTGACTGTGGTAAGGGTTGCACAAATCTGTAAATACACATTTTAAAATGGTGAATGTTATGATAAGTGAATTATATCTCATAACGGTGTTATTAAAAAAAAAGAAAAAGAAACAAGGCCAGAATAGCCTGAGTAGAAAGGCCAAATGGTTGCTTATGTGGAAGAAGTGCATAATAGTGACCTACTCCCAACATCCCCAACCCACCCACCCAATGGCCATGACTGTTAATAACCCTTGCAATTAAATGGTCTACCAAGTACGAAATATGAGGAAAGCAGGCATTAGACTGCAAGCACATACTTCCTCTGATGCTTGGAATATCTGATTAGGACAATGATCTTCCACCTGTTTCCCCAAACCTTTTTGTATAGTGGATTCTGGTGCAAGGTCAGCTTCCTAGCAATGCCCAGCAGGGCCCAGGGCAGGTCTGAGTCAGATCCAGGATGACTAGAATCCCATGGGGGCAGGTGGGTCTTAAGAGGCATAGCTCTTAAGACCAGCTCTAATTAAATAATAGTTGATGGTCTTCAACCAACCACCTCACCCCAAACCTGTGGGCTGATCCAGGAGCTGGTGTGGCCCATAGGCTATGTGCTCCCAAAACTTCCTTAGGAGCCTTAGGTGGCATGACATTTTTTTTAAGGAGAAACAGGGGTTTAGCCTGAGGTACTGATAAGACGGTGAGTGGGTGGGTTGGGCTACAATAGGAAAAAGTCAGGACCAATTAGTTCCAGGAAAGCAGCATTGCACAAAACAACTTTTTGAGGCCAGGCTAGAGAAGGGCATTCTAGAGCAGATGCTTTTTCTTACCCAAGGGCTTCCACCACTTGTAACACTGTGTAGCTTCCAGATTTCACATCTAGAGAAATAAAAGAAAGAAATGTGAAAAAACAAAAACCCACCCCAGGGTTCAATGGCTCATAGTGGGGCCCACTATGCTTGTCAAGAGCCCCCCTATATAAGAATCATTACTCTTAACATTCGAATATGCAGCTTCAAGTATAAAAATAGAAAAGTAATGCACATACAGGTTATTCATTACAGAATTATTTACAATAGCAAATGACTGCAAACAACAATGGCCATCAATAAGAAACCAGTTAAATAAATTTTAGTACATCTATACAATGGAATTCTCTGTAGCAACTCAGAAAAAAGTGAAGACTGAAGAAATCACACACACACACACACACACACACACTCACTAATAATGGGACAAGAGCTAAAAGCAGAACAGTGCACAAAAGTAGTATATGTTTTTGCACTAATGCCATATTTCTCTTCCAGGACCTAATTAAGACTACCACACTGCAATTAGCCATCATGAATCCTTAAGTCTCCTCTGGTCTGTGAAAGATTCTCAGTCTTCCTTGACCTTGACATTTTATAGAAGTATTTCATAGAAGGTCCCTCAATTTGAATTTGTGTTTGTTTTCATTTATTCATAAAACTTATTGTAAGTCAGGTACTGTGTTAGGGGCTGGAGACAGAAATAAAAACAGGGAGCTTTTAATAAAGAGCCCACCATATGTTGGGGCAGAAAGACATAAAAACAAATCACAGTATAACAAGTTTATTACCATCCTATATAATAAAAGCCGAATATGCAAATTGACCAAATGGCAGAACGACCATCGCTGTGATGCACACTGACCATCAGGGGACAGACGCTCAATGCAGGAGCTGCCCCCTGGTGGTCAGTGCGCTCAGCCAGAAGCCGGGCTCATGGCTGGCAAGCGCAGCTGCCACAGCAGGAGTCTTTCCTGACTCTGCAACAGCACTACCAAGTGGCAGCAGCAGGCACAGTGGGCCGGGATGAGTATGAGCAGCGCGGCACCTGGCCCTGATTCAGGCTCCTCCCTGGCCTCCTGCCACATCCCCCAAGGGCTCCTGGAGTGCAAGAGGGATGTCCGATAGCTGGCTTGGGCCTGATCCTGGTGCTGTTCTCTGTAGAAGGCAGTGTGTCTGAACAACTCAGTGACTCAGGGAAGCGCAGGGAACTCAGGGTAAGCCTGCCTCCGCGCTTGACTCACCCACTTGACGGTGTTCGCAGGACAGACCATGGTGGCCCAATCTGTGCATGTGCAGCAGCTGCTGAAGCTCAAGCAGCAGGCCGTGCAGCAACAAAAGGCCATCCAGCCACAAGCTGGCAGGTGGACATCCCCCGAGGGGTCCCAGACTGTGAGAGGGTGCAGGCCGGGCTGAGAGGACCACCCCCCACCCCCACAGTGCACAAATTTCATGCACCAGGTCTCTAGTAGTGATATAAACAGAGAATGGGTTAACATAAGAAAGGAGTAATATTCTTGGGTTTATGGGCCATTCCTCACTAACTTTAACTGAGTCATTCTCTTAACACTATAAATTCTCCCAAATAAAAAATATCTGAAAGTACTGTTAATTACATACTTGGACTCCTGGGATGAAAGAAGCTAATAAATAGTTCATTTAACTAAGGGTAGCCTCAATGGCATTAAGGAAAAATGTCAAAGTTCCTTTCCCTATATAGGTAGGCCTAAGTTTTTCCAATGTGTCCTAAGATTTGCTCTCTAAAAATGGACCTATTAGCACCTCCTAACTACCCACACTTTCCTCAGCAGGGCACCAGTTCCTGTGGGGCACTGAGTGCTGTCAAAGGAGTATTTATATGAGACTGACATAGAATGCACAATCAGGCTTCTGTCTGATGGAGTTGCAGCCTCTTGAGACTTTGGAGTAGCAGCCAGGGAGGGGGAATATGTGAAGGAGTAGGAGAAAGAAATATCCCAATCAGGATTCAGTTCTATTCAAGCTCTCCAAATGTCCTTTCCGATGAGGATGCCACACACATTTCTCAGAACTGTATTTTAGTGTTGTTTAATAGTCTAACTATCTTTTGGATTCAGGAATAGTAGTCTCCTCAGGGAATCACAAATTGTGGACAATACAATATAATAAAGACTGAAATGAAGGAAAATCCAAATAACTAAGAGGAAGAAAATTTATATCCACCACCTGTAAATTCAGCATGTCCTAAAATCACACTGTTCGAAACCAGCAGTCCCCAACTCCATTAAAAAAAAATGCCCTTGACCGGAATCGAACCTGGGACCTTTCAGTCCGAAGGCTGACCCTCTATCCCTGAGCCAAACTGGTTAGGGCACTTAGGTAGTTTTTTAGAGAGGAAGGGTGAGGGAGAAAGAGCTAGAAACATCAATGATGAGAATCATTGACCAGCTGCCTCCTGCAAACCCTCCATTATGAATCAAGCCCGCAAGCTGGGCATGTACCCTGACCAGAAATCAAACTGTGACTTCCTGGTTCATAGGTCAATGCTCAACCACTGAGCCATGCCAGCTGGGCCCAACTCCATTTCTCTTTTGCTCATTTTCAGGCTTAAAAATTTGGGGTCATCTTAAGAGTCCTCTGTCTCCTTCAAGCCCTATAACTAGTTAGACCTCAAATTCCACAGATTCTTCCTTCTCTTATGTCCATTCACTTACATAGTTTTTTTTTTTTTAAATATATTTTTTTAATTGATTTTTTACAGAGAGGAAGGGAGAGGGATAGAGAGTTAGAAACATTGATGGGAGAGAAACATTGATCAGCTGCCTCCTGCACACTCCCCACTGGGGATGTGCTCGCAACCAAGGTACATGCCCTTGACCGGAATCGAACCTGGGACCTTTCAGTCCGAAGGCTGACCCTCTATCCCTGAGCCAAACTGGTTAGGGCACTTATGTAGTTTTTTACAGCACATCTATTTATGCTAGTCTCCAGGAGACTGGTGGTAGGAATAGGAGGGTAGGATGTGGAGATTGTGTACAGAAATAGCTACTAAGCAAGTCTGCTAATAAGTATATGAGTGGTTGAAAAATAAGTACCGTAAAGATTATGACGTGTGAGATGATGTCTGGCTGGAGTAATCAGGAAACACCTGGGGGGCAGGCAGTGAGCACTCAAATCTGGCCTTGGATCCTAAGTCTAACTTTGATTAGATAGAGGGAACTGGAAAGGAATGCACTCAGGGAACAGCAAATCAAGGTGGCTGTCTGGAACTAAAGGTCCAGGAAAAAAGTGGTGAGAGTAAAGGCTGGGGCCAGGTAGTGGCAGCCTTTGAATGCCTGGTTGAGAGCCTTTCACCCTTAGAACGCCAGATCATTTCTCTTCCATACTTACACCTTTACATCTGACACCTACTTTCATCAGGAACCCAGGTAAAAAACAAAGTTGGTGATTTTTGATCACAGCATGTTCCTTCTGCATTTACAACCTGTAGGAAAGGCTGCGGCTGTGAGTGGCTGAATGGATGCTGATCTCTTTAGCACTAACAAAGCTTGATTTAGGATGGAGGATTAGAAAGAACATCTGACTCTAGGGACACTTCAAAACTCTGTCAGCCTTCAACATCCCTGACTCAGGCTGTGTCTAAGATTGAGAATATCAATTTAATCCTTCTCAAATTTGCTCTCATTATGTGACTCCCTTGCTCAAGGATCTACAATGACTGCTATTACCTCACACCCCTCTGCCTGGAATCCAAAGTTATGCATAATCCAACCCCACCAAACCTTTTAAACTTTATATTAATACCCTTTTACTTATCTGTTACTACCAACTTCCTTTCTTAGTCAGAAGGGTTAAATTACAACCGGGCTGGTGTTAGTCTTAGCTGAGCTGAGTTAAATGTAACTAGACAATAGTTTAGGCTATTTATTTCAGGCAGAAAAGTATATAAATTTTACAAAGATATTTATAAGAACTCGGCATTCCTTAATCATGTCTTCTCATGTTTTGAATTTGAAAAATTCAAATTATGCTCATAACATATAAATGTGAAAGAATAGTTACAACTAACACTGATATAGCAGTGTTCTTTATCTTGGTTGGGGGTAGGTGTATGCATTTTTCAAAATCAGTAAACATACATTTAAAATTTGTATATTTCATTGAACATAAATTTTACACCAAAATAAACTGTAAACCAACTCTAGTTAATAATATGCCTATCAAAGTATTTGGGGCAAGTATACTGATATCCACAATTTAAATGGGTGGATAGGTATGTGATGCAGCAAGTTATATTAAAATGTTAATGGTAGAATCTAGATGGTGGGAATATGTTTCTTATGAAATTCTTTAGACTTTGCTGTAAGTTTGAAAATTTTCATAAAACACTGGGGAAAGTGACATTGATGATGCACTGTACTTGTTCATTTTTTTTTGTTTCTTTTTTAAAGC
The DNA here is from genome assembly GCF_963259705.1 of Myotis daubentonii. NCBI lineage: Eukaryota > Metazoa > Chordata > Mammalia > Chiroptera > Vespertilionidae > Myotis > Myotis daubentonii. Next base: position 43,344,315 of record NC_081852.1, read on the forward strand.
ATATGTGTATTTTTTTAAAGTATATTTTATTGATTTTTTACAGAGAGGAAGGGAGAGGAATAGAGAGTTAGAAACATCGATCAGCTGCTTCCTGCACACCCTCTACTGGGGATGTGCCTGCAACCAAGGTACATGCCCTTGACGGGAATCGAACCTGGGACCCTTCAGTCCGCAGGCCAATGCTCTACCCACTGAGCTAAACCGGTTAGGGCTGTACTTGTTCATTGTAAGCACTAATAACACCCTGCTTCATAAAGCTGTAAGCGGTTAAACTTAGTGGAATGGCAGCATCAGGCATTTGCTCCTTGATGCTCCCATGCCACCTTGCAGACTTCTTATAGTTTTTTTCATGGTGTAGTGATCAGCACATATGTAGTCTAATTTGTATTTATATTCCTACTAGAGGCCTGGTGCACAAAATTTGTGCACTGGGGGAGGAGTGTCCCAGGTCTCTTGCAGTCCGGGAGCCCTCAGGGGATGTCCAACTGACAACTTAGGCCTGCTCCCCATCCTCAGTGCTGCTGCAGAGGCGGGAGAGGCTCCCACCACCGCTGCTGGGCTCACCAGCCCTAAGTCCGGCTCAGGGCTTCTGGCTAAGCAATGCTCCCCCTGTGGGAGCACACTGACCAGCAGGGGGCAGCTCTTGCGTTGAGTGACTGCCCTCTGGTGGTCAGTGCAAGTCATAGTGACCAGTCATTCTGCAGTTCAGTCAATTTGCATATGAGCCTTTTATTATATAGGACTAGAGGTCCAATGCACGAAACTTGTGCATGCGTAGGCTTGCTGGCACGGGCTTCCCTCTGGCACCCGGGACCGGGCTTCCCTTGCAGCCCCAGCTTCATCTGAAAGGTCGTCCGGAAGGACGTCAGGTCTAATTAGCATATTACACTTTTATTATTATAGACTGCTTTGCACCTGTTTAGAGAATAACATGTGTTCAATAATAATGAAATGATTTAGTTAAAAGTGGAATTGCTAAGGACCAAAGTATTATACTTTCTGCAGATTCACTATATTCACTTATCACATATTCTAAAAGTTAATATGTTCAATTTTCAAGGGATATGTCCTTAACTTCTCCCCAAGCAGAAAAATTTCCAAAAATAGGCAAAACTCCTCTGTATTTGTGAGATTATTTTGTAGTCTGTTACTTAACCACGAGGTCTAAAGGCCTCCTAACATTCAATAACTTTTAAGATTTTTTTTTCTAAAAGAGTGAAGTCTCAGAATTCCAAGGGAATCTGGAATTTGTTTTATTCAAATCTTAGATAAGCTGTCAGAATTAAGCGATCCCTGAACTGGTCAAAAGCAGGAAACTGGAGATCTGGGGGAAGGATAAAAGCCACCACCACATAAAAAAGTCATGAAACAAAATTAACCAAGAACTTTACGAAGAAACAGAGGGAAAGTCTGGAGGAGGATACGCAGAACATCACAGACTCCCCCAGGCTGGCTTCCCTTCTCTCCTTACAGCCAGCCCAGCCCCGGCAGCCGGGCCACTCCCAGCATGCCGCGCGCCTGGGGCCGAAGCCGCGAATACACTTTTCACGTCAACCTCCCAGACACAACGTGCTTTCGCGGCGTGAGCACCGGATGCTACACTGGAGCCTCTGGGTCTGGGCCCCGGTGTCCCCACCTGCCTGACCTGCGAGTCTCTTGCCCTCGCTGGGCCTGTTTCCTCGTCTGACTCTCCTACGTCGGGCCGGCGCACAGGGTAACTCAACGAAGATGAGGGGCGTAAAGACGCTTTAAGGGAGGTGCAAGGGACTCAGCCTGTTATGGCTCTTGAGTCCGCGATGCTCACAACCAGTCCCAGACCGATCTCTCAAAGTCACCGCTGTCCCTCACTCCCTTCCCGCCCGGCGCCAGTGCCGCTCCCTGCGGTCGGCCCTTTGCGGAAGCCGCGAGGCGACGTCTGCCGTACCTGCAGCCACTTGGTCAGCGGGGCCCTCCTGCTGACCCATGACGAAGTCGTGCACGAGGCCCCACAGGGCACCCGTGGGCGCCACCGCCTCCAGATCGGCGGCGGCCGCCATGACGCCAACTAGAGATCGTGGGAGGGGAAGTGGGCTGTGGCGCGGGATGGGCCTCTCGGCGCACGCGCTTCCTGAGCCAATCGCCTGGCGAAGGCTGAGGGGACGGGGCGTTCCCCGGGTCACGTGCTTGCCGGTCCTGGTGAGGCAGTTCCCGGGAGGCTGGAACGGCCACTCCCCGAGGGCGGGGCCTAGATCGGGGAGGTGGCTGCTGGGCAGGCAGCCGGAGGCCATGGAGGGCCAGTAACTTCTGGCCCGGCTACCCCGGAGACCGGCGGCGGGGCGGGTACCTGACTGGGTGGGGCCGAGGGGCGGTGCGCACCCTGGGGGAAGCCAATGAAAAAACCAGGCCCAGCACGAGGGGGCGGTGCCGTGGGTCACGTGCGCACCTGCGGCCGGCGGCCCAGCGCCCGCACCGCGAGCCCGAGGCTGGGAGCGGGCCGGGCGGGGGCGGGGTTAGGCAGGTGAGTGACAAGCTCGGGGGCCGGCCCAGCCGGGAGTCCGGAGTGAGCCGGGTGTAGCTGCGGCGGTGCCCGCCCCCTCTCCGCCCCTCCAGCGGAGCTGTTCTCCGGCCGGGCACCGTCGCTGGCCCCCCTGGCCCGGCCACCTGGGACTGTGCTGGGGAGTCGGCCACCTCCCTCTCTCCCCTCATCCGCAAAGTTTGTGGCGAAGCCGGCGCCGGGGCAGAGCGAACCCCAGGGGGGAGGTCGGGGAGCGCCCGATGACGGACGGCAGGAGCCGTTGACCCCGGACGCCGCTGTCCGGGACAGGAGTGCGGAGCAGTTGACCAGCCCGCCGCCGCCGGTGCATGGGGCCCGGCTGAGGATCCAGCATGGGCAACTGCGTGGGGAGACAGCGCGGAGAGAGGCCGGCCGCCCCGGGACACCCCCGCAAGCGAGCAGGTAACGACAGGGAAGGGAGCAGGGCTACGGGCGCCCCTCCTGTTGTCCCCCTCCTGGCCTGACCTCCCGCGGCTCCTGGCGCCTGGGTTTTCCCGAAGTGAGACGTGGAGGGGGGGCTCCCCACCCCTGGCTGCCGAGGGAGCCGAGTTGGGGCTACTGGGAGCGCTGACCCGGCTTCGAGCTCAACTAGCTCCAACTGGGAAGCCCGGGTGGGGGCGGGGGCGGGGGCAGGAAATGTTTCCAGACCGCAGCGGGGCCGGCGGAGGGGAGGGGGCCGGGGCGGATGCCGCTCTCCTGGCCCCCGGGCCGGGGTCGGATGCCGGCCCGTTGGGGCGCAGCGAGGGTGGCCGGGCGTCCCCAGAACTCAGCGAGCGAGGCGAGAACCGCCGCTCCTTCCAAAGGCTGTGTCATTTCATTATCCGGCTGCAGATCGTGTCTGCCGGAATCCGACTTGCAAAAGCACCGCAGGACTCTGGGAAAGAAATCTGTATTTTTCCCCGCAGGGCTTTCTGGAGTCTCCGGGCCATCTCGGAGTCTTGGAAAAGCGGGGAATCGCCCTGGGGTTTGTTGGGATCCTTCCCGGCCGTGGGAATGGGATCTGCTCCCTGGTGATCCGCGAGGGCTGGGCAGCGCCTGCTCACTTTCTTGGTGCCCTCCTGTCCTGGCGCTTCGCCTCGGGGAGAAGTCTGACGGTCGTTGCCCCAGTCTCGGCCTCGTACTGACTTCCTTCTCTGGGGGTGTTGCAAGGACCTTCTGAGAATGATAAAATCGTGGGCGTTAGAGGTGCAAGGCGCCTCCGAAACCTGTCTAGAACCCAAATAGACCCTACCTCCTCCAATCCGAGAAAGCCCAGATCCAGCGAGGTGGAGTAACTTGCCCAAACCCACACAGCTGGTTAGCAGTACAGCTGGGACTAGAGCTGTCTCCTCTCCCACCCAGTTGCCACATATCCCCTGATGTAAGAGAAGCCACAGGCAGAGTAGTTAGTGAAGTGGAAACTGTAGTTGGAGTTTCCTGTCTCCTTTGATGCCTAAGGTGTGTTGACTGGGTTTCGGAAACTGGAAAGATGGATGAGGGGGAAACATGGGGGAATCGGGGAAGGATGTCTGTGTGGTGAACAGGATGACTTGTGGAAGGAGAAATGTACTTTTGGGGGGGGGGGAGTAAAATTTAACATTGAGATCCTCTTGGCAACCCGGGCCATTCTGACTGAGGAAAGTTGATTCTCAAACCCGAGCTCTCTCTTTCATTCATTCATTCAACTAACAAATGTTTATTATCTATGTGCTCAGTTCACACAATTGATTTTGTTGCATTTGAAACTCCTACTTGAAATTTTCCCCTTCCTCTTTTGGCATTATTAGACTATCTTGTTTCTGTGTGTGTGTGTGTGTGTGTGTGTGTGTGTGTGTGTGTGTGTGTGTTTCTCAGATCACTACTAGGTGTGGACACACCCATGGGTCAGTTTGACATTTCATTTTTTTCTCTCATTACTCTCCTTAGAGAAATCTTATTCAGTATCACAAACCTTTGTCCATTGGGAATACCCATATGCTGTATTTTCACTTGAACATTAGACTAATATCTCTAAATGCCCACTGGACACACTGATGTAGTTATCCTCAGATTCCACACTTCTAAAACCAAGCTCTGCATCTCTTCCCTCAGTCCCCTTCCCTTTGCTCTTCCATTCTTCCAGATGCCTAACTTTATTTGAAAACCTCTCTCTGCTGACTTTCTCTGCTTTCTGCCCTCTTCCTTCCAGCCAGTCACTTGGACTTGCTCTTTCTTCCTTCAGCAGGTCTTACAAACCTGCCCCTCCCCACTGTACTTCACAGCCTTGTCACCTCAAATGCAGCTCATCTCCCAGGCTGAAGTTAGTTCCCTACCAAAGGCAAGTTCATCTTCAGTCATTCATCCAGTGCCTGTACATGGTGGGCAACCCCCAGATGATGTTTATTAAATTAACCTGTTCCAAACCATATAGTTCTATGTTCAGAAAAAATTTTGTATCTCCCCTTGTTTACAAGAACAATCCTTCCATTTAAGGTGTGATTTCTTTCTCTTCCCTGACAATAAGGCCACCATTGTTTGCTCCTGCTATTCCCCACTGCTTATTAAGAGCCTTTTTTCCCTTTAAGTTCCACCTCAAACCCAATATTTTTCTAGAAGCACCTTGCCTGACAGTTTCACCCCCTCCTCAGTAGATCTGATTGCTTCTTCTGAGAACTCGTTCAGATACATCATGCCACTTACTTAACAATTGTCTACTCCATATTATTAGTCATTTCTTTGATGTTTACAGTCTTATATCAGCAACTACATTGCAAGCCTTGAAGAGTTAGGTTCTGTCTTATCCTTCTGTGTGTGTGTCTGTTTGTCTTTCTCATTCATTCATTTAACCATACACACAGGCACACATACATACTCGACACTTAGCTCAGTGACTTTACAAAGGAAGCACTCAATATTTGTTGACTTTAGAAAGCTGTCTCAACTTCATCTTACCATCTGAATTTTTCATGTAAACATTTTATTGAAGTATATTTCTACATTTTCTACCTTCTAGTGTATAATTTTTGCAATTCTGTGGGTCCTAGCTTTAAATAGCTTTATTAATATCCAAAGCCAAGGGGAACTATAACATGACAAGTTTGGTATAAGGAAAGGAATCCTTAATCTCAGTGTGCACATGGCATTCCTATAACATCTACAGCTTACCCTTTGCTAAGGACAGTTGTATGTTGTAACACTCATGCTTAAAATTCCCCTAGCTCCTACTGTAATGCTAATGCTAATGCTTACCTTTCCTTGGTCACTGATGTAATGGAAGAAAGCCTTACAGAGAGCTAGCATATGAGCTGTAGTCTTGGGCCTGTAGCTAGGTGACCCTGGGCAAGTCATCCGTCCTCTCTGGGTCACACTTTTAATATTTGAGAAAGGGAAGGGGGGTTATACTATATCATTAGAGAGCCATTGTAATCATCTTCACAAAGGGAACTATCCAACTTGAAAGTCATTGAGTTGAAATCTTATGCATTGTCCCCCTTTGGCCTTAGTTCTGTCTTCCTAGTCACTTGACAGGTGAAGCAGAGACTTGACACCCACTGGTCAGGCAGTATTGCATTAGCTGGAAGAATTAGGCAGTCCTCTCATCTCATCAAGTTTTGTGATTGTCACTTTTTAAAAACTGTTATTCAGCCCTAGCTGGTTGGGCTCAGTGGCTAGACTCTAGGGCGTCGGATTGCAGACTGAAGGGTTCCAGGTTCGATTTCGGTCAAGGGCACATGCCTGAGTTGCAGGCACGATCCCCAGTTGGGGGCGTGTAGGAGGCAGCTGATCAATGATTCTTATCATTATCATTGATGTTTCTATCTCTCTCTCCCTCTCCCTTCCTCTCTGAAATCAATAAAAATGTATTTAAAAAACAAAAAACCTGTTATTCATTTTTAAAAACTGTATTATTGAGAGTATTACAGATGTCCCTCCTTTTTCCCTCTTGTCCTCCATAATCCCGTTCCCACCCTGATCCAGGCCTTCACCACCCTATTGTCTGTCTTCATGGGCAATGCATATTTGTTCTCCGGTTAATCTCTTCCTGCCCACCACTGTTAACTGTTACTCTTAATGCAAACCCAGTGGTCTGTGTTCTCCCCTTCAGATCCTGGGTGGCCTTTGCATACTTCAGAGAATACTTGGGGGTTTACTCCTTTGGGGGGCTCCTGCCACCCCATACATATATGCTGGGTAGATCAATAGCTCTGCCCAAGAAGTGAGTGAGTAAGGCAGCCCTTCTCCTGGCCACCCCAGGATGAAACAGAGGTGGTAGAACAGGCCAATCTCTTGCCCAGCTCCACCCTTTGAGAATGTGGCAGGGCTGAAACCCAAATATCTGACTCTGGTGTGCCAGGCGTATCCACTTACATTCTGGAATCTCAAGCTAGGGATGGACAGACCCAGGGCCCTGTTTTGGGCTGGTTGGGCTTGGCAACGAATCAGCATCTCATTGTGTGGGCTGCTGTGGCTATTCTTGAGAGAGGAATTAGGCAACTTCTCCATTTGCTCAGTAAATATTTACTGAGTGCCAGGCACCTTACTGGCTGTGAACAGACCTGGTCCTTGGCCACATGAAACTTACAGTTTAGGGGGACAGATAATAAACATATAGTCTTACAAATTACATGTGGTCATACATGGAAATCCTGTATGATTATACATATAATTATGTATTTTTATTATATATGCTGGGGACACCCACATTTATCATTTCAGCCCATCCTGTCTAGCCTTATATAGTTTGCTGCCTACATAACACATCTAATGTCTAAAAGGCTCCTCAGATTAATATGCCCCAAATAGAATCCACACCCTTGCTCCTTCCACACTTTCCCATCACAGTTAATGGTGATTTAATCCTTCCAGTTGCCCAGGCCCCCAACATTCTAGAGTCATCCCTGACTCCTCCCTTCCTCTCACATCCCACATCCACTTATTCAATAGATTTTGTTGGCTTTGCCTTAAATATATCCAGAACCTGACTCTCACCGTCTTCACCACTTTCACCCTGGTCTAAGCTACCATTGGCCTCTTAACTGACCTTCCTACTTCCTCCCTTGTCTCTCGACAGACTATTTTGAGCACAGCAGCGAGAGTGATGCTGTAAACTGTAAGTCAGATTTTGTTACTCCTTTGCTCCCATCTCATTCAAAGTCCTTGTGTTGGCCTACAAGACATAATAGGATTTTCACCAGCTTAATTTTCTTAAACCATCTTTTGCTCTTCATTCCCTGTTCCAGCCTCTGATATCTGAATGGGTCCCTCCCTCCCTCTTATCCTCTATCTCCTCAAACATTCCTTTTCAGTTAAGCCCTCCCAGGCTATTCTTTTAGAAATCAACCTCTTCCCTTCACCACCTGTTCTCAGCATTATCTACCACTATTCCCTATTTTATTTTTCTTTACATCACTTATCATTACCTGACATTGGCTGTCTCCCCTATTGGATGTGGCCAGAGATTCTTATTTGTTCATTCCCTGGTACCCAGAGCAGTGCCTGGTGTATAGTAGATGCCTAATGATGAAACTAGTGTGTGTAACCTAATTGGTGAGGTTTATAGAAAAGCAGGAATGAGCAGATCTGATTGTGCTCCCATCTTAGATGGGTGTTAGGGCAGGTATTTGATGAAGGGACTTAGGCTGCCACCTCAGAGTGGTGTTCTGTTCCTGGGACTGGTTTCTCTCTCACCCAAGGACTAGGAAGGTCTCAAATACCTGGGGTATTAATTCCCTGTGGTTTGGGAGCCTCTTCCTAGAAGATACCAGGGCTGAAGCAGGAGAGCAAAGTGAAGCCCTCTTCAAGGGTTCTAGACAGGGAGTAGCACTTTCTAGCCATTCTATGTGTGCATCTATGTAAGAGTGGACACCTCTCCCAGGTACACATGGTATTTGTAGTCATAAACTCAAGGGGAAGTGATAGGGTAGTCTAACAGGCTGAGGCAAGGAAGAGGGTGATGTGGATTCCAGGCCTCTCTACCCCATTGACATGTTAGGGAATTTTTAGAATCATAGAATTTTAGAGTTGAAAGGAACTTGAAGATTTCTTTAACTTCTCTTTTCTTTTCCAGCTATTAACAAACAAGAATAAAGGTATATCTACTCCCTGCAGAGTTCACAGAAATATGGTGCAACCTATATAAAAACTGCCTGGGCTTCTTTAAGTTTCAAGTGTGCTAAGGCCAAGACATTGGAGGGAAGTGGTCAGAGTCAAATGTATTGAAAAGGGAGGAGGTCTAGTCTCTTTGCCACTTTTTTGAGTGGTGATCTTGGGCCAATCATTTGTTTGTGCTCAGTTGATCCTCTGTTTGATAAATAAAAATATGATAATATCTCCAGTTGACTTCAGAGAGATGTTGTAGGGATAAACTAAGCTGACACTGTTTTAAAAATTGCTTTCATGGCTGCACTATCTGCTCACATATGAGGTCCCAGCTCAGAGCCTCATCTGGCATTAATGGGAAATAAACCTTGGTTCTCTGCTCCTTCCTAATTGTGTGTTACTTTGGACAAGCCTCTTGGTCCCTCTGAACTCCGTTTCCCCATTTGTACCCTGCTGACCTCCTAAAGAGGTTGTAAGAATCAAGTGAGATCCTGGATGAAAAAAGACTGTGAACATAGTTTCTATTATCCAAAGCTACAGAATTTTTACGCACAAAACCTTAGCCAGCGATTCCCTCCACACCATAACATTGAAGTTTACTCTTTTTAAAGGAACAAAACTATAAAAGAAATGTTTTAAAACATTTTCGGATGGGACTCATTCTGAAATGGATGATATGCTTATAAGCAAACTATGCTGAGCATGAATAACCACTGCAACTTGAAATGTTGAGTTTGCATCTATATATACAAAGCACTTGCTTGGTGAAGGTGGGGACATCAAAAGCTTCTTTCTGTCCAAAGTCTTTGTATCTGAAAGGAGAGGGGAGATGGGGGTAAACTGGTGGCGGGCAGAAGGAAATGGCCAAGGCAGAGCCTGTTCAGAAGCCCTACCTCCAGGTGCCAGGCAGCAGCATTGGTGCGAGGAGGCTCTGAGTCCTGTCCCTGGCTCTGAATTAGAAGAGTGGGTCTTGCCTGATCGGTTATTGTGTTATGACGGTGTCAGGCCTTTGGGCTTATGAGTCTCTAGGGCAGTGGGCCCCAAACTAAATGGTTCTCTGCTGCTGTGCATTTGGGGTTCATGTTTCCACCTATGGTTGTTGCTCTGTTTTCTCCCTGATAGTTAATGGTCACTTCCTCCCCTCCCTAGTAAAAAATTGTGGTCAAATACACATAACATAAAATTTATCATTTTGATCACTTTTAAGTGTACAGTTCTGTAACATTAAGTACATGCATGCTGCTGTACAGCCCTCACCACCATTCATCTCCAGAACTTGTTTCATCTTCCCAAACTGAACCTTTGTACCCATTAAACACCAGCTTCCCATTCTCCCCTTCTCTCACCCCTGGCAACTGCTATTCAACTTTCTGTCTATGAATTTGATTACTTTAGGTATCTCATAAAACTGGAATCATACAGTATTTGTTCTTCTGTGTCTGGCTTATTTCACTCAGCATAGCATTATCAAGTTTCATGCATGTTGTAGCAATGTGTTAGAATTTTCCTTATTTTTAGGGCTGAATAATACTCCATTGTATGTATATACTACATTTTGCTTATCCATAAGCCATCATAGGACACTTAGGTTGCTTCCACCTTTTGGCTGTTGTGAATAATACTGCTGTGAACATGACTGTACAAATATGTGTTTGAGACCCTGCTTTCAGTTCTTTTGTGTGTAGGCCTAGAAATGGAATGCTGGATCGTGTTTTAATTTCTGAGGAAAACACTGTACTGTTTCTTCAGCGGCTGCTCCATTTTACATTCCCATCAGCAATGCATGGGGGTTCCAATTTCTTCATATCCTTGCTAATACTTGTTATTTTCTGTGTGTCTTTTCTGTTTGTTTGCTGTGTTTGTGTGTGTGTGTGTGTGTGTGTGTGTGTGTGCACCCATGCTCATTTTTAGGTAGTAGCCATCCTAATGGGTGTGAAGTGGTATCTTATTGAAGTATTCACTTCTTGAAATCCCATCTGCTGGGCTCAAATAGCAGCCCCTCTCATTTCTTGAACTTGTTAGAATTATGCCTAGAGAAAGAGTAGATGGGCTCAAAGTGAAGCTTGACGGGTCCCCCAGAGAGGCAAATACAGGAGTTTGGGTGGGGAGAGTCTGTGACATTTTTCTGGTCAGTCAGAATTTGGTTTCTAACTATGTGGTCAATAGTTGGGATGGATGGATGGATGGATGTCTCCTGTTAAGCAAAGCATTTCTGTGTTATCATTTATCTGGCTCCCAAAGATGTTAATGCTATCTTACTCTGAGCACCACTTTTTTTTTTACCTCCTTTTTGCATGTGAGAGATGGAGGACTGTGGTTCAAGTGAAGAATGTAGTGCTCAATGAAAGGTATGGAGTATTATGGTGACATGGTAACATGGTGCTTGTCTGCTGTTCAAGGCCATGTGCTTCTCTCTGAGCTGTTGGGGACAAGATCTCTCTGCTTTCTGAGCCCCCTAGGAAGGGGGACTGAGTACAATGTGCTCCCACACCTCTGACCAGCCCCAGGCCCTCAACTCCTGTATCTATTGTCCTTGGAAAGAGACAGCTGTAAGGAAAAGGTCTGGAGCCCCTTCTTTCTGCAGGGTAAGGGGTGGGGGCAGTGGGGAACGGGGTGGCCTCATTTGTACCTGTCTGCTCTGGGAGGCTAGCACCAGAGCCCAAGCCTAGGCAGCCAACTGGTCCCCAAGTAGCCTGGATCCTAGAGTCAAGCTCATGGATGGAGTTTTGTTGTTTTTAGGGCTTGAAGAGCTGCAATAGCAACAGGTGGGTGTTTACCATGTGCCGGGAACATGGGAACATTACCGTGCAGTATCTCGGTCAATCCTCACAACTATTATCACCTTTTTACAGATGAAGAAATCAAACCTTAGAAAGCTAACACGTCCTGCCTACGGTCACAGCTGTAAACAACAGAGCCAGGACTGGAACCCAAGTGGTCTGATTTCAGAGCCCAGGCTTTTGGTCACTGTAGTTTATTTTCACTGGAATTAAATGTTTTTTAAAATAAGTGTTTATTATTGAGTACCTCTAGGCAACATGCTAGATCCATTCAGACAATCATGTTATTTGATTCTTCCTATTTTGCCTATGGGGACATTTTTACTCATTTTACATTTGGGAAAGCTGATGGTCTGGAACAGTGGTTCTCAACCTTCTGGCCCTTTAAATACAGTTCCTCATGTTGTGACCCAACCATAAAATTATTTTCATTGCTACTTCATAACTGTAATGTTGCTACTGTTATGAATCGTAATGTAAATATCTGATATGCAGGATGGTCTTAGGCGCGACCCTTGTGAAAGGGTCGTTCGACCGCCAAAGGGGTCGCGACCCACAGGTTGAGAACTGCTGGTCAGGAAGGTAAATTGATTGCTGGTGGTCATGGAACTCAGCTTAAGTACTTTGACTCAATTCCAGTGCTCATTCCATTGTGCTGTCAGCTCCCTCCTCCAACCCCCATGAAATGAATCTAGGAGGTCAGCTGTGAAGTCTGCCGAGCTTCAAGGACAGGGTCCACTCTGCTCCCCTCCTGTTTCTGTCACCTCCTTTAATTTTCCAGCAGCTAGACCCCAGCCTGCACATTTAGGAGCCACATATGCCTGGCACATAGTAGGTGCTCAATAAATATTCATTGAATGTTGTTTGAAGGCTGAGTTTACTAGGAGCAGTAGAATCTCAACCAAGATTGTGTTCCTAAAGAGAAACAAGTAGAATGCAAGCATTGTGTTTCCTCCTCCTCCTCCTTCTCCCAGAAGGAACTGCTCTTTCCAACTCCCAGATGCCAGAGACTTGAAAAGAGTGACCTGGCTCTGCAGACAGAATTACTCCCAAATTCCCAAGGGAAAAGAAGCAACAGTGTCACATTAGCGAAGTGCTTACAGGATCAGGTGTCATTCTTTGTAATTAATAAGACTAACGATCCATCCATTGCTCTGCTCAGCATTTTAGTTTTCAAAGTGCTTTCTCAAGTATAATGTATCATTTGATCACCACACCCATCCTGTTAGGTAGGCAGGGCAGGAATCATTTTTCCTGGTTTATGGATGAGGATACTGAGACTTAGTGAGGGTGTTAAGCTGCTCAAGATTATTGACAAAGAAGTGACAGAGCAGTGAGAAAGCCTCAGGTCAGAGAGCCTTAGTTTCCACATCTGTAAAATGGTGGCAAGGGCAGTGTAGTCAAGGATTACTAGTATATGGGATCCTGTGTGTAAAGTGATCAGCAAGATGCCCACACACAGCAGATGCTTAGCAAATGATAGCAGTAGGTAGTTCATGACAATAACCAAGGCCACATTCAGTGTTCCTTTGGGGATTTGTATTCTACTGACTCCTGTTCAGCTTAGAGTGTTGGGAGGAGCGGAGTGTACCCACCCTATCCCACGGGGAAATCAGGTTTGGGCCGCTCTCTGGCCCTTCCCTGGAGTCAGAGTATATAGAAAGCTCTGGCCATGCATTTATTTTGATTTGCAATATCTGAGATCTTTCAAAGAGGATCTTTAGAAAATATAGTTTTCTTTTGGTAGAAGATAATTATGACAGTTATGACAAGTATTTTATTCATGTAGGGACTATTTGCATTTTATTATTACAGCTCCTCCAGCTCATTAGCCTCAGGCAAATTGTTCCGGATTTGGGGGGCCTCACTTTCCTTATGTGTGAAATGGAGATAATAGTGCCTACTCCATGGGGTTGTCATGAGAATTAAATGAGTTAATGAACATAAAATCCTTAAATGGTGCCTGGGACATATTAAAATACTCAATAAATGGTAGTTATTATTTTTTACTATTTCACCATGCTTGTCACTGTATTTATACTAGCTGTCTTCAGACTGTTCCTCCCCTCCCCCTGCCAAGTTGTGAAGCAAGGCCAATGAATTTTATATACAAAACCTAATTTCCATTGAATATACTAGTGCTGACTGGTTATCAGTTGTTCTTATCATTACTATCATTCGTTCAGGAAAGCAAATTGGAAGCAAGTTGCCCAAGAATGGTGTTTGTATAGAGATAGTCTTGAATTCAACTTCATTAAAAAAAAACGTGAATCATTCACAAAAACTTAAGAACTTCAACTCTTGTTAGTAACAAATCCCTTGCAACACCTCCACATTCTTGCTGATTCCAACAACAACTAGTGGCTACTTTTTGGGCTATCTTCTTACAGATGCAAATATTACTTGCCTGGAAGGTTAAGGCTCTAGAGCACCCTTAGTTTGCTGTGGCCCATCTTCAGCTTGTCAGACATCTCTGGATCCGCTGGGATTCCTTCTTGGAGCCTTCTATATTTCTCTGATACACTTTGTCAGTTGCAAACACCTCCTCCATAAACTTCCAAGAAACTGGCGATAAACATTAACACTTAACACACAGCCCCTGTAAGTAGAATTTAAAAACATTTGTTTTATAATTAGTATATACTGCTATTTATTGAGCCACTATTGTGTGGCAGGCTGTGCAGTAGGTACTTCATACACATTTCATCTAATCCTCTAGTAATTCACTGAGGGTGAGATGGTCTTCATTTAAGGAGAGAGGCCCAGTGATATCTACTATTATGTGCATTATAACACTGTGAGAAATGGAAGATTTTGGATTCTGGACCAGTTTTTGATTCTCAGCCCTGGTTCCTTCCATGCAATATCTACCTCATTGTCAATTTCAATTTAAGGGCTCATTGGGTTCTAAACAGGTAGAGCTGGTTTACTGACGTCATTGTCACTCATGACTAGCAAATAGTCCACTTCTGCCAGTTCTCACACTACACATCTTGAATGTGCCAGCAAGTGCACTTGGTGACAACTTTCATGGGTTTGTCCCTTCTTCCACCTCTCCCCACTCCCGTGCTGTGCTTAGGAAACAGACCACACTGTTCTCTCTAAATGGGATATTGCATGATACTGGTTATTTACTTAGAGAATGCACTCTTTCCCCCAAATAGATTGTCATGTGACTGACCATTTCATTTTCTGAGCTCTCTCAGCAGCTTCAGGAATCATCATCACTGAAATTGGTATTGTTTATTAATTTTCTGTTACATATGTGTTAGGCACCCTACTTCATTGCTTTCAGTTTTCACATCAGCCCTGTAAGTTAGGCATAATAACCTCCGCTTTATAGGTGAGGAAGCTGAGGCTCAGAGAGGTTAAGACATTTGTCCATGAAAACAGATGAACTGTTGTTCAAATCCTGGTAGTTGTATCCCAAGGCCTGTTCCTTAACCACCATGGGAAACTAAATATTCACTGCATCTGCCTGACACTGGGCACTGTGCCGCGCCCAGGGCCTATCATAGAGTCCATTCCTTTCCTCAAGGAGATTACAGTCTGATGAATACTAGAGCTTCTGTGATTTCTTTTTATTTTTTCCAAACACACTTCCACTTAAGCATCTCCAGTGGGTAGATCCATGACACAGTGCCGAGGGTCCAGGTCAGCTAAGGAGGCAGTCCTGGGAGCTGGGGATGCTCTGAATGCCGTGTTTACATCCCAGGCCTACTTCTTTGGTTACTGATTGCTCTTCTTCCCTCTGTGCTCTCACATCAGGTTCACAGAGCCCAGAGCTCATCATGGTCTGGCCCAATTTGATGTTCTTTTTTCTAAAAAAAAAATTTTAAAAAATATATTTTATTGGACCAGAAAAAAAATATATATTTTATTGATTTTTTTTACAGAGAGGAAGGGAGAGGGATAGAGAGTTAGAAACATCGATGAGAGAGAAACATGGGTCAGCTGCCTCCTGCACACTCCCCACTGGGATGTGCCCGCAATCAAGATACATGCCCTTGACCTGAATCGAACCCGGGACCCTTCAGTCCGCAGGCTGACGCTCTATCCACTGAGCCAAACCGGTCAGGGCCCAATTTGATGTTCTTATTCATGGCCCGTTCCAGGGCTGGCTGCTGAGAAGAAGGGGGCCTTATTTGGCTGGAAGCTTATTATTATGGCTTTTTATAAGGCCCCAAATGAAACTGTAAAACCTCCACAGGCTGTATGCACTGTTATTTGGGCCTTCTCCCTGGGGAGTAGGATGGGCTGGTTTTTGGAGTCAATAGGCTGAGGGAAAGCTTCGTCAGGCCCTTTAATCTGCAGCCGACCCTTCCTGTTTGAAGCTCAGTCTAGCTCTGTCCTTCCGTGACACATGCCCCATGGGAGATCTAGGGACTGGATGCCCGGCCCATTGTTGGTCGTCAAACACTTTTTCTGCAGTCCTGGACAGAGAGGCTCAGCCCGCTACTTCTGAGAGCACCACTCACTCCTTGGGCATTTGTCTATGCCAGGGGCCCTGGGCCAGAGGAAGTATCCAAGGAGAGATTTCAGCCTGTGGACCCTGTCCTTCCTGAATGCAGCCCACCACCCGGTGCTAGTTTGGGTATGAATGGATGGACCCCATTTTTAGGCTGGATCGGAGCCTTAGTTTTAGAGGTAAAATGATCACTTCTTCAAAAACTGTGAGGTTGGCAGTCTTGCTCAGAACCCATCCTTATCATTTAGGGGAAGGGAATTGGCAATTTTAAGGACTTCAGCTAAAGGAACTGGTTCAAAGAGGTCAAGCTTCTGGTCAGGCTGTTGGTCTGCCCTGCAAAGTCAGAGGTAGAGCTGATATTGGACCCAGGAAATCTGACTCCAGTTCCTGGGCCCTTTCTACTACATCCTGCCTCATTCCTGCAAACGTGTGCAAATGTTACACATGTGGCTTTCCATCTGTCTGCGGGGAGGAAGCAAAGACAAAAGTGTGAAACCATTTCAAGCAGACAGTGTACAGACAAGCAGAGACCAAGACAATATATGGACAGTTTAGAAAGAGTTAAGGTGGGATAGAACAGGTATTGGGGGTAAGTGAGGAGAGTTTGGAGGGTTAGGTTGGAGAGAAGCAAGTAATATGTTTTTCTTTATTGTAAAAGTAATATGTGTTCAGGTTAAAAAATGTGAACAATACCAGAAGGCCCAAAGGAGAAAATCTTTGTACTCCCACCACCGAGAGAGTCCCCATTCCCCATTTGGTGTTTATCTTTCTAGCCCTTCTTTTTCCTTTTAGGCAATAGAGTCGAGTTAGCGGTATACACCAAGGTAGGGAAGGTCTTGAGAGTAAATGGGGGCATTTAGGTCAAAGAGAGCCTCTGCTGATCCCTGCAAATGGGGTGCAGATGAATAATGTGGTTTGGGAAGAGACACCCAACATCTGTGAGCAGCAAGGACTAGAGCCTGTGAGAAACCAGGGACTCCAGCACCCCAGACTTGAGACTTGTATTTCATCGTTCACTACCCAAGTGTCTCAGGTTTTCTCTTCTCTGCTGTTGCCTAGGGATTTAAGGGTAAAAATTTCTCCTGATTTGCCTCAGAAGCTTGCTCCCCTACCCCCTATCTTGCAGACTCCCCTTCTTTCCCATTTACCTCCTGTGTTCTTCAGCGGTGTTCTCCTTCTCTGGAGTTGGGGACACATAGCCAGTTTTGCCACACCACAAGCTTTGCTGCTGCGTGAGGTCATTTCAGGGGAGAAACTATATATAGCAGAGGACTAGCATCAGGACAGTTCCATATTGTTCATCACCCTTCCGCTGATGCAGCCAGGGTCACCTCGGACTCCGTGCCCAATGGTGGGCACTGCATTGTGTCTTCAGTGTCCTCTCTGTGTTCCCCAGCCAGGTCTCATCCACACAGGACCAGTGTTGTGGCCCTGCCCAAGTGAGCCTTTGAAAGAGTAGCCTCAGGAGAGAGGCAGTGGGGAGAGTCAGGCAGCCAGAATTCTCTTCCAGCTTTACCACTTGACACCAGTATGTGTAGCACCCATGATTCCCTGAGTGCTTCCTCATCTGAATGATGAAGGAGTTGGTCTGGAGCAGGAATTTTGTACTATGTTTTTTTAATTTAAATATTTTTTTAAAAAAATTAATTTCAGAGAGAGGGAGAGGGAGAGAAGGATAGCAACATCAATGATGAGAGAGAATCATTGAGCAGCTGCTTCCTGCATGCCCCCTACTGGGGATTGAGCCTGCAACCCCGGCATGTGCCCAGACCGAGAATTGAACTATGACTTCCTGGTTCCTGGGTCAACACTCAACTCCTAAGCCACACTGGCTGGGCTGAACTATTTTTTTAAGCCACTAGAACCCCTTCAGATGCAAGCTTACAAGGTAGCTTACAACCAACTGGGTGCTGCCAGGGAGATGGGGGCCAGTAGAGGTTCCCCTGAAGTCTTGGGGCCCTGATTGGAAATCACTAGGCAAGACCACCCTCTGAGGTTTCTTCCAGGTTTGGGCTTCATGGGCCTGGCCTTGTGATGGCCTCTGGAATAAGTGACCTATCAGCCGCGTTACAAGCTTTGTGACCTCTGAGACTTTGATGGTCATTTTGGGTGGACGGGGAGTGGCGTAGGGCAGAGTTTTTTGTAGTGGGGGGCGGGGGTGGGTGGACGGTGGGGGCGGCGGGGAGTAGCACAGAATTTGCAGATCCAGTTTGACTTGTACCCTGCACTGCCATGGGCTGTTTTTTCTGGCCTGCTCCCACCTGCTTTTCCTTGTAGTGCTGTTTTTTTTCCAAAAAAGAGATGAAAATGAGGATATAGTGCATTTTAGGCAAAGAAAGTACATTTACGTTAAGTTGCCTGGGGCTGAGTTACACACTTTATATGTAGGGTTTTTGTAGAGCACAGTGGTGCTTTTGGCAGAAATCAGAAAGCCAAAATCCAGGGCCAGTTTCCTTCATTCAGCAAGTGTGTTTGTCGAGCCCCTACTTTGTATTCCTGGAGGAGCACAAGGGAGATCCCAGCTGTGTTAAGACCTCTTGAGTACAAGTAACAAAACAACTGAACCTAGCTTAAGCAAAAAAGGTGATTTGTTAGAGGGTTCCAGGACCCCACGACAGGATTGCTCCCTGGCCTTAAGCAAGGATTGGAAAAGTCTAGTTAGATTCTCCCCTTTGTCTCTTGTCTGCAGCTTGGCTTCCTCCTTCCTCAGCCACACGGCCCCAAGTGTTTCTGCTGCAGTTCCAGCCACACTCAGAGGGACTCAGATCTCTAGTCCAGAGTCTAGATTCCCAGGGGAGCGAGTTCCATTGGCCCAGCTTAGGTCATCATGTCTCTACCCTTGGTCCACTCCGCCCTGATCGGAATGGGGTCACATGAACAAAACATACATGGCAGGAGCCACTCCTGACTCTGTGTGGATTAGGGGCAGCTTTAGAAGAGAACTTGTGAGCTGCACAGGCAGCCCCAAAGCTGCCTGCTCCGCCAGCCCTAAATGAGGAATTCTTCCCATGGAGGAAACCAGGTGTGTGTGGAACTCTTACTAGCCATACAGGGGAGACAGGAAAAGAAGGGACACTTGGCAGAGCTGCTTGTTGCCAGGTACATAGCTCTTCCATTTGGGGCTGTCAGAGGGCACAGGACTCCCCGAGCTGGTGTCTATAGCATCCCACATAGAGAAGAGGACTCTTTAGGTGGGCTCAGGGAAGGAGGGTTTGTTGGCAGGAGTATGGCGAGGCCTCATGGGAGTTGGGGCTGGACAGCAGTAAGGAATGAAGGCAGTTTTGTCTTTTGGGGTCTGATGGCCTCTCTGCTTTAATCTGAGCATCTCCCTTGACTTCCCTCTCTATAGACCCAGCCTTCTCCTCGAATTGCTTTGTTCCATGGGTGAGCACACCAATGCCAAGTTCTGGAAGCCAGTGGTTTGGCTTTTCTATTTTCTAGGTCATGGGACCACCCAGGTACAGGTAGCTAGTAGGGGGGCCTGATCGTGTGGGATGTGAGGCCATCCCTTTCAGAACTTGGGGCAGGATAGGCATTAAGAAACATTCTACTCATATATTCTACAGTCAGGCGATGCTTGTGGATGCAGGAGAGTGGAGCCTTGAAGGATGGAATAGAGGAGGGGCTCAGTGGACCAGTATGAGCTAAAGCAGGGGTGCAGGGAGGGGTCAGGGGCAGGCATGTGCACCTTCAGGAGTGGGCAATAAGGTCTGAAAGGAACCTTGATAGCTAAGTTGTAGGGAGGGGTGTGGAGGTGATGGGGAGCCACTAGGAACATTTGACCAGGGGGATGGGGGGACTTGAGAGGGTACTGCTGAATTCAACAGATGAAAAGGATGGCTAGGGAAGGGACAGGGAGGACAGAAGACAGGGAGGCCAACTAGGAGGCCAGCAGTATTCAGGCAGGAGGGAAGGGTCTGTTTTGACATGTCCAGAGTGCAAGTGCAAGAGGTGTGGAAGCCCCTTGGAAGAAAGAGTCCACAGGATTGGGTGACAGGTTGGCCAAAGCAAAGGGAGGGCCACAGATGTGGCAGGCAGGGCTAGGAGCATTGGCGAGGGCCTGGCAACACTGGGGACTTGGGGAAGGCAAGCTCTTGGAAGGAGAGAGATAGTCTCTAGAGCAGTGAGGCTGCTAGAGTGCTTCCATTCTTCTCA
Source organism: Myotis daubentonii (assembly GCF_963259705.1). Lineage (NCBI taxonomy): Eukaryota > Metazoa > Chordata > Mammalia > Chiroptera > Vespertilionidae > Myotis > Myotis daubentonii. The sequence goes on from NC_081852.1 coordinate 43,364,308, forward strand.
GTTGGGAGAACAGTGTACATTTAGAGCAGAAGGGAAGTTCTGAGGTAAAGGAAGAGACTGCTGGAGAATGGGTCATGGGCCCACCAGCTCCACTTCTCAGGAACTATGACCCTGCTCAAGTCACCTCAGCTTCCTCATCTTCAAAATGGGAACAATATCTGCCCAGTCCCCTCCTACAGATGTGGGGAAGTTCAAAGGTTATGTACATGACAATGCTTTGTGCACAGGAAAGACTTGTGCAGATTGCAAGCAGTCTTTCACTGTTGCTGCCTGTGTGACAACCTTTATGGTGACCCCTCTGTGGGGTCAGGGAGCCTTTCTTCCTAGACTTGCCACAATGTGACCGATGCTGGCCTCACGCTGGCTCCGAGCAGCCTGCCTTGCCTTCCAGGTGGATGACATTGCTGCTGACTCCATGTTACCTGGGGTTATGTCAATAACAATACCTGTCTGGAACTTGAATCTTGGGGCGTCTGAGTGACTGATTAGGTCTAGGATTAGTTCACTCCGCCTCTAACTTCCAGCATTCGCTGAGGGATGCTGTGTGTGGGCAGAGCCCAGTAGGCAGGACTCAGGCTGAGCTCTCATCTGTCAGAAAGAAAAGAGCAGTTGGGGAAGGGGGTAAATGTGGGCAGCTGAACCCATGTACATTTCAGAGTGGAATAGGAAGGCGATTTCTACTCCACATGGGCCTCGTTGGCCTGTTCTCCACAGAGAAAAGCATGGAGCACTTGTTCCAAAGTTCCCAGGAAAAGGGGAAATGGTGAAGCCTGCAGACTGTTTAGCCGCCTGCCTAGAAGAGGACTCAGATGGGCACAGTAGATGGTGGCAGTGATGGGAATACTGGTGAAATCCTGGGGCCTGTGAAGTCCAGGGAATAGAGAGGGCTTGAGGAGGGGACCGAGGTCAACAGCAGGAGAGTCTATGGCCCTTCTCATCTGTGCTGACCTTTCTCCATCCAGTAGTCCCAGTAGCCTGGTTCTTTCTCCCTAGCTCCCCTTCCTAAGGATGTGGCCCAGCTTTCCCCTGCTGCCCATACCTTGTTCTCCCTGGCTTCCCTGTTGCTCACCTGCAGCCTCCTCTCTCTTGGAAGGCCAGCTTCCTGTGTCCACAAAATCTTTGGTTTGGATCTTTCCCCCATGCTTCCTCTTCCTTCCCCTACAGCCCCTTTGGCCTCTTTTGGAGTAGCCTGCTCCTCACACCCCAAGCAAGATTTTGTATTCTCCTGGCAGCTCGTTTCCAAACTCAGGCCCCGTGGAGTAAGTATTACTTTTCCTAAACACAGCAGCTGTGCATTTCACTGGCCTGCTCAACTGTTCCTGTCCTCCGTCACAGAGGTCATGTCATTTGTGACAATAAATAGGAAATGAGAATGAGAGGGTTGCCAGGTGCCTCTGGGCTGCCCATCGAGCTGCCTGCATTCCTACTAGAAAACAATAATAGTAATAAAAATAATAAAACTAACACTTATAAATACTTTCTGTGTTCATTTATTTTCTAGATGCTCTGCTAAACATTTTACATTAATAACCCTGTGAGGCAAGCTGTATTATTGTTCTCATAATTGAGGGAAACTGAGGCCCAGAGAGGTTATATAATTTATCTGACATCTCTAGTGAGTAAAGGGCAGAACAAGACTAGAACTCGTGTGGGTCCGACTCCCATGCCCATCTCCTAACCATGGCGATGCGTCTGCCTCTAGAGGAGGGTTGTGGCCCAGTATTCTACCCCCCACATAAACTTCATCTCTCCTTCCCCTCCAGTTGCCTGTTGCAACTAGTAACTAATCCAGATAAGGAACCCTTGTGGTGTCATTCCCAGAACTGTGTTTTGTTTCTTTTGTCTCCATACCCCAAACAATGAGAAGATCTTTGGATGCTAGGTGTCATGGTATTTCTCTTTGTTATGGACTCTCCCATATCAGTGTCCCATTTTACAGCTAGAAAAAATGTCCAATTATCCTTTGTCAGGATAATTGGACATTATCCTGACAAAGGATAATTGGACATTATCAGAACTAGAAATAATAGCCTTATCTAGAAATAATAGACCATGGCTTTTCACCTGATGGTCTTCTCACTTAGATCATGTTGTCATTCTATGCTGAATGCTAGAAATGTGCCCCAGTGTGCCCCTTCGACACATTCTGTATTGACTTAGAACATTGCTGCTCTTTGGAATAGGCCCTTTGTGTTCTCTCTCATCTGTGAGTGGTGATTGTCAAGGGGGGAGGGGGAGAATGAGGGAATATCAAAATCTCTGGGTATTGGGCATATATGAAATTTGATAAAGTATATTTATTTTTTTAAAAATATATTTTATTGATTTTTTACAGAGAGGAAGGGATAGGGACAGAGAGCCAGAAACATCGATGAGAGAGAAACATCAATCAGCTGCCTCCCGCACACTCCCCACGGGGGATGTGCCCGCAAGCAAGGTACATGCCCTTGACCGGAATCAAACCTGGGACCCTTGAGTCCGCAGGCCGACGCTCTATCCACTGAGCCAAACCGGTTAGGGCTGATAAAGTATATTTAGTATCATAATCACATTTTAGGTTTGGAAATTATATGTGTGTGTGTGTGTGCATACACACACACACACACACATAATCAATAAAGTATTTTTATTGATTTCAGAGAGGAAGGGAAAGGGAAAGAGAGATAGAAACATCAATGAAGAGAGAGAGTCATTGATTGGCTGCCTCCTGCATGCCCCCCAATGGGTAGAGCCTGCAACTTGGGCATGTGCCCTGACCGGGAATTGAACTGTGACCTCCTGGTTCATAGGCTGACGCTCACCCACTGAGCCATGCGGGCCGGGCTATATTGTTTTTTAAATGTAAACCACTGAAAGTGGGGTTTACCAAAAATCTTGCCTGATGTTACAGTAATTCTCAGGTGGAGCCTGGTGCAGTTTTGGGTGGGGATGTGTATGTGAAGTCTGTGTTTATCAAAAGGGGGTATGTGTTTTAAAAGGCTGAGAAATGGTCTTTCAACAGGAGACCATAGTGTATCCTGTGGCTCCTCAGATATTGGCTAGTGGTCACAAGAATGATGCGCATTGTGTGGGAGCATCTTGCCTGCCTTGTCTCAGTTGGACCAAACCCTCTTGAAGTAGCCTACCTGATGGCTTTGCCACCTACTTCCTGAAGGCAATACCTAGTGTAGGCCCATTCCTGGAGAGTTCAAGGCTAATCTGAAGCATATCTATATATATAAAAGTCTAAGTGACCATTAGGACCCGCCAACTGGATGACTGGCGCTCAACGTAGGAGCTGCCCCCTGGTGGTCAGTGCACTCTCACAGCCAACCTCCTGCAGTCCCTCCCCCAGGACTGGGCAAGATTGCCCCAATCGCCAGCCAGGCCAAGGGACCCGACCCATGCACAGATTTGTGCACCGGGCCTCTATTACTTCCATAAAAGCTCAGACATGCATTGGCTCTATGCCTGCAGCTGAACATGCAGATATGCCCTGCCCTCATGTTACCCACAGAGTAGTGGGAAAACAGATTTTGCTCAAATAATAAAAATGTAATGCATGCTACAAAGGAGAGAAGAGGGTGTTGGGAGAGAATTATGGGACGGGGGAATGAATTATTTTGGGGTAGAGGATCAAGAAGACTTTCCTGAAAAAGATACCTAAGCTGACATGTGAAGGCTGAGACTGAGGCAGTCATGTTTGTCTCATGAGGCCCCACCTCTGGCCAGGGCTACTTGCTGGCCCAGGAGACACCTTTAGGTGAATTAGAAAAAAGATGCCTGCTCTGGGAAGAGGCAGCCCTGCCAGGGCCCACTGCTGGTGAACGAACATGACCTAGGTTTCAACCTCTGCTGGCCTCTGGTCCTGGCAGTCGTGTGTTGGGTACAACCCTGGGGCAGGGGCCCTTGTCCAAACTGGGTAGAAGGAATGCATGAGTGAAGGCCCTTGGGCAGCAAAGAACGTGATGCCTACCAAGAAGGGAAAGAAGCCTTTGGAAGAAGCAAGTGGCCACCTCATCTTTTCTCTCCTTGCTGAGGAGGTATTTTCCCTTTCAAGGAGGAGAGGGAGGCCAAGTCTAGAGCACTGTCTAGAGCTATTGGGCTGGCCAGCAAGCACTCGGAGTCTGCCTTCCATGGAGCTGTAGTTAATGAACCTCTTGCCATAGCAGATGCTCCTTCCCCAGTGTCCTTGGAAGAGAGAAAGACCATTAGGAGGTAGTTCTGGGGAAGCTGAGCATGAGACTGAGGTTCAGGGCTGTCTACTCAGACTCCCTGGACAAGTGCTTACTTTGTGCTGAGTTCTGTACTAATCTTGTTAATTTGGAATATCATAGATCTTTAACTTTTTTCTTTGTCTTCTCACCTGGAACACACTTCATCCCACAGGTAGGAATAATGGCCTCGCATACAAATGATGGCTGGTAAAAATGCTGGTGGGTGGAGAGCTCTGCTCACCTTAGGGAAGGAAGTAGCAGAGCATGCCTGAGGACATGGCATTCTGAATTCAGTTCTAGGTGCTTGGACACACTTGGACCATTAATTTATGGAGTAGACCAGTGATGGCGAACCTTTTGAGCTCGGCATGTCAGCATTTTGAAAAACCCTAACTTAACTCTGGTGCCGTGTCACATATAGAAACCATAGTAAAACAAAGATTTATATTTGCAACCATAGTAAAAGATTTATATTTTTGATACTTATTTTATATATTTAAATGCCATTTAACAAAGAAAAATCAACCAAAAAAATGAGTTTGCGTGTCATAGGTTCGCCATCACTGGAGTAGACTAAACTCTAAGCTCTTGGAGGGAGAGGTCACATCTTGTTGACTAGTGAGTCTGTAGTGCTTCGAGTGATATCTGGCTCATTAGAGGTGCTAGGTACGATTTAGAGATGGAATAATCCCCTCCAGCATCTCTTCAGGAAGGCTGTCTGAGTTCTAACCCAGGTTTACAGTCTCCTTGCCCAATGCCTGCCTTTGTGCCACAGCTGCCTAGTGACAGAGCAACCAAAGGGTGTTTGGGGGAACTTGAAATCATGTCTTGAGGAACTGGGACTGCTTAGCAAGAAAACACAAAGGTGCAGGAAGATCAGGAAGGCCGTTTTTAAATCCTGAAAGAACCGTTTGTTATCACTGTTTATTGAACCCTTCCTATGTGCCAGGCACTGTGCTAGCAGCTTCACATACATGATCTCATTTAATCCTCACAGTAATCCAAAGAAGAGCATATTATAATCTCTACTTAATCAGGAATGGAACTGGGGCTTAGATTAGATGATCCATCCGGGATCACCCACCTGGGATTTGGAACAGGTCTCTCACTTCCAAGCTCATAATTGCTAAGAGATTTTAACCTTCACACAGAGCTGCCTGGAGATTTTGTGATATTGTTTCAGAAGATGGAGCTGGCCCTTGTGGGCAGAAGTTCCAGGAAGGTAGTTTTCTGTTCCCTGTAAGGGCGTTCTCTTCCTGAAAAAGAGCAATCTGAAATTAGAAGGGGCTGCCCTCTGAGAGCCCATCTTCCCCTGCAGGACCTCCTGCCTCCAATGGGATCTAGTTCAGCAAAAGTTGAAGCTCTCCTACACTAGTCTGGTAGGTGCTTTTTCTGAATTGAGCTGTGTGGGCCACTCTAACCCAGGCACGAACAACAGTATCCAGACTTTCTGCATCACCCCAGCCCAGATCTCTGGGTTTAGTTTTCTTGTTCTTTATGAAGCCCCAACTGCAGGACTGGGCCCAGCTTTCCTCCAACAGGAGCTGGGCAGTAGTGTGTGCCTGGCCTACATTGGAATGGACCTTATAACCAACTGGCCAACTCTCTGGACCTTGCCATAGAGGCTGGCTCTCAGATGGGCTTCAAGGGAGGGCATACTGGATGGGCATACCTCTTTGGGCTCCATGAGGCTACAGATGTTTGTATGATTGCATTGATTGTCCTTTGACTTTTGCTTTGCCTCATTGACTTCCTATGGCCATATGGCTGGTTCCAGAGCACAGAGGTGTGTGGTGTAGAGCCGCTCCCACAACATCAAGTGAGTTGATGTAGGTGGGAACCCTTTTGCAAATTACAGAAGGCTGTAGGAGCAGGTGACAACTGATTGGAATTGAGCCCTGTAAGACATAGATGACATCCTTCAACTCTAGAGTGTTATGGCAGGACATGAGAGTTGGAAAATCCCAAGCTGTGATGTTGTCTAGCTGCCCACCCAGTGTGGATTTGCTCTACTTGGCACCCTTGCTGAGTCAGGTCAGTCAAGCTTTCTTTGAGCAAGGCTAGCTTTTGACAGCTCTAATGAGGAAAAAGTTTTGTTTTACATTGGCCTGGCCCTCTGCAGAGTGTGTTCCTGTACGCTGCCTGGTTGCCCCTCACCATGACCTGGTGCGGGGATGGGGATCTGCACTCACCTTGGATGAGCCTGGCCAGGCCTTCTTTTTATCTCCACTTGCTGGTTCCACATGATCAGGTCTTGGTGAACTTTTCCTTTTCCCACTCCTGAGAACTGAATTGGTGTGAGTATTGGTGACCTTATAGCATGGTAAGGGTAAAGAGAGGACATGGGCCTTGCCCAGGTCATCCCAAATGTGTGGCCAGGCAGAAAAAACCACCCCAGAGATGCTCAGTCTTGTCCTTTGCTACTCAAGTATATTCTGCCTCCTCCTGACCTCTGGCATGTTTTATTGGGCAAGATTCTGAAAGTCTTTTCTAAACAACAAAGTCAAAGCTTTTGGCTTTCTTCCTCATTAGAATGAACCTGGATGGTGGGGTGATGGCGGGGATGGACCTGTAGGAACCATATGGTACCAGGAACAGGACATAGCAGCTGGGAGGAGGGATCTGGAGGGGGGCCAAGGTATGATGGCTGAGCACCTTGGAGAAGGGCCACCATTGCTGGGGGCTAGGGCCATCCTGATGACTCCCTACTGTTTCTCCGTTAGAGGTTTTTCACCTCCCTGTCTCCTCTTTTTCTGACTTTCTCAGTTTTTTCTTCTTGTGAGGCACCCCTGAGCTATTCTGCCTTCCAGCTCTTTAGTATCTTCTCTACCCTCCTGGAGATCCCCAGATCTCAAGATTTAGCATTCTTGACACTTCATATTTCTTTGTAGCATCTCCTCAGGGCTCTGCAGCCATGCCTACTACTTCAGGGCAACTCCTGTCTGCACCTGCAGTTTTAACATCAGCACCTCAACCAGACATTCTGGAAGTCTGCCTACTAGCCTGCCTAGAACATTTAATTGGCTCTTGCAGGAAGTGACATTTTACTCTACAGGGACATTTCACAATCGTGCCTTAATCCTGAAGGACAGATCCTGTGGTAGAAATTTTATGTATCATGGCAGGCCAACAAGGAGGACATTTGGGGGTAACAGAAAGAAATGAGCATTTGTAGAGTACCTTCTGTGCCGGAACATACCGCAGTTTCTCCTTACGGTGGCCCTGTGAAGTGGCACCATTATTTCTGTTTTATAGATTTGAGAACTCAGGCTTGCTTGAGGTCACAAGGCCAGTTAATGTGTGGGATCAGAATGTGAATCCTTTTCTGCTTAGCTCCAGAGAATGAGCTCCTTGCCCTCTTCTGTGTGGCCTCCCTGCAGGGTCCCTATCTTCTTCTTCTTTTTTTAAATCCTTACCTGAGGATATTTTTTTCCATTGAGTGGAGGGGAGGGAGGAATGGGAGAGAGAGAGAAAGAGAAACATCAATGTGAGAGAGACACATTGATTGGTTGCCTCCCATATACACCCTGACTAGGGCCAGGGAGCAAGCCTGCAACCAAGGTACATGCCCTTGACTAGGAAATAGAATCTGCAACCCTTTGGACCTCTGCCCGATGCTCCAACCACTGAACCAAACTGGCCAGGGTGGTCCCTGTTTTCTTCACTGTTTCCTCTATAGCACTGAGCCCGGCACCTGGCATGAATGTGTGGTGATGGTTATGGAAGGTGGGATAGAGCTGTCGGGCAGGTACCAGGGTAGATCCGAGCAGTTCAGCAGATGATTTAGGCACCTGGGATCCAGGGCCATCCTCTGTCCTTGTACCTTCTGGTTGGGTATGACTTGGTAGGCACCCAACCTCAGAAGAGTTGAGAGATCCAGAGTGGAATGAAGGAGAGGTGGTGCCAGGAGTAGCAGACCCAGAGTTGCACCAGGACTGTTATCTCTGAACTGCTGAGGCTGAAGACTCAGCTTCCCTGGTTCCTGGTTCCTCTACGGGAGGTAATGTTGATGAGATTGGGCCTACCATCCATGGGCCAACTCCTTGCCCATTTTTCTTGTTCTCTTCTCTAGCCCCATGACAGCCAGCAGGTTGAGTGTGAGAAGAACCATAGATAGGCTAGAATAAATAATTGTATGCATTTGATTTTGCATCCCCTTAACCCTTTCTTACCAGTGGGATTCAGGTTTTTAAACATTTGGGAACCAGATCTGTCTTTCTGATCCTTTCCATCGGCTCTGATGCTGCCTTTTCCCACTGTTACCACAGTGCTCTTCCACCCCTTTCATGCCTCCATATGAGTTCCTCATAGGCTGTGCCCTAACTTGTGTATCCCCTTCACCCTGCCTCCTCTCCTGATACTCCTAGGTCTTACTGAGTCAGCGGGGGGTCAGGACACACCCTTCCCCAGTTGGCACTGAGAAAGATATTTGAGGACCATGAAGATCCAGTCCCCGTTGATGTTTGGCTCACTCTGGGAAGGCAAGTGCATTCATTCATGTAAAGCCACATGGCCTGATAGAGGGGCATAATGATCCAGTAGCTTAAAGAATGAAAAGTTTACTTTTCTGTCTCATGTAATGTTCCTGATGTGAACAGACCAGGCAAAAGGGGCAGCTCTGCTGCTTGTGGTCTTTCTGGGATCCAGTTCCTTTGGAGTCATTGCTCCATTACAGGACATTGTTGTCCGCATAGCTGAAGCTGGATTGCCGCCATGCTTGGGCTCCAACCAGTGGAAGGGACAAGAGAAGCTAGAGGATGCATTCCTGCTGTTCTAAGGCCCAGGTCCTCTATGGCTCATGTCCCTACAGCTTACCCCATTGGCAAGAACTTAATCACATGGCCACCCTGAGTGCAAGGAAGGCTGGGAAATGTAGTGCAGCGGGGCTGCTGCTTGCCAAGGAGTGGTGAATGGATTTGGGTAGACAACTAACAGTCTCAACACAAAAGGCATTCTTTTCATTTGTGCATACTAAGAGAGAGAGGATGTTTCCCTGCCAATAATATGCCCTCTCTCTTTGATAACTTGCATACATGCCTCCTCTTTGGTAAACATCTGTGTACCAGACTCAGAGCTGCACAAACTGGGTGAATCAGAAGCTGAGTAGGGCAATTCCTACCTTGTAGCAACTCGGTATAGTCTGGAGAGGGCAAGCATGGAGACCAGTTTGTTAGTGTCCACCGCAGAGATTCTTTCGTTCTTATATGCAAGAAGACACTGCAGATATAGAGCGAAAAGACCATCCATGCCCTCAATATGCTTGTAGTCATGTGGACTAGGAGATGGAAGTGAAGTGCTTGGATCATGGCTAGCTTGGGGAATTAGGAGGGCTTCACAGAAGAGGTGATACCCAAGCTGGGTACAGAGAGTTCAGTTTCAACAGGCGGAGGAGGGGGACCAACAGCAAAGGCATGGAGACATGGAAGCCCATGGTGGGCTGGTGGCTCCTGTGAGCTGTGAGCGTAGTGGGAGAGAGTGAGAGATGTCTGCATGGCTCACTCCTTGCTCTGTTCTGGCCTCTGCACCTGTCTCCTTGCACCCGCCTTCCCTGGCCACACTTTCTAAATTTGTGCCCCCCTCGCATCACTTTATTTTTCTGCTTTATTTTTAGCATAACACATAACCCGGCACATTTATATGGACTGTGGACCATCTGTTTCTTCCACCAGAGCAGCGGTTCTCAACCTGTGGGTCGAGACCCCTTTGGCGGTCAAACGACCCTTTCACAGGGGTCGCCTAAGACCATCCTGCATATCAGATATTTACATTACGATTCATAACAGTAGCAACATTACAGTTATGAAGTAGCAACGAAAATAATTTTATGGTTGGGTCACAATATGAGGAACTGTATTTAAAGGGCCAGAAGGTTGAGAACCACTGCACTAGAGTATAAGCTCCATGAGAGCAAGGACTTTGCTTTGTAAGTACCTGGCAAATGAGTGAATAGAATTGTATAGTGAAGATGATATTTTTGGAAAACTTCGATTTCCATGATAAGGATTTGGGCTTTTATTTTATAAGCAGTGGGGAGCCATGGGAAGTTTTTGAGCAGGGGAGTGACATAATCAGTTAAGGTTACCGGCAGCAGCAGGAAGATGAATTAGATCAGAGAAAGTATGCCCTTTCCCTGGCCCCAGCCCAGCTCCAAAGCAACATACCCTTCAGCCTGGTGCCCTCTTGTGCAGTCTTGTGCAGTCATGTTGTTTGGGCCAAGCAGAAGATTCAGGCTCTGTCAACTTTATCCTTGGCATTAGGGTGGATGTGAGCTGACCTGTCTTTCTTTTGGGGGCCAAAGCGGGTCTGACAAGCACTCCAGGGCACTGCTGGTGGAAATGAAAATTAATACAGTCTTTCTGGAAAGCAATTTGGCAAAAGTACCAAGAACCTTAAAAATAGCCCCACCTATGACTTAGAAATTTCACAAGGACGTTATCATAGGGAAATAAGGCAAAGTGTGTGCAAAGCTTTAATGTACGAAGGTTTTTATCCCAGTGTAAAAATTAGAAATAATCTAAATGTGTGACTCAAGTACCTTTAAAATCCATCCCCACTAAAGCTCTGACTGCCATGTAATAGACACTCAATAAAATCTGAGTCCAGACCCTTATTTTCTCTCTGATGCTGATAACAGCAGTCTCCTAACTGGTCTTCTTGGTTCCAGTCTAGGCCCCTTAAACCCACCCTATACACAGATTCCAGAGTGAGCTATCAAAAATGCATCTTTTTCTTTTGCTTTTCAGGGGCCTCCCATCTCTTAGGGGGTAGTGTCCACACTGTTTCACTGGCTTAATGGCACTCAATGACCTGTTCCCACCTCTTCTTTGGCTCCGTTTCTGGCCACCTCTGCCTTGCATTCTACATTCTGGCAGCACTGCTTGTGGTTCCCCAAAGTCTGCTCACCTTGGAGCCCTTATTCTCACCATTTCCTCTACCTGCTAATCCCTGCTCATCCCTTAGACTCCAAGCAGACTTCAGGACCTTCCACAGGCTGGGTGAGACCCCATCTCCTGTGTTCCCATGATTCTGTATATATCACAGTCCTTACATTTATATATTGATTTCTATTATCTCCTTATGTGTCTGTCTCCCTTACTAGCTCTGACCTTGAGGCCTATCTTATTGAGGGCCTGGTACATAGGAGAAGCTCAACATATGTTTCTTGACTAAATGAATGAATGAATGGAGAGTGATGCAAGCTTTTTGTTATAGAGAAATGCATCCTGTACAGTGCTCAATTCCTGATTCAAGATTGATCCCTGAGCCGATCTTTAGGGGTGGAATCTGGGCCTCTGCATTTTTGTGGAGCCTCCACAGGTGAATCTGATGAGCAACAAGGTTGCAAATCACTGATCTAATATTTGGCATCAGATTGAAATAAAGACAAAACAAGTTCCTGGCCAGTGTAGCTCAGCTGGTTGGACGTCGGCCCTTGCACCAGTGTTGCTGGTTCGATTCCTGGTGGAGGGCATGCAAGAGGGAGCCAATTGATGTTTCTCTCTTACCCTTGCCCTTCCTCTTCCTCTAGAGATCAATAGAGATAAAAAAAAAACCAGGATCACGGACATACCAACAATGACAGCTTGGACGGTACACACCATGTATCCCAGTAATAGGTGTGTGCACTGAGAAAGAAAAATCCCTCAACAGATCATATTGTTGACCATTTTGGGTGGTAGGGTTTGGGTGACTTAACATGTTTTCTTTTTCACGTTTGTATTTTGTATTTTTTCTCCATTTAGCATATGTCAACTTTTAAACAATATAAAAAATGAAAAGAAGGGCAGCTGGAAAGGGAGTCCTGATTGTGCTCTGCACAACGGTCCTGGGGCTAGTCCCTAGGTTGTAGCCTTCAGCTGGCTCCTGGGGCTGATCCCAGCATTGAGTCTAGAAGTTGACTCTTTAGCCCTTTCTAAGCATCAGCGTCCTGGCGATCTGAGAAACTGCCCAGTGACCGGGGACCTTGCAACCTGCCATAGACAATTTCTAGGCTCCGAGTAGGCTGCTTTGTGGTTTCCAAGTCCCCAGGTGAGGGATGTGATGGGATTTTAGTAAGAATTTACCACTACAAGGTAGTCTACCATTGGGTCCAGAACAGAAAAGCTGAGCTGGATGGGAGGGGAGTGGGACCACAGACCTGGGGCCAAGGCCTGAGGGGCATTGTGATACTGGGGGCTGGGTAGCCAGCCAACTGGCAGGCATGAGGCAGGTAGCGGCAGCCAAGTGGGACACTGAGGGTTAGAAAGATGGCAGGTGGGGAGCAAGTGGCAGAGGACTGACCAGGTCGAAAGCAGCCAACCAGAGGGAGCATCTGAACCAAGGTGTTCTTGATTTGTGATCTCTTAGCTCGGGAGCTAACCAGACAGCTAGGATTGTCAGAAGGATTGGAGGGTGGGGGAATGTGTGCTTGCTTGTTTGTTTTTTTAATGCCATCTTCCTTGCAAAAAAGCCTTTATTAGTCCTTTCCCCTTTATGTTCCTTATCAGGATGGTGAACTCTTTCTCTCCTTTAAAGTCCCATTAGTCCTTGTTCATGCCTCTTATGGCCTTCATCACTTTCTGATTTTGTGTTCTTGTTTCCAGGCATATCTTGGGCCAACCCGAGGCAGGATGGGGTGGATCTCTTGCATCTTTCCGGTCTACACTGGCCATGGTTAGATCCAGGGAAGGTGGCAGAGTGCTTTGCATCTGCTTTCCTAGCTGGAAAGGTCAAGGCCAGTGCTAGAGCGGGGAGGACTGTGCTCCTGGCCTTGTGGCTGGCTCCTGCCTGGTGCTTCCCTGGGTTGCCACGGTGACGAGATGCATCCTGGCACAGGGCTGCTAGCCTCAGCAGTTCTTGACCTCCAGCTGAGTTGAAACTGTGAGGATGCCTTTTCCAGCAGCTAGGAGCCTTCCCTCCCTGCCCCTTTGGTGCCTGTGCTGAAAACATGTACCTTCTGCTGACCTGGGTTTACCACCTCCTCTTGCCCAGCATCCTATTGCCAGAGCTTGTCTGTATAGACTCATGGTGGAGAGGATGCTTGGGGAAAAACAGGTGGTCTCCTAGTGCTTAGCTACTCGCTGCATCCTGTCTGCAGGGCTCCTTCCAGGGCCTTGCTTTCTCCTGGGTTTCAGCACTCAGGAGCTTATCTTTCTCTTGTGCTCAAGGGATGGGGAGGGTGGGGGACCATGAGGAGGCTGCTCCTACTTAGCCTCAGGCTGGGGGAGTACACCTGAGAGAATGAGACCTGACCTGTCTGCCTTGGCCCCCCCCCCCCCTTCCTCCCCTCAAGTCTGACTCAGCTCTTGCTTGACACAGATCTTAAGCCCTTGTCAGACTGGTCTCAGGGATGGCAGGTGATGTGGGCCATGGCCCAGCTGCCCCAGAAGGCAGGCCCTGCAGCCTTCTACTCTGGAAAACCCTGCAGGCAGGGCCAGCTGCAGCCTTTCCTGGCCACTGAGCTGTCTGCCTTCCCCTGGCAAAGACCTAAGGACGGCTCCACTAGGAGGTCGGCTGTTACCTGCTTTTGGGAAGCTCCTCTCCATCGCCCCCTTCCCATTCTTACCCTCACCTCTTCCCAGGAGACTGAGTTCTCACCTAACCCCCATGTGATCCTTTTCTTGGTTCCTTCTGTTAGCCTTTATTGAGCACCTATTGTGTGCCAGGCACTGACTGGCCTGAGCCTTGGGGCTTCTGAGATTAGTAAGGACAGCCCTGCTCTTATAGTGTGTTTGTGATACAATTCATACAGAGGGGCTCAAATGGGAGCTTTATTGGATCCAGGACAATTAGAAAGGGTCTTTCCTTATAGATGCTTTATGGGTAGAAGACACCCAAAGTCCCAGCTGAGCTGTTGCAGCCTCATCATAATAAGGATCTTTTATTGCCTTCTCCTGTAAGTTTTCTATGAAACCACATTCAAACAAAAGCTTAAGGACACAGACAGAGTCCTATTTTTTTTTAACTCGATGCATATAAAAATATATATCCTATAAAATGAAAGGCCCATCACCACACCCCTCCAATGGAAAGACTGCTGTGTATTCCCCCAGATTTTTTTAAAAATATATATTTTATTGATTTTTTACAGTGAGGAAGAGAGAGGGCTAGAGAGATAGAAACATTGATCAGCTGCCTCCTGCACACCCCCTACTGGGGATGTGCCCGCAACCACGGTACATGCCCTTGACCCGAATTGAACCTGGGACCCTAGTCTGCAGTCTGATGCTCTATCCACTGAGCCAAACCGGTTAGGGCTCCCCCAGATTTTTTACTCACAGGTGCTATAAACTTGGGTTCATATGGAGCTGCCTGTTTTCTTGCAAAGTATATAGCCTCCAGGGCCACCATCTGACCTCTGAGAGTTGCTCTAGCCATAGATCTCTGCCCAGAACAGAAATGGTGTCAAGTTCACAGTCCTCTTTGTACCCCTTACTTCCCAAGTTGCACCAAGTCAGCATCTATGGCCCTGTGTTGAAAGCCTTTGGCCAGGATTTCAGCTGCCTCCCACTCTCTTCCCCCTTGTGTCCAAAGCTCCTGTTCCCTGGTAAAGGACGACCATATGGGCAGTGGGGAAATCTCACCTAGATATAGAGGTCAGGGACCTCTGGGTTTTCCCACTCAATCTTCCTCCCTTTGGCCATATCTCTCAGTTCCTATGTTCCTGCCCCATCTCCTGGCTTCCAGAAACTGAGTCACAGAGACACCCAAACCTTCCAGGTTGACCAAAACGTGTTTTATGGGCTGGCATTCTATCAGCTCAGTGTGAACTACTAGTTTCTATATGCTGACCAGAAGCTTAACATTTCCATTATAAAAATTATAATCTAAATATAGTTGGAGAGAGATTCTTTTGAGACATGAGGGAGGGGAGAAGGTAATAAATGGTCTTTGTCATGACAAGGTTGACATGGTCCTTTAGTCCCCCAGTGGTGGCACAGATGTTTAGAATCAGAGCCAGTCAGCCAGGGTGGAGGAAACTAGAAAAGAAGAAAGCAGTCCTGTGGGGCCACTGTTTGATTCAGAAATGACTTCTGCTCACATTCCAGACTTGTGTTCAAATATTTATATAATCCTGACTTTGTCAATAAAGAGTGAAGACTGGTGTTTAGTAGGAAGCCAGTAGTAGGCCAGGGCAATGAGCACCCATCAGGCCTCTCGGGGTTCAGGTAGACCAGGGGTCCTCAAACTTTTTAAACAGGGGGCCAGTTCACTGTCCCTCAGACTGTTGGAGGGCCGGACTATAGTTTAAAAAAAAAACTATGAACAAATTCCTATGCACACTGCACATATCTTTTTTTGAAGTAAAAAAACAAAACGGGAACAAATACAATATTTGTATTTGCATGTGGCCCGCGGGCTGTAGTTTGAGGACCCCTGAGGTAGACTCATTGGCCTCACCTGGTCTTTTAATATATTTTTTTTTATTGATTTCAGAGAGGAAGGGAGAGAGAGAGAGAGAAACATCGATGATGAGAGAGAATCACTGATTGGCTGCCTCCTGCACGCCCCCTAATGGGGACCGCGCCGGCAACCCGGGCATGCGCCCTTGAGCGGAATCGAACCTGGGACCCTTCAGTCTGCAGGCCGCTGCTCTGTCCACTGACCCAAACCAGCTAGGGCCTCACCTGGGCTTTTTGGCCTGCACTTGCTATTCCAGCCTGACTCCAGGCCTTTGCTGCTTCTATACCTTCCACCTGGAATGCCTCCTTCTCCCTCACCCCCGCTTCAAGGCCCAGCTCACAATGTTTTACTTTCTCTGTGAAGCCTCATAGATGTGCTCATTCTCTCCTTTGCTTCTCCACAGCTTCTGAATCTCTTTTATGCCACTTCCTGCTTTGTTTGGTGGAGTAGTCATTCATTCATTCATTCAGTTAATTCTGAGTACCTTCGCTATGTAAGGTGTCGATGCCACTGTGAAGGAGAGCCAGGGCCCTGTCTTTGAGCTACTGACATTCTAATGGGAAACAGACAGAAAAATGAGGCAAAAAACCACAGCAGAATGGTGATAAACACTACATAGGAGAGAAGAGGTTGGGGGGAGAATGGGAGCATCCACGTTAGGTTGGCAGGGAAGGCCTTTGAGGAGGTACTCTTTAAGCCTTGAGACACACTTTAGATAATTACAGTGGCATCCTCATTTTCTCAGACCCCTGGAGTGCCTGGCAGAATCTTGAACACAGTGGGTGCTTAGGGATTGTGTTGACATGAATCTGGGCCATGACCCCTTTGTCTGGCCTCCGCACCCTGGGAGCCAGTAATCATCGCCCTCTCCTGCCTTAGAGCTCCCTAGCCCCACCTCCAGTTGTCATTTGACCGGGAAGAATTGGGTTACCTTAGGGGTGGGGTGGCAGGGTCCTGTGAACTTGGGTGTGGGCTAGCAGAGCTGCTCCCAGGATAAGCTCCAGAGCATCAGGAGCCAATGACCTCCAGACAGCCCAGAGGCTCTGCATGTGACTGGTCCTCCTACATCTGGATCCTCCATCAGCTTTATCTCCCCTGTCTCCACCATTATCCCAGAACTTGGAAGCTGCTTCTTCCTCTAGCAGCAGCAGAAGCCGAAGTGGGACAGGCTACTCACTCTATGTGGGGATGAGTGTAGGGCTTGCCCCAGCTTGCTCTCCCAGCCTGCTGGAGCCCGCTTTTTTCCAGAGCCCTTGTCACACAGGGTCAGAGCTGGAAGTGGCAGCGTAGAGATGATCTAGTCAAGCTCCCACCCACCCCTTTGGCAGATGGGTAAACGAGGCCTGGTGAGTCAGACTGTGAGCTTCCAATACAGGCTTACTTCGTTTTATTGCGCTTCTTAGCTATTTCCCTTTTTACAAGTTGAACAAAATCCGTCTATTTGCACCATTTTCCCAATAGGCTCAAATGATGGTTAACATTTCTTAGCAAGAAAGTATTTTTTTAATTAATGTATGTATAATTTTTTTAGACGAAATGCTATTGCACACTTTATAGACTACAGTGTAGTGTAAACAGAACTTCTATACACACCGGGAAGCCAAAATAAGTTTGTGTGACTTGCTTTATCATAATATTTGTCTTACTGCCGTGGTCTGGAACCGAACCCGCAGTTTCTCCAAGGTGTGCCTTTCCACATTCCTCTGCTCTAGTGTGCAGCAGTTCAATGTGCCTGCTTGTGTGTGGGGGGTGGGGGGTGGGGGGGTGAGGGGGAGGTGTGGGGATGCAGTTCTTTGAACAAAATTTATATGCATCATTTATTTATTTTTGAAAATGTGCCACAGAGTAATACATTACACGGGTTTCCTAAATGATGCATTCAAGTATTTTCAAAATCGTGAGTATGAACATAATATATCACAAAACCAAAATGGATCCCCGTGCATCATTTGTGTGGTTCATCCCTAGCCGAGAGAATGATGAGGCTCATCTGGTCAGAGACTTGTCGTACTCATCTGGGGTCCACAGTCCTGACTCTGGTCCATGCTTGTGTGAGACTGAGCCGTTTCCACTTTAACAGGCCCCCATGGGTGTTTGAGAGTCTCTGTCCTTAGGGTCTCACAGCATTTTTCTGCACAGAATCTTGTAGCTCTGTGTACGTGTTTTTGTGGTTGTGTTATTGCATGTGTGGTTTGCCTTGCAGTTTTGTGCAGGAGTGGTGAGCTTTTGGAGGACAAGGATCTTGTCTTAGCTGTCTTGGTGCTCCTCACGGAGTTTCGCACAAGTCTTTCCACGGGTAGGTGTGAATTGAGTCTTAAAACTGGAAGGGGCCCTGAATCCATCAGTTTAACCTCCTCATTTTATAGATGGAGGCCCAGATTTGGGGTCTCAGGAGATGACCTGCCCTAGGTGATAGGGGCTAAACCAGCCAGTCCTGGGCAGAGATGTCTGACCTTCATAGCTGAGTTGGGAGCTATCCTAGAGGCGAAGGGCACCTGTCCCTGAAAGGCCCGGGTGGGCAGTGTGGGTGGGAGCTGAAGCTCACGTGCCTTGGACCCTGGGATCTCTTGGTCTTTCAAGATGGTGTGGGGAGGGGTAGACTTGAGTGTGGCCCCTCCTCTGTGCCCACCAATCACTTTATCTGCTTCACATGGTAAGTGGGCTTCTCTGAAAGCCATTCACTATTTTCTTTGAAACAAGGGTTTTGCTGCTTAGAAAAGAACTCTCCTGGTGCTGGAGACCCTCCTTGTTTAGTTTGGGGGCCTGCCCTTGTGGTCCGGCTGGAGGGTGTGGATGTGCTGTGTGGGAGAACTAGGGGGCCCTGCCTTTCCTGGCCTCCATGCAGATGCCACCGCCAACTCCTAGAGGCTGCTCAGGCCCTATGAACTCCCTGCCCCGCTACCCACCACCACCTTCACCTCAGGCCCAGCCAAAATAAACAATCTGGGAAGAGGTGCCTGGGCTGTCCGAGGCCCTTCCACACAACCACCCCCAATGGCCTGCTAGAGGGTCAGGCAGAGCCAGCACCTTGGGCCATTTCCACCCTCTCTTCTTCTGAGGGGCTGGTGCCTTACATCTGGAACCTTCTCTGGGCACAGGGGAGGGGCATGGAACTTCCAGGGTTGGGTTCACTGCCTCTTGTTCCAGCAATCTGGATCCTGTTAACTTCCTGTGGGAGGTGAGGAGGCCTCACTTTTTTAAATTTGTTTTTCTTTTTTTACTTTATATTTCCCAGGAACTTCAAATAACTCAGGCTATACACAGAATAGACCTCAGTGATAAATGCTTGTGGATGGAAATGAAATTAGACCAAAAAGAGGCTCATTTATTGATTCATCTTAGAAATGCTTCCTGAGCATCTGCTAGACTAGCTTCCATACACTGAGCACTTACCACCTACCAGGCACTTGACACTCAGGAGAGGTGGTGTTTTGTGAATACTGCAGAGCCAGACTGCCACCTAGCCATGTGACCTTCGTATTAGGTGATTTAATGTATATAAAGGTCTTAACAGCGCCTGGCATATGATAAGAACTTAATAAGTGTTAGCCATAATTGTTAATGTTGTGGTTATTACCATAGTTTTCATCATAACCTTATAGGTAGTGACTGTTGTTGTCCCCATTTTCCAGATGAGGAAATTGAGGTTCTCAGGGGTTAAATAACATTCCCAAGTCATGCAAGTGGTAGGATATTATCTCAGGTCTGGAATCTGAGGCGTTGGCAGACCGACTACACTGCTTATCTCAGCCGTGGGTAAACTACGGCCCGCGGGCCGGATCTGGCCCGTTCGGCTGTTCTATCCGGCCCGTGGAGCCGAAAGAGCGGAGGGTTCTCTTGCTCTCCCCTCTGCTTCTTCACCAGCAGCAGTGTTAACATGTATTAGTTCACACAAACACTCCATCCATGCTTTTGTTCCGGCCCTCCGGTCCAGTTTAAGAACCCATTGTGGCCCTGGAGTCAAAAAGTTTGCCCACCCCTGGCTTATCTGGTTCTAGACTAGGGGTTGGGTATTCAGACGCCAACACTAACCAGACCAGGTGCTGCCTCGAGGAACTTACATCCTGGTGTAGAAGCCCACACATACTCACGGGCATCTGTGAGTGAATTTCCGGAGGTACCACGTGGGTTAGAGTCAAGCCAGGCTGGTGGGAGGCAGGGCAGGACTGCCAGCAATGCCCTGCTGCACACAGCAGTGGTCAGCAGTGTTGCCAGCTAGGCCTTCCCTCCCAGGCTGGAGGCAGAACTGGTTCTGTGCCTGTCACTGTGTGTGTTTGTGTGGGGGTTGTCACCTCCTCCCCCTACCTCCCCAACCCCGGTCAGGGAGTTCTTTTCACTGCCCTGGGGAAGTGGCATGCAGGACAGAAGCTGGGACAAGCACTGGGCTGGGAATGAGAGGATCTAAAACCACTCACTGGATTCCTGCTGCTGGATCCTCAGTATCCTCATCTGTAAGATGGGAGAAATAGTATTTGCCATGCAGGATTGTTGTAAGGGTTAACTGGAATTATGTCATTAAAAAATCTTTATAATACTAATTCTACTTACATGACTAGTAATAATCACTACCATTTTTGAGTTCCACTTTGTGCCTTACACACTTCTAGGCAGTTATTATATACTAGGGGCCCAGTGCACGAAATTCGTGCACTGGGTGTGTGGGGGGCAGTGTCCCTCAGCCCAGCCTGCCCCCTCTCACATACTGGGAGCCCTCAGGCGTTGACCCCCATCACCTTCCAATCGCAGGATCAGCCCCTTGCCCAGCCTGACGCCTGGGCCAGAGGCGTCAGGCCTGGGCAGGGGACCCTCATTTCCCCCCATCACTGGTTCTGCCCCCAGCCCAGGCCTGATGCCTCTGGCCCAGGCGTCAGGCCTGGGCAGGGGACCCCCAGGCCCCTCCGATTGCTGGCTTTGCCCCTTGCCCAGGCCTGACGCCTCCACCAGAGGTGTCAAGCTTGGACAGGGGACCCTCATCTCCCCCCGATCACTGGCTCTGGCCCCCGCCCAGGCCTGAGGCCTCGGCCAGAGGAGTTGACCCTCATCACCCTCCAATCACCAATCACCGGATCGGCCCCTTGACCTGGCCTGAGGCCTTCGGCAGAGGTGTCAGGCCTGGGCAGGGGACCCCCAGCTCCCTGCGGTTGCAGGCTCCACCCCTGCCCAGGCCTAACGCCACTGGCCTAGGCGTCCGGCCCGGGCAGCAGGGACCCGCAGCTGCAGCGGCCCCGCGATCGTGGGCTCCGCTTTAGGCCCAGGCAAGGGACCCCTAGCTCCTGGGACTGCCAGCTTCGACCGTGCCCAGCTCCCATCGCTGGTTCCACCCCTACTTCCTGCTCTCACTGGCCAGGGCAGCAAAGGCGCCTGATTCTCCGATCATGGCTGGGGGGCAGGGTAAAGGCGGCTCCAGGGCCGCCTTTGCCCTGCCCCCCAGCTCTTAGCTCCCCCCTGGGTTTCCGATCACTGTCAGTGGCAGGGGGCTTCTTCCTGCTTTCCCTTTCGCCTCCCTGCATTGTGCCTACATATGCAAATTAACTGCCATCTTGTTGGCAGTTAACTGCCAATCTTAGTTGGCAGTTAATTTGCATATAGCCCTGATTAGCCAATGAAAAGGGTATCGCCGTACGCCAATTACCATTTTTCTCTTTTATTAGTGTAGATTAGAGGCCTGGTGCACAAATTTGTGCACGGGTGGAGTCTGGCTGGCTCAGGCTGATGGGGCCTAGTTGGCAGGGGGAAGAACAGGGGCGGGGCTGACTGGAGGAGGGGTCATGGGCAGTTGGCTGGCCAGCCCCACCCCCTGGTCAAACTCCAGGTCAAGGGGACAATTTGCATATTAGTCTTTTATTATATAAGATAGGATAGTAATCTGTCTTTTTCTTTTTTAAATATATTTTTATTGATTTCAGAGAGGAAGGGAGAGGGAGAGAGAGATAGACACATCAATGATGAGAGAGAATCATTCATAGGCTGCCTCCTGCACACCCCCTACTGGGGATTAAGCCTCCAACCCAGGCATGTGCCCTTGACTGGAATCGAACCCAGGACCCTTCAGTCCTCAGGCTGACACTCTATCCCAGCCGTGGGCAAACTACTGTCCCCGGCCCGTTTGAAATGAATAAAACTATTGAAAAAAAAGACCGTACCCTTTTATGTAATGATGTTTACTTTGAATTTATATTAGTTCACACAAACACTCCATCCATGCTTTTGTTCCGGCCCTCCGGTCCAGTTTAAGAACCCATTGTGGCCCTCGAGTCAAAAAGTTTGCCCACCCCTGCTCTATCCACTGAACCAAACCAGCTAGGGCGATAGTAATGTGCCTTGTGTAATCATCACAATAGTCCTCCCAGATGGTATTATTGCTCCCACTTAATGGATGTGGAAACTGAGGTCCAGAGGCTCAGCAGTCTTGGAGTCACACCTGTGAGAGGTGGAGTTGAACGTCAGACCCAGATCCTTTCTGATTCAAAAGAAAGGAACACCTTTCTATGTTCCAAACCTTCTAAGTTCTGTCTCCCTCCCAGCTTCACCCCTCACTGGTAAGCTATTGGACCAGCCTCAGGAGGGTGTGGCTGTCAAGGAGCCAAGCTAAGTGTGGCACTCCTGCCAGGCCAGCCACCCAGGTCTGGTACTGGTGGGAGGCAGGGATGGAGGGATGGGCTTTACCTGCCCGTGGCCCCCGGTTGTGGTGGGAGCAGCAGGCTTTCCTCCCTGCCAGTCTGGCAAGTAAGTTTTTCTGCCTATGAGTCACACAGCACTGAGATGAGTCAGGTTTTTCCCTTCTTCTTGTCCAGAGCAGCTGGGGAGGGGGTGGAGGTTTTCTTAGGAAACAGGACCTCCCTCTCTCCTCTCTCGCACCATCCCCTTGCCTTGGAGCTGCACATCTTCTATCCATAAGCCTGTGGCTCAGCCCTGCAGGTAGAGTCCTTTGTGTCTTTACAGAAAAGGGCGTCTGGATGCTGGCCACACAGGCCTAAAAGATCAGGCCTTAGGCTGAGCAGAGTCAGCAGTAGAAGGGCCCTCCTTTGTAAAGAGAGTAAGGTGGCTAGGCTAGTCCAGGCTGTCTGGCTTCAAAGCCATGCTCTTGGCCTCTTGGTTTGTCTCCTTTCTGCAGAGAGGGGCCTAGACCCGTATCCTCTGGGCAGTGTAGCCAGGTTTCCCCAGGCACAGGTCCCCTGAGCTGGCTGCTTTTTGCCTTATGACCACCTGGCTGAGAGTCTTGAAAGGACTGTCCAGATGGCCAGCCTCAGGCAGGCCCTGGGTTCTCCCTGAGCAACCCCCTGCCAGGCCCTCTCAGAGGCCTAATTAAACGGTTGAAGCAGCCAGCTAGGCTGGGCAGCCTAGTTCCAGATCAGTATATCTTTGTCCTGGCCACATGTTAGAATCATCCAGGGAACCTTTACACCCTCTGATGCTCAGCCCGTAACCCAGAGCAATTAAGTTGGAATCCCCGGGGTGGGTGCCAGGCAACTGTGTTTTTTGATACACCACACTGTGCAGCCTCTTGAGAGCCTGCCCTCCTGGAGTAGACAGTCAAGTTGCAAGGACATCGCAATCCAAAGGGAACACACACATGTAACTGAGGCTGGTGTGGGATGATCACACCACCCAGGGGAGAGGTGTGTGTGGGCCCTGGCGGGAAGAGGGCTGTGTTCTGCATTCTAACAGATGGAGGGGGGACCGGGCAATGCTTGGGGAGGAAACCAGCGAGGCCACTGGCCTGACAGGGCTGTGATTCACAGGCTGTAAGAAGGAAGGGGAAGGAATGAGTCAGGCACAGCTGCCTGTAGGGCCAGAGCCTGGCTTTGGAGGATAATGAACATGCTCAAATGAGTTCTCTGTTGATCCACAGACCAAATGTGTGGGTCCTGAACTGTGCTGCATGGAGTGTGTGAGCCTTGAAAAGATGGGGTTCCAGATCTCAGGGATATCAGGCATGTGTGTGCACTTTGCACTTGACCAAGTCACTTCCCACAGAAGCCCTGGAGCATTTCAGTGTCTCTGTAAGGTGCAAATAAGAGTGACATTTGCGTTTGGCAGATGGGCTTGGAGAGCTTGAATGCCATGCCCTGGGTCACACAGCAGGAGTCAATGGAACCAAGTTCACCCCACTCAAGACACAGACCTGAAGGACAGTAACTGAGGGCCAGCTGCTGAGGTGTGGACTGTAAATCAACACGAGGACTGGGAGAATGTGGAGCCATGACCAGGGGAAAGGTTATGGGGTCTTTTCTCACTCCAGCACCAACGGTTCTGGGCAAACTTGCTGTCATGTTTGCTATGGAGGCAGAGGAATAGGTGCTCAGAACAATGAAGTGAGAGCCCAGTGGGACTTGCTGCTGGGAAGACCACGTGCGATTAGTTGGGAGGAGGGTGAATGAAATAACAGGAGGGAATAGGATCTTGAGTCTGGAGAAGAGCAAAATGTCAAACCTGTGAAAGCAGCTGTGACTCGTTCTGTTATTTCAGATAGTTTTAATTAAAAACTTCTTCTCTTCTACTCTCCTCAGTGGGGCTGATCCTCCTTAGGGCCTGCTAGTCTTCCTGAACACTTAGCCCCTTCGCCAGGTGCCAGCTGATGGATTCCAGGTCAAAATAGTAATGTTAATAATAACAATGGCAAACACTATTTCAATGATCGTAGCAAATGCCTCCTCTGTAGCAAGTATGGTGCTGGTGGTATGTGTGTCTTCAGAATGAGGAAACGAGAGCCAGGTGAGGCCTGGTGCACCTGGGTGTTAGGTTACTTGATTTATTATATATAATCTTCTTGATTCTATTAGTTAATTTAGTTTATGCATAGATATCTTCAATCCTCCACTTCCCTAAGAAGTAGGCTGTTACTACTCACTACTTCCTAGGAGAGGAGACTAGAAAGCTTAAGGTATTTACCCAAGGTCACTTATAATGACCTTTTATAATGAAGCTCATGTTTAAACCCAGCTCTGTCTGCCTCCAAAATCTGTTACTCTGTTCTGCTACCTGCTACATAACTAGTGCTCAGTGAAGAGTGACTATCAGACTATTAACTTTCTAACCATTTTTTCCTTCTAACAATGTAATAGGCTTCCTCATGACATAGTGAGTGTCTCCTCCCCAGAAGTGCCCACAGAGACCGAATTGCCCCTGCATGAGGGTGGTATGGGGTGGGAGGTTGTTCTCCATCACTGAGCCCCAAATCAGCCATCTGGAAGTGGTGTCTTGGGCCAGTGCCCCATGTCTATGTTCTGTCAGGCCCACAGGAGACCTGGGCACACAGGCCCAAGTGTCCCGGGAGGCTCTTAGAGTCTAGTCTTCCCTAGTGGGAACTGGAGGGTCAGACAGACTCAACTCCTCCCTTTTAGGTCATGGTGCGTGTGCGTGTTCTGCTTGCTGCTTTTCCCGCTGGTGTATTTGCCATCTCTGTGTCAATCACCTAACATTTTAATATTCTAGTTACAAGTCAGTTTTCACTAGCAATGGAGTGGTTTGATAGAATTTACCTCTCACTCTCAACACACACACACACACACACACACACACACACACACACACACACACGAAACAGGCCAGAGCTGTGGAGTTTGGTCACATCCCCTCTCAGAGCCTCCATTTCCTCATATGTAAAATGAAGGGGCTAGGGTAAATGACTCAGGGTCACTCCTGGCTTTAGGATTCTGCCATACTCTGGGGCACCTGCCCTGATGGGGGTAGCATATGTCTGAATGAGTGCTGTGATAGAGGGACAGAGTTCTGGGTGTCAGAAGTCAGGCTGTGTCCTTTGGCCTCCAGGCACCTGGCTGCCAGGCTGTTACTAGCCTAGATCTTCACTGTGGGGACCCTCCTCACAGCAGGCCTGTGGAAAACACAGTGGCAGCGATGACCTGTCTCCCTCTCCTCCCTGGAGTCCTGAGGTAGCAAGGGGAACTGGCTAGATACCAGAGACCTTTCTAGCAACCTCTAGAGTTCCTGGGGAGCTCCCGTTTTATTTATGAGCTGCCATCCTCCCTCTTCTGCCCCAGGAAAAGTGCTGACCCTGTGGTGTGCAGCTGCATGGGCAGCGGGCATCCATCAAGCCTGCTCTTGTCCCTGTCAAACTTAACCTCATTTAACCCCTGCATCCTCCTGCACTGTGAGGTAGAGATGAAGCGTTCTCTACAGCAGGAGTTTTCAAAGTTTCCAAACTCACAGCAACTTTATGAAAAGAAAAAAATATGATAACCTTTCATTCTTTTAATTGCATACTGGTAAGCATTATTGACTTGGCTTGATTGCTAATTACAATAGCTACTGTCTTTCAAACAATGAACAGAGTGGTCTGTGTAATCCTTACAGCAATCCATGAGGTGGGACTTACATCCTCTTTACAGACGGGAACACCGAAGCTTAGAATGATTAGGTCATGCACCCACATCCACCCTCATTCACACAGGTGGTCGAAGCAACCCCTGCCCAATCTATCTCTGAAGCCTAAGTATGTATCAGTGAGTATCCAGATTGGAGAGAGAGGCTATGCTAATGTGTCTCTTAACTCATAATTATCTGTGAAACTCCATGTAATCAAGGTTCCCTCTAGAGCTGGTAACCCTGGAACTGTTCACGTTCAGGCCAGGACTTTGTGGCACCTGGGAACAAACACAGCAGTGCATGATGAAGGTGGGGATATATCATCACAAGAAAGGAATGGGTGTATTTTTATTTTTATTCATATGAACTTAAAACAAGGAGAAGTGCAGGAATTTTCTAAACACTTGATGTTTGAACTCTCCCAGCAGCCTCCAAAAGGAGCTAGCTGTTGGTTGTATGGTCTGTTAGATGCCAGAGGATTTGGGGGTTCTGTTGGTAGTTGAGATGAGACATGCCCATTTTCAAGCAGGAAATAAAACAGGGACGGCTTGGTGAAGTCAGCTCAGGTCAAGGTAAGACTTGGTTAGTGCCCAGCCTGGCATACCCCATACCCCCTTTCACCCTGCCTGGCCACACACGCTGGGGCCTTGGGCAGGAAGCACAGGGCAGAGAGCAGATGAAGTCCCTGCTCCCCTCAGTAAATGTGTGCGTTGTGTGCAAGCACAGAGAAAGCGCACACTGTCTCCAAGGTTATGTGTGCCCCTTGTCCACACCCACAAACACCCAGGCAGGGGGCTGGCTAGGTCTACTTTTCTTGGCTGTACTTTCATCTCTCCAGTTGCCATGAAAGTTCCAGGTCCTCACTGGGTGTGGTTGCTGACATCCAACCCCTCATCCTCCACAGGTTTCTTCACTGTACACCTCAAGGACTGCTTTTATCCCTCTTGGACTCCACCTCCATCACCTCCTTTCTTCTTTCCTCTCTTCCCTACAGGGATTTCTTCCAAACAGCTCCATCTGGCCTCCCCCACCCCTGAGCTCCTCTCTCCAGCACTTCCCCCTTTTCCTAAACTGCCTGCTCACTTCATTCACTCTCTCATTCATTCAGCAAATAGTTCTTGAGTCCTGCTGCATGCTAGGCCCGGAGCCTGTCTCCAGGACCCCAGAGATGAACTAGGGGTGGTCCCAGCCTCAGGGGACAAACGAGATCATTGCCCAGAATTGCAGTTGCCCTGGACTGAGTGTCATCACAGAGCTGAGTACAGAGCTCCCAGAGAAACCTGGAGTCGAGTCCTTCAGCTGCCCTGGGCCACCTAGAACGCAACTGTGTGCCCCGTGAGGGGATGCAGTTTAGGAAGCCTGGCTTGTCACTTAGCAACTGGCTCCACCTCTTTCTCTCCCTGAACTCTGGAGATGGGCCAGAGGGAATGAATGGGGAAGAAGGGCCCACGCACTGTAAAGAGGCCCCAGCTGAGAGAAGCTGGGCCAGCACTTTTCCCTTTGAAGGTTACCTAGGCTCTGAGGGTCATTCTGGGCTAAGTCTAACTATAAATACCATGCTTCCTGAAGGGATTACCTGGGCTTCACTTCCTCTGGCTGTACTCTCCCCAGCGGGGCTGATCCTCCTTAGGGCCTGCTAGTCTTCCTGACCACTTAGCCCCTTCGCCAGGTGCCATGCTCAGCCACACCCTCCAGTCTTCTGCATTCCAGCTGAGACTACCAGGGTGGGAGGGGAAAAGGAGTGAATGGAGTCTGCATCTAGGCCAACAGGCTCATGCAGCCCAGGCTGTTGGGATGGGCAGGCCCTTGTCCTTGCCTTTTTTTCCCTGGAGCCTCATCTCTCACACCAGCTAGAGCAAGGCCAGACTTGTTACATAACCAGTACTCCTGGGGAGGACATTGTTGGCCCTGTCCCTGGAGTAGGGGCTTGGGGATGGAGCTTGGTAACTGAGTGTGAAAATAGAGCTTAGGGATTGTTGCAGGTATAAATAGGGCCGTCTCCTGGCTTGAGTGGATTTATTGTCATGGGAAATCTCTGGTTCCCTTGGCTGGTCTTAGAATTAGTGTCACATCTCAGTGGCTCAGTTGTGCCAGTCCCTGACACCACAATAAGGCTCTCTTGGGCCCGAGATCAAGAAGTGAAGGGAATGCTTGACTTCTCCCTCATGCACTTTTCCCCTGCTTCCCCTGTCTGCCCACTTCTGCTCTCAGTTGTAATTCCTCCACCATGCTCTCCACCCCATTCACGTTCACAGTGCCTGTGTCAGTTCCATTTTCAACTCGGCAGACAACTTGCTGAAAACCTGCACTGGACCAACTGTGCTGGAGGCCCTGGGCTATTCAGAGGGAAGCAGCCAGGGCCTGTCAATTTCTGTGGATTTTTGAGGATCCCCTCTTTGGTGTAGTCACTCTGAATTCAGCAGAGTGAATCAGGTATTGGGAGTACAGATACACACGCACACGCACACATGCACGCTCAGAGACGCACACCAGCTCTAGGCATGTTGCAAAGGCGTTTAGAGTTCTCTCTCCCACTCTTCTTTCAAGTGCCCTCCCTTGGGGTGGTATGGCCAGACACCATTCATTATCGAGGCCAAACCACAGCGTCTACCATCATTATCCTCCCCCAACCCAGACAGTGTGTCCTCTTGCTGTCTTGCCTCTTTATTCTCCAAATCTGCTCTCAGCAGCAACTTTGGAGGTGGTCTGTTGAACGACCTTACATGAACGTGTGGAAGAGCCTGCCATTTCCACTTCTGTCTTGCTGTGTTTTCAAGGTGCTTTTTGAATCAGAATCTTTACATACCACAGCCCCGCCCCTACAACTCCAGTTTAGTGAGTGTGAGTGGGCCCTGGAAGCTGCCTTCCTAATCAGCACTCCAGGAGATCCTCATGCAGGTGGTATTTTGGACAACCTTCAAGACCGCAGCTTTTGCCTCTACTCAGAACATACGTTCTCTGCTCAGTCACAAACATCTTTGCTGTTCCTTGCCCATCACAATCACAGAAGCTCACCATTTTCGTGGGTGTTTTGTGCCTCCCAGTACATTCTTGACTACAGAATGATCTTTTGTTTTTTAAATCTCTCTTTTGTCAACTTCATTAGGGATAAGAATCATTTCTGTTGCTCTGTCTTTGACCTGGAACTTATCTAGGACAGGTGAAGACTTACGTAGAAGCCACTAGATGCTCCTGCTGCTGAAACCAGCAGAGCCTGTCTGGCCCTGGACAGAGGCACTCAGAGCTGCCAGCAACGGAAATCTTAGAGGCTGTTGACCTTGAGCTTTCCGGATCCTCACCACCCTCAACCCCCCTCACTCGCTCTCCAAACTCGTCCTGCTTTTCCACCGGGACTTTATGTACCCTTTTTCCTTGTTAGCAACTTTCATTGTATTATTCTTATTAGTAACAAATGCATGTTGTAAAAAACTTGGAAAATATAAGCAATCCCCTCTACCCCCCTAAAACTTGTAACTGCCAATCAGATATAGCCAGTTAGCATTTCGGTATAAGTCCTTCCAGTCTTTTAATACATGATTTTATTTATTTATTTTTAGAAACAAAAGCTGGAGCACAAAGCTTTTTTTTTTTTTTTAATATATTTTATTGATTTTTTTACAGAGAGGAAGGGAGAGGGATAGAGAGTTAGAAACATCGATGAGAGAGAAACATCGATCAGCTGCCTCCTGCACACCTCCTGCTGGGGATGTGCCCGCAACCAAGGTACATGCCCTTGACCGGAATCAAACCTGGGACCTTTCAGTCCGCAGGCCAACGCTCTATCCACTGAGCCAAACCAGTTAGGGCACACAAAGCTTTTTACATAGTAACCTTTTTACATGGTATTCTGGACATCTCCTTATGTTACCCAGCATCCTTCCACCCCATCACAGATTTTTGCCAGGAATGTACAGGTTTTATTTAGCCTTTCTCTGGGTGTGTGCAGTTAGTTTGTTCCTAGCTTTCCCCTATTTAAAACTTCTGAGTTAAACAGCTTTGTAGATAAACCTTTGCCACACACTTGTGATTATTTTCTTAGAATACATTCTTAGAAACTAAATAGCTGAGCCAAAGGGATGTACATATTTTTTAAAAATATATTTTATTGATTTTTTACAGTGAGGAAGGGAGAGGGATAGAGAGTGAGAAACATCGATGAGAGAGAAACATCGACCAGCTGCCTCCTGCACACTCCCTACTGGGGATGTGCCTGCAACCAAGGTACATGCCCTTGACCAGAATCAAACCTGGGACCTTTCAGTCCCCAGGCCGACGCTCTATCCACTGAGCCAAACTGGTTAGGGCGGGATGTACATATTTTTAAAAAATACGTTTTTATTGATTTTTAGAGAAAGAGAGGGAGGAAGAGGGAGAAAGAGATAGAAACAACAATGATGTGAGTCATTGATTGATGGGCTGTCTCCTACACGCCCCCTACTGGGGATCAAGCCCACAACCCAGGCATGTGCCCTGACTGGGAATCAAACTGGTGACATCTTGGTTCATAGGTCAACGGTCAACCACTGAGCCACACCAGCCAGGCAGGATGTACATTTTAAA
Source organism: Myotis daubentonii (assembly GCF_963259705.1). NCBI lineage: Eukaryota > Metazoa > Chordata > Mammalia > Chiroptera > Vespertilionidae > Myotis > Myotis daubentonii. The sequence continues at coordinate 43,394,772 of NC_081852.1, forward strand.
GTTTTGGGGTATATACCAAATGCCCTCCAAAAAGTTTGTACCAATTTGTTCAACATATAAGAGTGTTCACATCCTTTCCAATGTCAATATTTTTTTTAACTCGCTAACTATAAAACATCGTTTTTTTTAACTAAATGAAATTTAAAATTATCAATTTGCTTTTATGTTTGGATAAAAAGCTTCCTTTTCTTTGTTTGTATCTCTGCCTAAGATTGTCAGCATCGTTGTGTAGGGATCCAGGCATTTTGGTATGTCTCTTTTACATGCTTGCCTTGGGCCTGGAGGACTTTGCTGGATATTTTTATGCTGTATTTGACTCACTGATGAAGAGCCAGCACCTGGCCCAGAGGTGCTGCGGCTGCCCCCTGCTGGCTGCAATATGCAATGCCAGCTGAGAAGGCATGACTGGGCTCTTGCTCTCTTTTCTTTCTTTTCTAAAAAGATTTTTAAATTGATTCTTAGAGAGAGAGGACATGAGGGGAGGGAGGGAGGAAGGGAGAGAGAGCGAGAGACAGAGAGAGAGAGACAGAGAGGAGAGGAGAGCATAATATCTATCGGCTGCCTCCTGCACACCCCCTACTGGGGATCGAGTCTAAAACCCATATGTGCCCTGACAGAGAATCGAACCTGCAATCCCCCTTTTCCCCCCATCCCGATGCACAGGATGCACACTGGCAAAGGCCTGCTGCCCTTTTCTTGGCATCAACCTCTCCCCCTTCCTGCCATCACCACCCCATTCTAATATTTTCTGATGCTTTCAGCCTAAAAAGACCAGAGTGCAGGATGAGGAACTTTTAAACCATTGTATCCTGGGTAGCAGCAGATGCTGTAATTCTTGGAGAGGCATTGTGTCCATCCATGGGTGAGAAGTGCGTCTATGACAGGAAAGGGTGCTGCTGTTGATGTGGAGGGGAGGGGACCCTGAAGGCCAGATATTCGAGCAAAGCATCCTAAGGTATCCATGGCCTCCTGGGATGATGACTTTGAAAGGTGACTCCCACGGGGCTGTGTTTATTTAAAAGAGAGAGCGCGATGCATGCATAATACACAGTACGCTTCTGGTGTCCTGGAGTCATCAGTCCAGCAACATAATTGTTAGGAACAGAACCAAACTGTGACCATTAAAGGGGGTGGGATCTAAGAAGGAAGAACAGATGCCCCAAAGCCTAGTGTCTTCTTTAGAAAGCATATTTCTTAGAATTCGCTGCTTTTTTTTTTTTTTTTGAGGTGTAGTGGTAAGATTTATTGGAGCTTGAGCAAACAAAAAGGACTGTCTCCAGGTGCCTGGTGTTTCACGCATGACCAGGTGGCTCAGCTTCGTCTCACTGTGGAAGAAGAGAACTGGGTGCCCTTGACCTCACAGCGCCGACAAGCTTTCTAAACCCTCAGCAGATCAGGAGTGGCTCATTAGCTGGATTTAACCTCTTTCCATAGGAGCAGCAGATAGACATAGATGGAAACCAGTAAGAAGTGACCTCTGGCACAGAGGAAGGAAGCGATACAAGTCAACTCAAGAAGTTAAAAAGCCCCCCAGGTTCGGGTCATTGAGTGGAGAGGCAGACATACCACCCAGAGGTCCCTGAAGGTGTCACTGAACAAAGACTGAATCCTGCTGGATCAAAACTCTTGTTAGGGAGTCATCAATATGAAAGGACCAAAGAGAGAAGGAGTCATAAATCATGAAGAAGGATCCAGGCAGAAACACCTTTGGGCCAAACATCCCCCCCCCCCCAAAAAAAGAAAAAATACGTGGACAAAACTAATCTTCTGTTTCACCAGTGCCTCTTCTCTGTCTTTTACACTTAAACCTTTGATTTGATCTGGCTTTGATTTTTATGGTTGGTGTGAGGTAGGGATCTTGTTTAATGTGCTCCTATATGGAGACCCTTAGTCCCAACACCACCAATAGTCCATGTTAAGAAAACTCATGTTTTTCCTCTGCTGCTCACACAGAATACTTCTGATGCTAGTTTTTGTGGGTGTTTTTCCACACCAAGCAATTCTCCAATTCTCTGTGGCTACCAACTGGTGTCCTACAATTCTCAATTCTCTTACTATCCAGAATTAGCACAGACCCCACAGGTGAAGGGCTCAGTCCCCCCCACTTCAGGTTGCCCACAACTTCTTTTCAACTTGGCTACAAATTGGAAGTTCCCATAACCCCTTCCTTTGGTTTGATAATTTGCTAGAGCGACTTTCAGAACCCAGGAAAACAGTTTTCTTACTGTTGTCAATTTATTACAAAGGGTATTTTAAAGGATACAAATGAACAGCCAGGTAAAGAGATGCAGAGGGTGAGGTTTGGAAGGGTCTCCAGCATAGGAACTTCTGGTCCCTGGTCTAGGGGTGGGCCACCCTCCCATCACATGGATGTGTTCACTAACATGGAAGCTCTCCAAAGCCCATACTTCGGGGATTTTTATGGAGGCTTCACCACTTAGGCGCCACCAATTATTAACTCAATTTACACCCCCTCTCCCTGCTCCAGAGAATGGAAGGCATGGCTGAAAATTCCAAGTTTATCATGGCTTGATCTTTCTGGTGACCAGCCCTCATCTAGGATCCCACCAAGAGTTTCCTCATTAAAACAAAAGACACTTATCTGGCCGGTGTGCTCAATGGTTGAGCATTGACCCATGAACCAGGAGGTCATGGTTCAATTCCTGGTCAGGGCACATGCCCAGATTATGGGCTGGATCCCCAGTAGGGGCCATGCAGGAGGTGCCGATCGATGATTCTCTCTCATCATTGATGTTACTCTCTCTCTCTCCCTTTCCCTGCCTCTATCCAAAATCAATTAAAAAAAAAAAAAAGACACTGTGTCACCTAGGAAATTCCAAGCAATTTAGGAGGCCTGTATCAGACATTCCTATCACTCAGGAAATTATGAGGGTTTTAGGAATTCAGTGTCAGGAACCGGGTCAAAGACAAAATACTAACAGGAATGGGGGGCAGAGCCAATATATATATTTCTAATATTATTTCACATCTATCACAAACACACACATGCATACATATGCCCTATCTTCAATGTTCCTTCTTACTTGAAGCATATTTCTGTATATGCCTGGTCTATTTCTGGGCTCTCTATTGCATTCCACTGGCCCATTTATTCTTGTTCCAGTGCTACACTCACTGTAGCTTTACAATTACTGTCAATAATTATAGTGCAAGTTTTCCCACCTTATTTTTCTCTAAGAGTATCATTGTTCTGTATAAATTTTAGAATCAGCTTGCCAAGTTCCTTGAAAAAACAACACCTCCTCCCAGTTAGGAATTTTATTGGAATCTCATTAATATATAGATCAATTTGGAGGAAAATGGGACATCTTTATGATCTTGTTGCATATTGCTTCATCCCCATTCTTCCTATTGTATCCTCCTGGAAATACTGTTTTAAAAATGTCAGAGCCCTGGCCAGTTTCATTCAGTGGATAGAGCATTGGCCTGTAGACTGAAGGGTCCTGGGTTCGATTCTGATTAAGGGCACATGCCCAGGTTTCGGGCTCAATCCCCAGTAGGGGCGTGCAGGAGGCAGCCAATCAATGATTCCCTCATCATTGACATTTCTATCTCTCTCTCCCTCTCCCTTCCTCTCTGAAATCAATAAAAAAAAAAAAATATATATATATATATATATATATATATATATATATATATATATATATTAAAAACAACAACAAAGAAAGTATTGTTTTTTGTTTGTTTTTTTTTTAAAAAGACCATCTGCCCTGGTGGGGTGGCTCAGTTGGTTGGAGCATCATCCTGTACACCAAAAGGTGTGGGTTTGATCCCCAATCAGGGTGAATGTGGGAGACAACCGATCAATGTTTTCCTCTCTCCCTCTCCCTTTCTCTCTCTCTCTCCCCTCTCTTCTCTCTCTCTTCTCCTTCCTCTCTCACTAAAAGACAATTTAATTGGGTGAGGATTAAAAAAGAAAGTTTCAGTTACTATATTTTTCATTTCTAGAAGTCTATATGGTTCTTTTAATTCCTGCTTGGTCATTCTTTATAATCTCCTTTTCCCTGTTCATATTTTCAAGAGTCTCTTATTTCTTAATCTCAGTATTTCATAATCTGTGTTTGATAAATCCCATATCTGAAATTTTTTTAGTGTGATTCTTCTGTTTGCTATTTGTGCTGGCTCTGTCTCATATTGCCTTGTTTCCTTGTATGTTTTGATTTTTTAAAAAACCCCAATAAACTGTGACCTTATTATTTCTTTTCCTTGGAACTTTATCTCTGGAATTATTTGAGGCCTGGTTTGAGGCTGTTTTTCTACAAAGAAGATTTGCATTTCTTTCTGCTAACCCAGGGACACTTTAAATTAAAAGTCTGGTCAAGAGTTTTCTGCCTGCAAAGGTATCTGCAAACCGACCTTTGTGGATTCAGTCTAACCTGAGGTGAAACCCTCACTCTGTCACTGACTGTGTGACCTCGGGCAAGTCATTTAATCTCTCCGCCTGTCCCATCATCTGTGAAATAGCAATAACACCTGCCACCTGAGGCAATAGCAAGGATGAAATGGGATAATGTACATAAAGTGCTTACATGGGGTTCTTTCACACAGTTGGTAGACAGTGAAAATCATTCTCTTCCCCTGAAGAGCCCCCCTTTCCTGCCCTGGCCAGTGGGGATAGCCTAGTGGTAGCCCCCAGCTCTAGTCCAGTCTCTCTCATGCAGGATCTGACTTAGAGTGGGAGACAAGTACTTTATTAATCCTCACCTGAGGACATTTTTCTTTTGATTTTTAGAGAGTGGAAGGGAGAACGAGAAAGAGAGACAGACAGAGAGAAACATTGATGTGAGAGAGATACATCGATTGTTGCCTTCGCACATGCCCCGATCAGGGCTGGGGGTCGAGCCACACCTGAGGTACATGCCTTTGACTGGAGTTGAACCCAAGACCCTTCGGTCCCCAGCCAGCGCTCTTTCCACTGAGCCAAACCGGCTAGGTCGGGAGCCAAGTACTTTAGACTTCGCTCTTGTGGCTACTTCTGCCTTTAGCTTTGGGATGACAGCCTCCGAAAGCCTGTGAGAGGTGCTCCTGCTCAGCCCTGACTGTGATCGGGAGTTGTCTGGGAGGCCAGTTGGGGCCAAGTGACAAGAAAAACGACATGTAACAGAATTGCTTCTTCAAATGCTGCAGGATTCTTGGGTTCATTGGTTATGATTATGTTAAAAAATATTCTTTGTAACTATATGGTGGAACATGAATAACAAGTCATTAAAATTGTTTATAATTTAAATCATGGGAGTATACTAGGTGTACTGGTTAATAATATCGGATTTTGTAATCAAAGAAAACACGATAATTTCAAGAGAAACATCCAAAGTGCTTTATTCGAAGTAATGTCCATCGCTAGCTACACATTTCCCCATCTTTCAGGTAATTTGTGGATACCGTCCTAATAGAACTTTTCTTGTTTGAGGCAAACCATTCAGAGATCAAATTTTCCACTTCTTGGTATGTTTTGAAGTGCCGCTCAGAAAGTACGTGTGCCATCGATCGGAATGTAATCTGAAGGAGCAAGGTCCGATGAATACGGTGGGTGGGTTAATACTTCCCAGGCAGGATCTTTTAATGTGTCTTTAACTGGTTTTGAAGTGTGTGATGGTGCGTCATCATGAAGCAAAATTACTTTGCAGTGTCTTCTGGAACATTCTTTTCCTTTCACAATCAAAGTGTGGTTCAAATTAATTATTTGTTGTCAGTAGTGATCAGTATTAACGGTTTCACCTGGTTTTAGAAGCTCATAATACACCACACCTTCCTGATCCCACCAAACGCAGAGCATTGTCTTCTTTCTAAAGCAATTTGGCCTTGCAGTCGATGTTGATGGTTGACCTGGATCAACCCATGATTTTGTGCATTTGAGATTCTCAAAATAAATCCACTTTTCATCGCCAGTCACAGTTCGAAAAGTCTTTCTTTCGTGCAGTTGAAGCAACATTTTACTGATGACTTTTCGGTTTTTCATTTATTTGTCTTTCGTTCAATTGATGTGGCACCCATTTTCCTTCCTTTAAAATCTTTCCCATTGCTTGTAAATGATCAGCAATTGTTTGCTGAGCAACGTTTAATCTTTCTGCAAGTTGTTTTTGAGTTTGACATGCATCTTCATCCAATAATGCTTGTAATTGTTGGTCTTCAAACTTTTTCGGTTGACCTGGACATTCTTTGTCTTTCACATCGAAATCATTACTCTTAAAGCACTTAAACCAGCGTTCACAAGTATCTTGAGATGGAGCATGGTCACCATAAGCTTCCCGAAGTATTCAGCAGCACTTTTCTTCAAGATAAAGTAATGAATTATAACTTCCCGCAAGTGCTCTTTTTTTGGCACGAAATTCGACATTTTTAAGTGTAAAAATATCTATGATGTTAACACCTTCAGCAAATTTGACATATGAAGTTTTGAAGCTTGTTGTTAATACAACAAAATAGCATATATATAAAATCTCATGTATATCAATATATGTGTAACTCCATCTAGTGAAAAAAATCCGCATTATTAACTGGTACAACTGGTACATTGACAGTAATATAAATGTGAAATAAACAGGAAGTTGTATATTGCCAAGAGAACATTTTAAATCCTATGTATAACAAAGAATATAAAATGTTTAATAATATGAACTCAACTATATTGAGAAAAATGGAGAAAAGGAAGCTGGATGGAAATATGTCATGTCTGAATGGTGGACTTCTTGAGGAACCTTTTTCTGCAATGGCAGAAGGGAGTAGGCGTGGTCGAAGCGTGGCCTTGGAGTCAGAATGTCTTGTGTTAAATTGGTACCTGCGTGGCCTTAGACAAACAACAGCCTCTCTGGGTGTTAGTTTCCTCGCCGTTGGGTTATTTTGAGGATCAAGTGAATAATGGGTCTAAAGCAGCGGTCACCAACCTTTCGTGCCTCACAGACCACCAGTGGTCCGCGGACCACCAGCTGGCGACCGCTGGTCTAAAGTGCCTAGCCGTCGGTCTGGCACAAGCTGGCTCCATGAATGGTGGCAGTTATTATTTTTACACATCTGTATTCTTTCTAGATTTAAAAAATACTGAACATGTACTACTTTATAATTAGTTACATAACAGCAGTAACAACAATAAGAACAGTATATGCTTGCTGATAGAAGTACTTTACGTCCCCAGGTTGGGTGTGTGCAGTTTCCAGACTCTTCCCTGACTCCAAGGATAGGTCCAAAGACTAAATACTTAGGAGCCACTGCAATGGGGTAGGGTGGGCTGGGCAGTGGGTCCTGGTCCTGGCCTGGGCATGAGGGGGCTGGGCAGCCCTGGCTTTAGAGGTGCTGAGCCTCCCTCTCTGTCCTGCCTAGGACGCAATGAGCCCCTGAAGAAGGAGCGGCTGAAGTGGAAGAGCGACTACCCCATGACGGACGGGCAGCTGCGGAGCAAGCGGGATGAGTTCTGGGACACAGCACCTGCCTTCGAGGGCCGCAAGGAGATCTGGGACGCCCTCAAGGCTGCCGCCTATGCGGCAGAGGCCAATGACCATGAGCTGGCTCAGGCCATCCTGGATGGAGCCAGCATCACCCTGCCACATGGTGAGCAGCAGGGTTGGGGCTTGGTCCCCGCTGGAGGCGGGGCCATCATTGCTGTTTATGGTGGAGGAGAGTCTGTGGTCAGCTGCACTAGGAGTTGCTATCCAAGCTGGTGGGTGGCGGGTGTGGCTATCCACTTGTTCATTCAGCAGTCCTATGAGCAGGACCAGGAGTGAGGGCACAAAGAAAAATGAGACACAGTCCCTGTTTGCCCAGTGAGGGAGTGGAAAGGCACCACAAACCTCAAAGCAGTGTGATGAGAGCAGGCTAAGGGTTACTCAGGTGCTTTGAGATCCCAGAACACCTAAGGGACCAACCTTCTGTTGGGTACTTACGTGCTGAGCACTGAACTAGATATCTCATTTACATCCATAACAGCCTGTGGGACTGTGTAAAGAGGGGGTAATGGTAGAACTCTATAGAGTCTTAGACCTAGGTTTAACATGAGTGTTCCCCTGCTTTGTGACCTTGAGCTAGGAGCTTCTCGAATTTAAAGCCTCAGTGACTTTAATGGGGATATCTACTTCATAGGCCAGTTGTTAGGACTCAGTGAGCTACCCTAACATCATTTAGTATAGTCCTAGCACTTAGTAGGTGCTCAGGGCATAGTAAATATATTTCTACATGCAGTACATTGTACAAGCAAGGAAATTGAGGCTCATTAGGTATAACACCCCACACCACCCAAGTCAAGACATGAAGAGCAGGGCCTGTGCTATTTCATTCATTCTTATAAACCCAGCACATATGCTCAGCAATGTTGTTGAATAAACAAATGGAAAATTAAATAATTTGCCAGGGTTGTACAAACCAGTATCTGGTAGAGACAGAATGCCAGCCCAGGTCTTCCTGACTCTACCTGGAGCTCCTCCAAGCTCACCCAGGAACACATGACTGAAGGGCGGGCTTGGGACTGTGGGTGGCCATGACAGGTGTAGTAGTCTGCTTGGCCTGCTATAACAAAATACCACAGACTGGATGGCTTATTAAACAACAAATTTATTTCTCACAGTTCTTGAGGCTGGGAAGCTCAAGACCAAGCTGCCAGCTGGAATCAGTTTTAGGCAAGAGCTCTCTCCCTGGCTGGTAGACGGCCGCCTGCTTGCATTGTCCTTACATGGTAGAGAGAGGGCGGGAGCATTCTTGTGTCTCTTATAATGACACTAATTCTGCCAGATCAGGATCCCACCCAAATGATCTCATTTCACTTTAATTACTCTCATATAGGCCCCTATTTCCAAATACATTGGGTTTAGAACTTTAACTTAGGGATTTTTGGTGGGGATATAATTCAGCCCCCAAGCTGACTCTGATAGCCCTGTCTTTCCCACAGGCACTCTCTGTGAATGCTACGATGAGCTGGGCAATCGCTACCAGCTGCCCATCTACTGCCTGTCGCCACCCGTGAACCTGCTGCTGGAACACACTGAGGAGGAGAGTGTGGAGCCCCCAGAGCCCACACCCAGCGTCCGTCGTGAGTTCCCGCTGAAGGTGCGCCTCTCCACGGGCAAGGACGTGAGGCTCAGCGCCAGCCTGCCCGACACAGTGGGGCAGCTCAAGAGGCAGCTGCACGCCCAGGAGGGCATCGAGCCGTCCTGGCAGCGATGGTTCTTCTCTGGGAAGCTGCTCACAGACCGCACGCGGCTCCAGGAAACCAAGATCCAGAAAGATTTTGTCATCCAGGTCATCATCAACCAGCCCCCACCACCCCAGGACTGAGGAGCCTACGGACCCCTGGGCAGAGAGGCCAGGGAGGGCCTCTGCGGGGCTGAGAGGCCCCCGGGCTGGAGCACCAGGCCCCTCCCTGCTGCTGCCTTCAAGTGCTGATGTTTCTTCAGGGGTGCCTCCCTGCTGTTTGGCTGCTGGGCGAGCCGTAAAGGGACCCTGCCTCCCAGGGCCACCGTGGGCCACCAGTGCCCAGCACCCAGGAAGCAGTGCTGCCACACAGGCCTTGCCAACCTTGTCAGAGAAAAGGAAAACTGGGGCCCCCCACCCTGCCTGTCTCCCACCGCAGGTTCGAGCCATGAGGGCCAGCTGGAGGCCCCTGAAGCCCAGATCTGTCATCTGGTGCTTCTAGCTGTGCTCACTCGGTTTTCTGCTCAGGGTCTGAAGCAGCTGCTGTCTCCCTCCCCTCCCCCTACCCCCTGACTCTGCCCTGGGCACAATGCCAGTGCCCTGGAGGGGAGGGGACTGCTCATGAGCCCCAGGAGCTGGGAGCCTGAGGCCAACCTTTGCCTCTCCCTGCCCCCAGCACAATTGGCAGAGATGAGGCGGTTGGCTGGACAGCTGGGCTGCTGTGGCAGGGGTCTGCCCAGGGCCATCTCCTGGCTGTAACCCAAACATGGGGTGCCTGCAGCCAGTCATGGCCCCACAGCAGGTCCCTGTGTACAGACATACCTGCATATTTATCAATAAAGCCTTTTGCTCCTTCCTTCTCTCTTGCCTGGCTATGACTTTGGGTTCCCCTGCAGCTCTGTGGAGCCTGGGAACCGGTTCTGGTGTGGGAGAAGGTGGGTGCCCGGCCTCCCAGCTGCTCTGGGTGCAGCAGAGAGTACAATGGAGCAAGCTTTGAACACTAGTGTCTGGGCCCTGTGTTCTTAGGGGTCTTCAGGAAAAGCCACTTAACCTCTGAATCCACTTTGCTTGTCTTTCAAGTGGATGTGATACCACCTGCCCTGTCTCCTCCCTCAGTTGCTGGGAGGAGTAAATGGGCTAACAGATGTGAAGAAGGCGGCATCTCAGGAAGGCGGTGTCAGTTACCTGCTGGTCTGTTCCTGCAGCAGGCGGGTGCTGGCTTCTGGCTCCAGCCCCTGAGCCAGACCCTCAGGACTAAGGTGTGTGCAGATCCTGGAGACACTGCTCACTTGCTGACGTTAAAGCAAATTTCAGACAAACTTAGAGCATGTGTTGGCTTGCCAGCAAGGGGACCAGAGGACAAAAGGGAGCTGTTCCTGTGCTTCCCTGGGGGAAAGTGTGCATGTAAGCAGAGAGGGCAGTCTCGGAGAAGGTGGTCTCGCCAAGGACAGGCCACGCGAACGTTACAGAACCGCAGAGCGCGGTGTCCATGGTTCACTGGCAGTTAAACGGGGCTGAGCAAGTACAGGCCTGCTGCTTCTCCAGTTGGGAGTATTTTTCTTTCTCAGTAAGCATGGCTGTCCCCAGTCAGGGAGGCCTGACAGGGAAACAGGAGAAAAGGACGATCAGTCCGAGCTGGTGTCGTCATCTGAGCTTGGCAATGTACTCTGGCCCTTCCACTGGCTTCCTGAGACTCCTATTGAAGGAAGACCCAATACCTCCTGCAGAGGCCCCTGAAACAGACAGGTCAGGAAGAAGGGACATAAAGCCAAATGCAGGGGTGCTCTGCTAGAGGGCGCTGTGGGACCCCAGAGACGCAAAGGCCTGCATGAACTGTGCACAAAGCGGGAGGCAGCCGCCCTGACCCCCACCAGCCACCGGGCACTTCAGCTGGGAGGGAGCACCTGCCCCTTCCCAGAGCCAGCAGGGCCTGTATACAGGACAGCCCAGGACACGGGACTGTCTTGGGTCCCCACTTTGGCTTTCAGGCCCCCTGATTAGCCCTGGCTGGGCACAGTTTTCAGGCGTCCAGCAGGTGGCACTGCCATCAGGGCTAGAGGCAGCCAGTGGGTCCTTCCTGCAGCCCAGCTGCCCTGGCTTAGGACCAGCTGGGCCTAAGCACTCATGGCAAAAGCTGGGCAGGTTCCTTCCTGCAGCCCCTGCTCTCCGGGTGCTGTGCCCTCCGGCTCTAATAGGCCAGGGGATGTGGGGGGCAACTGTCCTTGCCTCTCCCCTGTTCTCTCCGGCTACCCGGGGTGAAGGTGACGGGGGCCGGGGGGGCGGGGGGGGGGCAGGTGGAGAATTGAGCTGGTGAGCTCATGGCAAAGGCGCCCAGCAAAGGGGGGGGGGTGCCCTGGTCTATAAAGCCCCCGTGGCTCTTTGGCCTGCAGAAGCGGGCATGGACAGCACCATGGCGGGCTCCGAGGCGCTACAGAGTGCCACAGCGCTTATTGAGGAGCGGCTGGCACAGGAGGAGGAGAATGAGGTATGGGCAGAGGTGTGGGTGCCCAGGGGGGTTCTGAGGAGATCCAGCTCTGATGTCAAGGGAAGAGGCTGGCTGCCATGCCTGTGGTGGAAGGAGGACAGGTGTCCCTAGGGCTCCATTCCAGCCACAGGGTCTCCTGGTGGAGAGGGCTGGTGGTGGGAGACTGAGGCCTCAGCCCTAAGAACTGAGGGACAGTGGGTGAGTGAGCCAAGCTGGGCTCCCCGAGATGCTGCCCATGCACCTGGGCCTTGAGATAAGCCGGGCTGCACAGAATGAGACAGCTAGGAAGCTGCCTGGGGGTGTGGGAATGTGGGCCCCTGAGATCCCCCAGTTTCTGGGTGGGAGACAGACAGGAGGAACTCCAGGTTTGGTCGCTGAAGAAGAACAAAGACGGAGCAGAAGGAGAAAGGAAGCATGGGTTTCCCCAGGACCGCCAGCCACACGTGGCGAGGCCGTGGGAGCATGGGGCTCTGGGCAACTGCATTTTCTCTGGAATAAAGAAATGGGGGAGGAGCGTGCCAGCTTGTCCTGCTTTTCACTTTATTTAAACTAGACCTAGAGTCTGCTCTGCTAAATGCAGAAGTGCTGTGAGGACTGAGAGGAACTGTAAGGCCAGTCCCTGCCTCCTTTTTACCAACCTGCATTCCTTTAAGCCAGCGGTTCTCAACCTGTGGGTCGAGACCCCTTTGGGGGTCAAAGGACCCTTTCACAGGGGTTGCCTAAGACCATCGGGAAACACATATATAATTACATATTGTTTTTGTGATTAATCACTATGCTTTAATTATGTTCAATTTGTAGCAATGAAAATACATCCTGCATATCAGATATTTACATTACGATTCATAACAGTAGCAACATTACAGTTATGAAGTAGCAACGAAAATAATTTTACGGTTGGGGGCCACCACAACATGAGGAACTGTATTAAAGGGTTGTGGCATTAGGAAAGTTGAGAACCACTGCTTTAAGCCAACACCTGTCAGGTGCATAGTCTACTAAGAAAGCAGAGTGAGGGAGAGGTGGAATAGAGGTGTTAAATCAGAAAGAAGTGAAGGAGCACAAAGGGTGGATAGGTCATTCCAACTGTGGGCCCTCAAGGACTTCTCTGTGGACAGAATGGCATTTGAGCTGGGCCTTCAAGAATGGTGAGTGGAGATCAGGGTATTCCAGGCTGAGGAAAAGACAGGCACTAAAGTTTAGATCAGTGAAAGCATGACTGTTATTAGAAATTCTGGTAGCAGGGGCTAAGGCTGGGAAGGGAAGCAGGACGAAAACCAGAGAGGGACATGTGAAAGATACGTATTCTGTGGGCAATGGGGAGCCACTAAACGTTGTTGAGTGAGAGAGGGTGGTGCCATCTGACCTATTTTAGGAAGGCAACTCTGAAAGCCCTAAGAAGGACTTGTTGGAGGAGGGAAGACTGGCCCTAACAGGAATGGGAGGGAGAAGACAAGTCAGCTTAGAGGTAGACTCCATTCAAAAAAAGAAGAGTGACGAATGGGGTGAGGATGAGGGAAGGATCAGGACACCAGTGGAAGAAGAGATGAGGCCTAGGGAAGGGAAGGCAGTCTTGTAAGTGAAGAGTTTGGACCACGCCTGCTGAGTCTTGGCTTGGGCATCCCTGGAAGTCCAGTATGCCATTTCTCACTCCTCCAAGGGCTTGTCCATCAGCGCCAGGCAGGTGAATCATGCCACTGTGCCGTTTTTGGAATGCTGGATGCAGAGGCATTAATCAAAGGGACATGGAGCAGTCCTCGTCCATTCATTCATACGACAAATATAGCAGCAGGGCCCTCAGGACACTGGGTGCCCGCAGAGCCAGCCTTCCCTGGAGTCTAGTAGCTTAGCAAACGCCGGCTACTAGGCTAAGTATTGTACAGGCATTCTCCCATTCAATCTGCACAGCCATCTCTGAAGTAAAGTGGGAGTTTTGTGGTGCTTCACCCACTAGCATCCAATGCAATAGCATTTATTGAGCTCCTGCTGCATGCCAGCCCACACAGACTGATCTTAAGCTAGGGGCCATAGAGTCTGGGTAAGACATGGATGAACATTAGCGTCCCCAGTTGTTCCCACCAGCCCCAAGCCCAGCAGGGTCCTCAGAGGAGAGCCTCTGACCAGTCTGTGTCCCCTTCTTGGGGTGGGAAGGGAAAAAGGACCGGGAGACCAGCCCAGGGAATGAGGCTCCGTTGTGGGACACTTACTGGGTCAGGTCATCACTGAGGACTGAAGGGTGGACAGAGATGCTGAGCCCACCTGCAACCATCCATTCACTCGTTCATTCATTTCTTCTCTAAACCAGGAATGGGGAATGTCTGGCCCACGGGCCATATACGGCCCATGAAATCATTTGGTCTGGCTCTGCCAAGGCATTAGGAGTGAGTTAATTAAATGTTTGGCCAAATAGAGCAGGCTAATTTTTTTTTTAATTTTTTTTTTTTTTAGAGAGAGGAAGGGAGAGGGATAGAGAGTTAGAAACATCGATGAGAGAGAAATATCGATCATCTGCCTCCTGCACACTCCCTATTGGGGATGTGCCTGCAACCAAGGTACATGCCCTTGACTGGTATCGAACCTGGGACCCTTCAATCCTCAGGCCGAGGTTCTATCCACTGAGCCAAACCAGTCAGGGCAAGCAGGCTAATTTTTAAGTTGATAATTTTGTGTGGCCCACAAATGATATCATAAATATCCAAATGGCCCTAGGCAGAAAAAGGTTCCCACATTCACTGAGCACCTACCATGTGGGAGGCCCTGTCACAGGTGCAGGGGATACCGAGATGATTAGGATCCAAGCCCACGCTCTGGCTGCTCCATGCGGATCCCAGCCAGACTCCCACATGCAGGAGTAGCTGTAGCCTGAGGGCATCCCTCGCCCTGGGAGAGGAGGCAGTGTTTGAGGAGAGGCCAGCACTGGGGATACCTCAAACCCCACAAGTCTGACATGGAAGGGAGAAGCCCGTGGAGAACAGGACCTCCAAAATAGAGACCTGGGAAATCAGATCCACCCTTGGAAAGTGTAACACCAGGACTCAGTGAGAGCTCTGAAAGGGTGGCCATTCCTCCCAAGCTGCCATCTCGGCCAGCACCCTCCCACCTGGGCGAATGTTCCCGGTGCGCTGGAACCTCAGAGATGGGGGGCCAGCTCTTCACAGAGTGCCTTCCTTGAAGAGAGAAGGAGGAAGTAGCCCAGGCAGGTAGGTCAGAGCTACAAATGGAGAGAAGACTGGGAAGGGGTTTCACCTGTATTTTTACAGTGAGAAGAAGGTTACTAGAGTGCCCTTCAAGCTGAAAGCCGTGGACTTTTGGCTCTCATCCCTTAGGTTCCCTGAGAGCAACAGTTTCTATACTTTAGGATTTCATGAATCAGTAAAATCTGAGGGGAAAAAGTTGGTATCTGACATAGATTTGCAAATTTTTTATATTGCCAAGTAAGCCATTTAAAAAATAACTCTCATCTCTCATCACATTGTTTCATCAAAGTAAATTTTTGTGGCATAAAAAATTTTAAAAAATAACCTCAGTGCTTGAAAAAGTTAATATACTAGGTGTACTGGTTAATAATGCGGATTTTTTTCAATAAATCTTCCCTTTGAAATCTTTCTCATTACTTGTAAACGATCGGAAATTATTTGCTGAGCAACGTTTAATCTTTCTGCAAGTTTTTTTTTTTTTTTTTTAGTATGACATGCATCTTCATCCAATAATGCTTGTAATTGTTGGTCTTTACATATCAAATCGCATATATATATCAACATATGTGTAACTCCATCTATTGAAAAAAAAATCTGCATGATTAACCGGTACAGCTAGTATTTAGTTTCATGAAAATTCATTTCAATAGCTTTTAATTTTGTTTGGCTGGGGACTGGGGGCCATCATTGGGCAGGAGTCAGGGCTGGACTTGGGGTTGGGTTTGGGTTTGGGGTTGAGGTGGGGAACTACAACTGGCCCCCTTTTTTGGATGGGTCTCTCCAGGAGCCCTGCTCCTGCCAGGGGCCTCCAGGACCAGTCAGGGGTGGGCAAAGGAAGGGCCTGAGGCCACCCAGGAGAAGGTCTTCGGAGCGTGTCCCCGGAGTGGTGAGGGGAGAGGCCACCTCCTCCCGGGCTCCGCAGACGGCCCTGGAGCAGGTCTTGTCCTTGGCTCGTCAGAAACTCCGGGGAGCCGCCCACCAGAAGCAGCCCATGGACATGCTGGTGCTGGAGGAGGAGAAGCGCCACGGGGCGGCGAGTCTGGCCCTGCAAAAGGTTAAGGTGAGTGGGAGGGGAAGCCAGAGTCTGTGCTCAGGAGACAAGCCAGGCAGTTATGGCCTTGCTGCTCCTGGGTCCTGAACCCCCTATTAGCAATGCAGCATGCATGTCAACACCCCACCCTGGACGTGCTGAGTCAGAGTCTGCACATGTACAGACTCCGGGGGAGCCCAGAGAAGGGAGAGCCATATGACAGCACCCTGCAGGCATTAAGGGGCTGAGGGAGGCTGTGCGTGCTGACAGGAGAGATCTCCTTGCTGATGAGAGAAAACCCAGTTTCCAGACCACTGTGTGCAGGATGACTCCATAGGAGGTGGGTCTGAAAGGGCATTGACTGAGCCACGGGAGGTTACCTCTGGGAGAGAAGGGCTTTCTCTTCAAAACCTTTATGTTTCTGTATTATTTTTATAAATGGTTTGATTGATTTTTAGAGAGAGGAAGGGAGAGAGGGAGAGATAGAAACATCAATGAGAGAAACATCGATCGGCTGCCTCCTGCACACCCCTTACTGGGGATCCAGCCCGCAAGCCTGGCATGTGCCCTGACCGGAAATTGAACCTGGGACCTCTTGATCCACGGGAAGATGCTCAACCAACTGAGCCACACCTGCTGGGCATATTTTTAATATTAATCATCTATTACTTTTATGGTCACACACGAGTGGAATTGCGCGGGAGGCTGTGGATTCGGACTCTGTTCTGAAGGCCTCGGCTAGGAATTGCCTCTGAGAGTCCCTCCTCATCAGCTCCCCACCCATGTGAAGCCTTCCAGGCAGCTCCCTCAAGCCTCCCTTGCCCGCTGACCTGCGCCACCTGGGTCTGGGTCTCATCTGCTTTAGTACTCCCCAGAAGGAGAGCTAGACTTGGATTCTTTCCCTCTTGAAAGCCCTCCCCCTCCAGCTTAGCACAGGGGTCCCCACGCTCCTGGCCTGGGGGTTGACGGGCCATCCCCACGCAGGGCCAGGAGCGTGTGCGCAAGACATCCTTAGACCTGCGACGGGAGATCATCGAGGTGGGTGGGATCCAGAACCTCATCGAGCTGCGGAAAAAGCGGAAGCAGAAGAAGCGGGCTGCCCTGGTCGCCCAGGAGCCGCCTCCAGAGCCCGAGGAGATCGTAAGCTCCTGGGAGCACACCTGTGTGGGCAGGGGAGCCCGGGAGGGCCAGGATCGCTGGCCCTGGGTGATGGCATTTCCGCCCTCAGACGGGCCCTGTGGAGGAGGAGGCATTCCTGAAAGCTGCTGTGGAAGGGAAAATGAAGGTCATCGAGAAGTTTCTGGCCGACGGGGGCTCCCCGGACACCTGCGATCAGGTGATGCTCTCACCGACCCCTTCGCCTGTGCCTGCCTCCCTTTCAGAGTGGTCGCCCCGCCCCTCCCTCTCGTGGGCCTATTTGAGAACAGGCATTGGGCGTCCTTTGGGAGGGGTGTCCTCAGAAGATTTGGGATGGTCCTTCTCACACAGGAATTTATCTAAATCCTTAGGCCCTTTTCCACGTGGACCCCATCCAGAGTACCAACTGTCACGTGGCTCTTTAGGGAAGAAAGAGGAATGGGATCAAATAAAAAGAATGCCTCTCCCTGGCCATGTGGCCTGTAGTTAGGCCCCTCACCCCTCCATGCCTCAGTTTCCTCCTCTGTAACACAGCCTGCTTCCCTCAGAGCACATTACAGGGATCAAATGGAATAATAGTGCTTAGATAGGCATTTATTGAATGAATGAAAAACCATAAAACTCATGCGAGGATATATTTTTGTACTGTATATCATACTTCTTTTAATTTTTTATTTTATTGTGAGAAAATATATATAACATGGGCCATGCCATTTTAGCCATTTTAAGTGTATAATTCAGCAGCATAGATTGCATTTATGATGCTGTGCAACCATCAGCACTATTTTCAAAACGTTTCCACCACCTACCATACTTTTTTTGTTTCCTTGAAACAGCCTCTTTCTTACTTTAAGCAAATTAATGAACCTGCATTATTGTGGGCTTAGTCTACAGGTCCTTTCTATTCTGTAGACTCCAGAGTCTTAATCCTCTTGTTCCATATGAGTATCTCCTCCCTCAGAGCATCTCCTCTCTCGGGTACTGGGAGTACAAAGAAGAAAAAGATGAGGGTTGAGAGTAGATGTTTCAAGAGACCCAAGCAGAAAGCCAACTGCATTGGGACGGGAGGAAGTTCATCCTCTCCTTGACTCAGTAATCAGGGTGCACCTGCCCATCCTGGCCCTGGGCTAGGCACTCCGGGGAAACAGAGCCGAGCAGGCCTCAGCTGGCCTTCAAACACTCTCTCGTGCGGGAGGGTTGCCTGGGCCCCTGGACAGTTCTGGCCGAGAGGTTTCAAGAAGATGATGGTACCGGAGCTACATTTTGAAGGAATAGCGAGGATTCTTTAAGCACTCAGGGGAGTGAGGCAAAATGGGCACGCTGGCACAGGGAAGAGCCCGTGCGAAGGCCGGGCTCGATGTGCTGGGGGCAGTGAGAAGGACGGAGTCTGCAGGGCATAAGGGAGTCTGGACAGAGCATGAGGAGCTGGCAAACATGGACGATATGGGGACCCAACACAAGGGCCAGAATCACGCTGGGGTAAGGCCTCAGCCTCAGCTTGTGTGGGAGACGGGCTCAGGCCCGGGCCAGACGTCAGGCCCT
This sequence comes from Myotis daubentonii, assembly GCF_963259705.1. NCBI lineage: Eukaryota > Metazoa > Chordata > Mammalia > Chiroptera > Vespertilionidae > Myotis > Myotis daubentonii. The sequence continues at coordinate 43,413,301 of NC_081852.1, forward strand.
GACGGCCTCTGTGGGGACAGTTCCGCAGGACAGCATTACACCGAGCTTCCCTGGAGGGCCACATGGAGATCCTGGAGAAGCTGCTGGAGAGCGGGGCCACTGTGGACTTTCAGGATCGGGTGAGCGCGAGGGCAGGTATTGGGTGGGAGGCAGGAGGTGGGCCTAGACTCCCTCTCTGTGTGCCAACCTGGGGCACAGACAGGCTGCCTCAGGGGCCGGGCCCCACCTTCAGTGGGTTGCATGACCTTGGGCAGGCCCCATCTCCTCCTCAGCAAATCTGTCTTGGACTAGATGGGTCTCAAGGGTTCTTATGTTCTGCTTGATCCATCGCCCAGGCACTGGAGTGCCCCATCCCTTCCCTGTACCCTTCTCCTGGGTATCTCCCTGCCCTTTGGGCTGGGGGCCTTTCCCCCAGGGCACTTTCTTCTCTGAAGCTCTGCAGTTAGGTCCCATCCTTCCCTTCTAGCTGGACTGCACAGCCATGCATTGGGCCTGCCGCGGGGGCCACTTGGAGGTGGTGAAACTCCTGCAAAGCCGAGGAGCAGACACCAATATGAGAGATAAGGTGAGGCAATAGTGCTCACAGATATTGGGGTGGCCGTGGGCGGGGAGTGGGAAGCAAAGGGTGGAAAAGCAGTGAACAAGTCTGGTTTCCAGAGTTGCTGCAGAGCCCAGGGATGGATCATTTCCATCAAATGAAAGCCCTTGGCAACCATCATCTGGGGACGGGAGCAGGAAGAGCAGAGGAGAGGGAGGGGGAAGAGATTCACTGTCCTGGGGACTTGGGGACCACCCAAAAGATATAGGATTTGTTCATCCATGCAATCCTTCATCATCCTTCTGTCTATCCACCTATCCATCCATCCATCCATCCATCATTCATTTATTCATCCACCTTTTTAAAATTTATTCTTTGTATGTGACCCTGAGCGAGTGATAACCTCTGAGCCTGTTGCTCCTCTGTTAAATGTCTTGCAGAGTTCTTGTGTACATTAGATGGGAAAATGAATGTAAATTAATTACTTATTAAACTTAAATCTAATGTTTGATAAGCTTTTGCCATGCCCATCACATAGTCATCTCCCAATAAATGACATCTATTATAATTACTAAAAGAAGGGCAGAGGAGTGAGCAGTTGCTCATAGCTGAGTAAGGGGGGAATCATGGAAGGCTTCCCAGAGAAGGTGGTATGTAAAGCTTCAAAGCTAGGCCATCGGGTAGGATGGTGAGAACTGTAGCATTCCCTGCCCCTCCAGGGCGCAGGCCCTGGCACAAGGACCTGGGGGAGGAATAAGGCTGGAGTTAAGACAACCCCCTTCCCAAAGCCACACAGGCCAGGCCCCTTCAGCCAATGGCTCCTGCTTCCTCCCTACTTAGTTGCTGAGCACCCCCCTGCACGTGGCGGTTCGAACAGGGCACGTGGAGATCGTGGAGCACTTCCTGTCCCTGGGCCAGGACATCAATGCCAAAGACAGAGTGAGTGTCTGGGTTCTCTCCTGCCCAGCCCCACCATAGGGGTGCAGGCAGCCTGCGGGCTCCCACATGCCAATATGGGCTATGCTGAGTGTCACACTGGCTCTAGGAAGGGGACAGTGCCCTGCATGACGCCGTGAGGCTCAACCGCTACAAAATCATCAAACTGCTGCTCCTGCATGGGGCTGACATGATGACCAAGAACCTGGTAAGTTCACGCCTTTCCTGATTCAGTCATCAGTGTGCACGGCACACCCAGGCCCTGTGCTGGGCGGTCAGAGGAAACGGAACCGAGCAAGACTCAGCCTGCCTGCACTTGGAGCTCTCACAGCGGAGAGTCTCTCTGGGACCCCGGGGACTGCAGGCCCAGCCAGCTTCCCAAGTCTCTATGCTTGTCTATCTCCAGAGGGCAGGTGCAGAGAAACAGCCTGGAGGGCAATTAGGGGACTTCCCAAAGGCCCCCCCAATAGACCAAAGGGGGTCCTACTATCCCCCCCACCCCCAGGGAGGCCCAAATCATGGAGGTTCAGAGCAGGAAGAACCTAAGCCCTCGGTTGGCGTGCCTGTTCCTGGCACACCATGCTGTTTCCTGGTGGTCCTTGAGTGCTCTTAGCATCCCATGTCCCCTAGTCCAAGCTCTGCTTTGGGATTCAGAGCAATCACAGAATGGAGGAGAATGCCCACCCCCTCCCCAATCAAGAAAGCTAAGGGGATATGGGAAAGCCAGGAAGATAGGGAGAGGGGGAGAACGAGGACATCTCAACCTCGGCATTATTGCCATTCGGGGCTCGGCTGCCTGTGCACTGCAGGATGCTTAAGCAGCATCCCTGACCACTACTCAAGATGCCAGTAGTACCCACTCCCCACCTACTACCACCACCACCCCCAGTTGTGATGAGCAAAAGGTCTCCAGGCACTGCCAACTGCTCCCTGCTGGGAACCACTGGTAGAGATGAGGGCACCTCCTGGTACAGACTTCCGAATAGAGATCTCCTCTTGGTCCCCCAGGCAGGAAAGACTCCCACGGATCTGGTGAAGCTGTGGCAAGCCGACACCCGGAATGCTCTGGAGCACCCTGAGCCGGGGTCAGAGCAGAACGGGCTGGAGGGGGCTGCGGAGAGTGGGCGGGAGACCCCCCAGCCTGTGCCAGCCCAGTAAACGCCTGAACGGCCCCCAGACCTGAGCCATTCCTCCGCGGAAGACCCAGGAGCACCCACAAGCTGCCGCAATAAAAATGTCCTTTTCCTATGTGTGATGTTGTTTCTGTCTGTGCCTGGAATATTTAGGAATGCAAGAATGGGCTGGGGAAGGGGGGCTGTCTTAACTCCAGCCTTATCCCTTCCCCAAGTCCCCTGAGCCAGCCCTGCTGCGTTTCCTCCTCTCCTGGCTTTCGCCCTGTCACCCCTCTTCCCAAGTCCCAGCGTGGATCAGCTTCACCATGCACTCTTCCTAGACCACCCCTCCTTGTGACTGCAGTCCGGTGGGGCTGTGTGTGGCCAGCACAGGCCTGTCAGGTGGCAGCCGTAACAGGAGGAGGAGTCTGGCTGGGAAGGGGGGCAGCCAAGGGGCTGTGGATCCCCCAGATCTGCCACGCCTCCCACAGGGCTCAGCCAATCGGCTACTCGGCCAACACGGAACTGCCAAGCAAAAGGTGGCGGGGCTCCTGGCTTTGAGCTGGAAACGGTGGAAGGAGGACTCAGGCCCCACTAGAAACACCCTTTAGTGTCGGGGCCCCAGGCACCAGTCCTCCATCTGGCGAGGGACATTGGGTTGTGGCCTTCCTCCAGGTGCTCCCCAGGAAGGGGAGCCCCCCCACCTCCCGGGGACCTATAGGCCTAGCCTTCGACCCTGGGGACACCCAGCCCAGCCTGCCCCAGGGCTGACAAGTCCGGGGCAGCAAATTTTTAACTAACACATTGATCATTAACAGGGGTCGGAAGGGGTCCAAACTCAGCCTCTCGCAGGGACAGAGACGAGCTGGGCCTCAGGCTTCCTGTGGAGATGCTGGGCCCCCGGGTCTGGTCCTCTGTGAGGCAGGGGTTGAGCAGGGGCTTGTCTAGGAATGTGGGGGGCCGGGCCTCAGGGGAGGGGAGGAAGGTGGACATCACGGGCATCTATCCCCCTCTGACCACCCCCTTCACTGCCACCTCGGAGGTGGACTATGGGAAACTGGAGGAGAATCTGCAGAAACTGGGCGCCTTCCCCTTCAAAGGTAAGTGGGCCTGTCCACGGTGGGGCTCGGGGGAGGTGTGAATGGCCTGGTCTCTTCAGCCAGAAACCAGAGGGCGGCACCAGGTCTGGCAAGCTGCTCAGGAGCAGTGCAGTGCAGTGCCCTGGGCTCATTTCACTACGGGAGAGGCACAGAGTCAGGTGGGAAGCTCCCTGCCGGCCTGAGACCCCGACTGAATCCCTGCTGCCTCAGTTCCCACAGCTGTAAACTGCTAACGCGCCATCTTAGCTCTCAGCATTATTATGAGGATCAAACGAGATACTGGGTGTGAAAGTCCTTGTTAACCTGGCACCCTGTGCAGGTGTGAGGGCAGCCAGGTGTCCAGTGGCAGCCCAGCCAGCAGGCTCACACCCCTCAAAGCCTTGTTTGCACTCTCTCTTCTGGGTAAAACCTCCCTTGGCCAGATTCATTCCTGTTCTGGATTCTCTGACTCCTTTCCCCTATGCACATGGGTCTCCCCTCTCTGAGGCCAGGGACCAGATTATATTCGTGGCACTCGACATACAGCACAGCCACGATCACAATAAATGCGGTTAGACTTACTGGTACGTGGCTGAGCTGGGATTTGAACCCAGGTCGGACTGCACAGCCATGCTGAGTTGCACTCCACTGCACTGACTGCTGAGTTGCTAGGCCAGACGATTTCAGCAGAGTCTGGTCAGCACCGGCTTTGGGAATGGAGTGGGTCCGACTGAGGCGGTACGTGGAGCAATTAAGAACATGGACTCTAGTTTCAAATCACAGCTCTGCCTGATTTGAAACTGGAGTAGTGATTACACTATTACTGACGTAGCTATGAGCTAGTCTCCGTAAACCTCAGTCCCCCATCTGACACATGGGAGTTATAATGCCCATCTCATAGGACGGTAGGGAGAACAATCCGAGAGAATGCAAGTGAAAGCATGCTGCAAGCGGCAGAGCGAGACATTGGAGGGTACTGAGTCCAAGGATAACGATTGTTAGGATGACAGCACGAAACTGTGGGCAAAGCCGCTCTGGGACAGTGCCTGCTGGCCTGAGACCCCATTCATGTCTCGGTCTGAGGCGATGGGATCCTTCCTTAGAGGACAGCGAATGCCCTGTGGACGCCCACTTTGAGCTGTGACACAAACACCAAGTAAATTTCTGCTGGGACTCGGGCCATGGGGGCCTGAAGGTCTGAGCTGAGGCCTGGTTCTCTTGAAGCAAAGTGAGAAGCTCCTTACATCCCTAAGAGGAGAGAAGGTTCTGCTTCACCTTCTAGGTTCCAGGACACCTGAGCACAGGGGGTGCGGAGGGTGGACTTTGGGTCTGGTGTCTCCCTACCACCCAGAGAATCACAGAGACCCCCAGGTTCTTTGAACCCTCCCCCCGACTCCTGCAGAGGGCAGGGCAGTGCCCAGGAGCATAGGCTGCCGTGGACTTGGCAGGCATTAGTCCATCTCCCATGCAACCCACCCAGGAGCCTGCTCCCACCTCCCCTCTCTCTTACCCCCAACACAAGATGGGGGGAGGGGCAGTGGGCTGTGTGGAAAGAGCCAGCATCTGGAGTGAGGAGACTGGGTAAGCATCCTGGTTCCACCAGTGAACGGCGACCTTGGAGAGTTTCCTCATTTTAGATGGGAATTGAGCCGCCGGGTTCAACGCGTTTCTCCCAAAGAGCTCAAACATGAGGCCCTAGCACAAGGAACATAGAACCATAGGGTCCTGTCACTGGTCCCAGGACACAGACAGACGCCCAGGAAGGGAGCAGTGGGCCACTTTCGCTGTGAAATCGGCGTTTCTCTTGCCTGATCCTGGCCTTGCTTTGCAACTCAACACGCAGGGGCAGAGGGGAGAACCATCATTCTCATTGCCAGGCCCCCTGCACCAAGATGAAGGCCCCCCCCAAAGCGGGGAGCCTGCCCCTGATGAATCGGTCAACAGCTAGAGATTGTTCTGGAAGGCATGGCCTGAAACCCTGTAGCTTTTTTTAAAAAACATTTTTTAATTTTTCTATTACAGTTGACGTACAAATTATACTAGTTGCAGGTTTCAACTAGTGATTAAACACTCACATAACTTACAAAGTGATCATCCCGATAAATCTAATGCCATCTGATACTATACATCATTATTATACTATGATGGACTAGTGTAGCTCTTTATTTTTATGTTTTCATTGTTAATTTGTACTGGCTATTTGAAGAAAGAGTATTCTTTTTAAATACAAGTTACAACTAGAGACTGGAGGGTGGAGTTGTTGCTGAGGGGCCATTTGGTCCTGAACTCACTCCCACAAACCACCTCAGAGATGAACTTTGAATTGTTATTTCCAAACGAGGTCATTGGACGACCACAGAGCTACTCCAGCCAGACTGGGAGTTAGTGTTCCCATAGAACTTTAAGCTTGTGTCTTCTTCCCTTAGTATGTGGACTAGACCATGTTTTCTTGTGATAAGATAGAATATTTTTGTGTATATTAAAGCCATTACTGCATTAAATAAAATATTCTGTTTAAAATCTCACAATTTTTACAATCCTATTTTAACATTTCATTTTAAAAAAAAATGCGTTAGCTGCCTCTGGGTGGAAAAATAGAGCAGCCCAGACCCGCTTGCACCCCGAGGCCCTGGATATAATTTGGGGTGTGGGCCAGCCTGTCAGTTGTCTGTGCCTTTGGAGAGCCTGGCGGGCTGGCCCACCTGCTCACACCAGCACTGTGCCCATGTACGGGGTGGGTCGGGGTGGTGGTATATTCTGGGTTCGCAGGGGCATCACCAAGACAAGATGCAGCAGCCGCATCCTGAAATGGCCCCAGGGATCTGGGGCCCGGTGACTGCTCTTGTCCTATCTGCTCTGCCTTCTCAGCCCTGCTGTCTTCCCCTCCCCCATTTGTGACCTCATGTTATTCTAGAATGAGTTCCTTGCTGGACCCCTTTTCCTTCTGGACCCTGCTCCATAACGGGGCTGGGGGCTGCAGGTGGGGATGGAATGCGCTGGCAGCAGATATGGGTCCTGGATGGAGAGAGATGCCGCCTCAGGTGGCCAGGAATGGATGCCAGCCTAACCAAGGGTGTCCTTCAACCACGAACAGCTTGATCTAGAACAGTGGTTCTCAACCTTCTGGCCCTTTAAATACAGTTCCTCATGTTGTGACCCAACCATAAAATTATTTTCGTTGCTGCTTCATAACTGTCATGTTGCTACTGTTATGAATCGTAATATAAATATCTGTTACGCAGGATGGTCTTAGGCGACCCCTGTGAAAGGGTCGTTCGACCGCCAAAGGGGTCGCGACCCACAGGTTGAGAACCGCTGATCTAGAAACCTCTGCCTGCTGGGAACCACTGGATAGCAGAGGAGAGAAACCAAAGGCTGGAAGATAAGAAGGACTGAGTTGCAGAATGGGTCACAAGTAGAAGACAGAAGGGACTCAGAGTTGGGGAAGCTGCCCTTCCACTGACCTTGGGGATAACCGTCAGGGTGGGAGACAGAACCTGGGCCTCAGACAATGCCTGCCGGGGTCGACATGAGGGATGCTGTAGCCTTCTCCCCCCCGCCCCCCCCCCCCAGCCAATGAACCTCATAATGGGGTTCATTGCTGAGGCGGGAGGGGTATCCTAGGAAGGGTGCAGCGGTGGGCCGGCCTGCCAGACACCCACAGGGAGCCTGCCCTTTCAAGCATGAAACATACCACCCGGGCTCCCCCTGTCCCAGTGCACTCTTAGCTCTGCCTGCCTGGCTAGGGTCCTGGAGAACTTCTTGGAGCTCATCCAGCAACCATCATGCAAGGTGGTGCTGGGGACGGTCCTCTTAATCGGAGGTGGAAGCCTCATGCTGTGGCTTCGGAAGAGGAGTAGGAGGAGGAAGATAGCCTCTGTGTCGCCACAAGAGGAGCATGAGCCACAAGAATGCCACAAAGCGCAGAATGAGAACTGGATCAAATCTCACTTTAGCCGCCTTTCCGACGAGAAGCTGGCCCCCGGCAGCGCCCCCGCCCCCCAGCCTGAGACTGTCAACCGAGAGGCCGGCACCACGGTTCACATGGAGAACCCCGCCTCAAGGGAGCCCTTCGCCAACAAGCAGAAGGTGCCTGCGTACTCAGTGGTCAGAGAGACCCACAAGGAGTCCTCATCCACAGATGAGGCCACGTGGGCCGCCGTGGCTGCTAGTACTAAGGAGCTTGACACCAAGGGACGCCAGCTGGCCAACTCCATGCTGCAGCGGGCCATGGTGTACCGGAACTCAGGCCACCTGGAGTCCAAGGACCTCAACCAAGAGGAGCTGAAGGCCCTCCAGGAGGTGGAGATAAAGCTGAAGAGCAATTTCCTCGCGCAGCGGGAAACCACTGTCGCTGGTATGAACCACACACACACCTTCCATGGCCATGGTCACCATGGCCACCAGGACCATCCAAGCCACCCAAACCACCACCAGAGCCACAGCCTGCCCAGCCGCAGCCATCAGACCTATCAGCCCTTCGAAGCCATCTGACCTCGGATGGAGAAGCCCCTCCCCCCAACAGGGCTGGCATACAATCACAGGCCTGTGTTCTCTCCCGTGGGACAGCCTCTGTGGCCCAGAGTGAGATGCGGTCATCCCAACCCCTTCTTCCTCAGGTGGACCCCTTCAACTTCATGAGTGGAATCTGCGACAGAGGATGGGCCCTAATGGAGGAAGAGCTTGGAGGGAGCAAAGCAGCTGAAACAGACTCACAGGATCCTGGAGACCCACTGAGAGAAGACAGATGAGGCAGATCCCAGGAGCAGCTGAGAGCCACACCGATGCCACATGCCTGAGCCAATAAAGCCTTGCACCCCCTCACTCTGAGTCTGCGGGCTCTGTAGCCAGCCTCAGGGCTGGGCAGGAATGGGGGGGTCCTTCTCCCACACCCCTTTTTGGTGTGGGCCTTGACCTGGGGCCTTTTTGCTGAGCTGATTTGGGACACCATAAACGGCTTCCCAGGTCTCAGGTTCTGGGGACGGGATATCTCCAGGAGGCTTCCCGCCCACCAACCTGCTGTTGTCAGGGAAAGAGGAAGCAGCCAAGAATCGGGGGGAAGGAGGTGAGATAGACTTCTGGAAGCAAGTAAGTAAGCTGTAGCCCCTGCCCCTTGGTGCCATCCTCCGCCGGTCTATGGCCTCTCCGGTCACGTGGCAGCCCTGCTGCAGTCCTCCCTGCCCGCCTGCTCCCTGCACCCGCAGGGATCCATGTCGTGCCCCCCCCCCCCCCCCCCCAACACACCCTTAGAGCTACTGTGCTGTATATTCTCTCTCCTTGTTTACATTAGCGTTGCCGGGGCTGGGGTTGCTGCTGCTGCTAGTACTACCACCACCAACAGCTCTCTCTTTCTGAGGTTTCGTTTGCTTGTTTTCGGTGTATGCCACGTTCTGGGTTGTTAATGGCACAGACCCACGAGGAAGAGATTACATTCTCCCCATTTTGCAGACGAGCACTGAGGCTCAGAGGTGTGATTCGCCTGAGATGACTGAGACTGTGATGTCACTGGGGTTAGAGCCTTGCTTCAGCTAACCCTGAAGCCAGACCCAGACCTACTGCCCTGTTCGAAGGCCCACCGTCCCCAGATGAGTCCAGAGTTAGAAGTCCTTGAATATTTTTGACATTACTAATAAGTGACTTTATATATATATGCTGAGACACATTGAGTCTGAAATTGCACACCTAGCCAAGTAAGAAGGGGCTCCCGGGGCAGCAGTTCACAGATTTCAAAAGGCTTTATTGTACATTTTCTTCTTTGGGCCTTTAGGACAGCCCTGTAAGGTTAGGACTGAAATGATTTTATTGTCATCCCATAGAAAGGAAATGGGGACTCAGGGGCGTGATGTGACTGGCTCAATAGCCAGAGGTGGCTTGGGTCCAGTGCTTCCTGACTCTACCACACCCCTCTCCCCAGCCTGGCATTTCTTCCCTCTTGGGAGTTAGGACTGGGTCAGATGATCCCTTAAATGACACAAGGGAGAGGCCACTAGGAGTCTTTAAACATATATATATATTATAGTATAATATGCTAATTAGACTGGACAGCCAGACGACCTTCTGGATGCAGCCGGGGCTGTGAGGGCCAGGACCCTTGCATAAATTTCGTGCATCGGGCCTCTAATTGATTATTTTAAATCAATTAAAATAATATAGATAATTTTAATTGATTTCAAGAGGAGGGGAAAGGGGGAGAGAGAAACATCGGTGATGTTGGCTGCCTCCTGCACACCCCCTACTGGGGATCGAGCCTGCAATCCAGGTATGTGCCCTGACCAGGAATCGAACTGTGACCTCCTGGTTAATAGGTCGATGCTCAACCACTTAGCCATGCCAAGCGGGCCACTAGGAGTGAGGGTCCTCTTTTACCCTCAGAGTGGGGGTCTCTGACCACTGCTGTTAAGGCAGGTCCACCAGTGAGGAACTGACCACCAGAATGAAGGGGGACTTGGGCGTGAGTGGCTATGGCTGAAGAAGTAGCTGGAGAAAGAGCCCACCTCGGCCCCCTTCGAGGAGGGGTGGCAGGCACGGTTGGCGAGGGAGATACTCTTCCATTTGAATAGAGGGAGTAGCCAAGACTTCATCTCTAAGTCTTTGATCTCTAACCCAGAGGGTGCTGGTCCAATCCCGACTGGACTGGAGCCTTCCTCCAAGATTGGCAGCTCTACAAATGGGGATGGCCCCCCGGGAAAGCGCGGGGCCTTGTGTATCAAGAGGCTCCGACCATTGGCTTCGGGCCTGATGCGGAGGAGCGGCTCCTCAGGAGGCAACGCAACAGACGCCCAAAGCTGTTCGCCTCCAGATGGTCCCCGAAGGTTAGCGAGGCAAAAACCTGAACAGATGAAGGCTGCTAAGGATCCGGTGAGCTAGCCTGGCAACTTGCAGAGTGGACTCTAACGGTGTAGCGGTGTAGCGAGCAGCAGGGAAAGGTTTGTGGTGTAACTGCCTCCAATCACGCTGTGTCCCTTGAAGGATGGATGACTCACGGGAACACTCTCTCTCGGTCCCAGTGCCAGGAAACCCTGTGTTTCTCCGGGGCGGCCGCCTGGCTTTTATCTTGAGCTCTACATGCCTGTCAGCTGACCGTGTTTCCCTTTTAGCTCTGACAGTTGGGAAGCTCCAAATCAAATTCATCGCTCACAAGTGTGTGACAGGAGTTTGGAAATCAATACCGTTCCTGGCTTTGTTTTCTTTCCTTTCTCCCAAACACTTGTATTTACTAATAATCTTGTTGTATTTTATGCTGTGTTTCTCAGCTATGGAAGAAAAATGTTTTTGGAATGGAATGGAGTAGAGAGGAGAAAGAAGAGGAAAGAGGAAGTTAAAAAAAAGGGAAGGAAATGGTTCTAGGGGTGGGCAAACTTTTTGACTCGAGGGCCACAATGGGTTCTTAAACTGGACCGGAGGGCCGGAACAAAAGCATGGATGGAGTGTTTGTGGGAACTAATATAAATTCAAAGTAAACATCATTACATAAAAGGGTACGGTCTTATTTTTTTTTTAGTTTTATTCATTTCAAACAGGCCGGATCCGGCCTGCGGGCCGTAATTTGCCCACGGCTGTGCCGAATAGCAGTTCTGCTGGCCTCTTGTGGATATAAAAGGGTTGACACCTTTAGCTGGAAATGTTAGGAACCATTCCAGTGATTGATAAAACAGGAACATGAAAAAGACAAGAATGAGATGTCACCTTTAACCTAGAAAACTGGCAAAAAATCGTGCTGACAGCCCCGTGTTGGCCTGGACGAGGACTGACAGACTCTTCTTTGTGCTGATGGGCGTGACCTGGATAATCAGAGAGCATGGCACGTGCAGGTGTGCAATTTGTTAATTATACACCTAAGTCGACTGTAGGGAATCCCTTAGACATGGGCACAGAAGACTTTCCAGAAAATGTTTGCTTTAGCTATGCTTGCAAAAATAAGGAAACGCTCTCAATGTCCAAAGGACCCTAGACAGTTTGGCTCAGTGGATAGAGTGTCGGCTTGTGGACTGAAGGGTCTGTCCCAGGTTCTCTCTCTGTCTCTTCTCCACCTTTTCACTCTGTCTAAAAAAATGTCAATGGAAAATATCCTCAGGTGAGGATTAACAAAAAATTAAAATTAAAATTGAAAATGTCCTCAAAGGGAGAATGGAAAGTAAATTGTGGACCCTACCCAGGTAGCTCAGTTGGTAGGTAGCTCAGTTGGTTAGAGCATCATCCTGATATGCCAAGGTTGTGGGTTCAATTCCTGATCACATACAAGAATCAATCAATGAATGCATAAGTGAAACAACAAATCAGTGTCTTCCTCTCAAAATCAATTTTTTAAAAAGTAAATTGTGGTCTAAGCACACAATAGAATATTATATGACTAGAGGCCTGGTGCATGGGATTTGTGCACTGATGGGGAGCATGGCCTGCGGGGATCGGCTGCTGTGGAAGCACTGCTCATCCCAGTCAGCAGAGCGGCTGTGGACCCACCCTCTGAGCGGCTGCTCCTGCTGTGGGAGCACACTGACCACCAGGGGGTAGCTCCTGCATTGAGTGTCTGCCCCCTGGCGGTCAGTGCACATCATAGTGACTGATTGACCAGTCATTCTGGTCATTCTGCTGTTCAGTCGCTGGGCTTTTATTATATAGGATAATGAATATGACTGAATCATAGCTACATGTCCTGCTACGGACACAATGTTGGACAAAAATAGCAAACTGTGGAAGATGCAGATAAGTTTGATTTTATTCTATAAAGTTTAAAGTGTCAAAATCCATATTATATCTTGTTTATTGGTCCAAATAGATGTCTGAAGGGTAGAAAAGCATGAATGGGAACAATAACACCTGAGTCAGGACAGCAAGAGGAGGAAGAGGAAGGTGACCAGGGGAGGGTTGCCATGGGTACTGCATACACATATGTGGATTATGTCATTATCTATGCTTTGGGGTATGGCTAAAACAGTTCATTAAAACAAAGAAAAATGGTGTGAACACGGTTATTGCAACTATTTAAAACATTCTGGCTGCATCAGAACAAAGATGGGAAGGAAATGTGTGAAAAGCTATGGTTTCCGGGAGGTAGGAACTGGGCGAGTGTAACAGCAATGTCCCTGCTGTTCATAAGAGGACGGGAAGGTGTCTATTGATGTGATGCGGTCTCCCCGCAGGCTTTGTGATCCAGGGCTCCAATGGCGAATTCCCCTTCCTGACCAGCAGTGAGCGCCTGGAGGTGGTGAGCCGCGTGCGCCAGGCCATGCCCAAGGACAAGCTCCTGGTAGCTGGCTCTGGCTGCGAGTGTGAGGCCACAATGCCCTGGGCCCTGGGAGTCCCTGGGGGTGGGTGGCCAGGCTCCTTGGCCCGGGGGCTGGGTTCAGCCTACTTGTTTGTCTCTTCTGCACCCCTTGCTTGCCCCAGGGTCCTCGCCCAGCCCTCTTCCTCCTCCTGCTCTCACCCTGCATGGCCGATAGGGGAGACTCCCTCTTTCCTCCTGCAGCTACTCAGGCCACGGTGGAGATGACCGTGAGCATGGCCCAGGTCGGGGCTGACGTCGCCATGGTGTTGACTCCTTGTTACTATCGTGGCCGCATGAGCAGCGCTGCCCTCATACACCACTACACCAAGGTGGGTGTGAGGGGTGGGCATGGGGGTGAGAGCTGGGACCAAGAGGAAGCTGAATGAGGGGGACACTGCCTGAGAAAAGGAGACAGAGAAGCTGGGAACAGAGTGGTGAGCCTACGTCCCATGAACGGCAGCTCTGGGAAGGGGAGAAATGCCGCCATGTGCCAGCTGTGTGACATTGTGCGACTGCCCTAACCATGCTGTCTCTGTTTCCTTCCTTCTCAAATAGGAGGAATAAAGGTACTTCTTCACAGTGCTGTGAAGACTAAATTATATCAAAACATAAAGCACTTGGGACGGTGCTTGGCACATAGAAAGCACTCACTAATTACTACCCGCTGTTACTGCTCTCAAGCGGGGCAATGTGGCACTGTGACTTCTGGTCCAGGAGGTGGGCCCGTCCAGGGCGCCCTGGCCTGGACCTGTTGGGCCTGGGCAGCTGCCCTCTCCCCTCTCCTCTGCGCCCCTCAGGTCGCTGACCTCTCTCCAATTCCTGTGGTGCTGTACAATGTCCCAGCCAACACGGGGCTAGACCTGCCTGTGGACACGGTGGTCACGCTCTCCCAGCACCCGAATATCATTGGCATCAAGGACAGCGGTGGTGATGTGAGTGGCAGCAGCTCCTGGCTGGGGGCACCATCCACTTCTCTTTTGCTACCACCTTCAGGCCAGTTCTGGGACCAGCTTCAGTTTGGGTCTTCTCTGTCCTGTGGGATTGGCAGAGTGGGGCGGGGGAGGGGAGGCTCTCATTCGCCCACACGGGCCCAGCCCCGCCCGCCCCCCAGGCTAGCCTGCGGCTCTGGGCCCCACTCACACCGGGCTTTGCTGTTGCAGGTGACCAGAATCGGGCTGATGATTCACAAGACCAGGAGGCAGGATTTCCAGGTGTTGGCCGGATCGGCCGGCTTCCTGCTGGCCAGCTATGCCGTGGGTAGGCCTCCCGCCGCTCTCACACTGTGAGGGCGACCCAGACGCACCCAGGAAGCTGGGGGTCTGCTGGAAGGACTGGGTCTGCAGAGCACCTTTGCCAGCTTGCCTGCTCTGTAACCTCAGACGCTGAGCACCCTGCTTGCTTGTCTGGACACTGGGTGCTGTGAGTGACCTTGCCGGGCGGAGGAGGGTGGCCGTGCATAAACCCTGGCCTATCGTTGGAATGCTTGCAGTTTGCTCTAATCCCAAGCTCCATGCTTAGGTGGCAAATTTAGCTCCTTAATCACAGAGGCCTTGGGGCCCTCCCCTTTAGTCCGCAGTTGATTTCCTCTTTCTCTGGTTCCAGGCTAGAGTGAATGGTCAGACCTGCAGGGCTGGGCAGGGATCTTCAGCTGCCCGGTCAGATTCTGTCCCAGTCCAGGATCCTAGGAGTGTCACCATTAGACCAACTGTTCTTGTCTGTCTGGGGTCAAGGTCCTTGGGTTTTGAGCCCGAGGAGGGTGCCGGATGGGGGCGGGGGGCATTTGCTCCTTCAGCTGACACAGATTTAAGTTACTTTTCCAAAGCTGCTGGGTCCTATTCTCTCTGGTTTATGCAGACTTTGGGCCACTGTCTACGTCCTTGCACATCCCTCTCCGTGTCTTTAAAGTACAGGGAAGAAGGGGACTCAGTTCTGCCTTGTCCCTGAGGATGGGGTAGATGGAAAAGGACCTGGAGGCCCGGGTCTGAGCTGGAATCTCAGCTCTGCTGCTCACTCACCTAGTGTCAGTGGGCGAGGTACTCAGCCTCGCTGGGTTTGAGTGTCTATTCTGTAAAGCAGGGAGGGGTGAGAGTTAGAGAGCACCGGCCCTGTGTCTGCCATTGTGCTTGGCACATGCTAGGGACTCAGTAAATGGCAGCTGTATAAACTTATTGACAGTTGCCTACTCTCTCTCCAGTGCCCAAGCCCCTCTGCTTAGGGCCACTCCTCATTAGCCTTAGCGTCACACTCACAGGCTGGCAGGAGTGGCAGGGCCCCTGCGATGGCAGCCAGCCCATTTTCCTGCCCCAGCGAGAACCAAGAGGAGGACCAGAGGGTCTATGACTTGTCCAGGTTTATGCAGCCAATGGGAGGAAATGCCCGGTGTCCTGTATCCAGAGCACTTTCCACTCCCCCACCCCACCCCACCCCTGTTCCAGGCTGAATTCAGGATGGGGGGCGGGGCGGGAGGGGGGCGGACGGGGGCAGGGTAAGTTTCAGAAGAGCAAAGACTTCCCATTCACCTCACCCCTTCCAGGACTGGTGAGTCAGGCGGCCCGTAGAGGAGTGTAGAGGTGCCAAGTGGCAGGGGGAACTTCACTTTTTTGCGGGGGAGGGGAAAGGAGAGCAGGGAAGGAACTGCCTTGAGTTAGCCTCCAATCTCTGCTCCCTGACCTGCGGGGTCTACGTCACCGACTATGCTGGCAGCTGTCTGTCTGTGCTCTGTGGACTCGGAGCGTGCTTTGACATGGCCAGCCAGTGGCATGGAAATCCACATCCCTAGCTCCTCACGAAGACGTACTGGGCCGGGGTTTGGAATTCCCTGTGGGAAGAGGCTCTGGCTGATGTTCTGCATCCTACCCCGGGCAGGAGCTGTGGGGGGCGTGTGTGCCCTGGCCAATGTCCTGGGGGCTCAGGTGTGCCAGCTGGAGCGACTCTGCCTCACAGGGCAATGGGAAGATGCCCAGAAGCTACAGCTCCGCCTCATTGAGCCCAACACTGCGGTGAGCTCCCAGCCAATGGCAGCAAAGGGTTGGTGGGTGGGGAGGCGGTTCTGTGTCCTCCTTATAGCGGGATCCAGGGCAGGCCCAGGGGTCCCCACTCATTCTCTTCCCTTTCAGAAAACATCCCAGTGTGGGAACGCTTGTGCCTCCCCAGAAAATCTTGACTTCAGACAAAGCTGAGCCCTAACTTTCGAGTGCATTAGCATTCATTCAGGAATCTAGTTAAAATGATAATCCTTTAGGCTCACAAATAGGCATTGAGGTAAGCATCCTGAGTGATTGTGACAGAAGTTGTCCTGGGACCTGACTTAGATCACTACCTAGAGAAAGGGTCCGTGGGCCTCTATAAAGGGCCAGGTCCTAACAGAATGATCGGGAGTAGTAACGGAGAAGCTGGAGGTATTTAGAATTCTGTCTTCAAATAATCTGTTCTGCACTCAGACCACATACCCCAATTCTGTGCTGGGCAAGTCGAGAAGAGCCAAGAGAGAAAGCCTGTCAATGCCAGACAGTGCTGTGCAGAGCCATATTGGAGCCCAAGGCAAAAAGAAAAATGTGTGTCCCTATAAGTAGATAGGTAGGTAGGTAGGTAGGTAGATATCAGAGAGAGGAGAGGAGAGGGAAAAAGGGATAGAAATATCAATGATGAGAGAGAATCATTGATCGGCTGCCTCCTGCCCATCCCCTACTGGGGATTGAGCCCAAAACCCAGGCCCCTAACTGAGAATTGAACTGTGACCTCCTGGTTCATGGGTCCATGCTCAACCACTGAGCCACGCCGGCTGGGCTTTATGTCTATTTCAAATTAAACTTATAATACAGGGAACCACTACCCAGTTTTCCCCAGTAGGAACAATATCACAGCCAGGATTTTGATACTGATATAGTCAAGATACAGAATATTTCATCACTACAAAGATCCCTCATGTTCCACTTTTAGAGCCACACATACTGACCTCCTGCCCCTACCCTCTCTGTAACTGATGGCAACCACAGATGTGTTTACCAACTTTTAAATTCTGTCAGTTCAGGACTGTTATATAAATGAAATAATCTAGTCTATAACCTTTTGAGATTGGCTTTTTCACTCAGAATCATTTTCTTGAGATTCATTAGCTGTTGCACGTTTCAATAAGATGGTTCCTTTTTCTTGATGAGGAGTAATTCATGGTAGGGCCACACCACAACTTGTTTAACCATTCACTGTTGAATGACAGCTAGGTGTGTCCAGTTTGGGCTATTCAAAGCTTCTATGAACACGCATGTACATGTTTTTGTGTGACCATAGGTTTTCATTTTCCTAGGATAAATACACAATTGCTGAATCACATGATGGTTGCATGTTTAATTTTTATTTTAAGAAACTGCCAAACTGTTTTTCAGAGTGGCTGTACCATTTTACATTTATATCGGTATAAGTGTATGAGTGATCCAATTTCTCTGCATCCTCACCAGAATTTGATCTTGAGACTATCTTTTATTTTAGCCATTCTCATAGGTGTGGAGTGATATTTCATTGTGGTTTTAGCTTGCATGTCTCTACGGCTGACACTATGGAACATCTTTCTATGTATATATTCACCATCTGTATATGCTTGTAGATGAAATGTCAGTTTATGTTGCTTGACCATTTTCTAATTGGATTATTTGTTTTTTGACTGTTGGTTTTGGAAGTTTATTACATCTCCTAGATACTAATCCTTTTTGAAATATGTGGTTTGCAAATATTTTCTCCCACTACTAGTATGTAGCTTGTTTTGTCATTCTCTTTAAGTGTCTTTTGAAGAGCAAAAGTTTTTTATTTTGATAATGTCCAGTTTATCAATATTTTCTTTTATGTTTAGCTTTTGATGTCAAGTCTAAGAGAGCTATTTGCCTACCACCAAATTGTGAAGACTTTCTCCTATTTTTCCTAAAATTGTATAATTTTACATTTTATAAGTTTGTGGCCCATTTTGAGTTAATTTTGTGTAAAGCGGGAGACTTAGATTGAGGTTCTTTTTTTGGCTTATAGATATCCACTTGTGGCGGCAGCATTTGTTGAAAAGGTGATTTTCCTCCAGAGTTACTTTTGCACCTTTGTCAGAAATCAGTCGGGCGTATTTGTGTGGGTCTATTCCTAGATTCTCTATTCTTTCCATTGACCTATCCCTCTGCAATATCACGTAGACTTTATTATTGTAGTATAGCATAAATCTTAAAATCAGGTAGACTGATTCTTCCCATTTCATTTTCAACAGTTTTAGGTCAAATTCCTTTGCCTTTCCATATAAATTTTAGAATAATCTTGTCTATATCTACAAATACTCTTGCTGGGATTTTGATAAGAACCTGTATACCAATTTGGGTACAATTGACATTTTTACCATGTTTTCTCCAAAACTTTGACTGTGATATCTCTCTATCTGTGTCGACTTCCTTTGATTTATTTCATGAGCATTTTGTAATTTTTGGCGAACAAATCCTATACAAGTTTTGAGAGATTTATACCTAAGTGACTTACATTTTTTGAATGATTATAAATGGTATTGTATTTTTTGTTATTGCTGTTAATCCTCACCTGAGGAACTATTTGCCTACCACCAAATTGTGAAGATTTCCTCCTATTTTTTTCCCCCTAAAATTGTGTAGTTTTACATTTTTTCCATTGCTTTGTAGAGAGAATGGAAGGGAGGGAGAGGGGAAAAAAAGGAGAGAGAGAGAGAAACATCAATGTGAGAGAGCCACATCAATTGATTGCCTCCGACATGAGCCCCGACGAGGGCTAGGGGATCGAACCTGCAATCCAGGTACGTGCCTTTGACCAGGAATTAAACCCCAGAATCTTTGGGTGCGCGGCTAACGCTCAAATCACTGAGCCACACCGGCTAGGGCTGGTATATTTTTAATTTCACTATTCATGTGTTTATTATTAGCACATAGAAACACAGTTGATATTTGTATGTTTATCTTATGACTTTGCTGAACTCACTTATTAGTTCTAGGACTTTTTTTGGTAGATTCCTTGGGATTTTCTACACAAATAATCATATCATCTACAAATAGGGGAAGTTTTATTTCTTCCTTCTGATCTGTATATGTTTTAGATCCTTTCTTGCCTTATTGCACTGACAAGAACTTCCTGCACAATGTTGAATAAGAGTGGTGACTGGACATCCTTGCCTTGTTCCTGATCTTGAGGGAAGATATTCAGCCTTTCACCATTAAGTAGAATGCTAGTTGTAGGTTTCTATAGATGTTCTTTACCAAGGCGAGGCAGTTCCCCCTCTTTTCTAGTTTTCAGAGAATTTTAAAAATCATTAATGGGTGTTGAATTTTGTCAAATGTTTTTCTACATTGATTGAGATGGTCATGTGATTTTTTTTCCTTTTTTATCCTGTTAATATGGATTATATTAATAATTTTCAAATATAGAGCCAGACTTACATCCCTAGATAGACCCCACATAGTCATGGTGTATAACTCTTTTGATATATTGCTAAATTCCATTTGGTAATATTTTATTAAGCATTTTTCTGCCTATATTTATGGGGGATGTTGGCATGTAGTTTTCTTTTCTCTCTCTCACTCTCTTTCTCCTGTCTTTGTCTAACTTGGTATTGGATAAAAATATGGTAGCTTCATAAATCAGTTGGAAAGTGTTCTTTCCTCTTCAGTTTTCTGGAAGAGACTCTATATAGAATTAATACACAACCTTTTTTTACACAGTTTTTTTAATTCTCCAGTGATACCAGCTAGGCCTGGAGATGCTTTTGCAGGAGTTTAGAATTTTTTTTCAGCTCTGCACCAGGGCTCTGCTGATGCCACCTGGGCTGGGGAGGTGGGAGTGCCGCCTATCGCTCCCACGTGGCCTCCACGGACACCATGAGTGTGTCTGGGGGAGATGGCCTCCTAAGCGTGGACAGTGGTAAAACTTGTGACTCCTCACTAGGCCTCTTCTGAGACCATCCTTTATGGATGGGGAGGCACACTCCTGCTGAATGGGGGGTAGCCTTGCTGGCCTGGGTAAGGGTGGGGCCCACCGTTTTTTATTATTTTTTATGGGGTTTAGCCTGGAACAGAGTGGCTATTGTCTAAAAGTTTTCATCTTACTAGGCTGCTCCTTTCCTGGGCCTTGGCTAGGAAGAATGGCCTTTTGTTGGGGCTTTTTGTCTTTGCCCCATTGGCATTTCAGGGCTGCTGGCACCTTCAGCTCTAAGTCTGGGCCAGTTAACCCACCACTGTGTTGTTCCTCAGTACTGAGGTCCCCAGTTGGTCTTCCTTCTCTCTTCCTTTCAGACTCTTTTTTATGCTTGTTTTTATATAACATCCAGGGGTTTTTTAAAAAATTGTATGTATTGGGAAGCGTAGGAAAAAGTACATCTATTCTACCTTCTTGGAAGTAGAAGCTTTAACTAGTTTTCTGCGTGGTGATTTTTTTCACTCCCCCGTAACATTAAAAGTATTGAAAAAATTTTAAGTAGGTGTATTAAAGCTCACAGCATTCTTTTAGTTTTAAGTATTTTATCAATATCAAAAACATAATTTGTTATAATTTTACTTCCCTGGCTTGAATGGAAGCAAACTTATCAAAACAATTTCCCCCCAAATCTACTTCTAGAAAAATATTAACCATGAAAAAAAAGTACACAGAACAGCTCTGGCTGGTTGCTCAATGGTTAGAGTTGGCCCGCACACTGCCTCACGTACATGTTTACTTTTCCTCAGGCTACAATATGGCAGGGCATAGTTCTGTTGGATCCTGTCCTTACTTAAAACTTTGATACTTTATTCATTATGGATGTTTTTGCATTGATTTTGACCTTTTTTATTTTTTTTATTTATTTTATTTATATATATATTTTAAATATATTTTATTGATTTTTTACAGAGAGGAAGGGAGAGAGATAGAGAGTTAGAAACATCGATGAGAGAGAAACATCGATCAGCTGCCTCCTGCACATCTCCCACTGGGGATATGCCCGCAACCCAGGTACATGCCCTTGACCGGAATCGAACCTGGGACCTTTCAGTCCGCAGGCCGACGCTCTATCCACTGAGCCAAACCAGTTTCGGCTGATTTTGACCTTTTTTAAATTGCATGACCGATTTACCTTGATGACTGAGGTTTTTGGTGCCCCTTTAGGTTTTGCATCTAAGACAACAGTCCCAGACTGAGCTGGGCAATGTTTTTTGTTTGGGTAAATTGGTGGGCAGGCTCCAGATCTCGCTCACAGTTTATGTCTTTACCTCAAAGGGGCAGGTTAACGCAGATGTAGAGAAAAAACAGCTGAGGAGGCAAGCATGAGTCTCCCTGGCTGTGAAGGTTCTCCTGGGATAGGATGCTCTGTAAATAGGAAGTGAGAACTGCAGAAATGAGGGCCTTTCAGCTGAGCCCCACCCAGGGCACGGGCTGTACTGGACATACTGGACCTTCCACTGAGGTAGGACCTCTGCTGTCCTGCTCCCATCCACCTGTAAGAGGGAAGGTCCCAGAACCTGTGTACACTAGACCAGGAAGAGGACAGCGTCTAGGGCAGCCGTACCCTTTTATGTAATGATGTTTACTTTGAATTTATACTAGTTCACACAAACACTCCATCCATGCTTTTGTTCCGGCCCTCCGGTCCAGTTTAAGGACCCACTGTGGCCCTCGTGTCAAAAAGTTTGCCCACCCCTGGTCTAGGGCTTTGGGGGTCTGGCCTCGTGGTGGCATTTTTCTCATTCAATTCTTCTGACATGAGGTAGGTGTTGCTATCACGTCATTTTACAGATGAAGCAGCTTGGGCTGCCCCTTGCGGAGAGAGGATGCTTGCTGCCATCCAGGGCTATGCATGCCGTCCTGCCTTACCCTCAGGAATTCCCCCTCTGCCAGCCCTGGGCACACACTCAGGAATTCCTGGAACGCCTTTCTGCTGCCTGGGCGGTAGGCTCAGCCCTCCAAGAGCAGCTCGATGTCACCTTACTGCCCTGCCCGGCTTGAACACGATGTCCTTCCCGGCCTTCTCACCCAGCCAGCCTCCTGGCTGTAGTTAGGACTTTCCACTGCCTGCACACCAAAGATTCAACCCTTTCTCACGGTCTGCAGAGGGGCAAGTCAGAGATCTCCAGGCACCTATGGTGGGAGAAAGCGTTTCTCTGGTGTCCACTAGTCTCTAATATTTCCTGTGGCCACGCTCTCCCCTGCTCAGGTTGGGTTGAAATGCCCGGGTTATTAGAACACCATGGCTGGCTGGGGCCAGGCCTGGGAAGAGGCTTGCTAACGCCTACTGGCCTCTAGTGGCGAGTAGTTATTAGTCAACCTTTCATCAGGCTGCCCACCTTTTTACCCCAAACAACCTTTTTTTAAATTTTTTTTCACTTGTCCTGAAGCCCATACTTCTAAGGTTTTTTCCTTACTTCCAAATAAAACTTTATTAAGTAATGACTACTTTCCTAGTTTTTAGGGAGTCAAAGATTCATCTAACGCTTCTGATCAGCATGAAATAACCAGTTGCTGTGCTAAAAGCACAGAAGCTTGATGCATCATTTTCTGTAAAACTCCATGCATGATTTTAAATTGACAAGAGACTTAGGTCCCTCATGACAATGGAAAAGATTTTAGCGATCATGTCCTACCCTCTCATTTATAGACAAGAGAACCTGCTCAGAGTTACTAAGTTAATGATATAAGGTTACACAGTGAAACTTCTTTGGACAAAGATCCGTTATTTTTCCTGTGAGAGCATTTAGGGTTGGGTCAGGGAGGGCCCTCCTGCAGGGTCAGTAGACGTCTGGGCTGGGCCTGACTTCCTGGGCCTGCTGTGCCCTGGGTCAGGTTCCAGGGAACCATGCTGTGGACCGGTCATATTCTAGCGCCCAGACCCACAGCATTGCTGCTTTCTCTCCTCCCCATGGGGTGGATTTTCCCCCTAAAACCAAGGGAGGCGTCTCCCTGTCTTCATTTGAGGTTTTGGCTTTGTGTTCTCTACTGCCGGCCTGCCTTCTGGTCTCTCAGTCTGGATTCCCAATCCACCCTGGGTATCATAGATTTGATGGAGGAGAAGGGTAGAAGCCCCAACTTTCTAAGAGTGACACGTGTCTGGGTCCGGGGTATGTTGTGTAGGAACCCCCCAGTCTCTTCTAACAGGCCCTGCTTCTCAGGTGACCCGGCGCTTCGGGATCCCGGGGCTGAAGAAAGCCATGGACTGGCTTGGCTACTACGGAGGCCCCTGCCGGGCCCCCTTGCGGGAGCTGAGCCCTGAGGAGGAGGAGGAGCTGCGCCTGGATTTCACCAACAATGGCTGGCTCTGAGGGCAAAGTGGGGACAGGCGGGAGCCCATCTCAGCTCCTGACTTGTACTCGCAGCCCAAAGAGAAACACGGGGACAAGGGGGTTCGTGGCTCCTTTTCCTACTTCAGTCCGTCAGGTGCCTCTTACCAGGTGCTATGCAAGCTCATTTCCTAGTCTTACAGCCCCACGGCTGCTTGAATTTGTATCCTAAACTCTGGGTCTCTGGAGACATTCCGTCTGAGCCGGAGCAATTGCTTAATTGGCTCTCTACCGTGGTTTCCTATGCCCCCAAGACACGTGAGCCGGGCCAGAGGGGAAGCGCAGGGCAGCTGGGCACAGGAGGGCTCTGAGTCTGAAGGAAGGACTCCTTAGACTTGGAGATACGAACCTGACTCCAGCACATGCAGGGGAAGCCAGGGCCACTCTAAGAACCCAAGTTCTGACTCTTTCCTGGGGACCTGATCAGAAAAATCTCACTTGTCTTTGAAAGCCCTCCCACCACAAGATGCATTCCAGCCACAGTGCCCTCCCCACAGTCCCTTTTGATTCATCTCCTATTCTTGTCTCTAGCTTTGTTCTCAACTGTCAAGTGCACAGAGACCAACCCAGAATTGGTAAATAATGACACCTAGTGGATAGATGTTACATTCTAGAGGACTGTTGTCATCACAGGTCTGAACCATTCGGGAGGGGGCGTGGCCTGAGAGGACCACCCTCTCTTGCCTATAGGCACTCTGCTTTTATTGTTAAAATAATCACTTCGTTATTGTAATAAAGTCTAATAAGTTAAACTAGTGTGGCTCTATAGGGATTGATACTACACTGCTATGCATTCCTTAGGTGTCCTGCCCAGATATCAGGAACCTACCTAGAGGCAATTTAGCTCTCAAGGTCTGCTTTTTCCCAGCTCTGAGAAAATACCAAGCAAACATAGGCATTAAATCAGCGACAACCAACCAAGGGTAAGGCTGATTGAAGTTTTAAATGGGAGAGGTAAAAAGGTTCAACTGACATATTTAGAAACATTTAGCACATTAATCGGAAAAGCTGCTTTCTCCAAAATGTTTAATCTTCCTCATGATATCTGACAAGTGGCAGAAAACCTGATATGAATTTTTTTTTTAAATTACTCTGGTTAAAAAAGAAAGGTAAACGGATTTCTTGCTTAGGGCAAAGGCTTGGAGAGAATGTAAAAAGTATCACTTTTCAACTAAAACTGGGCATGTGACTGGCTGAAGCTTGGCGCTTAGCACCTGGACTCTTCTCACAGGCAACTTCTAGATCTGAGCTCAGAGGAGAATCCGGTTCAGGGAAGGACCAACAAGTTAGGGCTCGGGAGGCAGGCGAGTGTCCTGGCGAAGTGCTCGGCCCCTGGGCTCACAGAGCCTGGGCTGAAGCTCTGGGATCTGCCCCTTAGTGTCTGCAAGACCTTTGGAAACTACTAACTGCCCTGAGCTTCCTCTGCAGCATCTTCCTCCCAGGCCTGTGTACGAGCAGGGTACACAGGGTTAGTGCGGTAGGGGATGTGCGGAGAAAGGCAAACCTGGGCAGGAGTGACTGGCCCCAGGTAACCCAGGGTGTGACAGTAACTGGTCTCAGTGGGCACCGATGCTCATGGAGAGGGGAGCACAGGGGAAGGTGCTTTGGGATCAGAAAGACCTGGAATCAAACCCCACTGGGCTCAGCCACTAGTTTGGACAACCTGAGCCTGAATTTTTAAAACTGAATTTATTGGGATGACATTGGTTAAACATGTCTGATTTTTTAAAAATGCTCCTACTGTGCAGAGGGTTTTTTATTTTTATTTATTTATTTTTTTAAATACATTTTATTGATTTTTACAGAGAGGAAGGGAGAGAGATAGAGAGTTAGAAACATCGATGAGAGAGAAACATCAATCAGCTGCCTCCTGCACATCTCCTACTGGGGATGTGCCCGCAACCCAGGTACGTGCCCTTGACTGGAATCGAACCTGGGACCTTTCAGTCAGCAGGCTGACGCTCTATCCACTGAGCCAAACCGGTTTCAGCGAAGCAGAGGGTTTTTTAAAATATATTTTTACTGATTTCAGAGAGGGAGAGGGAGATAGATAGAAACATCAATGATGAGAATCATCGATCAGCTAACTTTTGCACACCCCCTACTGAGGATCAAGCCTGCAACCTGGGCATGTGCCCTTGACCAGAATCAAACAGGGGACCTTTCAGTCCACAGGCCGACGCTCTATTCACTGAGCCAAACCAGCTAGGGCTGTGCAGAGATTTTGATAATCAGATGATATATATAGTAAAGTGTGCAGTGTCAGTTCCAAGCCCCCACCTGTGACTAATGTTTATTTTTAAACTAGGGGCCCGGTGCACGAAATTCGTGCACTGGGTGTGTGTGTGGGGGGAGTGTCCCTCAGCCCAGCCTGCCCCCTCTCACATACTGGGAGCCCTCAGGCGTTGACCCCCATCACCCTCCAATCGCAGGATCGGCCCCTTGCCCAGGCCTGACGCCTCTGGCCTAGGCGTCTGGCCCGGGCAGCGGGGACCCACAGCTGCAGCGGCCCCACGATCGTGGGCTTCGCTTTAGGCCCTAGCTCCTGGGACTGCCAGCTTCGACCGTGCCCAGCTCCCATCGCTGGCTCCACCCCTACTTCCTGCTATCACTGGCCAGGGCGGAAAAGGCGCCCGATTCTCTGATCATGGCTGGGGGGCAGGGCAAAGGCGGCCCCAGGGGTGCCTTTGCCCTGCCCCCCAGCTCTTAGCTCCCCACTGGGTTTCTGATCACTGTCAGTGGCAGGGGGCTTCTTCCTGCTTTCCCTTTCGCCTCCCTGCATTGTGCCTACATATGCAAATTAACCGCCATCTTGTTGGCAGTTAACTGCCAATCTTAGTTGGCAGTTAATTTGCATATAGCCCTGATTAGCCAATGAAAAGGGTAGCTCGTACGCCAATTACCATTTTTCTCTTTTATTAGTGTTGATATTTTTATTGATTTTTAGAGAGAGAAGAAGGGAGAGGGAGAGAGAAACATCAATATGAGAGTGAAATATCAATTGGTTGTCTCCTACATGGCTCCCCACTGGGGATCGAGCCCAAAACCCTGGCATGTGCCCTGACTGGGAGTTGAACCAGTGACCTCTCTCAGTGCTTGGAAAACACTCAACCAGCTGAGCCACACTGGCCAGGGCTGTGATTAATTTTTATTTTTTAAATATATATATTTTTTATTTCAGAGAGGAAGGGAGAGGGAGAGAGGGACAGAAACATCAATGATGAGAGAGAATCATTGATCGGCTGCCTTCTGCACACCCCACAATAGGGATCGAGCCCGCAACCCGGGCATGTGCCCTGACCAGGAATCGAACCGCGATCTCCTGGTTCATAGGTCGATGTTCAACCACTGAGCCACGCCGGCCGGGCTGTGATTAATTTTTAGAAACAACAAATGGGTTAATATTCATGAGGACACATAACAGGAAATTCAAGAAAACTAAGTATAGGCAGTTCTGGTAGTTTTATTCCTCATAAATACCTGTTTCTACAGTACCATTCAAAGAATAAATAGAGGCACACGGCTATAATTTCCACCATAATCTGCTATTGAGGAGACATTCAGTGTGAGGATAAAGGGGTGGAGTGGGGTGGGGTGGGGTGTGTTCGGGTCACAGGGTAACTGGAGGCCTCTGTGAAGAACTGTGTAGGGACCCTATCAATCAAGATCTGATCCCCAGGCCTGATGGCCAAGGCTTGTGGTGGAAGAGTTACAGTGAACCAAATGCAAGCAGCCAAATGCTCAGTTAGTTCACCAGGGTTCTCCAACTCTACCTAAACTATTGGTCCACTGGGAAGGAGCTATATCAGCTCTAAGGATTCAGTTCACTCCATGGTAGGACCTGATATGGCCCAGAGAGGTCTGCCCTTTGCCCTGAAGTATGTAATAAATACAAGTTATAAAATAACCACTTACATCAGTCTCTTTCTTGACTATCCCATAAAGGAATCCTGTCCCATGTCTAATGAAGGAGAGAGGCACAAATAGGGAGTATCTGCTAGAATTCAGGTAAGCAAGACAGCTTGTAAAGTCAGGGAAAGGGAAATAGCACTGTTACCTAATCCTTCACAGGGGGATATATTTGGATCACCCCCTCCACTCCCCAGTACAAGCAGAATGAAGAGATTCTGCATCACTTAGCAGAAAAGGAAGTACAAGGCAGCGCAGGTCTGCACTGGGTAACCCAGGGTGTTAGGGACGGAGAATACCAACAGTGAGACAAGGAAAAGACAGAACTGGTAACCACTCTGCAGGGCCTGGGCCATAGTCCTCAGAACTTCTCTGTGGTCGCACCCCTGCCTGGCAGGTGATGTGGCACAGCACACGGTCATGCCATCTCCTCTCACATCTGGTTCATTTGTTCACCTCGACTGAACAGCGGGGCATCTGCTTTACCCGGTACTTGTCAGCTGGTGCACAAAGCGCCCATCAGGCGGCGAGGTTCCTGGCTGACTTGGAGGCGCTCTGGGCTCGCTGTACGACGGCGGAACACTTCTCCCGCCGCAGCAGCTTGTTGTTCTCGAACAGGCCTTCGTTGCGGGGTATCCCGTGGGACCCGTCGGGGAACGTCAGCAGGCCTGTGAGGGAGAAAGGGAATATGGGAGTGACAGTGGCATTAATGACTCCGAGAACAGCCTGACAGGCAGAGGCCGAGGAAAAGAAAACCTCACAGCCTTCTCAGGAGGACTCTGGCAGTCAGTTCGGCGAACAGGCAGGCGTTAGGGCGCCGTCATATGGATTAAAGAGAACAAGGTATACGTCCACCCATACTGTGCTCACCTAAGTCTCCCCTCCTGCTGGGCTGCAACTTACCAAAGCCATCTACTCTGCCATTTTTAAATTCCCCCTCAAAGGTCATGTTGTCGTGTCGAATGAAGACTCCGACGCCATTGAACTTGCCCTGGGCAAACTCCCCCTCATACCTGCAGAAACACAAGATGTTAGCCTTTGGTGGGGTAGTGAGCTGTCCAGGTTAACTCTTACAAGCAGCTACCAATATGTGTTATTTATTGGTGCCAAGGAGCAAAGCGGACTCCACTTACCTCAGAGCTCTACCCACCCCAGTCTCATTCAGCAGAGGAGGGTCAGAGAGTATGTATGTGAGGCCCTAATCTCAAGGAAATAACAGGGCAGTGGGGGGAGGGAGGTCACTCACCTCTTGCCCTTTCAAACTTTAGATCTATAAAAAACAAATGCTACTCCTTGCCTATTTTCAGAGGGCCTAGAACAAGCTCTTGTTTGACCAGATATTTATTACTATCATTTTTAGATCAGATTCTCCCTAGTTTAAGGCTGAGAAAAGAATGAACCAGTACCCACCTTGAGCCATCTGAGAAGGTCAGTACCCCAAAGCCACAGAAGAGCCCATTCTCAAAATGACCCAGGTAGGTGCCACCATCTGCAAACATCAGTTGACCAAAACCATGTCTGCGGCCTGAGCAAAGAGAAGGACAGATGTCAGGTTGGGATGGGGCAGCTTCCGGGTCCCCTCTCACTGTCTAACATCCCTTACCTTCCACACCCGACCCACAAAGGAAAGAAGAGAAGCAGTGACATTATCAGGGAACAGGACAAATACCCAGAGTCACAACCTGGCTCCTGCGACCTTCCCATCTTAAGTCACAGCCATCAGACTTGGAGCAGGTCTCTCTAAGCATGAAAGATAAGAGAGGACTTAAAAATAGCACATAGTGCCTTATGGTGTGCCGGCACTCTCCTAAGCACTTCGTATATATCATCTTATTTAATCCTCACGAGAGCCTTATGAGGTAGGTATAGTACTACTATTATTTTCATTTAACAGATGTGGAAACCAAGGCAAAAAGAAGCTAAATAATTTGCTCAAGATCCTAGAGCAATTAAGTCATAGAGCGAGAATGCAAACACAGCAGGCAACCTGACCTGACAGCCCTCAACACTTAACTACATTGCCACTCGGAGAAAAATAAAAGGATAGCACTTAGCACTGTGAAGCTACTGTGCAAACCTATCAGCCTGACTGGCAACACTGGCTTGAGCTCTGCTACATCAGGAAGGCTGAGCTCACCCACTGCCCTGGCCAGAAAACAGAGCAAGAGGCAGCTCTTTTGAGGGACAGACTCCAGCAGAGCCTCAGGAAGCCTCTCCTCTCAAGGTCATATTAAAGAGGACAGCAGGTGTTTAGGAGGCAGGAGAAAGGCTGGCGATGTTCAGAGTCAAGGTCACATCCCACCTGCACAATTTCTCCTCTCAAGGCTCAAGAATTCATCAGCTGCAGGCTCTACCATGAAAAGAATGAGGCACGTGTCTGGAAACAGTGTGAAATGTTCTTCATTGACACGACTGCCTCCTGGGGGCAGCTCCTGGCTTGCTAGGCTTTGCTAGGACTGGACGTGGGGGCTTTTTCGTGGCCACATTGCTTCCAAATGAGCATCATAGAACTAATTCCTGTACAGTCTCAGGCTCCCAAGAATTTTACCATTCCTAAGAATAGATACTTGCAAATGTAACAAACTGTCACAGGAAATTCAAGGCAATGAATGTCACTTGCTCTTGAGTGCCTGCCCTAATTTCCTTAAATTCTTAAGGCTCATTGGCATCAAGTCATTGCAATAACTTCTGTATGTTTTGATTTATGGGCACTCAAAACAATTCATTTACTCTGCTAAGTACATTAGCACTTAGGAAAACAATTCCCAAATAATATCGCTAAAAGATAAAAGGGTTAAAATACAATTTAGAAGCAGAAAGATTTAACTTACTTCTAGAGGTTGAATTAACAATAGTGTTTTTTAATTTCTTTATTTATAATCCTAAAATTGAATAAAGGAAAAACACTATCATGTTAAATCTCGGAGGAAGACCTGAAGATGAATAAAGTTGGCTTATTTATCCTGAAGTATTATCCTTCCGCCAAATGTTCATCACTGGGTACCCCAGGGGTCCTCTCACCCTCCTTCCACTCGCCATGATACTCCTCCCCACTGGAGTAGGTGAAGGAACCTTTTGTCAGGGTCATGGTGACAGCTTACAGAAGGATGAAAACTGCAGGACACAAGCAGAGGAGAAGCAGGGTCACAGGATGGCTGGAGGAAAGGCCTGCAAAGCAACTCTGTGGATACATTCTAAAGGCTACCAGCTCAGGCAGTGTACACTACCTCGAGTACACTTAACAAAACTACCCACTCTCCAACCATCGCCATCACCACCTCCGCCCCAGCACTCTTAATCCTCCTACTTGTCTTTAAAGTTTTCAGCCAGTTCCAACTTTCTATGACCTGAGATAGAAATTTAGGATTAATCTACAAATACTTTACTGATACCTGCTATACACTTAGTTAATGTGTAAAATACAGTCTCTTTCCTCAATATAAGTTTAAAATCTAGTTGATAAGACTAACAATGAAAACATTGAATAATATGAGAAATAATACAATTAACTGCCAAGTTGGATGGCAGAGATTAACAGAGACAAGAGGTGGGCAGAAGTTAAAACAAGCAGTGAAGAGGGCAAAGGGCAATTCCAGACTGATAAGACATGGGGAATGAAAGCATAAAGAGTAACGAGAACACAAGATGTTCAGGAGGAAAATAAGAAGCTGGGTCTCCTAGAGTTGAAGGCATGTTCAGGGAGTAATAGGAAATAAATTTTTCAGCCTAAACCTTAAATTTGAAAAGAACCTCTAAGATGTAATCCAAACTCCCTCACTTTATAGTTGGAGAAACAGAAGCCCGGGGAGTCAAAAGCTAGTCGGTGACCAAGCTGGAACTAGTGCGCAGGCCTTCCCTGACTGCCAGTTCTTTCCCAGGCCCTATGGCTCTGCCTCTAGGGTCAGGCGAGTGGAGGAGACCTTTGTCACTTAGGCAGAAGAGTTTATAGCTGATGAGGTGGGTAAAGAGACAGCTTCAGTGAGTGGGAGGGTCGGACAGGGATGTAACATGATAAAAGCAAAGTTTAAGGAAAATGAAATTGGATCAGGAAGCAGAATGGACTCGGGCAGCAACAACCTACAGCCAGAGAAGCTAGCAAGGCAGGAGATGTGATAATTCAGTAGATTGTGAAAATGAGCACAAAGCATCCCCCTCCACTCAGATCCTCCCATGAAGAGACAGTTTGTTTATCCCTCCACCCACTGGATACGGGTGGGTTATATAACTACTGGAACATCAGCAAAGGTGAGGTAGCTGAGGTTGAAGAGCACTCTTGCCCTCTTGCCCTCTTGCTGCACTTGGAACTGTTTTGTCCCCAGATGAAAGAGTGCAGGCTGGTCTGCTGGCTGACGAGAGGCCACCTGGAGCAGCTGTCTCAGCTGCTCACAGAAGCCTTGGTGAGCTCAGGCAAGACCAGAAGAGAGCGCAGCCCCAAATTATTAGCCCACAGTCAGAGACTAAAGACATGGTTGTTTTAAGCCACTTGTTTTGGGTGATGCATTACTCAGCAAAAGCTACCTGATACACCCAGATATGAGATCATAAGGCCTGAGTGAGGGGGATAACAGGGCAATGGGAGCAGAAGAGAGAACTATGAGAGATATATCACACAAAAAAAACAACCACTACCATCACCCAATAACATTTGAAGACTGGCTCGTTATGGCTTCACACATCTTGGTAAAATAATGTTTTTATTCAAGGATATACTATAAAAGGGATTTAAGATACCCAAACTATCATTAAATATAAATAGAGAAAAATAAAATCATTTGACATATTTAAAAAAATGAAATCCCTATTTCCTTTTTAAATCCCCTAGGTCTTTTTTTCCTCACCCCTTCTCCAGAATGAAATAATACGATGTTTTTTCAAGTGACTGTAACTATGCCTAGTCCTAGGCCCACACCCAGATCTACTGAGTCAGATTCTGGACAGTGAGAGCCTGGGATCTGCAGTGTTAACAAGCACATCATTAGATCCTTACACACCTGACAGTTGGTGGATTATTACTCCAATCAATGGAAATACTGTGTGTGAAGAGCTCTCCGCTGTATAAATCACCATTGAAAGGTCCTCTGTTATTAATAATTAATCTGGAGTCTGACCCTTAGGCACCTGACTGATTCCAACAGGACAAGTGCACCTCTTGTTCCCAGCACTAAGGTCAGACCCTGGAGGACAATTTTTTTTTTTAAATCCCTGGGGGCCTGGTGCCAACTGCTAGCTTCCCTTCAGGTCCCAGAGAAGCCCAAATCACAACAATGTTAAGGGTTGTGATGATGTCTCCATTATGGAAAATCAAGGGGTTACAAAGAGTAGGTTCCAGAGTACAAGGAAATCTGGCATATTTTATTTTTTAAAAATGGTGCTTCAAATGTTCAACTAAAACAAGGCATACATTGTTTTCTCCAAATGGTGGTGGTGGACAGTGCTGAGTTATTTATACTCCACGTCAGTCTCTAAACCTCAGTCTCCTCCTCTATGAAGTGGAGATTATCTACTTCACAGAGTTAGCATGCAGATTAAATGAAATAACATTTATGAAAGTACCTAGAACACTGGCTACCTGTGTCCTTTAAATGTTGTTCTTCTCCTCCTTCAAAGAGACACCTAGACTCACACACTTACTACAATGGAAATTTCCCTAAAGTCTCAGTATAAAAATGCTACCAACATAATTTAAATAGCATTTTTGGGGGGGGGGGGAGTCAGCAATTTTGACTAATGAGGTAAATACCAAGTAGAGGAAAATGCAAACGACAGTGGCCACCCACCTGTTCTTTATCAACGCCCTATGAGATATTTTAATTTTGGCCTATGTCATAATAATGTTTGATACAGACGCCAGATGCCCAGAGATGGTCTGATGTGAGATCAGCTCGGCCTGAACAGAGCAGGGCCCAGTCACGTCTTCTGGGCCTGGCTCTGCCTCAGATCCCCAGTTTCATCCCAGCTATGAGGATAGATGAGTTCTGAGGCCCGCTGTGGTCTCACCCAAACATGGAGGAACATTCATTTCTACCCCCAGAATGAAGGCCAGCTTTCTGGAGGCACTTCTAGAAATGTTTGGGAGTCAATCTCATAGGTCCATCAATCAGGGGCTTTCTCACTTTTTAGTTACTCAAAAACTCCATGCCCAGGGTCTTTCACATAATAGAAGGCAGCCTGAGAAAAGGATCATTTTCTTCTTAAAGCCCCTCAAAACCTGTGGGGCTATTTTCTCAGAGAGGTGATGCCTTCTCTGTCCCATCAATGTTCCACAAGGTCAGCATCCAATTTCAGGTGCACAATTCTCTTATGTCAGCCCAGCATCAGAGTGAGCTTGGAGTGGAGGTCAACATGACTCCATTGCAACTACAACATTAATGAGAGGAAGAGAAACGTTTTCCAT
This sequence comes from Myotis daubentonii, assembly GCF_963259705.1. NCBI lineage: Eukaryota > Metazoa > Chordata > Mammalia > Chiroptera > Vespertilionidae > Myotis > Myotis daubentonii. Next base: position 43,446,823 of record NC_081852.1, read on the forward strand.
CAAAACTGCCGGGCATTGAGTTAGCTAGAGGCTATCTTCAGTGCTTCCCAGAACAAATTAAGTCAGAGTGATGGTAGTGGTTGTTCTTTCCTATGATATATCTGTCAAATTTCCATTCCTAAAAATCAGCAGATGGTACAAATCTGAACTATCTTATTCCTTCTAAACAAGTCAGAATTAGAAAGGATATCTCTTCTACTAAATCTTATGACTAAACAACCATTCCAAAATATAAACACAAAATGATTATTTATACAGAAGATACGGGGATTTTCTTTAAATGTTAGGCAGCAGTTAACTTGTCTTCACTCAAAACCTTGGAAGGAGTTATTGCAGTGCAATCTGAGGAATCAGACCGACTACAGAGGGACTCAGGGGGAGCAGCCTCTTGTTTACTCTCTCTTAAGGCCCATGAAACTCCCAGATAGTGGCATCCCAGCTTGTCTCAGAGGGACCAGTAAAGGTCTCTGAAAGAAAGGGGACATCATCTCTCAACTTAACCCTGCCACCATCCTCTCCCACTGTTTTCAAAAGTGTATACTAAACTACAAATTTCCATTCCTTTTTTTATCTAGGAACATAGAGCAAACTCCCTTCAATAGTTACTTTTCAAAATAAAGTCCATAGCCAAAACACAATCAGAAGTGCTAATTAGAGGGAACACATATTGACTCCATGGGACTAAGGCCATGGTTAAACACATTTGACTAGAAATTTCTACCTATGTCCAAATAATTGATATTGTCACTGCCTGGGTCAGTGTCAGGATGTTCATTTAGCATTTCTGTAATTAGACATGCTAAGTAATACTCAGCTGCATAGCCACTGACCCAGAAAAAAATTTCACCAGTTAACACGGTCATTGAGACAAATCTAGTTTAATAAAGTATAGTCAATGGTAATGAAGACTGAAAACCCAATCTATATATATAAAAACCCAGCGACCAGAACAGTGGAACAACCAGAATGACCAGTGGCTATGATGCGCACTGCGGCAGCCAACTAGCCTGATCTGGGCCCTGATCGGCGCCTCTCCCCCTCCCCACTGGCCCGGCCTGATGAGCCCCCATTGGCACAGGTTGGATGGATCCCACCTGTGCACGAATTCATGCACCAGGCCTCTAGACCATCCTATCTAATAATAGACAAACATGGTAATTGACTGTACCTTCACTATGCCTTCCATTTGCTAATCAGCACAATATGCAAATTAACCACCAACAAAGATGGCGGCTAATTTGCATACTGCAGGCAGGGCAGGACAGCGGGAGCTGACAGCGGGAGCTGCCATCCAGGCCCCTGTGTGCAACCCCAGAAGCCGCCTGCCTGCTGCCCATGACCGGATTCGATCCCGGGCTGCAGGCTGGCCCCAGAAGCCCCAGAAGTCACCTGATATGGCAGTAACTCTATCAGTATGCACTCTGAAAGTCAGTGGCATAAATGCACCAATTAAAAGACAGATTATGAGGGTGAATCAAAAACAAAACCCACTTTAAATATAAAGACACATATAGATTAAAAGTATATGAATTAAGCTTCAGCCTGTTTTGCTCAGTGGATAGAGCATTAGTCCATGGACTGAAGGGTCCCAGGTTCGATTCCAGTCAAGGGCATGTACCTCAGTTGCTGGCTTGATCCCCAGTCCCTATCAGAGCATGTGCAGGAGGCAACCAATCAATGTGTCTCTCCCTTTGCCTTCACTCTCTCTAAAATTCAATGGAAAAATATCCTTGGGTGAAGATTAACAAAAGCAAAATAAATGGATTAAGTAACATTAAAGAGATTATAAAAAAATATATTCCAAATTTTGTTAGTTGTATAATGGTTATGTTTAAATTATTAACACCTAAGAAATTGGGTGAAGGGTACATATAATATGCTGTAGTATTTTATAGGGTTTTTTTTTACATGTATGAGATTATTTCAAATTAAAATATTAAAAAATTAAAAAAATAATGAAATATTAATTGGAATGTATCTGCATTACATGAAAAATCTAATTGCTTCTAGCATAATTTATTAAATTGTGCTAAAATTTACAAGGGTTCAATTAAAAAATATCTTAATTCTAAACGATGTAATAGAAAATATGTAATAGTGCAGTTATAAGCACTTATCTGAAAATAAAAATTTAAAGAAGTGAATTTAAAGAAGGGATTAGCCAAAGAGAATATATGCACAACGCATGGACACAGACAACAGCATGGTGATGCCAGAGAGAAGTGGGGGACAAGAGCTGGGTAGAGGGGGCAAAGGGGGGAAATAGGGACATCCTATATCCTATCTAATAAAAGAGAAACATGGTGATTAGCGTACATCCGCTACCCTTCCCATTGGCTAATCAGCGAGATATGCAAATTAACTGCCAGCCAAGATGGCGGCCGGCAGCCAGGCAGCTTGAAGCTAACATGAGGCTTGCTTGCTTCAGTGACGGAGGAAACCAACGTTCCCCGCCTGCCTTGCCGGCCTCTGAGCTTGCAGTTTGAAACATTGTTACAAATATAGAAGCTAAACAAAACCCCAGAAACCCGCTTTCAGCCAGCAGGGATCTCAGAGCTGGAGTTGATACAGTGTTTCAATTACAGAACCCAAACAAACCAGACACCTGCTTTCAGCAGCAGAGGCCTCAGAGCTGGAGCCAGAGCTAAAGCTGGCCCAGAATTTAAAAAAAAGAAAAAAAGGAGCAGTTGGGAGCTTCAGCCTGAAAACAGCCCTCAGCCCCTCACCCAGACTGGCCAGGCACCCCAGTGGGGACCCCCACCCTGAAGGGTGTGTGACCAGCTGCAAACAGCCATCATCCCCTCACCCAGGCTGGCCAGGCACCCCAGTGGGGACCCCCACCCTGATCCAGGACACCCTTCAGGGCAAACCAGCCGGCCCCCACCTGTGCACCAGGCCTCTATCCTATATAGTAAAAGGGTAATATGCCTCCCAGCACTGGGATCAGCGGAGCCACGAGGCCTCCCAGCACCGGGATCAGCGGAGCTGAGAGGCCTCCCGGCACCGGGATCAGTGTGACAGGGAGCAGCGCTCAAACCCCCTGATCGCCCTGCGACTCTGTGTGTGACAGGGGGCGGGGCCACAACCTCCCTATCCGCCCTGCTCTGTTCATGACAGGGGAAGGCGCCCCAACCCCCTGATCGGCCCTGCTCTGTGTGTGACAGGGTGCGGTGCCCCAACCCCCTGATCGGCCCTGCTCTGTGGGTGATAGAAGGCGACGCCCCACCCGCCCCCCACGGGCCCTGCTCTGTGTGTGACGAGGTAGAGCCATAACCTCCCCATCGGCCCTGCCCTGAGTGTGACAGGGTGCAGCACCCCAACCCCCTGATCCGCCCTGCTCTGTGTGTGACAGGGGGCAGTGCCCCAACTCCCCTATCGGCCCTACTCTGTGAGTGACAGGGGGGAGCTCCTCAACCCCCTGATCGGCCCTGCTCTGTGCATGACAGGGGGGAGCTCCCCAACCCCCTGATGGGCCCTGCTCTGTGCACAACAGGTGGGAGCTCCCCAACCCCCGACTGACCCTGCTCTGTGCGTGACAGGGGGTGGCGCCGCAACCTCCCCATCAACCCTGCCTTGAGTGTGACAGCGGGCGGTGCCCCAACTCCCCAATCAGCCCTGCTCTGAGCCCGACCAGGGGCTGCACCTAGGGATTGGGCCTGCCCTCTGCCACCCGGGAGCAGGCCTAAGCCAGCAGGTCGTTATCTCCTGAGGGGTCCCAGACTGCGAGAGGGCACAGGCTGGGCTGAGGGACTCCCCCTTCCCCCCCAAGTGCACAAATTTTTGTGCACCGGGCCTCTAGTATATATATAAAAGCCTAAGCGACCGAATGACCAAATGACCGGTCGACTAAATGACCGGTTGCTATGATGCACACTGACCACCAGGGGGCATATGCTCAACACAGGAGCTGCCCCCTGGTGGTATGTGCGCTCCCACAACCAACCTCCTGTGGCCAGCCAACCTCCCGCGGTCCCTCCCCCCGGCCAGCCAACCTCCCGCGGTCCCCCCCAGGCCAGCCAACCTCCCGTGGTCCCCCCACCGACCAGCCAACCAACCTTCCACTGTCCCTCCCCCTGCCGGCCAACCTCCCACGGTCCCTCCACACAGCCAGCCAACCTCCCGCGGTGCCCCCCCCCCCCAATGGCCAACCTCCCTCTGTCCCTCCCCCTGGCCCACCAACCTCTGGATGGGCCCCAATTGCTGGCCAGGCCGAGGGACCCCACCTGTGCATGAATTCGTGCACCAGGCCTCTAGTACTTTAATAAGGATGCAAATCAGTATTTGTATCAGTTATTCAAAGAGACTAGATGGCCTACAAATTTAGGCTTCAGTTATACATATGGAATCTAGTCACAAAGTCAAGATAATTCATGCTTCTTCTAAGCAGATACTCATCCTTTGTTCTTTGGCTGGATGGGTTGCAAAGAATCAATCCAAACATTTATCTAAAAGGAAAATGACTCTTTGTCCCTGCAAACCAATATACTATTAGTCTGCACAAGAGTTTATATCCCTGCTATCTTTCTTTTCTCCTGACTCAGACATTTCCAAATAGAAGTTGAAGACAGGAAAAACCTTTGTTTCCATTCCGTTTGTCTTTTTTTTTTTTTTTAGAAATCAAACTTGTTAAAAAATATTTATGTATTTTAATAACCTGTGTCCAAATTCAGAGAACTTCTTAAATAAAAAAAAAACTAACATAAAGAGGAATAGATTTTCAGTTTAAGAATATTGTTTGGAGCCCTGGCCAGGTAGCTCCGTTGGTTAGAGCATCGTCCGATACACCAAGGTTGCGGGTTCCATCCCCAGTCAGGGTACATACAAGAATTGATCAATGAATGCATAAGTAAGTGGAACAACAAACTAATGTCTCTCTCTCTTAAATCAATTTTTTAAAAAAGGAATATTATTTGTAGGCAGCAACCTTAAACTACCTACGAATATCTTTAACATTGTCTCTCTCCCAAGCTACCCTCCCCAAAGTAAGATAGTTTTGTCAAAGTTTCTTCAGTTATGAAGACAGCAGTTCTTAGGCCTCTAGAATCCTAAACAGAAGGAAATGAAGGATTTGATCAACAAAGAAGAAATCTAGTACAAAATGCAAACGTTCTTTTTAAAGTGTTTTAAGTGAGCATAAAATAACTTTTTATTGTAAGTCAAGTCTCTTTTCCTATAAGTCTCCCTTCCACTCGAAAGGTAAATAGATGTATGGCTACTAGGTAAAGGTCTTATTTAGGAAGACTGTGGGATGGTTACATTGAAGAACCTGGAAAGAAAATCCTAATACCAGAAAGAAGGTAAAAAAAAAAAAAAAAAAAAAAAAAAAAAAGAAGAAAAAGAAAGAGAGGACTCTGGGGTGACGGGGACTGCCAGGATATTCCTCTGTTTCATGAATGAGGGAATGACCGGCCCGGTTCTAATACAGCCCAGTTTCTCCTGCTGGCACTAAGCAGTTTGGAACGCTAGCCTGCAGGGATGCGACCCTAAACTCACTGAGGCATCCGTGTCTCCAACCCGTTGGTGCGGCACGGCTCTCCACCACAGTGTCAGCGAGGCGGGCCCCAGGCAAACAAAGCCGTCGGTGGCAAAAGACAACATGTCCACGTCCATCTCCCCTTTCCCTCCGCCACCCATCCTCACTTTCCACACTGCTCCTGCCCTCCACCCCGGGGCTGCTCTCCCCCTCGGGTCTGGCATCCCCGCCCACCCCGCTCGCTAACCCGGTGCCCGGGCTCTCCCAGGCCTCGGGCCCCAGCGGTGGAAACGGGCGGCCGAGTTTGGGACCCTGGGGCAGCCGCCCTCCGGTCAGCACGTCGGGCATGGAGCCATGCTCCCCACCCCTGTCATCTCGGGCTGGGATCCTCAGTCCCTTCCTCACCGCCACACTCTCCCGGCCCCCTCCCACCCGCGCTGCCAGCCAACCTGGGCTCCGCCTTTTGGGATGACCGTTACGCCCGGCGCGGGGTTCGAGCGGCCGGCCGGCCTTCCGCTCCCCCGGGCTCGCCCCTGCCACCTGCCTCTCCGCCACCTCCACCAGCGCCTGCCCCTCCTGACGCCGCCATCGCCGGCAGCCGCACTGGCCAGAATGCCCGCTGCCCATTGGCTGTTACCTAAGCAACCGGGAGCAACGCCACTCCCTATTGGCTCAGGCCGGACTCGGCGCCATCTTTGTGAGGGGCGAAGTGTCAACTATCCGAAAGAGGGACGGGGCTGACCCTAAATTCCACCTCGGCAACCCCGACTGAAAGAGAACTCAGGTCTCGCCCATCCCGGGGCAGCCTAGCCGAAATGTCAACACCAAACCGAACCGAACCAAACCGAACCGAACCGAACCGAACCAAACCAAACCTGCGTCAGATGCAACTGGAGCGGCGCCGGTCCTGCTCCGATCTCCGCAGCTGTCAATGGCCCCGCCGAGGAGTCTCCCGGCAGAACCCTCCACACGGCTTTGAGGTGCAGCTTTGTAAATTGTAAGGCTCTAGAGCGGGCAAACTGTAGTTTAATTAGTGCAACCCTGCGCCAGACACTGTGATATCAAGACCCGTTTGCATTCCTTGTAGGGATGTGTGTTGTCGTTGTCATTACCCAGATCCTTTGTGTTTAAAATATGCCAAGATGGAAGCAAATCAGCCTCAATATCACGCACATCACTGGGTTTATCTCTGTTTATTTACTTGGAAAGCAACATGATGCTAGGGTGCTGCCAGGCTGGAAAAGACTCGATCACTGCTCTCAGGGGACTTACTGCTAAGTGTGGTGAAGAAAAGATTCATGCACGTTGGAAAATCCACGACTATATTTGATTATTAAGAGAAGGCAAACTCATGAAGAGAGTAAACAGATTGCCTCTCTGAGTTGGGACTTTTCCTCATCTGTAGGACTGAAAATTATAATAATGATGATGATAAAGGCTGCCTAGGACTTTTTTTTTTTTTTTGAGAATACAATGTCAAAAGCTCAATACTGTGTCTGAGACATGTAAATGCCCCATAAATGGTAGTTTAAATTATTTTAAAAATACTTGAATTCTGTATCTAAATTCCATTTCTGCCACCAACAGTGTGTGGCTTCAAGCAAGCTATGAAGCTCTCTAAGAGCCTATAAAATGAGATTGGACTAGCAGACCTGTAAGATTCAATCCCGCTCCTATACTCAATGTTAAACATGCTAACTGCGGTAATGACTACAGACATAATTACAGTAGTTGAGAGAATGGAGTGTCAAGAAAATAGATCTTATTACATTGGAGAATATGTGTTTAAAAAAACATGAAGAAAAAAGGTTAAATAGATTGTGGTCAATTTATGCAGAGTGCTGAAAAATTAAGGAGGAGATATGGTTTGCAAAATGTAATTTCTTAAATAGGCAAATTCATAGACACAGAATGTAGACTAGAGGTTACCAGAAGTTAGAGGAAGAAGAAGCTATTGGTTAATGGGTACAGAGTTTTTGTTGGGATGATAAAAAGTTTTGGGTAGAGATAGTGGTGATGGTTACACCACATTGTGAATATATTTAATGTTACTGAATTGTACACTTATGAATGGTTAAAGTGATAAATATTAGGTATATTTTACCACAATAAAAATGCAGTTTCTTAATCCAAACAGTGACACAATGAAACCAGTGTTGTAATAAAATTAATCTGGCAGTGATACCCAGAGATGATCAGAGAGAAATTGGAAGCAGAGAAGCACACTCAGAAGCCACTGTAAGAATGTAGCTAAGACATACTGGAATGTGGCATCAGTGGAGATGGAAAGAAAGAGGGTAAATATAAGAAAAATTTCATAGAGGTATTTGATAAGAAGCAATATACTAGTAGTGTTAAAAGCATGGAGCTAGTCAGCCTGGATTTGGATCCAGGTCTGCCATTTATCAGCGTCATGACCATGGACAAGTTACTTTACTCAGCTTCCAACATCACAGAGGCTGTAATGCTTGCCACTTGACTTAATCCATGTGATGCACTTAAAATAATATCAGGCACTTGCTTACCCGTTGGTAAGTGCTAGCTCTTCATAGTGTCAATGTATTGACGCTCTTTTCAGTAAAAGGGAAGTCAAGTTCTAAGAGGTAGGTACAGAAAGAACTCCTGAGAGTTTTCCATAGGAAAAAAACCTCAGCATTAAAGGGAGGACTGTAAATCTTGCTTTCCTTAACCATAACTTGAAGCTTAAGAGCTAAAGAAGATGAATAATATAGGAAATCATCTCTGTGGCTATGGCCCCCAGGATACAAGAGACAAGTGGTACTTAATTATTTGATGTTTGGGTAGGAAAAGGAAACACATCTTGTAACTGAAAGGTGTAATGGAACCATCTATGGGGCTTTGCTAGAATGGTTTATTTAGCAAAATAAAAGTTTAAGACACCCCCATCAGATAATTAAACAATTCAGTACTTCTGGGTACCTGTGGCAACAATTTGATTCAAGAAAGAATTGTTGAATGAACTTAAAAGGAGTCTGCAGGCTTTGGCTAGAAATAAATGACAAAGATTTACTCAAGGGTCTTAGGGTTTGCAAACCAGAAACACAACCAGGCAAAAACCCAGAAGTGTTCCAAAGAAGCAAGAAAAGTTCAGAGTTCTTATAGTGAAGTGCATTCTTCAAAATAATTGGTTCTCCATTCTTAGCCCTTGGAGTGGTCCAAGGTAGTTATCAGTCAGATGTCAGGAGATCTGGATGATGGATGCTAGGTAGCCTAGAAGATGGGCATGGGGAGGTCTGGTCACATCTGTGGTCTAGAGATAATAGATGTCAGGTCTATGTTAGTAGTACGGATACGTGAGTCCTTCAGGCATTATATGGATGTCTGGTATATGACTATAGCAACTCCATTTTATTTCTCCACTCTGTTCTTCAGAATGATTATGAAATATTGGTTACTATATAGTTGGTCACCTGCTGTGAAAACCCACATCTCTCTCTGCTGGTTACTTTGAGCACAAAAATGATAACAACATCAATAGTAATCTCAACAAATGGTACGTAAAAACTCACCATTTGTTTACACTTTTTTATATACTCACTAACTAGAGGCCCAGGGCACAAATTTGTGCATGGGTGGGGTCCATAGGCCTGGCCAGGGATAGGGCCGATTGGGGCCTTAGGAGGTTGGCTGACCGGCCAGGGGGAGGGGCCACGGGAGGTTGTCTGTGGGAGTGCATTGACCACCAGGGGCAGCTCCTGCATTGAACGACTGCCCCCTGGTGGTCAGTGTGCATCAGAGCGACTGGTTGACCGGTCATTTGGTCATTCAGGCTTTTATATAGTATATAGATAAACACTATGCTAAGTTCTTTACATACTTATCGTGATTCTTATTTAATCAATTGAGGAAGAGATGATTACTCCCATTTTATAGATGATGAAACAGACTTAGAGAGTTAAATAACTTGTACAAAATAACTAATAAATGTGAAGTCAGGGTTCAAACTCCAAACTCTCTCCCCCTCGCCAATTGATTTAATCACATTCTTCCTTTAAGACTTAGTTCATAGAACATGCCCACTTAAGGTTTTTACTGACTCTCCCACATACCCCCAAGCCGCTAAACTGAATTTATGGAGTTTTCAGCTCTGATTGTTGGCTCTTTTTCTCCAACTGCCTCGGAGAGTTGTATGTCTTCCGCTTGAGGGTAAGGACTATAACATTCTTCTCTTTACCACTGATAAAAACGTACTGAGCACCTACTGTGTCTAGATACTGAGGTTTTACTGTGATAAATAAAACACCCTTACTTTGATTTTTTTTTTTTTTTTTTTTAGTTTAGTGGGACCATATCTTTCCTCAATTGACAAATAAACATTGAGCTTTGTGGCAGGTACTGTGTAAACTGCGTGAGGACTGAGATTTTTAAAAAACATTTCTATTTAGGTAGAGAAGGGATTTTTGTTTCTTTGCTTCACAACTATCTCTACAGCACCTAGAACAGTGATGGCGAACCTATGACATGCATGTCGGAGGTGACATGCGAACTCATTTTTTTGGTTGATTTTTCTTTGTTAAATGGCATTTAAATATATAAAATAAATATCAAAAATATAAATCTTTGTTTTACTATGGTTGCAAATATCAAAAAATTTCTATATGTGACATGGCACCAGAGTTAAGTTAGGGTTTTTCAAAATGCTGACACGCCGAGCTCAAAAGGTTCGCCATCACTGACCTAGAACATAGTAGGTCCTCAATAAATATTTAATGACTGAGTGCATGACTGAATGACTGCAGATACAAAGATTAGATTTTTCTTTTCTTCTGGGTAATCCTCACCTGAGGATATTTTTCCATTGATTTTTAGAGAGAGTGGAAGGGAAGGGGAGAGACATAGATAGAAACATGGATATTAGAGAGACACATTGATTGGATGCCTCCCGAATGCAGCCAACTGGGATTGAGCCTGCAACCAAGGTACATGCCCTTGACGGGAATCAAACACAGAACCCTTCAGTCTTTGGGCCGATGCTCTATCCACTGAGCCAAAGCGGTAGGGAAAATATTAGATTTTTCCAGCCTTACAGTGGGTTCACAGTAGGCACTCAATAACTAGTGACTGCTTAGGTAGGTTACTTTATTGAAAACTCCCAAAGATGGGTCAGCAATTAGAAGCTAAGAGCGGAGGGCGTGTCTGACACGAGGTCGGCTCCTGGAGCATGCGCAGTCATTAGAGAGGGGATGAGCAAACTCTGCGGAGCGCGATTGCGTAGGCGCTGATTCTGATTGGCTACTGTCGCGCGCGAGGGGGTTGTGCCTACTCGTCACCAAGTAAACAAGGAGGTGGGGGCGGGGCCAGAGAGGCACCGCGACCTGGTTGGCCGGGCGGAGGTTGGGGGTGTTGTGGATTGGCCCCGGCCCGGAGTTCAGCTGTGCGCTACGCGCCGGGTCCGGGAGCCGGCGGCCTGAGGGATGGACGAGACGAGCCCACTAGTGTCCCCCGAGCGGGCCCAACCCCCGGACTATACCTTCCCGTCCGGCTCGGGCGCTCACTTTCCGCAGGTGCCGGGGGGCGCGATCCGAGTGGCGGCGGCGACCGGCCCGGCCCCTTCACCGCCGGGCTCGCCAGGCCACGACAGGGAGCGGCAGCCACTGCTGGATCGGGCCCGGGGTGCCGCGGCCCAGGGTCAAGCCCAGACCGTGGCGGCTCAGGCCCAAGCCCTGGCCGCCCAGGCCGCGGCCGCTGCTCACGCCGCGCAGGCCCACCGGGAACGGAACGAGTTTCCCGAGGACCCGGAGTTCGAGGCGGTGGTGCGACAGGCCGAAGTGGCCATCGAGCGCTGCATCTTCCCCGAGCGCATCTACCAAGGCTCCAGCGGAAGCTACTTCGTCAAGGACCCTCAGGGGGTGAGATCCGGGTGGCGACCGAGCCCGCTGGCTGCGGGGACTGTGGGCCTGGCCGGGGGGAGGCGGGAGGCGGGGGGCGGGGGCTGAACGAAAGGTCGCAGAAGGGAGAAACTTTCCATGCGGAGCCACTCGGCAGGGTTTTGGAGTGCCACGGGGACTGGAGGTGGAGAAGCTCTGCGGAATGAAGAAATAAATCAGAACCTGTTTGGTGGGGGAGGAGTGAGCGGAAAAGAGGAAATAGACCAGGTACAGGCGGAGGGCCCAGCTGTGCGGTGGGGCGATCTGCTTCTGGACTGAGAGGCGCGGGGAGATGCTGCTTCCTAGGAGGTTCGGTAAAGTGCATGCGGGCATTAACCCACAGATTTGCAGGTTGAGGTCTGGGCCCGTCTTTCCCTCTTTTGGGACCAAACCAGTTGTTAGTTGACGCCCCATCAGGGAGGGGCTCTGAGGGTGCAGGTCCAGCCTCTGTGCTGTGGGGATGTCGCCTGCCGCCTCCCCAGGCCTCCTATTGGCAGACGCTGGTGACAGAGTGGGTGGAATCAGCAGTTTCCATCTGTCTGGGTATTGCTCACTTCTTTTGGAAAATTGTTCAACAATGTTTATGGTTCCTCAAACTTAGAATGGAGATTTAGAATCACGGGGCTGTCAGCTGCCTTCTTACTTTCATTTCTCTCCCAGGACGATCGTAGTTAGCCTTTTCAGCGAAGGCGAAGTGTTTGCTGACCTTTATTTCGTCCCTTGCATTTATTTGTATAAAGGAGGACGGGGATGGGATGGGGCATAGAGTGATCAGGGCAGCTGAGAGATGACCTTTATTTTTATTTATTTTTTTAACATGAGAAAGACAAATTTGATTTCCTAAGGTATGGGAGCCCCATAAACATATGTGATCCAAAGGCAGTCAGGCAATTGATGTTTATATGCGGTCTCAGCTGAGGGATATGGGCTGGAGCTTCAAAGGGGAGGACGGCAATTCACTGGGAAGTTAAGAAGAGCAGGTGTTTGCTAATCAGGTATTTTACCTGCCATGTAGGTAAGTCCTACAGGAAAAAAAAAAATCTCTCTGGTAATAGCTCTCTTTCTAGGCCAGGTCCCCTATCTGAGTTTTTTTAGGCAGTTAAAGGGGAGGTAAAAGTTTTCCCTTAGAATGCCAGGTCTTGCTTGCCTTCAGCTCAAACAATCCACACGCAAAAGTGACACATTTTGGGTAGTATAATCTGCTCCCCTTTAGTCCTGCCTTTGAAACGCTCAAGAAGTTGAGTTGGGCCCTGACCGGTTTGGCTCAGCGGATAGAGCATCCGTCTGCGGACTCAGGGGTCCCGGGTTCGATTCCAGTCAAGGGCATGTGCCTTGGTTTCGGGCACATCCCCAGTGGGGGGTGTGCGGGAGGCGGCTGATCAATGTTTCTCTCTCATGGATGTTTCTAACTCTCTGTCCCTCTCCCTTCCTCTCTGTAAAAAAAAAAAAAAAGTTGAGTTGGTAAATTGCATCATCTTTGAACCAGTCTCTCAGACTTGGGAATAATTCAGTTTAGTTAAACAGTTGTCTTATTTCAGGAGGTGGTGATGCAGGTAGGCTCTCAAAGTTAGGCCTATTATTACACAAACAGTTATTTAATAAGAGTCAGTTCTGTGGAAACAAAAGAGGAACAAAGGTTAATGATCGGAAAAGATTTTAATCTCAGTTTCTGAGTTCCAAAAGCAGTCAGCTGAGATTTCTAGATGTCCAGCTTGAAGTAGCTGGAATGAGGGCAGTCAGTAGCAATCTGATGGATTTTCCTGGTTTGCAGTTTGAATGTCTGGTGGTCTTTCAGAGTGACCTACCTTTATTCTTTTGAGAACTGCAGAGGTGTCATTGGAATATCAGTGGGTCAAAAATACCAAGTAACAAGTATTCTTTGCCAAAGTTATCAGATGGGCCAGAATGGTTTATTGGAAAAATGTTATTGTTATACTTGTTAGAAAGATGGGTGTTAAAACTCCTCTTTCCCCCCCGCACCTCTCCCGTATGAACTCTTTTTTTTTTTTTAAATATATTTTATTGATTTTTTACAGAGAGGAAGGGAGAGAGAGATAGAGAGTTAGAAACATCGATGAGAGAGAAACATCGATCAGCTGCCTCCTGCACATCTCCCACTGGGGATGTGCCCGCAACCCAGGCACATGCCCTTGACCGGAATCGAACCCGGGACCTTTCAGTCCACAGGCCGACGCTCTATCCACTGAGCCAAACCGGCTTCGGCGCGTATGAACTCTTTAAATGGATGGTGCTATTTTGATAGGAGTGCTGAGTGGCTAGGATATGCTGTGACTTGTAACTCTTGGTTAGCTTCATTGAATGATTTAGTTATTCTCCCAGGTGTTGTCATCCCTGAATTATCACCAAGACCCAGAGAGCAAATCTGCCATCAACTCTACCATAGACTAAGTTGGAGAAAGCTTTGAGATTAATAGGTATTTCTAAGTCCCTCAAATAAGAGAGCAGTGAGTCAAATGAAAAGCTCAAAGGGGAACCATCACTTCTAGAAGAAAAGAAAGCTAGGTGTTCTGAGATCTAAATGTTAGCAAGATGCTTTCATCTTTTTATTGGAGAGCCAGAATGACATCTAAGATAACATATGAGTGGTTTTTAGTTACCTTGTTGACTGATTATTTTTGTTAGATACAGGAGCCAGAGGAAGGTTTTTGTTTTTCTGTCATAATACTGTTACAGCTCTGTTGGAAGTGTGTCAGATCAGCTAAGTGATCAGGTACTCTGACAGGTGGGAATAATATGATCTCTTAGTTCTCCCTGGCAGATAAAGTACTACTATCTCAGTATTTGGGCCACAGAGAATGACAGACTCTGGTGTGATTTCTTGGTGATTTGTGGGATCTCAGTCTCCTTAATTTCCTGACCACTGTCCTTTCTTAGAGGGGATGTTGAAACACATGTGCCCTGACAAAACTTATTAATGTAACCATCCTGCTCCCACTGAGGTGAATGTGGTTTAGAGCAGAGGACCACTTCCTAAATCCTGTGGTGTGTCAGAATGGCCCACAGACTCACTGTAGTTGGTCTTACCATCTTTGGCCCTGCTCTAAATGAGTTTATTTTACTTGACAAATACTTAGATAGTACTTATTATATTCCAGGTACTGTTTTAAATGCTTTACAAGTAATAACTCACTTAATTCACATCACACTCTCATAGGTAGGTACTATTATTATCCCCACAGATAATGATACTAAGGCACACAGTATAAGTAATTGGCCCAGATTTCACAGCTAGTAAGTGGGAGGCAGGATACAGACACTGACGAACTGGCTCCAGAGTTCTTTCTCCTAAATACTCTACTCTGCTGCCTCAGAGTTAGTGTCATCTGAATTTCTGATTTCTCTTTTCAGCTACTACTTTGGTTAGGAATAAATTTGACTGTGTGCATAGAAAATTTAAAATAATAATGACTCGAGCCCTAGCTGGTTTGGCTCAGTGGATAAAGCGTCAGCCTGTGGACTGAAGGGTCCCAGGTTCGATTCCGGTCAAGGGCACGTGCCTGGATTGTGGGCTTGATCCCTGGTGTGGGGCATGCATGAGGCAGCCAATCGATGATTCTCTGTCATCATTGATGTTTCTGTCTCTCTCTTTCCCTTTCTCCTCCTCTCTGAAATCAATGAAAATATATTTTTTTAAGAAAGAAGAGGCAACCAATGAATGCATATATAAGTGGAACAACAAATTAATGTTCTCTCTCTAAAATCAATAAATAAAATTTTAAAAAAATGACTCGAATAAGAGTACATTTAACTTATAAAAGAAGTCTATAGGCCACTCAAAGATGGCATTTCACTTTATTGGGGATGCAAACTTCCATCCAGCTGATCAGCCATCCTTAGTATATCGTTTCCACTTCATGATCCAAGATGGCTATTCAAACTGCAGACATCTTATCTGCTTTTTAGCCACTTGGAAGAAGAAAGGGGAGAGGGATCATATGCCCACTCCTTTTAAGGCATTTTTTTAGAAGTTGCCCCAGACTCCTCTTTATATCTCATTGTCCAGAACTTAGCTGCAGTAGTGCCCGGAACTATAGTTTTTATTTTGCCCAGCTAAAAGTCAGGGCTCCTGTGTCCAACGAAGAAGGGGGAACAGAGACTGGGGGACCAGTAGTTTCTGTGACAATTACATTTGGAGCTAGTAGACAGTCCAACAGTTTTTTTAAGATAACAGGCCTGACTCCGTTTCTCAATTTAGGATTGTTTCTCCCTCAGGGCAAGCAAGTAGGGTCCTGGAACAGTAAAATGGAAAATGCTAGGTCAGAAGTCATGGTAGAGAGTACTCCTATTACCCTCCTCAGTTACATCCTTGCACTTCAAGTCTCATACTCAGTCACCTACAAAAGTATTTTCTGAGCATTTTCTGTTTTGTGAAGCTAGTAATACTAGATGTTCATATTTCCAAGAATCATAGAATAGCATGGATCACTAGTTTATTGAGAAGATTAAATAAGATATGACACCTGAAATCCCTTGGCATGGTTCCTGCTTAGAGTGTGTTTTTAAGCTATATGCCCATTGATCTCTGGGTTAGGCTTTCTTGGGTACATTAGCATTGAGTAAGGCAAAAGTCATATGATTTTTTAAAATATATTTTTACTGATTTCAGAGAGAAAGGGAGAGGGAGAGATAGAAAAATCAGTGATGAGAGAGAATCATTGATCTGCTGCCTCCTGCACTCACCCTAGTGGGGATCGAGCCCGCAACCCAGGCATGTGCCCTTGACTGAAATCAAACCCGGGACTCTTCAGTCCCCAGGCCTGCGCTCTATCCACTGAACCAAATCAGCTAGGGCAAAAGTCATATGATTTTGAAAAGATGCTTTCATGACCATTGAGAATAGTACATTCATTAGATAGATAATCCTAATTGGTATTTGCTTCAAAATTTTACAGATACTCCTCACATGTTCTAGGAATTTGGCCTTATATCATAATTTTCAACCTCTAAAAATACTTTATCCACCAAGAGTTTGTCATGAAATCAGTACGGAAAAAATTTTTTTTTTTTGTTAACCCTCACCTGAGGGTATTTTTTCCATTGTTTTTCAGAGAGTGTGGAAAGGAGTGTGAGGTAAAAAGAGAGAGAAACATTGATGTGAGAGAGACACATTGACTGTTTGCCTCCTGCATGTGCTCCTACCAGGGGCGAGGAGTGAACCTGAAACCCACGTACATGCCCTTGACCAGGAATTGGATCCTTGACCCTTCGGTGCTCCAGCCGATGCTCTAACCTCCGAGAACACTGGCCAGGGCCAGCACAGTATTTTTTTTTTCCATTTTTGAAATATAAGAGTGTGTTAATATTATTGAGTATATGTCTTCAAGAAATTCATCCTGACCGGTGTGGCTCAGAGGTTGAGCGTGGACCTATGAACCAGAAAGTCAAGGTTCGATTCCCGGTCAGGGCATATGCCTGCGTTGTGGGCTGGATTCCATGTGGGGTGTGCAGGAGGCAGCCAATCAATGATTCTCTCTCATCATTGATGTTTCTCCCTCTCTCTTCCTCACTGAAATCAATAAAAATATTTTTAAAAAATAAAAAAGTAATAATAAAAAAGAAATTCTGATGCCCTTACCTTTTGTTGAGAACCACACTGATAGCCAAATAAAGAATAAAGACCTCAAATAGAATCATTTTCTTTTTACTAAAATGTTGAGGCAGTGAACTTTGATTATCATATATAAATGTAGTTCTCAAGATTTTAAGTATCTACCATCTGTTACAGGGAGCTGTCCCAGGCCACAAGTTCTAATGGGTGAGGCAGGTGGAGTTGAAGGCAGTGGCTAGGAAAAGAAATATAGGCTAATCTCTTCACTATATTCTATTTGGATCCCATCTTCTTTCAGTCCCATATTTGGAGGAATCCCCCCTCTCTTTTGTGAGAGTTAACATGTAAATAAGACTTCTCTACCTAAATAGCTATGTCAGGGAGTGCTGTTTCCTTCCAACTTCTAATACCGAATACAGGAGTTCTCAGAGTGTGGCCAAGGACCTCTAGGATTCCCTTTTGGGGTCCTCAGGTCAAAATTATTTTTATAATAATTCTAAGACTTTGCCTTTTCCACTCTAATTTCCTTATAAGTTTACAGTGGAGATTCCAGAGGCTACAGAATGTATGATATTGAAGCAGACTTAATATTAAGGAAGATGTGAGAATCCAGTTGTCTTTTATAAGCCAAACATTAGAGAGATCTATAAAAATAATAAAACAATGCCAATCTTATCACTAAAAATTGTTTTTAAAAATATATTTTTTATGAAACATGTCACTTATGTTAACATATAGTGGGTTTATTTTTATTATTAAATTGATTCATAAATAGTTTTAACATTTCCATTTCTATTTTTACTATAGCAAATACAGATTTTACCCATATAAGCAAAACCTTTTGGAGATCCTTAATAAGTTTTAAGAGTTTAAAGCAGCCGTGGGCAAACTACGGCCCGCGGGCCGGATCCGGCCTGTTTGAAATGAATAAAACTAAAAAAAAAAAGACCAAACCCTTTTATGTAATGATGTTTACTTTGAATTTATGTTAGTTCACACAAACACTCCATCCATGCTTTTGTTCCGGCCCTCCGGTCCAGTTTAAGAACCCATTATGGCCCTCGAGTCAAAAAGTTTGCCCACCCCTGGTTTAAAGGGATCTTGAGACTAAAAAGTTTGAGAACCGTCCACTTTATATTTAACAAAGTTAAAAACAAAAAACTTATTAAAAGTTATTACTGTAGCCCTAACCGATTTGGCTCAGTGGATAGAGCGTCAGCCTGCAGACTGAAGGGTCCCAGGTTCGATTCTGGTCAAGGGCATGTACCTTGGTTGCCGGCACATCCCTAGTGGGGGATGTGTAGGAGGCAGGTGATCGATGTTTCTAACTCCCTATCCCTCTCCCTTCCTCTCTGTAAAAAATCAATAAAATGTATTTTAAAAAAGTTGTTATTGTATATTTCACTGTGTAATATGAGTGCTGTACTTGAACTGTTAGATTTTAGGTACCTGGAGGAAAAAGCCTCTTTAGCATAGCCCTGTGGTCAACAAACCGCGGCTCTCGAGCCACATGCGGCTCTTTGGCCCCTTGAGTGTGGCTCTTCCACAAAATACCATGTGCGGCGCACGCGTATGGTGCTACTGAAACTTCGTGGCCCAAGCGCAGAAGTCGGTATTTTGTGGAAGAGCCACACATAAGGGGCCAAAGAGCCGTGTGTGGCTCATGAGCCGCTGTTTGCCGAGCTGCAGTTTGCCAACCACTGGCATAACCTAATACCCTCTTCCTTGTGGCTGGTGGTTAGATATAGGAAACCCTTTGGATTCCAGGTTCCAGTAATTGGTTGTGGGGCACCAGCCACTTAGTGGCCTCTTGCTTCCTTGTGCCGATCTGTTTTTATCCCCACCTTCATGGATTGCTCCTACTTAGGCTACCTGCACTTCACCCCCTTGGTTAAAAGGGGATTAGTAAATGGGTGTTAAGGAAAGGTGTTTAAAAAATATTGGTATCAACTGAAGCTTTCTCCTAAATGTAATAAAGGAATTGAAAGTATATTACGGGAGAGGACGGTGAGAAAAATTAGGCAGTGGTCATTTTCTTTCTCAACTAAATACTGCTGGGTGTCTTTCTAATTTGAGTGGTTTTCTATGAGTAAAGAGAGTATTCTTGAGTAGTCGCTAACACAGTTGATTATGTGAAGTGACCAGGGTGCTTTGGAAATTAGGCCAGGGTGGTTTTATGTATCTATTTAGGAAAACTGTAGAGTGCTTACACAAACTAGGTACTGAGCAAGTGTTAACAGAATTGAATTGGACTAAGCCTTATATTTAGTCATCAAAGGCACTTATCTCCCCTTCTGTCTGAAAGTCCCTTTAGTTCCTTCATCCTTCCCACCCTACTGTTCCCTCATTTGCCAGTCTAGACATTAATAATTAATAAACCCCATGCTGTACTGAGCTAACCATACTTACTAATGCTTTTAGAGTTGATGAAATGCTTTATGGTTCTCCTTATGGAGGAAGGAAACAGGTTTGAAAGGTTAGTCTATAAATGATGCTTGGCTGTACTCTTGGCTTTCAAATTCTACTTCTTTAAGTGGAAGTAGTTAAGCCTCCGCCCTGGCATTTTTCAGCCTTGCTAGTAGTAGGAATGTCTTGTTCTCCCTTTTGGGGACCAGCTTGCTAACCTCCACATTGTGCTTCAGTTGAACTGATTGTTGGGTTCTGGGACATGCCTCACATTATCCTGTGATTCACTGCCCAGATTCCAGAGAGTTACAGTGGACTTATCTGTCTTCCTCTGAGTGGTGAGCTGTGTGATTCAGAGTCCAGGATTCCAGGGAGCAGAGATGGAGAGGAAGATTGTTAACTTCAGCCTCTTGCTAGCCACTTTGAATAAGAATGTAATTCTGACTTATGATACGAATATATGCATTTGACTTTTTCCAGTGGATAAGTAAGTTTACTTATCTTTAAGAATAAATTGATTCTTTTTGAAGGAGGAAGAGAGTTCTGTATTTTTCTAGCCCTCTCAAATCCTCACAAGGCCTCTTGAAGGAACTGGCCTTGTGATTGACCAAATATTATTGGAGACATGTGCCTAGCCAATTCCTAATATGAGTACTTAATTAATGTAGGCAGATGGGTATATGTTTTCTGATGTGCCCTGTCATTCAGGAAGTGATACCCACAGGAAAATGTCTTATGACCCAGACTAGCTTGAGTTGGCTGTGGGGTGAGGGGAGAGGGCGAGTCATATGATAAGAAGTGGCATCACTTGAATAGCATATTCACTTCTCTTTCTTTGAAATGACCGATTTGGGGGACTACAGGGACTGAGAAAGAGGAAAAACAACCTCAGAGAGCTAACCTGGGGAAGAAATCTTCAGGAGGGAGGGCCATAGTTTCTAGGTTGCAGCAGCATCCCCTATTTCCAAGGACCTTTGAGGATTAAGTTACTGTCGTCTAGAGAAGATGGATTTTTAATTTTTGTGACCTCTCCTGTCCTGGTCTCTTGCCTATCAGGATGACTTAAGAGAACCCCATTCTAACCATATTCCTTTTACTGCTGTGATTATTCTTTTCTCTTGCTTTCTTATTTTGTCATTTCTAAACTTTTTATTGTAAGATTTCATTAACATCCAGGGGGTGAGATAGTAAGGCTGATAGAGGAAATCAACCATCAATGAAGAAGTTTTCTTAACCTCATTCCATAATACTTTACTAATTTCCTTTCAGTTGATAATTTTTTGATTCTGCATAATTGCTGCAGAGCAATAGTGTATATGTATGTACCTTGGAAATTGGGATTTGATGGTGTTACAATCTGTTGTGCCACATGTACCAGACTTGGCAACTTCTTTGGCTACAGTCCTGTATAGGTGGGTCTCCTAGCTGCATACATAAGCTGGTGTCTTCGCCTTCTAAGTTGGGGAGAAGTCAGTGTCTAACTCTAAGTAGAGGCTGTCTGCCCAGGCCCTCTCATTTCTGGTACTTGGAACCATGCTTCTAGATTAAAAACTCCTACTTGAAGTGTTCTTCACAGGTTTAATTAGCTGCCTCTGTGGGCAAAGAGACTGATCAGGAGACAAGAGCTTCCCTTCAAACCTGTTTTTCTTTCCCCCCGTGGTATTTTATTTTATTATTTATTTATTTAATTTCATTTCATTTTCCTGCTGACCTGGTTTGTGAGCTACTTTAATCAACTTGCCTTTAACATCCTCTTTTTCTTTTGTCTGTGTAGAAGATCATTGCTGTTTTCAAACCCAAGAATGAAGAGCCCTATGGGCACCTTAATCCTAAGTGGACCAAGTGGCTGCAGAAGCTCTGCTGTCCCTGCTGCTTTGGCCGTGATTGCCTTGTCCTCAACCAGGGCTATCTTTCAGAGGCCGGGGCCAGCCTGGTGGACCAAAAACTGGAACTCAACATTGTACCCCGTACAAAGGTCAGTGACCTGTCTCCAGAGGGCCTTACTGCCTTGACAGAGTTTTCCTGGGCCTAAGACCTGCTACATGTTAAGTTAGTGAGATCATTAGGTCCAGTGAGCGTGCTTATGCCCCGAGTTTAGGGTTCTCAGCCTCTTTTGTAAGGGGTTTGTGTATGGAGAGCTAGGTTTAAACTCATGATTTGATCATCTGCTGAAAGTTGTCCTGAGAAGGATACACATAAAATTTTGCCTACAATTTCAGGAAGTTTACTGACACTGTGATGCACATTTATGGGCTCCCTGCATCTGTGGATCCCACATAACCTTAAGCTGGTTAGAAACCTAGCTACTTTTGTGGCTCACTTTCTTAGATTTCCAAGTCATTCCAGAATTTAGATACAGTCTCGAATGGACTAGCTGATACCAGCTAAGCACTTATGTAAGGTCTGGCAAGGAGGACTAGAATGGGCTGAAGTTTAGAGTAAAGATCTGGCCTGACCACTACAGGGAACTGACATGGAATTCTACTTCTTCATCTTTATATTATGGAATTCTGGTACTTATATCAACATAACAAAATTGGTGTCCCAGGAGGCAAATCCACACTTATAATGGATTTACACACACATTATATGTGGTATAGACAGTTGAGGTTCTAATGAGGGTCTGGATCATATCCCCTCAATTCCACCAAAATGCTTAAATACAGAATTGATCACATATAATATCAGAAAACTTATTGAGACCAGGGTAAGAACCCCTGTACACATATTTGTAATTGTTTTGCATATAATTTCAGTAGATGATTCATCCATTTGAAATTCATTCATTCAACCATTTGAAATTCATCCATTGACCCCATAGGAACCATGCCTCTAGATTAAAAACCCCTGCTTGAAGTATTCTTACAGGTTTAGTTAGCTGACTCTGTGAGCAAAGAGACTGATCAGGAGACAGGAGCTTCCCTTCAAACCTGTTTTTCTGTTTTTCATGGTATTTTATTTTATTTTATTTTATTTTAGAGAAGGAGGGAGGGAGAGAGGGGAGGAGGAGAAAGAAACTTCAATTGAGAGAGATACATCAATCAGTTGCCTCCTTTTATATATATATTATTGATTTTTTACAGAGAGGAAGGGAAAGGGATAGAGAGTTAGAAACATCGAGCAGCTGCCTCGTGCACACCCCCTACTGGGGATATGCCCACAACCCAGGTACATGCCCCTGACCGGAATCGAACCTGGGACCCTTCAGTCTGTAGGCTGACGCTCTATCCACTGAGCCAAACCAGTTAGGGCAATCAGTTGCCTCCTTTACGCACCCGAACTGGGGATAGAATCTGCAACTTAGGTATGTGCCCTGACCAGGATTCGAACTTCGACCTTCCAGTGCACAGCACAACACTCCAACCAACTGAGCCACGTCAGCCAGGGCTTCCCAGAGTATTTTAGAAGAAAATGTTCCTGTTGTGAATATTTAAATGTGTCTGCTTCTTTGCTACCAAACTCCAAACAATAAGCCAACTAGATTGTAAGTATAGAAGTCAGGGACCGTTTGTTTGTTTGTTTGTTTGTTTTGCAAGGCAGACATCTTTACTCCTGTAGGAAGGTGTGCATGCACATGGTCTGGGAGCTCACGTGCTCTGAGCAGGCAGTCCACTCGGCTTTTTAATTCTGACGCATGTCACCTCTCCCTCACTCTTGATTGGAGCTCAGGTTCACAGTCTTTCATGATTGGCTAATTTAAAGAAGGGGTTGACCTTTGCCATTTCAAGATGGCGGCCCCCAGGGGAGTTGCAAGTCATGCGGGCCAAAATGGCAACTGCCTAAACTGTTCTTTGATAGAAAAGATTACTTGTTTATTCTCACAATTCCCCCCTTTTCTTTATTTAAACTCTTCAAACTCAGCTGACATTCATTGACTTTCATGCTCTACAGTGTCTAGGAGACCATTTTGCTGTTTGATCAATGTGGTTTCAATTAACCAGGGGTCCTCAAACTTTTTAAAGAGGGGGCCAGTTCACTGTCCCTCAGACCGTTGGAGGGCCGGACTATAGTTTAAAAAAAAAACTATGAACAAATTCCTATGCACACTGCACATATCTTATTTTGAAGTAAAAAAACAAAACGGGAACAAATACAATATTTGTATTCACATGTGGCCCGCGGGCTGTAGTTTGAGGACCCCTGCAATTAACCTTTGGATAATTCCTCTCATACATGGGATGATACAACATCCCATCACTGAGACTCCTAATCAAAGAGGTGAATATGGATACCATCATTCCCTTCCACTTTCCAAACCATTGATCTAGTGATCAGAGAAAGGATCCTCAATTCCAGGATTCTAGCTAACGCATTAGCTAAAGCTGCCAATCCCTGTGTAGGGCCTTAGTGATGGTCCCGTCTGGCTGTGTTGTCAGGGATGAATGTATAGCACTGGCCCCCAACATTACACATCCTCCTCATTTTTCTTCCAGAATCATATCCAAGGCCAACCTGTTCTCCCAGGTCATCCTGCTGCTGACATTTAGTTGTTCGGCTATGCCTTTAACTGCGTCTTGAGTTTAGTTAACAAGCCTTTGCTAGTTATGCTAAATGTAATTAAGCCAACCACATTCTTGTTTACAGTGGGCCACCAGCACAGGACAGACTCAAATCCTGTGTTTCTCTTGCATCAGTTTCTAGCCTTAAACTCATTTGGCACTCCCCCTAGAACCCCAGTGGAATCTGTGTAAATATGGGGATCAAAGGAGCCCCTGAACACTCTCTTTTCTTCCTAGTCTGTCTGTCCATTGAAAAAGTTTACGATATGCCAAAGTGAAAGGGATAGCCCAGGGACCATTTCTTGAAATATCCTTCTTCCATTCTCAGCGCCTCGCAAAGTACTATACTTACAGTAAGCATTCCATAAGGACCACCTGAATTGGTGAATGAATATCAAACAATGAGAAACAATACCAGCCCTGGCCGGTTTGGCTTGGTGGTTAAAGCATTGGCCTGCAGACTGAAGGGTCTGAGGTTCAATTCCCAGTCAAGGAGGGCATGTACCTCAGTTGCAAATTCCCCAGCCACAGTAGGGGAGCATGCAGGAGGCAACCAATCGATGTGTCTCTCTTGCATCAATGTTTCTCCCCCTCCTCCCTCCCTTACACTCTCTCTAGCAATCAATGGGAAAAATATCTTCTGGTGATGTTCTTTTTTAATCATTAAAAAAGACAAACAATACCAGATATCCCCCAACTTCAGGTCAAGGAGAGAATGTTTGATCACAATTCTGGGTTTGTAGCTCTCATTTGACATCTAAGTCACTGCCTGGCTTTGTGCTGCTCATTCCTTCCCTTCATGTTTCAATCCTTTCAGTGTGCATATAGTTAAATAGCACACTCTAACTTTCTTGTATAATAATTGATGCTCCTATGACCTCCTGCCTAACCTGAAATCCTTCTACTAGGCCCCTCCTAAACTCTAGAAACTCTTTTAAATACTCTTTGCCCATCACTTTAAATATCCTTTCTTCACTAAGTAAATAACACAGTGCCCTTGGCCTATGCCTGACTGCTCTGCCTGTACTTCTGGAGGGCCGTGCCTAAGAATCAGAGGGCTTATGTTCGAATTCTGGCTTTGCAGGTTTTTAGTGTGTTGCCCTTGTGCAAGTCATTAGAATTCCCCCCACGCTCAGTTTCCTTAGTATAAAAATAGGGATATAAATAGTTTCTGTTTTATAGCATGGCTATTAAGATTACACAATATCATCCATGTAGTAGTAAAACATATAGCCTAGAGCCTGGAACAATGTAAACACTCCATAAATCTCAGCCTGTGGTATTTTTATGACTATTTTAATCATTAATGTCACCCCCCCTCCCCACCCACACACAATCCTTTTCTTCCCCATCTCTGATCTTCCTCTTTCTCTGTTAGAGAACCTTAATGGGACCTGAGGAACTTTTGCATTAAAAAGTCAGCAGCGTCCTAACTGATTTGGCTCAGTGGCTAGAGCATCGGCCTGCGGACTAAAGGGTCCTGGGTTCGATTCCAGTCAAGGACATGTACCTTGGTTGCGGGCACATCCCCGGTAGGAGGTGGTGTGCAGGAGGCAGCTGATCGATGTTTCTCTCTCATTAATATTTCTAACTCTCTATTCCTCTCCCTTCCTCTCTGTAAAAAGTCAATAAAATATATATATATATAAAAAAAGTCAGCAGCAACAAAAATACTTGTCTTCTATGAGACTGATATGACACAGTACTTTGCAAACTTAACAAAAAGCTGCTGGAGAATAGTAAGAGGAAGCATCTCTCCCTACCCTATCCCCGCCTCCCCACCCTGTGATAGGATTCTAACCAGTTGATCAGAGCATCTGTCACTAAGGAAACGGGGCTCACCTTGCAGTGGAGCCTCAAGTAGTAAGGCTCTAATTTTCATTTGGTAGCTGTCTCTGTTCTCTGTTCCAGTAAGGTTTCAGGTTATGATAATTTCATTAGTCATAGGGAAAAGGGGGCTGTTATGAAGAGTGATTGCAAATAAATCTGATGTGGGAAAAGGTGGTTTATGGCCCAAAGAACTAGGGTTTCACCATGTAAACTGGTAAGAGGATAGTCTTAGGAAAGCCCTGTTTTCCCTTTATTCCTGGCCTGAGTTTCCCGATTTATAAGGCAATGAGTGCCATTCTGCAATATCTTAAACATACATTTTAGGTACTCCTTTAACACTGGTTGGATGTGTTAAAGGAGGGAAGGAGGGAATTATTTTGCCCCTTTCTATATCATTCATGGACAAAATAATTAGTTTATTTGTAATGAATTTTGCAAGGCTTAGGAAAAGAATTTTCTTATAAATTTGATTTTGCATATTTATATGCGAAAATCCACTTGTTGCTGACTCTGAAAAAAGCTTATAACTCATTTATTCATGTACTTAATATTTTTGAACATGTGCCAGACACTATTTGGGAATGCTAATGTGAGTAAAATGTTCTCTTCCTCCCCTAATTTCATTAGTCTTAAGAAAGATGTTAGCTATACATACGGATGATCACAAGGCAATGTGATAAGTGTGATAATAGGTGTACATATGGATTATGCATTACACTTGATTGTCATCACAATGTGACAATCAAGTATAACATTGATGGCCCATTAAATTTTTTTTTGAATAGGCAATGCATGTATCTAGTGCTAAAATCAGAAAGCACAGGAGAGTAAATGGAGAAGAGTAATTCAGCTTTCCTCCCAACCCTGTCTTCCAGCCACTCAATTTCATTTCTCAGAGACAGCTGCTATTATTAGTTTCTTGTGTAATATTCCAGATATAGTCTACATAAATATTAATTGTGGTGGGGGAGAAAGGGGGGTCCTAATATATTTTGACTTTGGGTGGTGGGCACATGGTGCAATATACAGATCTTATAACATAGAAACCCACACCTGAAACATATATATTCATGTTGACCAATGTGACCCCACTACATTTAATAAATAAAAATTTTAAATTAAAAAAATAAAACAATTCACTAAAAATTAAAATTAACTTTAATGTTTACTTTTTGAATGTGAATAATTGCACATCGTATAAAATTCAAAAGGAAATAAAAGGGTATAGCATAAATTGCAATTTGTTGTTGTTTTTTTAATTCTCATCTGAGGATATTTTTACCATTGATTTTTAGAGAGAATGGAAGGGAGAGGGAGAGACAGAGAGAAACACTGATGTGAGAGAGATACATAGATTGGTTGCCTCGCACATGCCCTGACCAGGGCCAGGAGCCTGCAACCAAGGTACGTGCCCTTAACTGGAATTGAACCTGGAACCCTTCAAGGCCGATGCTCTATACACTGAGCAAAACTGGCTAGGGCGCATTTTTTTTTTTATTTGGAGAGAAACAGGCATTGGGCCATCTTCTCCTAATCCAGAAGGTAGTCAGTATAAATCATGTCAGCTGCTGTAACAGCCTCTGAATCACAGTGGTTTAATATAATAGGAGTTTATTTCTAGCTCACATCATAGAATCTTGCCAGTTAGGCAGCTCTCTGAGGTCCCATGTCATTCCATGTAGTGACAAGGTGTCTAGGGTTCTTCTGTGATATGGTTTGTCAACATTTCCTTGGCCCAAACTGGTCATATACTCCATCTAAGCTGCTAGGAACACTGAGAGATGTATTCTTTATGTGTGCCCTAGAAGAGGAACAGTATTGGTGAGCATCAAGCTATTCTCTGCCATAGTGGGATAGTTTTTTAAACTTGACTCTACCTCTAACCTAGGTATCTCTTCTCTTTCAACTATAGGTAGTACACATGGCCAGTGAGACCTTCAACTATAGTGCCATTGACCGAGTGAAGTCCAGGGGCAAGCGGCTTGCGCTAGAGAAAGTGCCAAAAGTTGGGCAACGGTTTAACCGCATCGGGCTACCACCAAAGGTATAGACTACATTTATGTGATTTATCAAAGGTGATGACTTATAGTGCCATAGTCATCCAAGTGGTGAAGCAAGTTGTCTATAGACCAGGGATGGGGAACGTCCGGCCCTGCAGGTGGGACTCAAAATTCAATAAATCTAGGAGCTTTTTTCATAGCAACGTAAGTTTATATTAAGTGAATTATATTAAGTGAATGATGTTATAAATATCCAAATGGCCCTTGGCAGAAAAAAGACTCCCCACCCCTGCTATAGACTCATATGGACATGTGAATAGCCTGCCCTGAGGCTCCTGTCCTTCATTTCTGTCAAGGGCCTCAAATCCTAACTTTCTCCCTTTACTCCTTTTGACCATTTGGATGGGTTTCTTGAATTTGGACAGGCAATCACCATCACAGCCCTTTTCTCCTGTACTTGCAAGGAGATGAAGTAAACATCTTGAAAATGTTTTCCTCCTCTTATATAAAATTCATAAGACCTTAGTGGGTCCCTGGCTTACTCTTGGGATCTTTGAGTTTGGACTTTAGGGAAATAGCTTTCTTCCTCTTTCTTGGTTGCAGGTTGGTTCGTTCCAGCTCTTTGTTGAAGGCTATAAAGATGCAGACTACTGGCTACGGCGTTTTGAAGCAGAACCTCTCCCTGAGAACACTAACCGGCAACTACTGCTGCAGTTTGAACGGTTGGTGGTGCTGGATTACATCATCCGCAACACTGGTGAGCAGTGTAGTGGTCCTCTGCTCTGTGCCAGACTGATGAGGCATAGGAGGAGGCCTGGAGCCACACTGGCCAGAGCCCTAGTAATTTTTATAGCAGCTAGACCTATCACAGGACAGTTTTGTCATTAAGTACCTCAGATAAGTGGATTCTTACAGTATTTGTCATTTTGTGACTGGCTTATTTCATCTATGTATATAAAAGCCCAAGTGAACTTTACGACCAAACGACCGGAACGACTGGTCAGCCAGTCGCTATGGTGTGCGCTGACCACCAGGGGCAGGTGCTCAATGCAGGAGCTGCCCCCTGGTGGTCAGTGCACTCCCACAGCCAACCTCCCGCAAGCCCTCCCCCCAGCCAGCTGGCCCCGCAATAGGCCTCGATCACCAGCCAGGCTCAGGGACCCCAACCATGCATGAATTTGTGCAACGGGCCTCTAGTTTAGTATACTATCCTTAAGGTTCATTCATGTTGTGGCTGAATAGTCCATTGTATGTGTATATACCACATTTTGCTTCTCTGTTAACGGAAGCAACTTAGGTTGCTTCCATATTTTAGCTATTATAAATAATGCTGCTGTGAATATGGATGTACAAATATCTCTTTGAGATATTGCTTTCAGTTCTTTGGAGTATATACCAAGAAGTAGAATTGCTGGATCATATGGTAATTCTGTCTTTAATCTTTGAGAAATCGCTATACTGTTTTCCACAGTGGCTATACCATTTTACATTCCCATCAACACCGCAGAAGAGCTCCAATTTTTCCACATCCTGGTCCATTTGTTATGTTCTGTTCTTGTTGTTTGTTTTTTATAGTAGCCATCCTAATGAGTGTGAGGTGGTATCTCATTGTAATATTGATTTGCATTTCCCAAATGATTAGTTACTTTGAACATATTTTCAAGTGATTGTTGGCCATTTGTATATCTTCTTTGGAGAAATGTGTATTCAAGTTGTTTGCTCATCTTCCGGTCAAGTTGTTTGTTTTATTGTTGTTGAGTTGTAGAAATTCTGGATATTCATTCCTTATCATATACATAATTTGAAAATACTTTTTTTCTATTCTGTGGGTTGCTTTTTTACTGTGTTGATAGTGTCTTTTGATGCAATTTTTAAATTTTCATGAAGTCCAACTTGTTTATTTTTTGTTGTTGTTGTCTGTGTCTTTGGTATTATATCTAAGAAATAATTGCCAAATTCAATATCTTGAAACATTTTGCCCTTTCCTTTCTTTTAAGAATTTTATAGTTTTAGGTCTTAGATTTATGTCATGGATCCATTTTGAGTTAATTTTTGTATATGGTGTTAGGGAGGGTCCAATCTCATTTGTTGAAATGAATGTCTTTCCCCCACTGAATGGTCTTGTCATCTTTGTCAAAGGTCATTTGATCATATATATGCAAAGGTTTAATTCTGGACTCTATTCCATTGGTTTATATGTTTGTCTTTACACTGTGTTCAGTACTATACTTTTGTAGCAAGTTTTGAAGTCAGGAACTTTATTCTTTTTCTAGATTGTTTTGGCTATTCATGGTCTCTGGATATTCCATATGAATTTTAGGATGGGTTTTTCTATTCTGCAAAGAAAAGTGTTGGGTTTTTAAAAAAATATATATTTTATTGATTTTTTACAGAGAGGAAGGGAGAGGGATAGAGAGTTAGAAACATTGATGAGAGAGAAACATCGATCAGCTGCCTCCTGCACATCCCCTACTGGGGATGTGCCCGCAACCTAGGTACATGCCCTTGACCGGAATCGACCCTGGGACCCTTGACTCCACAGGCCGATGTTCTATCCACTGAGCCAAACCGGTCAGGGCAAGTGTTGGGGTTTTGATAGGAATTGCATTCAAGCTATAGATTGTTTCAGGTATTAGTGACATCTTAATAATATTTTTTTCCTGTCTATGAACATGGGACATCTTTCCACTTTCTATGTCTTCTATAATTTCTTTCAGCATTGTTTTGTAGGATTTTTTTTTAATCCTGAGGGTATTTTTAAATCCAGAGGGTATTTTTCCCATTGATTTTCAGAGAGATTGGAAGAGGAACAGAGAGAAATAGAAAAGAGAGAGAAAGAGAGGGAGAGAGGGAGAGAGAGAAACATCCATGAGAGAGAGACACATTGACTGGTTGCCTCCTGCATGTGCCTGACCAGGGCCAGGGATTGAACCTGCAACCCAGGTATATGCCCTTCACTAAGAATTGAACCCATGACCCTTCAGTGCATGGGCTGATGCTCCAACCACTGAACCACATTGTCCAGGACAGTGTTTTGTAGTTTTCATTAACTTCTTTGGTTAAGTTAATCACTAAGTATTTTTTTCTTCTTGATGCTATTGTAAATGGAGGGTTATTATTATTATTATTATTATTTTCACTGTTAGTGTATAGAAATGCAGCTGATGTGTTGATTTTGTATCCTGATACTTTGCTGAATTTGTCAATTTTAACAGTTTTTGTGGAATCTTTAAGGTTTCTACATACATGATTATACCATATGCAAACAGATAATTTTACTTTTTCCTTTCTGATTTAGATGACTTTTTCTTTTTCTTACATAATTGTTCTGGTCTTCCAATAGTATGTTGAATGAAAATTATGTGAGTGAGCATCTGTGTTTTGTTCTAAATCTTAGAGGGAAAGCTTTTGGTCTTTCACATTGAGTATGTTTGCTATGGGTTTTTCACATATAACTTTAATATATGGAGGGAGTTTCCTTCTATTCCTAGTTTGTTGAGTGTTTTTGGATGTTGAATGGATGTTGAGTAATGTCTAATGCTTTTTCTGTAGCAATTGAGATCATCAATCTGTTAATGTGATATTTACATTGTTCCATTTTCATTGGTTGAACCATCCTTACATTCCAGTAATAAATATTAGTCATGGTGTATAATCCTGGTAATATGCTCTGAATTCAGTTTGCTAGTATTTTCTTGAGGATTTTTTTTTTAATCCTCACTCGAGGATATGTTTTTATTGATTTTAGGGAGAGAGGAAGGGGGAGAAAGAGTGAGAGAGGGAAACATTGATGTGAGAGAGAAACATCAATTGGTTGCCTTTCATACACACCATGACCGGTGATCAAACCACAACCTAGGTATGTTAGGTATGTGCCCTGACCAGGAATCAAACCCGCAACCGTCTGGTGTACGAGATGACACTATCAACTGAGCCACCCAGCCAGGGCTGTTGAGGATCTTTGCATAAATATTCATAAGGGATATTGGTTTGTAGTTTCCTTGTTGTGTCTTGGTCTGACTTTGGTACAAACGTAATGCTGGCCACATAGAATGAGTTATGGAGTGTACCCTTCAATTTTTCAGAATTGTTTGAGGAGGATTGGTGTTAGTTCTTTAAATGTTTGGTAGAATTCACCAGTGAAGCCATCAGGTCCAGGGCTATTATTTGTTGAGAGACTTTTGATTAGTGATTCAATTTTCTTACTAGTAATAGGTCCACTCAGATTTTCTATTTCTTTTTGGTTTAGTTTTGGTAGGTTTTGTGTTTCTAGGACTTTGTTCATTTAATCTAGGTCAGTGGTCGGCAAACCGCGGCTCACGTGCCACATGCGGCTCTTTGGCCCCTTGAGTGTGGCTCTTCCATAAAATACCATGTGCGGTCACGCACGTATAGTGCGATTGAAACTTCGTGGTCCATGCGAAGAAGTCGGTTTTCGGAAAGGAGATAGACGAAATAAATATACAAGACAAGTGTGGATGGAAGAGTTGGAAGGGATCAACCTCAGCGAACGTACCTCAATCAGATTGAGGATGTTTTTAGCAAAGGCCAGCTTAGGAGTACCCTAATTAAGTTAATAACAATGTACCTACCTATATAGTTTAAGTTTAAAAAATTTGGCTCTCAGAAGAATTTCAATCATTGTACTGTTGATATTTGGCTCTGTTGACTAATGGGTTTGCCGACCACTGATCTAGGTTATTCAGTTTGTTAGCATAAACTGCTCACAGTACTCTCATCCTTTTTTTTTATTTCCGTAGACTCAGTAGTAATGTCCCTATTTTAATTTCTGATTTTAGTAATTTTTATATTCTTTTTATCTGCCTTAATCTTTATAGCTAAAGGTTGGTCAATTTTATTTATCCAGTGAGACAACTGTTATGTTTTAATTTTAGAGCATTTAGTTAATTTATAATGTCTGTATAGGTATGTTAAGATTTTCATCTACCATCGTATTACTTGCTTTCTATGTTTTTCTACTTATCTTCTTTTAATCTCTCTTTCTCTCTATGCTATATTTTTCCTTTTCCTTTCTTATTTTTAAATTCTTTTATTATTATTTTATTTCTCCTCTCTTTTAGCTTAGAAGTTGTATATGCTTTGTCTTTTCTTTTGGTGGTTGCCATGTGAATCCTTGATTTTCCAAATCTATTAATTGGTACTTTTACTATTTTCTTGGACAAGCAAAGATCTTAGAACCCATTAGCTCCATTTATCCATCTCCAGACTTTTATACTCTTATTGTCATGTGTTTTAATTATATATGTACTAGAGGCCCGGTACACGAAATTTGTGTACTGGGAGGGAGGTGTCCCTCAGCCTTGCCCACATCCTCTCGCAGTCCAGGACCCCTCGGGGGATGTCCAGGTCCCCTCGCTCCTTTCCACCTGCCTGCTTGCTGCTCCTTACCGCTGGGCTCGCTGCTCCTTAGCGAAGGTGGAGAGGCTCCTGCCACCGCTGCTGCACTTGCCAGCTGTGAGCCTGGCTTCTGGCTGAGCGGCGCTCCCCCTGTGGGAGCGCAATTACCACCAGGGGGCAGTTCCTGCATTGAGCATCTGCCTCCTGGTGGTCAGTACCCATCATAGCGACCCTTCATTCCACTGTTCGGTTGATTTGCATATTAGCCTTTTATTATATAGGATAGGATATGTATACATGCATATATAAACACATTTATATAAAACTGTAAGACAATACTATTGTCATTAATAATGATTATGGAGACTTTTGAACATTCACAAATAAGCAGAAAAATGAACCAGTCATCCCACCTCTTAGCCTCTTCCCAAATCAGCAGGTGCTCTGTAGGAAAAGAAGTCACAAATGCTGGGCATCCTTTCTAGATTTCCTTTCTCTCCCAGATCTTGATACTTTATCTCTTAATGATTTTATTAAAATCTCCAAAGCCTTCAGAAGATTTTATTTTATTTTCTATATATTTTTTTATTGCTTAAAGTATTACAAAGGGTATTACATATGTGTCTTTTTCCCCCCCACCCTTGACTATCCCCTGGCCTCCCCCACCCCCCAGCGTCCCATGTAGGAGATTTTAAAATATTTTACTTTGTAGTTGTTCTCAGTAGAGTGATTGGCCAAGTGTCCAAAATAACTAGTCCACCATGAAAATGAAAGTTGCCCCTGTTTTCTGTGGAATTCTTTTTGCTAACTTTATATTTCTGTTGATAGATCGCGGCAATGACAACTGGCTGATTAAATATGACTATCCAATGGATAGTTCTGGCTCTCGGGTAAGAGGTTCATTTACATCTTAAAGAAGAGGATGAAGTGGAGTATATGCATACAAAAGAATTAGGGGGTAGCACATATATTTAAAATTGATAGGTTAATGCTTGGTAGAGTTTTCCTCTATCTGTTTTTTAAGGAATATGCTACTAAATAATGTTAATGGGAATAAAATGAAGAAAAGTTCACATAAATGTGGGACATACTTTATGCCTTTCTTAGAGATTCATGTTGCATAGTAGCATAGTGAAGGTCTGAGAAGTTGTGCATTAAATGAACCTGTTTGATTTTGATTGGCCCAGTGATTTCTAAACTTTTGTGACCATAGAGCACATTTTTCACAACAGACCACACTTCCAAAGAACATCAGTTTAGAGAAAGATGCTTAGCTTTCTTTCTTACAACATATATATATATATATATTGATTTCAGAGAGGGGGGGAGAGAGAGAGAGAGAGAGAGAGAGAAATATCAATGATGAGAGAGAATCATTGATTGGCTGCCTCCTGCATGCCCTCTACTAGGGATCAAGTCCACAACACAGGCATGCCCTTGACTGGAATCGAACCCTGGACCCTTCAGCCCGCAGGCCGACACTCTATCCACTGAGTCAAACCAGCTAGGGCGCTGCTTAGCTTCCTTTACGCTCATTTTTTCCCTAGTTCACCACATTTGTCTATCCTGCTCAGGCTGCATGTTTAAAAAAAATTAGCCGAAACCGGTTTGGCTCAGTGGATAGAGTGTCGGCCTGCGGACTGAAAGGTCCCAGGTTCGATTCCGGTCAAGGGCATGTACCTGGGTTGTGGGCACATCCCCAGTAGGAGATGTGCAGGAGGCGGCTGATCGATGTTTCTCTCCCATCGATGTTTCTAACTCTCTATCTCTCTCCCTTCCTCTCTGTAAAAAATCAATAAAATATATTAAAAAAAAAAAAAAGAAAATTAATGTGAGGGCTACCTGGACAAGAAGAGAGTGAGGTTGGTTTTTATTCCTCATGTTTTGTTTTGTTTTTCCCTTCCAGCTTTATTGAGATTAGCAACAGGTAGCATTGTGTAATTTTAAGGTATACAATATGATGATTTTAAAAAATATATATACACACACACACACACACACACACACACACACATATATATATATTTTCATTGATTTCAGAGAGGAAAGGAGAGGCAGAGAGAGATAGAAACATCAATGATGAGAAAGAATCATTGATCGCTGCCTCCTGCACACCCCACACTGGGGATTGAGCCCACAACCCAGGCATATGCCCTGACTGGGATTCGAATTATGATCTCCTGGTTCATAGGTGGTCGTTCAACCCCTGAGCCATGCCAGTAGACTATGATGATTTGATATCCTCCTATATAATAAAAGCCTAATATGCTAAGTGTCTGACCATTTGACCAGTTGCTATAACGCGCACTGACCACCAGGGGGCAGATGCTTTGACTGGTAGGTTAGCTTGCTGCTGGGATTCAGCCAATCAGGACTGGGCAAGATGGGCCGGACACGCCCTGGAGCCCTCCCACCAGACACTGCCCGCTGGCATCCCTTGGCCTGGCCTGCGGGGATCGGGCTGAAACCAGCTCTCCAACATCCCCCGAGGGGTCCCGGATTGTGAGAAGACACAGGTCAGGCCGAGGGACCCACTGGTGCACGTGTCCGTGCACTGGGTCTCTAGTATGTATATATTGTGAAATATTTACCACAGTAAGATTAATTAACATATCCTCATAGTTTTTTTAATTCCTTAATAGTTCTCAAATTTTGTGCATCAGAATTACCTGAAGAACTTATGGAAAATAGTACAGATTCTCCCATTATGTTGGGTAAAACTCAGGATTTCATATTTTGAATAAGGTATCCCAGGGGGTTCTGATGCAGGTGTACTGAACCTGAAGTATGGAGCCAAGTAGATAGTCATGAGAGTGTCTGACATGAGCTGTCACAGGTAGCTTGCCCCAGTTTTTTTGCATTTAGCTCTTGTCCTTTTCCTTTCTATGGATCACTGAAGCAGGGAACAGACTCCCTTGTGCAAGAGCAGCTGTTATCTTCCATGGTCGTTATCTCACTGGAAAAATATGGTCACCACCAGTGAAGTGGCATCTGAGTCAAGGTCCACACAGAAGGACTTTAACAAACCAATATTTATTTGTTTTTCTTGTTTTCATACCCTCAGGAATCTCATTGCCTTTCCCTAGGAGGGAATGGCTTATAGCAGTGATGGCGAACCTTTTGAGCTCGGCGTGTCAGCATTTTGAAAAACCCTAACTTAACTCTGGTGCTGTGTCACATATAGAAATTTTTTGATATTTGCAACCATAGTAAAACAAAGACTTATATTTTTGGTATTTATTTTATATATTTAAATGCCATTTAACAAAGAAAAATCAACCAAAAAAATGAGTTCGTGTGTCACCTCTGACACGTGTGTCATAGGTTCACCATCACTGGCTTATAGTTATCTTTTCTTATTGTCATTTCCTTTATTACCAATGACTGTTGGAACTCCTGGGGAAGTGCACCTTTTCTAAGGTGAGAAAGGGACTCTGAGAACCTTGAACAAGCCAACTCAGAGATGTCATAAATGTGCTAAGTTCAGAAAACAATGTGGGAACTAATTCAGAGGTTGACTAAGGATTGGTGCCTGAGCAGGATGAGAGGGGATGCCTTGCTACTACTTAAAAGGGCCTGAGGCACACGGGACCCTCAGTATTTAGTCTTTCCTTGCTGTTTAGGACACAGACTGGGTGGTGGTGAAGGAGCCTGTTATCAAGGTGGCTGCCATTGACAATGGGCTGGCTTTCCCCCTGAAGCATCCTGACTCCTGGAGGGCATGTAAGTCTCAAGACTACTGTGTGATCTGGCTCATCTTTTGCTAGGTCACAGTTTCTTGCCTGTGCAAGGTAGATAATACGTATATTGTAGGATTATCTTAAAAATT
The DNA here is from genome assembly GCF_963259705.1 of Myotis daubentonii. Classification (NCBI taxonomy): domain Eukaryota; kingdom Metazoa; phylum Chordata; class Mammalia; order Chiroptera; family Vespertilionidae; genus Myotis; species Myotis daubentonii. The sequence continues at coordinate 43,483,675 of NC_081852.1, forward strand.
AATGAAATAATGCAGCTCATGCACTTTAGTGCAATGGTTGGCACATGGCAATGACTCCATAATATAAGCTACTATTATAATTTTTACTATATTATTCCCATTAGAAGCATAGAGTTGAGTTTTCTCTTTGCTGTGTATTTTCTCATTCTTTCTGAGAACTATCTTTTAAAAAATGTGTTCTATTAAAGAAACAAAAAAAAAAGCAAAAATATATTCTCTTTGTGTTTAAATATAAGCTTTCAGTGCTCTGTCTTCCTTGTTACATCCCGGAAGCCAGCTCTTCCTGCCCTGTTATAACTGAGAAACTTTTAGAAAAAGGAAGAGAGACAGGTAGGGGGTCATTAGCCCCTTTGCAGCACTAGTCTTTTCAGGAGTATCTCAGTGTCTCAGAGGCAAGTCATTGATTCTACACAGGCTTGCATCTTGGAAGGTCATGTACTAGTAATACCTGGGAAAGAACACAAGCTCTGGGATTAGGCAGACCTGGGTTTGAATGCTAGTTCTTTCACCTACTATGTAACCTTTAGGGTTCACAGCTCTTGTAATTTTTCTGTTGTATATCAAGGAAGAGGGTGGATGGAGGACATAGATGGGCAGGGATTTTTTTTCAATACCAAATTTGTTTTTGATCTTTCTTCTTTTCAGATCCTTTTTATTGGGCCTGGTTGCCCCAGGCAAAAGTCCCATTCTCTCAGGAGATCAAAGATCTGATTCTTCCAAAGATATCTGACCCTAACTTCATCAAGGACTTGGAGGAGGACCTATATGAACTCTTCAAGGTTAGCCCTGGAAATGTCAGCCTTATAACCATATAGAAGAAGAAATTCTTAAAGGTTTTTCTAATTGGTCCTACTACAAGCCAAGAGAGCATGGCTAGCACCCTTCTGACTTCTGTTAGCCAGTGAAGAGCAAGATTCCCACAAGGGATAGCAGGATCTAATTTGGATTAGTAGGAAAAAATTTGGCAGCTGTGATGAACCATACCGGGGTGTGTCCTGTGGGTTCAGTGTATCTGCAGAGTTCTCATCTTCAAATGGAGCCCTGGAGCCTCGAGTTCTTTAGAGTTAATGAGACGCAGGACAGGATATTTACTTGTTCTCTGTTTCCCCAACTGTGAAACAGGGAGTTCTTGGGGTGGTAGTTAACTTCACTAAACCTCACAAGCCTTGCTGTAGGTTTTCTTTACTAGCAAGTTTCCAATTGGGTAGGAAAATGGGTTCTTCTGAGTAATTCATTCAGGTTCCACCTCCTTCTGCCCTTCTTTTGCAGAAAGATCCTGGTTTCGACAGGGGCCAGTTCCATAAGCAGATTGCTGTCATGCGGGGACAGGTGAGCCTGGGACATCTGGTGTCAACCCTGTGATCTCTCTGGGAGGGTTATATGCTCATGTTGAGTAAATATGTAAAGACTGTATTTTATACTCTTTTCAGTCTGTCATACATATTTGTGACTCTGCATTTACACATGAGAGAAAGGTAGCCCTTCCCAGTCTCCCACCTCTTCCAGGGTACCTGGTGGTTAGTGATGTGCTTATTGTGTGCTTACTTCTGTGCTACTTGCTGGATAGTTCATTGGTAAATTTACCCAGTGATCCTGGTCCACCAGTAGTTGCTCAAGGCAGACCATATACTATGGTGATTAAGAGCTAGGTCTAGAGTTAGTCTGTTTTACCGCTTACATGGCTTTGGACAAGAGCCTCTACTTCCTTGTTTATAAAATGAACAGGAATAATACTTTGCAGAGTTGGCTAGAGGATTACACAAGATAATGCATATTAAATATTTAGTAAAAACTATGCCTGGCACATGGTAAGCACTCAGATATTGGCTCTGGTTATAATTTCTGTTATCATTATTTCTTCTCTTTCCGCTTCACCTTCAAAGAGAGCTAAGAATCCCCAAGGGCATTATTTTTTTAATAGATTTTTATTGATTTCAGAGAGAAAGGGAGAGGAGAGATATAAACATCAATGATGAGAAAAAATCATGGATTGGCTGCCTCCTGCACGCCCCACACTGGGGACCAAGACTGCAACCCAGGCATATGTCCTGACCAGGAATCAAACTGTAACCTGGTTCATAGGTCGACACTCAACCACTGAGCTACACCGGCCAGGAAATTGTTTGTTTCTTATCCCTTAAATTATTAACTGATCCCATAGTCTTGGGCATTTATATAATTTTCACTTTATAAACAATACTGCACTGTATTGGTTTAAACTGTTTTGTGCATGTCCACAATTGTTTTCTGAGTCCTAAAAATGGAAGTGCTGAGTCAGAGGGCCTGTTTACGTTTAAATTTCTATTGTCCACTGGCCTTTTTGAAAGGCTGTCCCACCATCCAGCCCTACAGCCATGTGTCTGAACCCTCCCCAACTCTGAGTCACTTTCTTTTTCTGTATCTTTTTCAACTGGAAGGGCAAAATATAGGAGATATATTTTGTAATCTTCATTTTTAAAATGACTAGAGAACTTTCCATTTTCTATATATTGCCCACTTACAGTCCTACTCTTATAAATAGATTATTTGTACAGTTTTCCATTAGCATGTTGTTTATTTTTTTTTTTTTATTGATTTATAGGAGCATTCTGTCTGCCAGTCTCCCTTTAGAGGCACGCCTGGATGCCTATGCCTTTCCTTAATTTATCTCATTTTCCCACTGCAGATCCTAAATCTGACTCAGGCCTTGAAAGACAACAAGAGTCCCCTGCACCTGGTCCAGATGCCACCTGTGATTGTTGAGACAGCTCATTCCCACCAGCGGTCTGCTAGTGAATCCTACACACAGAGCTTTCAGAGTCGGAAACCCTTCTTTTCGTGGTGGTAGCCCAAGAGGCAGACAAGAGTACGTTGTCTGAGACTTGGGCTAGGAGGAAACTTGGGGAGCGGGTTGCAGGAAAAGCCTGAGAAGCCAGTAGAAAGCAGTGCCCGTGAGAGCCCTCCCTCTCTGCTCACCATCCCCCTCAGGGCTTTCCCAAGCACAGGGAGAAGCACAAACAGAGCAACAGCGAGTGCGGGTGGGCTCCCCTGAGTGCTGAGGAAGGCTGGAGCTCCATGGAAGGAGCATCTGCCTTCCAGCACCTCCTGAGGGCAGGCTGGGAAATCCCCTTTCCTGGTGAGACCTGGGCGCTGTTGCAATTCCTCATTATATTCTGCATCAGAAACAAACAAACAACAAAAATTTAAATTATTAGCTAAACCCAGGCAGAATCCCAGATTCATTCAGAAACCCTGAATCCAGACCTAGATTTGCATGGACCCAGACATTCAGATGCCTCACTCTAATGGACCAAGGCAGCTGGGTTACTCGCATTCCTGGGGCAGACAGAAGCGGTACCTTTCCTTTGAGATTTTGCCAAGTCTTCTCTTTTTCCTCCCACCAGTGCAGTAGGCTGACTAAAAGCCTCCAAATGCAATTTGCATGGCGGGGGTACTTTTGCTCTAGACCTCCTAGCAGCTCTGTATATGATCCTATAGATCAGCTCTGCTCTCTGCTCTGCTAGGGATCCAACCTCTCAAGTGCAGGCCTGCAACCTGCCTATCACTCAGGTAAAGGCAGGAGGGAGGACGTGGACTCCCCGGCATGTACAAGTGATCCATGTAGCCTGAGTGTATGCTGGGAACTGTAATTGGTCTATGGGCAAACTTATCCCCGTCTTGCTTCCTGAGTCCTTGGCCCTAGCCATAGGTGATAAACTCCCAGTCCTCTCATTAGTTCCCATTATTTTAGACGTTTCTTTTCTCAATTCTGACTAAGGGGTTCAGTTTGGATTCTGGAGTGGGTCTCAGCTCATAAGAGGACGGGATATCAGGTTCTCTTTATGCTACCACTGCTGCTTGGTTGAGGTAACAGGCCTTGTGTTCTGCTAATTGGTAGCTGCGCTTTGCTCCCTCACTTTGTTCCAGGCCAGTTTTTCCATGGCTTCTTGAGAAAAGTGGGCCCAAAGGAGAGAGGCCTTCAAACTGTTCCCCAGTGCCAGTCCAGCTCAGTGCACTTCCTGCTTCCATGTCTCTCCCCTCAGCTATCCCCTTGCCAGGTGCCCAAGCCCTTTCTACACCAAAGCAAAGAGTGGCCCCCACAAGGGAGAAAAGAGGGTGCCATCTGTAGCTCAGGAGCAGCCGTATGCTACTGGACTCCCAAGTTTCTGGAACCCTGCGATTGGTCAATCAGCTGTGAAATAAACTATCGTGAAGGTTTGAAAAACAACCAAAGAAAGGGAGCGAGGACTAGGTCTTGTGCCCTTGGCTTGCCCATCCCCTGCCCTCCAGGAGACAGAGGGGAGATGTGCAGCATCTCATAAGCTGGGCCAGGCTGCCCTTCCATTCCAGCCCCCGGAGCCAGCTTATCTTGGGCTTCCATCCAGCTGACGGGAAGAGTCTCTGGGAGCTGGGTGTGCATGCCCCATGGACAAAGGCACAGCTCCCTTCACAATCCCAGTCAGCCAACCTGGACACTAGCCTTGGGGACCATGTTTTTGAGAATGTCTGCCCTCAGACTGCAGGAGTAGTAGGGCTCCCAGAAGCTGGAAGGGGGCCCAGGTGTGTTTAGCTCTCCACAGACATCTTTGTATAAACGTGTGGTAAAGGTGGGCATCAAGAGAGCCTGAGGATTCTAATGAGGAACCTACTTGCTCTCCCCAACCAAGCAGATCTGCACATTGCCCTCATCCAGACCAGCTCTGTGGGAAGGAAACTGGGTCTAATGTAAGAGGGGCCTGGTCCCAGTCCTGGCAGGTGAGAGAGTGGGAGGGGCATCCTTTCCTGGCCTCTCTGCTCTCTTTGAAACCTGTACTCAGGTTGCCTTGAATGTGGACTTTGCGAGAGCCAGGGGTCCAGAGTGCCAGGGCAGGCTTCTGGGTGGCACTCATGGAATGGCCCAGCCCTCTGCCAGCCATAGGCCCTGTCCCCCGGTGTCAGGGAGTAGAGGCTGGGCTGTAGTCCTCCTGCCTCTTACTGTTCTAATGCACTGTAGAATTGTATGTAATGTATTTAAATCAATGCAAATGTATGAATAACAAGTCCAATTCTGACCTTTTTTGTCTAGTTTTCTTTGGTGGAAGGAAGACAATGTAGAATGAAATTTTAAGTACAGAGAACCCCGAGTTTCCGTGAGTTGCTAAGACATGGCTCCTGAGTCTATTTCCCTCCAGTGGGGGAAATCCAGACCCTCATTTCCAGTCTCTAGTGCTCTGAAAACCAAAAATTTTTCATAACTTAAATTTGACACCAAAACTGACCTGAATCTACATGGAAGCTATTTGTAACCATGATGAATCCCTAAGTGTGAATATTCGTTGCAGAAATATTAATGTTTTGTTATGGGATATTCCCCTATGAGGGATAGTACAGTATTTGCACTGACTAGTTCTACAAATTAAAAAGTTCCCAGCTCATCTAGTCACAAAGGTTTGGAAGGAATATGGACCGGCTTCTCTTCTTGGCTGCAAGAGGGTAGCCCTGCTCTGCATGTGCTTGGAGCACTTTGAGCCCTGTCTTCTTCAAAGTGATGGATAATCTAGCACTGGTTCTCAACCTTCTGGCCCTTTAAATACAGTTCCTCATGTTGTGACTCAACCATAAAATTATTTTCGTTGCTACTTCATAACTGTAATGTTGCCACTGTTATGAATCATAATGTAAATATCTGATACGCAGGATGGTCTTAGGCGACCCCTGTGAAAGGGTCGTTCGACCGCCAAAGGGGTCGCGACCCACAAGTTGAGAACCACAGATAGGACGGGTGGGTGAGGAGCTGAATGGGAATGACATGGCATACTTCTTCTGAGGATCACCTTAAGGGTTTTCAGGCTATGCGGACCTTGGAAAATGGAGGAGCTCAAGAATGATTGGTTCAGCTGTTGACCCATCTCAGGATGGTTGGCCCATGGGGTTGAAGAAGCCAGCTGAGGAACTGGCACCCATTACTGTGACTGCAGGCTCACTGCCCACTCTGTAGAGCTGACTGTAATAGCTTTCTCTCTAGAGCTGGCCAGGGGCCAAAAACCCTGTCCTCTCCTGTGGCTCAGGACTGCCCACAGAGCTGCTTCCACCTCCCCACCTGACAGCCTCTGGAAAAGGAAGCTGGGCATAGGGGCTCGACGGATGGTGGTGAGAAAGCAAAGGAGGCAGCCCTATTTTCTTCTTCCTGGGAACACACAACCTTCCCTGCAATGAGCCCAACCCCTCACCCCCCAGCTCTGGAGTATCAAGACACACACAGTTCTTGGTGCAAATGTTTTTATTTTGCCACTTAAACCACAGTTTACTTGTGTGGCCTGACAGGGACAGGGGTATAGGACAGGCTGCTGGACCATGGGTCAGAATACAGGAGGGTTAGTAGCAGGAGTGGTGAGATGCTTGGTCTGAGTGCCTGTTGCTTAACTCCCAGGGGAATGTCATGCAGCCCAAGTATAGTGTTAGGTGGGGAAGGGTCAAGGCAAGAACGGTCACTGTTGCTGCTCCTGGTGAGGAGTGGGTCCCACAATTAGAGCTCCGTGGGTATCTCCATCCTCTTCCGAATTGAACAGCAGCAGCACGTGGGGCTATCTGCCTCCAGTCTCTTCCTCCTCCACCTTCCCGGGCCCTTGGGCCAAAGTCCCTATGATTCCTGGGGAAGATAGTGCCATTCCCAGCCCCTTCCCTGGATCAGTGTCTGATCTGATGGAGGTAGCTTGTGGGGCCTGACTTCCTCCAATTCCGGCGGATCCTGGCACTTGTCCTCCTAGTGTTCAGATACTGATCGCTGGAAGCCATCTCTGTGGCACTGCTCTGTGGGTCATCCAGTGGATCGCGGGGCTCTGGGATTCTGCAGGGAACAAGTGTGGGATAGGCCAACATCAATAGGAAGGACAGAATGAGGACTAAAGAGATTTTGGTCATGTGAACTAATAAAACACACTGGGACAAATGAGACCAGGGCTCTGGTCTCGTCTCTGCCTGCTGAGAGCTACATGACGAGGCAAAACTTTCAGATTTCTATAGAGAGTAGGACTAGATCAGGGTGTGCAGCATTCAACGTTTCTCCAACTTCCTCATCCTGTACTCAAGACAGATACTGTTAATCAGTCATATGAGACTGGAGGAACCAAGTATCCTTACTAAGGTGTATTAAGTAGCGATTACTAATCAGTTGGAGTTGATATGGACCTGATGATCTCAGAAGGCCTGTTCAGGTCTAATGTTCTGACTGTGGGCTCCACAGAAGACGGTGGAGGAATGGAGCCCAGAGTGTGCCCATAGCAGTTGGTTAGGCCATGTGGTTCAGCTCGATCGGGGCGGGGGGGGGGGGGGGGGGGAGAAGGTGAGGACCCCTGTTCCTGGGCTGGCAGTGATCTAAGCAAAGAGCTGGATGACTAGGGAAAGTTTGGGATAAAGTTTCTCAACAACTGTTAACCTTTGTTGCCTCTAGAGTACTTTCCTATGCTATATTCTCTAATTCCAGAGCCAAGATTATTCATCAGGCTGACTTTTGAATGTTACCTGTTCTTTAATGGATAAATTGTATTTTTTCCCCCTTCCAAACACTAGTCCCTCCTATATGGTTAACAATCACTGTGAAATAAGGTGGCACTGATAGGATCCTGGCATCCCTTCCCATGGGAATTCACATGGTCATATATGACTCCAATAGTAACAGCAACCTTTTAAGTGCCAACCATGTGGTAGGCACTGTGTAGACCTTACCACAGCCCCAGTGGTAGGCACTTTGCATGAGGCTGGGTCAGTAGCTCCAGGCCTCACAGCCAGGAAATGGTGAACGAGCATCATTAGTGTTCTCCCTCCCTCAGCCCTCACTCCCAGGAACCTACCTGAGCCGGCTGCAGTGATGTAGCGAGTGGCCCAGGGATTTCTGCCTCGGAGGCCTCTTTCTGCGCAGCCTCCTCAAGGCCTCTGCCACACGGTGGTCCCCTGCACACTCCCAGATGATCTGTGCCCGTTCCTCCGCCAGCTGGTCCCCGCTGCGCTGAAACAGACTCTGGATCTGCAGCAGCTCCGCATCCTGGAAGATGTTGGCCGAGGCCTGCTTGCGGCCCCGGGCCTCAGTGGGGGCCTGCCAAGGGAGCGGCTCGCTCACCACAGAGGCTGGGGTGCCCATCCTGGGTGCTCTGAGGAAGGAAAGCATGGAGGTCAGCAGCTCAGCAGGCCCTCCCCAAACCTGGGGCTCCTGACTAATGCAAGGACTTCTGGTGTTTCTGTTCTTCAGGAGCCAAGGTAAGGTGAGTCTTAAAATCACTTTGATTTCCCAGGGCAAATACTGTTAATAATGACAGCCAAACTTTATTATAAAGTGCTATGTGTCTGACGTGGAAATTTAAGAGTCAGAGACACCTCTGAAGTAAGAGTTGTTTATCCCCACTTTACAGACGAAGGAGTGTGACTCAGAGGTTAAATGACTTCCCCACAGTCACAAAGCCCCATGTAGGTGCAGAGCCAGGAGAACCAGGTCTGTCTGGCTCTAAAGTCCAGGCAGACCCCAGGATACCCAGGTCCTAATAACACCAGCAGCAGCAGCAGCTGAAGTGTGGTGAGTCAGTGTGTGAGATACACTGAGAGCCATAGTCACCTGGCGTCACTGACATGTGAACACAGCAGCCCCTTGAGGTAAGTACTTTCACCCCTCACTTCACAGACGAGACTGAGAAAGAGAATGCAGATTTCTGATGGTGAGGCCCAGGCTCTACAGTACAGAAATAGAGGGGCTGTGGAGCTGGGTTGCCTGTGTTGGATTCCCACTTCTGGCTGCCTCCACCACTTACTGGCTGGTGACCTCCACTCACAGCTCCTTCCTGTGTAAATGTATCAGCTGTGCTAACTAATACCTACTTCTTAGGTTGCTGTGAGGACCGAATGAAGGCACACAAAGCATTAAGAACAGTGCTCAATGTTCTATTCTGCTTTTCCATCCATAAAATTGACAAGAGTTATCCCACCTCCTATCTTCAAAACTCTCGGGATGAACCAAGTCCATACAGGGTGAGGCAAAGGTAGGCTTACAGCTGTTCATATGGAAAATAATACAATAATTAATAATACAAGGATAAACTCTGTTTCTCGTACTCACAACTGTAAACCTACTTTTGCCCCACCCTATATAATTTAGCAAACAGAATGAAATAGACCAATCAGATCTACCGTCCAAAGGACCACTGAGAGAAAGGGGCAGGAGAAGACATTACAGGGTCGAATACTCTGTCAGGGCAGAGGCTGAAACTTATAAGAAAATCGATAAAAGTTACACTCATGTCAATGTCCTCCCACCATATCCAGGAAATGAAAATTAAATCATCTTCCTCAGTTCTAGATAGTTCACATTGAATAAATAAAGGCATAAGAAGCTCACCCACCTTATCCTTGTTTCTGGTACAACCTGAAAAATCCATGGCATTGGAAAACAAGAGACAAGGAAGACCAAAGACTTTGGCATTATGCAGAACTGGGTTTGAATCCCAACTCTGCCACTTGCTTAGCTGTGACCTTACGCAAGTTAATCAACTTCTCTGAGCCTGTTTGCTTAACTGTCAAATGGAGCCAAAACCACTTCTCAGGATTGGTGTAAATGAGTCTAGTATGGTACCAGGTAACCAATAAGAGCTAAATAAATGCAAATGCCCCTCTTTTTGGCTTCCTTGACTTTTGTGTTGGGTCAGAAGAGTGATGTGGTAAGAATTCTTTCCTCCAAGCAGTCGAGCCTGAGCCAGCTAAAAGCCTGCCTTGTTCCCTCTGCCCCTCACAGCCCTGGGCCCAATAGGGAAGGCCTGGTTACTAAGTCAGACCTCATTCCACAGCTAGCTACAGACATAGCTGTCAACCAGCAACCAGCTTGAAAAGGAGGTAGATAAAATGTACATGCTCACTGTAAAAAAAAAAAAAAAAGAAAAAAAGCAAACAAATAGAATCATAAGTAAAAGCACTACTGGTTTCCTATCCTCAGCTCACTTGCAAAAATAATCCTTACTCTCATCTGCCTTTTGTTCTCCAGAGAATTTGAGCCATGTCTTCATCCCATTCAGACTTCCCAGATAATGACTGTCCCTTCCTTACCCTGGCCTTCCCTCATCCTCACCTCAATAGCCACCTCCTGATTCCAGTAATTTTTACACTCCACTGTCCTAGTTTCTAGGCCTTCTATCATAAGAACCTACTCTTTAAAAATATATATATATGTGTGTGTGTATGTATATATATATATATATATATATATATATATATATATATATATATATATATATTAATATATTTTGATTTTTTACAGAGAGGAAGGGAGAGGGATAGAGAGTTAGAAACATCGATGAGAAACATCGATCAGCTGCCTCCTGCACACCCCCTACTGGGGATGTGCCCGCAACCAAGGTACATGCCCTTGACTGGAATTGAACCTGGGACCCTTCAGTCCGCAGGCCAATGCTCTATCCACTGAGCCAAACCGGTTAGGGCAATAAAAATATATATTTTAGCCCTGACTGGTTTGGTTCCCTGGTTCGATTCCAGTCAAGGGCATGTACCTTGGTTGCGGGCACATCCCCAGTAGGGGGTGTGCAGGAGGCAGCTGATCGATGTTTCTCTCTCATTGATGTTTCTAACTCTCTATCCCTCTCCCTTCCTCTCTGTAAAAAAAATATGTGTGTGTGTGTGTGTGTGTGTGTGTGTGTGTGTATATATATATATATTTATTTATTTCAGAGAGGAGGGGAGAGGGAGCGAGAGATAGAAACATCATCAGTTGCCTCCTACACACCCCATGCTGGGGATCAAGCTCGCTATCCAGGGCATATGCCCTGACAAGGAATCAAACGATGACCTCCTGATTCATAGGTCAACACTCAACCACTGAACCACACCAGCCAGTCCCCACTCTCTTTTTTCAAAAGATTTAATAATGAGCCCTAGCTGGTTTGGCTAAGTGGACTGAAGGGTCCCAGGTTCAATTCCAGTCAAGGGCACATGCCTGGGGTGTGGGCTTGATCACCCGTGAGGGGCTTACAGGAGGCAGCCAATCAATGATTCTCTCTCATCATCAATGTCTCTATCTGTCTCTCCCTTTCTGAAATCAATAAAAAATATTTTTTAGCCAAAACCGGTTTGGCTCAGTGGATAGAGCGTCGGCCTGCGGACTGAAAGGTCCCAGGTTCGATTCAGGTCAAGGGCATGTACCTGGGTTGCGGGCACATCCCCAGTGGGAGATGTGCAGGAGGCAGCTGATCGATGTTTCTCTCTCATCGATGTTTCTAACTCTCTATCTCTCTCCCTTCCTCTCTGTAAAAAATCAATAAAATATATTTAAAAAAAGATTTAATAATGAAAATAAACCTGCAAAAGACTTTCAAATAAATTCATAAAAATTGTACTTGCTTTCTGGAAAATAATCTTAAAACCTGCCTCTGCTTAGGCACTATTATGGGAATCCAGTAAATATATGTGGGAATTAAACTCCCAGAGATAGATGATATAAATACTGTATACTGTGATCAGGAAACAGTCACCAAGTAACACAGGCTGGTAAAGAGAAGTCAAGCTAACTATGGAGCATTTATCAGGTAATACGCATAATATCATTTCATCCTTAAAACAATTCTAGGGACCAGGCACTGTTAGACTCACCCCAGTTCACAGAGAAGCAAAGGGAAGCTGAGACACAGATATAAAGCAGGGACTCAGCCAAGGCCAGAGCCTAGTCTGACTGCAGCCCAAGCTTTTAAGCAACGGAGGTGTCTTCCCAGCCAAGCAGCTCAAAGCACATTTCTTCCCATTAGTCTGTGAGGAGTGCTAATGCACAAAGGGGGAACCCCACCAGTAGCAGGGAAAGAACACGGAATATCCCACGTTGTGGGGGGGGGGGGGGAGTATGGAATTTATTTTAATCTTTTCAATAACATCAGGGCCGTTCCCTGGGTGTCAGGCTGCCTCAGCTTTGAACTCGTGGCACTCTGAAGAGGAAGACCCCCAGCTTCCACAGAAGAGATCTGGAACTATAACCCAGCCAGAGGACTGGTCTGAGCCCCAGTTCTGCCTCAGTGGCTGAGAGGCCTCAGGGATTCTGTGGGCCTGCTTCCCTCTTTCATCTGTGAGAACGGGTTGATGCTGATGGTCTCTGAAGGCCTGTGCCAGTGCTGAGAGTCTAGATTTGAACAAAGAAGAGATGGTTTGCTTGCCTGCCAGGGCCTACTAGCAACATGTGTGGACAGGTCTGGCTAATTAGGTATCAGAAGACTCCCCAACCAGTAGCTCCCCTTCTCAATCTTCCCTGGAGGTCAGACACTGTTTTGCTGCTGTGAGCTATGGGGTTAGGGTCTGGTAGAAGACAGAACTCACTGCTCTAAAGCACTCTAATGACGTAGGCTGGCTATAGCCAAGCCTGGGGCAGACTTCTGGGGCATGTCCCCTCACAAACTCAGACAATCTCGCCCTCTTCTTGAGAGACTGGCAACGGGATCGAATAGCAGCAGCTGCCTCAGGGAGGAAATGGCTTGGAGCCTGACTTCCCAGATAGTCCCAGCCACCTCTGCCAGGGCTCCAAGGCCCTCCCTCCAGCTGCTCAGTTACAGTGAGTTACAAATGCACCAATGAGAAACCATCTGGGAGAGCCTGGGCCTAGCCTCACCATACCTTCTATGAACCTGTGAAGGGCGGGGTGGGGGCGGGGGGACATCCAGATTTTGAGGACCCTCACTTTTGGCTCTGCCTCTCACCCTGAGATTCAGACAGCAGAGTGAGGCTGAGAATAAAAATTGGTGGATATCAAGTAGGATTAGACCGTAAACTTGGGGAAAACTGAATCACAGCACTTTTGTTATCAGAAGAAACTTCCTGTCTCGTTCAATGTGTCCAATAGTTACTTTCCCCCTCATTTCCTGGACAAGACCTGCATCCGGGAAAGTCAGTATATATTTGAACAATGGTACTTTTTAATCTGGAAAATGAAACCACAGGGCTATTAAAAAATTACAAATGAATCTTTCAGAGCTGACATAAAAAAGATAAGCATGGATCTGTGAGCAAATGAGTAAAGACTAATTGTAAAATACTTCAGTTTGACACAAACTAGGTTAAAAATGAACCCCCAAGTAAATACCAAATGTTGAACATGACAAAGTTCAATTTGTTTTGAAACACGCAATAAAGGAACTATAGAGATCCAACAAAGAAATATATTTAAAAAGTGACTCACCATGTAATGATTTGCAATTTATAAATATGATGCACAAGTGAGCAGTCTTTGTAATGTATGAAGCTCAGTTTAGACACTTATCTATGCTTATCGTGGTCTCAGGGTCGTGGAAAATAACCATGAGAGGCAGAACACAGTTGTGTGAATTAGGCAGCAACTGGCTCCCCACCTGCTCCCCCCTCCAGATAACCCTGTTGGTGGTAATAATCTGCAATCGGAGGCCAAGGGTCTCTTAGAAAAAGAACTAGAGGCTCTGGCCCAAGGCCCAAGTCAACACTGTGGCCCTGGCCTGCTTTCTTGGACAGACATGCCACTGGACAGCAGCCAAAATCTGTGGCTCCTCAAGTGGGAGGCCCAGTCCAAACGGCCGTGTGGGCCCCCCACACGGAAGGGCCTAGTCTCAGGGAGGCATGCCTGAGAGAGATGGACACACGTTGGTCTCCAAATCTCTTTCCCAAAAGGTTTGAGAAAGGAACTGGACCCTTCCCCAGACCAAATCTCAGATATGGCCTGGAAAAAACCTACTAGATCTAGGAATAACTTTTCAAGAGTTCAAGAACCTGAATTCTGGCTGAGCCACTGATACCTGGATGACCTCAGCAAGCCTCAGTTTTCCCCTGCTTTAGTTAGTTCATTGTCAAAATGGTGAGAGTAAGTAACCCTTAAGGGGCTAAGGGAGATAAAGTATGCTGAAAGTACCCATCCCAGTAGTTATGAATGAATGGTATAAAGGAAAGGGCTTTTTAACCACCCACTTTCCTCATCACCACTATCATGAAACTCCCTCAAAGGGGCCTTCACTCTTGGGAGAAGAGGGTGAAGGGAGAATGGAGTAATTTGCAGACTTTCAATCATCGCTGCTGGTGAGGCACCTTGCTCCAAGACAAGTCCAAACCAGCACTGTTGGAAGGGTAATCTCTTTAATCCTCATGACACCCTTCTGAGGGGTTACACCCATTTTACAGATGAGAAAGCTAAGCTCAGGAAGGTTAAGTCACAGGCAGTACGTGCTAAGCAGGATATGAACCCAAGAGGTCTGACCCCAGCGCTCGCTCTCATCGAGTTATTTTTGTTCCCACCAGAGCGTGCCAAGGTCTTCAGAGGAAAGACCCTGGAGGCTCTGAACCCTCCCGGAGCCTGCTATCTGCTTCTACCGGTTTCGAAAGGCGGAGGGATCGAAAGTCAGGGCTCCCCAGCCAGCCTCGGTGCCATCGGCACTCCATGGCCCGTGGGGAATTAGCGTGATTACTCACCAAGCTGCAGGGCGGCGTCGACAGACCTCAAATCGGGATGGGGCAAGCGAAGATGCGCCGACCCCAACCCCTGCCGCCTTCCGAAAGGGCGGGCGCAGCTCCGGGCTTCTGCCGCGAAGGTGCTCACTAGGACCAGGAGGCACCCGCCAACAGGACAAGAGCTTGGGAGGGGTATCCTGGCCGATATCACATGGCGACAACCCCAGCACAGGTCGGTCCCCGCGATTTAGACGTGGCGCTGCGCACAACGGGCCCTAGGTGTACCTGGGGTTCAGGTCCGGCGGCACCCCAGTTCTCACGGCTCGCCCTCCCGCCCGCTCCCACCGAGAGCCGGGTCGCAGACCTACGTACCTGCCTGCCGTGGCCGGCCACCTCGGTCACAACCGCGGCCCAAGGCGCTCCTGGAACAGCCAATCCTCAGGCGAGCCTTGCTGGGCTCCAAAGCGAGCCTTCCAAAACCGAACGCGGCGACTCCGCGGGCCAATCAGCAGCCACAGAGGGGTGAGGGGCGTGTTCTGGCTCCTCCCCCTTCCCTCCGCCGGCCTCGAAACCTAAGTGCGAAGGTTCCCGGGTCCAATCAGAGACGGAGCAACAGCGAGGGGCGTGCCCGCCCAGGTCCCTTCCCTTGGCCCCCGGCCTCCCTTGCGTCTCGCTGGGAGGTGCCCCGCTTTCATTGACGTCAGTCCCCGGGAGAACGCGGTTTTGCTGGCTCGGGACCGGGGCGGGGCCGCATTCCTGCCCGGGTTGCGGCAGCGGCGGGCCCTGCAGTGTACACGTGATAGGTGCCCCCTCCCCTGGGCCCAAGGCCTGTGTGCACGGCGCCTGTTCTTGCAGCGTGCGGCCCTCAGCATAGACCTGCAGCTCTTATGCTCGCCTCCCCAGTACTCAAGTTCTGGTTCCAGCTTTGAGGGACAGGAATGGACAGTAAGTGCGGTGGTCAGACCGTGGGCTTCAAAGCCAAAATGTCTTGATACGAATCTTGGATTGGCTGTGCAAACTTGGGCCAGTTACCAAAATGAGACAGTATTTTAAAAGGTTTTATTCATTCGACCGTGGTCCACAAGGGTCCACCCTGCCCGAGTTTCTTGATAGGCAGTGAACTAGACACACCTATAAGCCCCTCTCCTGGGGTAATTTACAGTTTAGTTAAGAAAGGCAGGTATTAAAAATCGTAAACCATTTTGTTGTTATTACAATTGTGATAAAATTGTGGGAATGAGAGGGTAAAATGGAGGAACCTAAGCTCTCTTTGGGAGGTCCTGCAAGGCAGAAGTAACATGTAAGTTGAGATATGAAGTTGGTCACATGAAGAGGGACTGGGAAAAGTTTTTAAGGAAGAGAGAATAGCATGTGCTAAGGTCAGCAGGCAGCTTGACTAAGGAATTTCCGACTTGAACTGAGGCCTGGAGTAAGGCTAGCAAGGGAGAGGGTGAGGAAGCAGAAGGCAGAGGCAGGCAGTGAAATTTCCGTTTCTTCTTCTGAAGAGCCTCTAAGGCAGCGGTTCTCAACCTGTGGGTCGCGACCCCTTTGGGGGTCGAACGACCCTTTCACAGGGGTGGCCTAAGACCATCGGAAAACACATATATAATTACATATTGTTTTTGTGATTAATCACTATGCTTTAATTATGTTCAATTTGTAACAATGAAAATACATCCTGCATATCAGATGTTTACATTACGATTCATAACAGTAGCAACATTACAGTTATGAAGTAGCAACGAAAATAATTTTATGGTTGGGGGTCACCACAAGGTGAGGAACTGTGTTGAAGGGTCGCGGCATTAGGAAGGTTGAGAACCACTGCAAGGGGAATAGCATGTGTATTTATCTCAGAGACATTTAATAGCACTGAAATGTGCAAATAATGCCAGTCAGCACTTTACAAACATTAGCTCATTTCATCCTCACGACAAGTTTGTGTTCTTAGAAGATCACTTTGGTTGGAACTTGGTTGGAGGAGGCAGGAGTAGCTGCAGCGTTTCCAGGATGGCTCTTGATAAATGTTTGTTTACTTCCTTGGAAGATGAGGGGTTGTTTGTGCACTGGTTCAGAAATGGTCAGGAATAGGCAGCTAGGGCTTCCTGACTTCTTTTGCTCTACAGAGCTGACCTTCGTAGTCATTGTATTTCTCTTCTGTAGAAGCTCTGAGGGGGAGAGAGTAAGAGCCTGCACAAAAGGATCTGTGGATCCCTGTTTGCAAGGTGGAAGGGACATTTGGGAGCTGTTCTTCCGCATCCCTCAGACTCTGCTTCTGCTTTCTGTCCTGCACAAAAACATCAGCAAGTGCTTTGCTGTAGTTAAAAGGGTTTGAACCGTGGTTTCTCTTTGCTTTTCCTGAAGCCCCAGGAAAATATTGAAAAGAGCAAAGAAATCAGCAATGTTCTCCAATAGAAAGTAGTGCTGTGAAGCCTGTCAGCCAACTGCTTGGCTAAGGCGGGGACTGTGTAGACTGGAAACTGGGAGGCTGGGCTTCTGAACCAGGGACTCCTGTAGCCCATTCTAAGCAATAGAACGGCCACATTCTTGGCATATCGGTGCTCAGAGAACCTAGGAATTCTGAGGTCATGAGCTCAGATGAGCATACCAGCGTGGGTATTGGGAGCTTGTGGCTTCTGGGTCATATGTGACTAAGGCTGGGTGGAGAATGTCTCCAGACATTTTTTGCAGGCATGTGACCATGCCCTTACCACACAATGGAACCATTTCTTTTGTTGCAGCTTCATGATTCAGTATTTCTGATGAGAAGATGGGTCACTTCCACAGTTGTATGGGCCACGGAGAAGAAGGTGATCTGGGATCCACCCCTGACAGGGACCTATTTAGAGAAGGTCACCTCTGGGGATAGAGCCCTGGAGTACTTCAAGCCAAGACTTGGTTTTACCAGGAATTGGGTTAAGGCAGCGGTTCTCAACCTGTGGGTCGCGACCCCTTTAGCGGTCGAACGACCCTTTCACAGGGGTCGCCTAAGACCATCCTGCATATCAGATATTTACATTACGATTCATAACAGTAGCAACATGACAGTTATGAAGTAGCAACGAAAATAATGTTATGGTTGGGTCACAACATGAGGAACTGTATTTAAAGGGCCAGAAGGTTGAGAACCACTGGGTTAAGGTCTTTTTCTGAGGAGTACAGAGGGAACTTTCACACTCAGATGAAAAACAACAGTGTGACTTTTGAGTCAGCTCTGTGTTTGTCTTTTATAAATGATCCTGGTCATTCTAAACTTTTTTTTTTAAGTGCCCTTCTGCTTAGGACATTACACACAGCAACTTACAGCCCCCTTCTCTGAACTTACAACCGGAACAGGCCAAAAATAGCAGAGTTCTGCCGGCAAAGGGTACATTATTGAAACACTGGAAACAAACAAAAATAACAAGCAAGCAAACAAAATACCATTCCTGCACATTAGAATTAAAGGTCAGTATCGTATTAGTCAGCCAGGGCTGCCATAACAAAATACCGCAGACGGTGTGGCTTAGCAACAAACATTTATTTCCTCACAGTTGCGGAGGCCGGGAAACCCAGGATCAAGGTGCCAACCCATTTGGTGTCTGGTGAGCGTCCTCTTCCTGGCTTGCAGATGGCCACATGCTCACTGTGTCCTCACATGGTAGAGAAAGAGAGAGCTCTCCGGTGTCTCGTCTTATAAGGACACGAATCCTGTCAGGGCTCCACTCTGTGGACACTCATTCATCCTTACTTTCTTAACCCAAATACAGACACTCTGGAGGTTAGAGCTTCAACGTATGAATTTGGGGAAATAATTCAATTCATAGCAAGTATAAACTCATGGTTTTTAATATATAGGTAAGCAGTAGATATAAAAATAAATCTAGCTAGAAATATAAGTATGTTTGTATGTGCAAATGTTTTCATGTCTGTGTATACACAAGAACACACACACATACACATGTCCCAGTTGTGTCTGCTGAGAGGACCCAGAAGCAGTGGCACTCCAAAAGGCTTAGCCCATGTAGCGCCCAGATATTGATTTCTCAGTGCCATTCTCCACAGAAGGAGTCATGGCTCCTTGGAGAAATCATCGACTCTCCCACTGGGGTTGAGGAAGTTCAAGAAGTTCCTAGAACATTTTGTGCTGGAAAGTAGGGAAGTACGCAGAGAATGATAGAGATGTGTCAAAGTTTATTAGGACTCCCATTAGTCAACTGCAGAGCATCGAAATAAAATATGACAATAACATGTTACAACCCAATGAGTAAATTAAGAATACCTAAATCGCCTAACCGGTTTGGCTCAGTGGATAGAGCGCCGGGCTGAGGACTGAAAGGTCCCGGGTTCGATTCCGATCAAGGGCATGTGCCTTGGTTGTGGGCACATCCTCAGTGGGGTGTGTGTAGTAGGCAGCTGATCGATGTTTCTCATTGATGTTTCTAACTCTCTATCCCTCTCCCTTCTTCTCTGTAAAAAGTCAATAAAATGTATTTTTTTAAAAAAAAGAATACCTCAGTCAAAAGTAATATAAATAAATGAATAAATAAGTAAACAGAGGAGACAAGAAAGGCCTTCCTGTTAGTGGAATGCCAACTAATAAATGTAGAAGAAATGAGGCAGGTAGGAAACCATTAGTGACTACTAAAACAGCTTTGTGGCCATTATAAAACAGGAACTGTGGTAGTTTTGCATATTTTTTTTCTCTGTTTGTTATGTATACATGGCATTTTTGTACATATTAAACGTTTTTTTTTCTCTCTCTCTCTTCCCGTTTTCGTTTTATATGTAAGTTGTTGGAAGTTCATGTTTCAATTTTGTTTTTAGGTAACAGTATAACCCATGGGACTATGACAATCTGAGAAGTATTTAATAATGAGTGTTGGGACTGTGTATCTCCTCACTTTGGAGAGAGGGTGAGAACTTCTTTCCTTGTAAGAAAGATAGCTGTAACTCATTAGGTGGAGATGTGGAGTTGTTTCATTGTTGTATGGAAGTCTAAGTGTATACAGAAGGTTGCATATGGAAGTTGAGTCTCCAAAGGGGTGGACTGTGCCATTCTCTCTTTGATACTGCCTGCACTGCAGCAGTCCTGGCACTATTTCTCCTTTTCCAGCTGGCGCCCTGCTCAGCTTTGACGGTAGAGGGAGCTGGTAAAGCACTCTGGGAGGAGTGTCTCCCTTTGGTTCTGTGCTGCTCTCACCAGGCTCCTTCATGCTTCTCCAGTGCCCACTCCTGGAGCACATGCGGCTCGTCAGGTGCCAGCTCCTGCAGCGTGGGCAGCTTCTTCAGCACCCGGGTTCTATAGCACGTGGCAGCAGCAATACACCGTGGCTAGCAGCTTCCCTTGGCACCCCCTGGAGTGTCCCTGCACTAACCTTGGAGGTATAAGGACACGAATCCTGTCAGGTCAGGGCTCCACTCTGTGGACACTCTCATTTATCCTTCTGTATTTTTTAACCCAAATACAGACACTCTGGAAGTTAGAGCTTCAACATAGGAATTTTGGGGAAATATAATGTAATTCATAGCAAGTATAAACTCACGGTTTTTAATATATAGGTAAGCAGTAGATAGAAAAATAAATCTAGAAATATATGTATGTTTGTATGTGCAAATGTATTCATGTCTAAGTATACACAAGAACACATGACAATTTCCAGTTGTGTCTGCTGAGAGGGCCCAGAAGCAGTGGCACTCCAAAAGGCATAGCACAGCCCTGACCGGTTTGGCTCAGTGGATAGAGCATCAGCCTGCAGACTCAAGGGTCCCAGGTTCGATTCCGGTCAAGGGCATGTACCTTGGTTGTGGGCACATCCCCAGTAGGGGGTGTGCAGGAGGCAGCTGATCGATGTTCCTCTCTCATCGATGTTTCAAACTCTCTATCCCTCTCCCTTTCTCTCTGTGAAAAATCAACAAATATATTTAAAAAACACACACACACACAAACAAAAGGCATAGCACATTTAGCACCCAAATATTGATTTCTCAGTGCCATTCTCCACAGAAGGAATCATGGACCAGACCTCTTGATGGAAGGGGAATC
The DNA here is from genome assembly GCF_963259705.1 of Myotis daubentonii. NCBI lineage: Eukaryota > Metazoa > Chordata > Mammalia > Chiroptera > Vespertilionidae > Myotis > Myotis daubentonii. The sequence goes on from NC_081852.1 coordinate 43,504,097, forward strand.
AAAGAATTTGTAGCCATTACACAAACCAACAAAAGTGAAACTAGGATTCAGATCCTAGTAGTTAGTCTCCAAACCCTCCTTGCTTCATTATGATGCCCTTATAAGAAACAGAAATCTGTTTCAGTTAGCTCAAGTGAAGTGGAGGGAGGGGGCTTCTCTAAAGCAACAGTGAGTTCACAGAAATGAAGTCCAACGGAATAACATGGAATAAGTCATAGGCAGCTCTCATCATCTCTAGTCTCTGCATAATTGGCTGTGGTGGTTAATTTGTGTGTTAACTTGGCTGGGTCATGGGCGCTTGCCCAGATACATATGGTTAAACATTATTCTGTGTGTGTGTGTGTGTGTGCGTGTGTGTGTTTGGATGAGTTTAACATCTGAATTGGTAGACCAAGTAAAGCAAATTGCCTTCCCTAATGTGGGTGGGCCTCATCCAGTCAGGTGAAGACCTGGATAAAACAAAAAGGCTGATCCTCCCATGAGTAAGAGGAAATGCCTCCTACCTGACTGAGATGGGACATTGCTATTTTTTCCTGCCTTCGGGCTAAACTACACACCATTGACTCCCCTGGCTCTCCAGCTTGCTAACTACAGATCTTGGGACTTCTCAGCCTCCATAAATGCATGAGCCAATTTCTTGTAATAAATCTATTCTATCTATCATCTGTCTACCTACCTACCTACCTACCTACCTACCTACCTACCTATTCTGTTTCTCTGAAGAACCCAGACCCTTTTCTGCAGACCAGCTTCCTCTGTCTACCCAGAATTTCTACTCCTCACAAATTTGCCTAGTGCACTGGCTTTGGTTACCCAACACTAGCTCCATTCAGGAATTCCATCAGATTCCAGAAGAAGGAATCTGATAGGCCCAGCTGGGGTCAGCAGTGGAGGAGGAGTAAGGGCAGAGCCTTATAGTATCAATATACCATCTAGATCTAGAGCCACTACTCCCACAGGGGCTGCGAGCGGGGAGAAGGCCCCATGGGAGGGACAGGCCTTCCGAAGCATTTCAACTCCATTGAAGATTCTTGTTGCTTCTCTTGATCCCCGAATGCCATGATACTGGCTATTTTGGCATCTTCCTGATGGGTCAGGGCAAGTTCCTATTAAGTCTCTAGTGGCTTCTGTGACCTTTGATCTCTGAACTGTGACAGCAGTGTCCCACTCTACCTGTCTAGGTTGGGGAGGAGGTGTTTCCTGTCAGTAGAGAGAAAACGAGAGTTGGGGGAAATCTCCACGACTCGCCACATCTTTAAAAGGTCCCCGTGGTAATGGGAGTTTGGAAACCCAAGCGGTGGTGGAGGGGAGACCACATTTGCTTTTGCTGTGTGGTTTGAGTGGATAATGACTGGTAAAGAGTCTGTTGTGAGACTGAACTTTGGGGGAAAGTTCACTGTGAAAGCAGACTCAGGATTAGTCTAAGGCAGCTGTCTAGTGGTCTGGAGACCTAAATTTAGTTCCTAGCTCAGTCTGTCTGAATCTCATTTTCCTCAACTGTCAAGTGGAGATAATGAATTACCTATCTCACGAGGTTGTTGCAAGGGCTAAGAAGGTGATGCAGGTTAAACACCCAGCACAGAGCATTGTTTGATAGGGACCCTTGGCTCCAGCCTAGCCCTTGGGGTCTACTCCTCCTGCTTTAAAGCTCCAGCTGAGGGTGAGCTGGGGAATTAAAGGGAACACATTTCCCTTTTCTGGGGCCACTTGCATAGCAAGATGAGAAAGGGAAACAACATCAGGCTCTCCAAGTGCAGATCTTGAGGCCATAACAACCACACCCACTCTCATGGCCTCTTGTCTGGCCCCCTAACCACTGACTATCCCTACAAAATTGGGACCACTTTATTTTTTGTATTTTTATTTTGTTAATCCTCACTGGAGGATATTTTTCCATTGCCTTTTAGGGAGAGTGGAAGAGAGAGGGAAAGACAGAGAGAAACATTGATGTGAGAGAAACATTGATGTGAGAGAAGCACATTGATTGGTTGCCTCCTCCTGCATGAGCCCCAATCAGGGCCTGGGTTGGGGAGGAGCCTGCAACCAAGGTGCGTGCCCTTCACCGAAATCGAACCCAGGACCTTTTGGTCCGAAGGACGACGCTCTACCCACTGAGCCAAACCGTCGAGGGCGGGACCATTTTCTTTGTACCACTAAGATGCAATCCTCTGATGTCTTGCCTCCTGGACCAAGGCTTAAGTCCCATGTATATACAGTGATTAAAAGCCTGGATTCAGCAATCAAATATTTGCATTTCATTCTCCAATAGTTGTGTGCCATTAGATATAACCTCCTTGTGTCTTGGTTTCCTCATCTTAAAGTGGAGGTGGTTTTAATAACTCCTATCTCACAAGGCTATTGTGAAAAGCAAACGAAACAAGTGTGGAAAGTACCTAGCATGGGGCCAGGCCCATGGTGAGTGCTCTGCAAATGTTAGTTATTAGTATTGAGCCACTGCCACTTTTACCCAAGGCTGACTGGCAGAGTGGTGTGATTGGCTCAATCCATTCTGACACAGGTGAGGCCCCTCCTTCCCACCAGGAATGTGGTCTGTTGGGCCTGCACATCCCCATCACAGGTCCCAGCAGGAGGTAACCTCATGTCATGGGCAGCTGCTTAATAACATGGTCTCAGGGTCACCCACCGGTTGTTACTTAGTCTTATGGACCCAGCCTTGCCAGCCAGTGTGCAGGGTGGCTTCACATGAGGATAAGCCTCAGGAGGTACCTGTGGCTCCTGGCCAGCTTCCCCTGGGGAGTGAGGGCTGAGCTTTGCCAGAGTCGAATGCCTTCACCACTTGCCCAGGCCCATTGCATGGCCTTTGCCTTTGCCCAAAGGTGCTTTATGGCCCCGGCAAAGGCCAGGTATTCCTTGGGGACTGGATTAACAAGCACAAGAGCCATCCAAAGTCCCACCCAACTCCACCCAGGGGCCCCTATTCCCATAGCCTGGTGGGAGCCACCTTGGGAACAGGCGTGGAGGCATGAGCCACTTAGCCCACAGGTGAGAGGGCATGTGCTGGCCTGACTTATAGAGCCCCTTACCCTGTAGCCTCCGGGAACTTCCTGTCTGGGTGCTGTCCCAATGGTGTCACAGAGTGAGCACTGGATTGAGTCAGGAGACCTCAGTTAGAAACCTGGTGCTCACATCAACCAGCTGTGTGACCTTGAACAAGTCACTTACCTTCTCTGGGCCTCAGTACCCGTCCTCCATAAAATAAAAAGGCTGGAGAAAATTATTTTTAAGGCCTCTTACAGCTCAGGCACATAATTGTAGGTACATAGTAGGTGCCAGGTACATAGTAGGTATTCAGGAAATGCTAATTTAGAATTTTAGTAATAAAATTCACGGCAAGATTCTACAGGTGAAGGCACCCATCTTTCTCACTATGCATTTTGCCTCTGCTGTTAATTGATTTGTGTCAAGTGTTAAACACAAAACAGGTGTTAAATCAATGTGCGTTGAGTACATATATGCGGTATGTTTACAGTAGCCCAGAGGCTGAAGACAAAACAGAATGGACTGAACAGTAGTTGTTCCTTGCCCTCTGGACATCAGAGCTTCCAGTAGCCATCAAATATCACTGCTCCTTGTTCCCTTAGCCACCTAGGCCCTGCTTCCGCTCACACTGTTCCCTTCTTAGAACCCCTGTGAGGGTCTGGAATTTCACTGCTTACCAGCTAGATAAGCTAGTCTACTATTGTTTTATAAATGCTGACGGAAGACACAGGATTGCTGAGCCAGAGACAAAGGACCTACCACCTTGGCATAGCAAGCAGCATGAGCATCATTGTTCCCTCTCTTCCCCTTGTCCCCAAGTTTCATGGGAGAAGCACAGAGCGGTGCAAGTGAATGTGACACGTCCAGGGGGGCTTGCATCATAGCAGAGGAGGACCAAGCTTGGTACTCCCACCATTGTCCCCTTTTACCTAAACCATTTTTATAGTAAGCAGCAAGCAAGCCTGCTCTTTGTTTTAGAGGAATTGTTCCCTCATTCCTCAAAGTTGTTGGCCGCAAACACAACACTGAGAACTGGCTGGGGAGAGAGGCCTTGCATTCTTGGCACACCGGGTGATAATATCCAGGGATGCTCAGAATCCATGGTGGACCGCCTCACCCAATAACACCCATCCCCCCTCTCTGCTTGCCAAAACTCTGTCCATCTTCAAATGACACTTCATCCTTGCAGCTTTCCCCAGCCCTCCCATCACACATACATCCTCGTCCCTTTTGTACTTTCCGTGTGTCCACAGCGGTCTCTCCCCTGCCAGCGAAGTGCCGACCCTCACTCTGAGGGCAGGTGGTCCTCTTCCTGCATTCTTCAGCCAGGTGGTTTGCATCCACAGGTCCTCAGGCCGTATTTGTTGAGTTGGAGGCATCAAGATCTTTGTGCACGGCTACATTTTTGCAGAGAGTCTGCTGAACCACCCCTTGGAATGTCTTCAAGATTCCAGAGGCTAAAAATATCTCCCCAAAACCACGGCATTGATTTCCTTGTAAGGAGTGACTTGGCGGATGAGGCTGAAGGTCTAGGGCCCACCAGGTGGCGCCCAACCCTCAACTTTTCAAATGCTTTTTTTTTTTTTTTTTTTTAGAAGAGAAATGGTTCTTCTCTTTACATGTTTATTCAGTTAGGCTCCCCACTCACAGAGATAGTTTGTCATCAGTCCAGCACCCAGATTCGGCCCCCTAGTTGCCTGTTCTAGCCCCAGCCCTGCTCAAGATTGGCACCCTGAGGGCACTGAGGATGTCCCTCCAGGGGGGTTGCTGAGGGGAAAGCATTGACATTAGGGTCAGACGACCTAGGTTTGAGTCCCCACACTTACACTTACGGGTTGTGTTTCTTTGGGCAAATCGTGTAACATTCCTGGGTCCTGTAAAAGCAACTGAGAATAAAATATAGGAAAGTATATAAAAGAACCCAGGCTCGTGTTTAACAGTCACCCATCAGCTCTGTGAACATAGTCAGCTTCCTTAACCCTCCAACCCCTGGTTTCCCCACCAGCAAATCTAACAGTAGTAATTTTATAGGGCTGTTGTGAGAATCAGGTAGAACAATTAATATAAAGGGCTCATTATAGTGCCTAGTGTACAATAGACACTCAGTGGTCACATATATATTATTTGTCCTTAGCAGCACTTAACTTACTATCCACTTGCTGAAAGGATTTCACAGATGAGGAAACTGAGGCACAGAGAGGTCCCAGAACGAGGGAGTGATGAAGCAGTCTGCCTCCAGGGCCTCTACACCATGATGCCTCACACAGATATGTCTTACACATCACCATCTATTTATTTATAATGGGCATTCAGCCCTGGCCTGTGAGGCTCAGTTGGTTAGAGTGGCGTCCTGATACACCAAGGTTGTGGATTTGATCCCCGGTCAGGGCACATTCAAGAAACAACCAATGACTGCATAAATAAGTGGAACAACACACCTATGTCTCTCTCTCTCCAATCAATAAATAAAATTTAAAAGTAAATAAAATATGCATTCAGAGCTTGGTCAGTACCTACAGGCGGGGCTGTGTTGGCAGGGAGAGGCATTCGTCCCTGAGAAGCCACACACTTTTTCTCCCCTAAGGGAGCCAGGCTCCTGAAAGAGGGACCCGCTCGGCCAGGCCAGATGTCCTGGACGCACTCCAGGAGATGAGAGACTAGTTCTGCAGAATAGGATTAGCTGGGATTCTGATGCATGCGCAGTCCCCAGGGTAAGAGGGCCTCTCAGGTCCATTGCTGTCTCTGCAGCCACTCAGCCACCCACTTCACTGACTTCTACGGAGTCTCTCATATGCCAGGCGCAGGCAAAGCTGGAAAGGTGTGATAGCCAATGCTTACGATGTAGCCCACTCAGAACTACTGCAGAGGGGTGCTCCAAGGGCGGGGGACGGGGGGCTCAGGAGAACCAGCAATCAACAGTTTGGGAGGCTGGGCCAATGGGAGGGGCATTTACACTGGCACTGAAGGATAGGCAGGAGTGTGCCAGGCAAGTGGGGTCTGGGAATGAAGGGCATTCTGAGCTCATTTGGGAAACTAAAGACGTTGGATAGGGTTGACATGCTGGGTGGGATCCTGGGTAGAGAAAGGAAGTGAAAAATCAGGAAATTGGAAGTCAGTTGGGGCGAAATTACGAAATATGCCCACAGAAGAGAAAAAGCCCTAGCCTGTGGTCTGTGGGGGAAGCAGTGCAATAAACAACCAGGTCCGTGTTTTAGACCTGGCGTGCAAAGGTTGGATAAAAGGAGAGAGAAGAGAGACCTGCTGCAGCGAGCAGGTTTGTGGTCTTAACTCCTCTAGGCTTCGTTTTCCCCTCAGTAAATGAGGAAACCCATTTGTGCCTCAGTTTCCTCATCTGTGAAATCCTTTCAGCAAATGGGTATTAAGTACCTATTAAGTGCTGAGCCTGTTTTGAGGCTCAAATGAGAATATATGTAAAGCATACTAATAACAATAATGTAAAGTACCAGTCGTTCTCATCACAGGCCATTTTGTCTAGTAGTTCAGCAAAAACACACTTAGGGTCCAGCCGGTGTGGCTCAGTGGTTGAGCATCGACTTCTGAACCAGGAGGTTATAGTTCAGTTCCTGGTCAGGGCACATGCCCAGGTTGTGGGCTTGATTTCCAGTAGGGGGTGTGCAGGAGGCAGCCAATCAGGGATTCTCTCTGATGATTGATGTTTCTATATCTCTCTCCCTCTCCTTTCCTCTCTGAAATCAATAAAAATGTGTTTTTGTTTTTGTAAGTTAAAAAAAAGCAACACAAGAGCCTAGGCTGGGCTGCTTTGGCTCACTGGGAAGTCAGAGAAAAGGGGCCTTGGAAATAAGTTCAGGGGTTTAGCCTGGGATGAGCTGCCCACTTCTCCCCTGGTTGCAAGTCTCAGCTTTAGGAGATGGTGCCTGTGGGGGAGAGGAGGGAAGGAATGGCAGGGGCATACTCCCCGGGGTGGGGGAGGTGGGGGGTGGGGGGAGAGTCCGGGCTGGGTCCTTTGTGTTGAGAATATTGCTCTCTCTTGCAGGTGGGAGTTTTAGGGGAGGTCTCAGGGAAGGGTCTCAATAGCATAGTCATCAGCTTTCCAGGTGTACTCTTTCAGGGTCCTGGTGTCCACTGATTGGTGGGGCCCGGGTAGGGGCTCATTAGTCAATGCGGCTGGTCCTAAGGCAGCCATGGCTTGCTTCACTTGTCTAGTTTTGCTGCTTTTCTGGGCCTGGAGCGGAGATACAACCGAGGCCTAGATGTTATCTTTAGGGAGGAAAAGGTCGGGGGTCTAAACTGCATGCGCAGGGATGTGCTAGGGCAGGAAAGTTACACGGGAGGGGGGGGGGGTATTTTCCCAGTTTTGCCCTTTGCTAGGCACCCGGTGCTTTCTGCCCTGGTGACCTTCTGAACCTGGCCCATCCTCCCTGCTCTGCTCATGTCTCACTGTCTGTAACAACGAGACTTGGCTGGTGGCATGCGGGAGGGTCCGTGGGGCCTCGGGTGGGTGGTGCCCCTTTCTCTGACATGGAGAACGTGGAGGGCTGGGGTAGGTTTGAGGGAGGCACCGGCAGGATACTCCTGATGACCCGGTGAGAACAGATGTCAGCTCGAGATGAGCACTGCTCTCCTCCAGCGCCAAGGAAGGGCCGGGAGGCCTCGGTGGCCGCTAAAACAGGAGGAAGGAGAAAGAACGGCGCCCAGCCAGGCGCTGGAGGAAAACTCCAGAAAACAGCTTTGCCCTCCAAGGCTGGCCGGGAGCCGCGAGGCAGGGCGGCGGGATGTGGCAAACTTCGCGCAAGCTGGATGTGGCTGAGGGCCCGCGGTCGGCTGGGGGGTGCGGGTGCCTCCCGCCCAGCCCCGGGGACTCAGGATTCCGAGCTGCGAGTCCGGCGCCTGCGGGAAAGGGTGGCCCCAGGGTGGTGAGCGAGGCCGAAAGAGATGGCAGGAAGCCGGGAGGAGCGATTGGGGGTGGAGACCGGGGAGGAGAAGGGAAAGGCGGGTAGGAGGGGTGGAGAGAGGCCGAGAGAATGAGAGGAGGGCTGAGGGGAGGAGAGAGGGGAGGAAGGGTGGGAGCAGGAGAAACAGCCGAGGACTAGGAGCGAGCGAGGAGGCCGCGGCAGGCGCAGCGGGCACGTCGGCCGGGCCTCCCGCGTGAACCAGGCGCCGCCATTCCGCTCCTCGGGGCGCCGCCGCCGCCGCCGCCGCGCTCGGGGGCCATGCTCCCGCCGCCCCCGCGCCAGCCGCCGCCCCAGGCGCGCACGGCCCGCAGCTCGGTGCGCCTGCAGCGGGCCTTCCTGCGCGGGCCGCTGGGCGTGCTGCGGGTGCTGCAGCTGCTGGCCGGCGCCGCCTTCTGGATCACCATCGCCACCAGCAGGTACCAGGGGCCCGTGCACTTCGCGCTCTTCGTGTCCGTGCTCTTCTGGCTGCTGACCCTGGGCCTCTACTTTCTCACGCTGCTGGGCAAGCACGAGCTGGTGCCCGTGCTGGGCTCGCGCTGGCTCGTGGTCAACGTGGCGCACGACCTGCTGGCGGCTGCGCTCTACGGCGCCGCGACAGCCATCATGATCGACCAGACGCAGAGGCACAGCTACTGCAACCTCAAGAATTACCAGATGCCCTGCGCCTACCACGCCTTCCTGGGCGCCGCCGTCTGCGGGGGCCTCTGCCTGGGCCTCTACCTGCTGTCGGCGCTCTACAGCTGCTGCCGCCGCTACCAGGGCGAGCAGGAGGTGGCGTGAGACGCCCCCCGCGGGCGGGGGACCCTGAGGACACCAGCGCCCCAGCCCTTCCTGCCGCCCGCGCCTGTGCGCCCTGGCACCCTCCCTCGCGCTGCGTCCCCGCCACCGCCCGCGCCCAGGCACCGAACACCCAGGCATCCGGACACCCAGACAGACACCCAGACACGCAGTTCCCACCCGACGGCAGCACCACCGCCCAGAGCCCGGACCGCTGCATGGGATGCGCAGTCTCCAGGGGCCCGAGCAGGGCGACAGCCGCAGGGCGGACGCGCATTCCCATACCCCTCCCGAGGCCAGACCTCGCGGTTCCTCTTCCCCTTCCCGCTGACAGCGAGACGTAGACAGGCGCCGCGTAGATCCGGTGGAGCCTCCCAAATTGTTGCCAGTCATCTGGCGGCGCCCCTGCCCCCTTCCTGCCGCCCCGCGCTGGGAAGAGCACCCCCTTTCCCCGGGCCCTCTGCCAGCCCGAGTGCTGGGAAAGGCAGGCATGTAGCCAGCCGCGGGCAGAGCTGGAGACAGGCCGCCACTGGTCCCAGGAGGAGCGACGAGTCTGGTTTTAGTTCGGGATTTTTCGGGCATCCTGCACGGTCCTACCCGGCCCATCGCTCGGTGCTTTGATGTCTTGGGGTGGGGCCTAGCTCCAAAGGTGAGGATGGATGGTCAGGGCCTGTGGGCTGTCTTCTTGCCTCTGTCTGTTCGCCTTTGTCCCATCGGTTCATGGAGGCCAGACCCAAACGCAGACTAGCTTTCCCAGCCTGACTCACAGGCCTCTGCTCCACTCCCACCTCCCAATATCTTTTTGCATTAGGGACCCCACAGGACCGCCAGGGAATGTTAGGGCGAGCTCCATTCCGTTTTACAGACCTAGAGCTTGCTTGTAAGAAAAGCCAGAATAACATTAGAACCTTGTCTCCCAATCCCCTTCCAGCGCTGTTTGCATGAAAACAGTAGTGTTCCCTGGGATCCTGGCTCAGGAGTTACCCTCTAAAAGAGGGTTTCCAGGCTAAATGGGTTTGTCAAAGGTGCTATCCCCCCTTCTCGGAGAGTCACTGGCACATCCAAGGCTCTGAGAAGTCCTGCCGTAAAACCAGGCAATAAGAAGTGTTTCTTGCCCCTGGGCCTGGATCAGATTTTGCCACCTAAGGTTCCCCTGCAGTCTTGGCTTTCATTTCTTCCTAGGGGGCCCAACCCATTGGTCTTTCTGAAGACTTGGGGTGTCCCCTCTTTCCCAGGACTTTCTCTAGCAGAGGGAGGGCCCAGCCCGTGAGGGAAAATAACTGCTCCTTGACAGGCCAGGGAGAGGCCTGGGACCTGGTGGATCTGAACATTCCTTTACATCGTTTGGGAAATGAAGCCAAAGTTACCCAGATGGTTTCCCAGTCAAAGGGAATGACACCTGCAAGAGGTCCTGGCTCTGCCTGTGACAGCGGTCACACTCACCACCGAGAAAGGAAAGCTCTGGCGCTGGGGTGGACAGCTGGCCCAGCCTCAGGAAGGTACGACACTTCTTTGTTTCCTGGAGGGGTCATGGGCCTTTGAATAAAAACACAGAACTCCTCTTTTTCTAAAAGTTAGAGGGTTTTATTCGGAGAGCAAGTGGGAAGGGTGGCATGTCCAAAGATTTGTGATAATTCAAACTTTTTGCTAAATCCTTCAAAGGTCTTCTCTTTGGGAAAAAAAAAATGCTGCTCTCTGGATTAGCAACTAGAATAGGGAAGGCCAGAGTGTGTCTTTATGAGCGTGTTTGTAAGGTTTAGGTGGAGAGGCATTAGATTTCTCTGTTGTAGTTGTGAGGATCTGGGTGGGAGGGCACTTATGTAAGCTTTACTTGGTCACCATAGCATTTATCTAGCCCTCTGTGCCTGGCACTGCTCAAAGCACTACACGTACAGGCAGCCCTGGGTTCCTACGGCACGATGTAACTCGATTTTCACCATAAGCCGGAACCCATCTACATAAGCACCTACGTCACTCACACGGAGCACATACACAGCAGTAATGAAGTGAAACAGTAAAAAATAAATTTTTTAAAAAATATATTTTATTGATTTTTTACAGAGAGGAAGGGAGAGGGATAGAGAGTTAGAAACATCGATGAGAGAGAAACATCGATCAGCTGCCTCCTGCACATCTCCTACTGGGGATGTGCCCGCAACCAAGGTACATGCCCTTGACCGGAATCGAACCCGGTACCTTTCAGTCCACAGGCCGACGCTCCATCCACTGAGCCAAACCAGTTAGGGCAGTAAAAAAAATTTAAAAAAAAGATAACAATTCCTGACCTTTACTTGTGGTAAATAAGTAATAAGCCCTGACCAGTTTGGCTCAGTGGATAGAGCGTCGGCCTGCGGACTGAAGGGTCCCGGGTTCGATTCTGGTCAAGGGCATGTACCTCGGTTGCCGGCACATCCCCAGTAGGGGGTGTGCAGGCAGCTGATCGATGTTTCTCTCTCATTGATGTTTCTAACTCTCTATCTCTCTCCCTTTCTCTCTGTAAAAAAATCAATAAAATATATTAAAAAAATAAGTAATAAAAACATAAAGTACATATGTACATACGTTGAAATGACGGAACTTTTTTTTTTTATAAATAAATGGGAGATGGAGACATAACCACGAAACGACGTAAGGTAAGTCGAGTCCGACGTAACCCGAGGACTGCCTATGTTCATTTCATCCTCTCAACAACCCTATTGAAGAGGGTTCTATTATTATTTCCTTACTAGAGGCCCAGTGCACGAAATCTGTGCATGGGTAGGGTCCCTAGCAGCTGGCAGCTGGCAGCTGGGGCCTCCCTTCCCCAGCTGCCGGCTGCTGGCCTGGCCTGCCTTCGTTCCGTGCTGCCCCCTGGTGGTCAGTGCACGTCATAGCGAGTGGTTGAACTCCTAGTTGGTTGAACTCCCAAGGGGACACTTTGCATATTAGGCATATATATATATATATATATATATATATATTCCATATAAGGAAAATGAGTCCCAGAGAGTTTGAGTAACTTTCCCAGAGCCTCCTAGGTGGAGCTAGGATTTGAACGCTGGCAGTTTGGCCTCTTCACGACCAGGCTTATGCTGCGTATAGTAAGGGGTCAATACATGTTAGATGCTGTTCACGTGGTTATTTTAAAAATCACTTAAATTGTGATAAAACATACATAACAAAATTAACCATTTTTGAGTGGACAGTTCTGTGACACTAAGTACATCCACATTGTTGTCAACCTTAGCAACCATCCATATCCGGAACTTTGTCTTGTAAAACTAAACTCTGTTCCTATTCAAATTGGTTATCTTTGTTTTCTGTCCTCTGGGAAAGCCCAGACCACTGAGCCCTTCAGTGTCTCAGTTAGGCCGCATGCTGCTGCCACACTCCGGGCAGGGTCACTGGTCCCTCAGCTCCCACCACTGGTGCCAGCCAGAGCCTGGGGGGGCTGGGGGGGGGGGGCTTCACTGGGATACTTGGGAGTGCCTCGGAGACCCAGTGACGTTGGTTCTTCTGTTGCAGGTTTCTGTGTTGCAGGAGCCATGGAGATTCCCAGGGATCCGGGCCTGTGTCAACACAGGGTTTCACAGCTGGGGAGGGAAGGACCTCTGCCCAGCAGCTTTCTGTCAGCACCATCCAGTGGAAAAAACCAAGATGGGTGAAGATTCATTTCGCCTCAACATAAGAGCAACCCTGAGTGCTGTGACTTGGGCACAATATTCCAAACATCTGGAACTGAGCCGTGTGCCTCTGTACCCTAAGCAGCGGGTTTTGGCTCCAGCGTTTGTTCCTTTTGTCTTTTCTTAGACCACCATCTAAGCTGCATCCTCCGCTCAGATCCAGACCCCTGAGGATGCTTTCTTAGTCCCCCCAGCCCATGGTGCTCGGTCTGTGGTCCAGTGACCTTACTCAGGAGCAGATTTCTCCTTGGCCTTCATGGTACCTTATCCACCCAGATGTGCCTGAAATATGTCAATGCTCACTGGCTCTTGTAGATGTGCCTTGTGCTTGGCCTCCCACTGCTTCTCCAGATGTGAGAAGGGTGTGTAATATGGCCCCACCCCCTCCCCTCCCCCTTGAGGCCCTGTGCCATAGGAATGGCCACTTGATCTGGCCCAGAATGTTTGGATACTGGAGGCCGTCTCTGGCTTCTCTCTCTGGACTCCAGGACTCAATCTAGCCCAAGACCACTGTGGGCTGCTCCCAGCCCAAAGCCTAGGACCACTTGCAGACCCAGGAGAGGATTTTTCCAGCGTTCTACAATGGTCAAAAGAAAGGGTGGAAATGGGAGGGCTGAGGGCTGGTAGGGAGAAGGGACCAATGTGCCTCATTTAAGAGTCCAGTGGTGATTCCTAATATGCTTTTATGAATAAAGTTTGGTTTGTCTGATCTTGTGTGTGTGTCTTCTCTCCTGGACCCCAGCAGTAACCCTCTGTGCCAGGCCTCCTGCCTCCCTCCACGTTCTCATTATGCCACACGGCCCTGTTGTCTGCCCTCCTGGGTTCCCTCTCCTGGGCAGGAAAGAAAAATGAGTTCACAAATTCTCAGTGCATCTGGGGTAAGGCACAGGAACCAGAGCGAGGAAAACTGCCAGTGTCTGTCCCTGACGGAAGCCAGAGGGAATTCTAGGGACCTTTCCCAGCTCTCAATAGGCTCTCTGATTAGGAAGCTTCATCGCCTGTGGGTAGACACAGAATGGCCATGGTCATGGAGCCAGAAGGATCCTGTTGTGTAACCCCCTCATTTTACAGAAGGGGAGATGAACCCCAGGATGGGGTGGCAACTTGCCTTAAGTCACAGAGTTGAGTAGGGGTCGAATGGGATCTCTTGGAGCCCAGGCTCTGGTTCTTTTGTGCAGAGCACTGTGCCTGCTCTGGTGTTGGCTCCTGGACACGCCCTACCTCTTTCCCCCCTGCTTCTAGCCACAGCTTGCTGACTCAGATGCCCTGGAAAGGGTGGGAGGGCAGTTAACAGGCTTCCTTGCTGGCTCTTCCCTCCTGTGCCCTGGGCCTGAAGTCTGCAGCCAGGACACAGGATTCTACTGACAGAGTTCAAAACACATTGAATAGCTCCAGGCAGGGATTTAATGCTGTGTGTGCTCCACACCCACTCTTTCAAAGCACCCTCCCAACATACAACACACACACACACACACACACACCCTCCTCTTTGTGGTCTGGGCTTCCAGGGTGGAGGAAAATACCACCAGCTCCCAAGGATCCTTCCTCACTCCTTTTTTCTCTCTGTGCCTATTTATGGATTTCACTCCCATGAAAAGTGGCCTCCCTCTCTGCAAAGGCTGTTAAGGTCTCTGCTCTATTTTGTCTCGGTGAAATATTTTGCAATTGAAAATGTGCTTCTACTTGCAGTACCTTATATGATCTTGTCAACGGCCTTAGAAATCGGCACTGATGCTCCTTTCAGTAGGGAAAGTGGAGCCCCATGGGGAGAAGGGCCTTATGCATGGTCACACAAGCAGCGGCAGGACCGGGGCTGGAAGGTAGATGTTCTCACCTCCAGCTGCCGGCTGCTAAGCCCTGTGGTCCCCTGGCAGGCGCTGACATTTAGGTGGAGTTTGTTTTTCCCACCTGGAGAGCAGGTGTTCAGGAATGGTTAATCTGACATTTCCTGTTTAATGCTGGGGCACATTGAAATAGGATACTCCTCCTCAGGGACCTCATTGAGCCCGTTTGAGTCTGAGGAATACAAGGGATTTGCTCATTTATGTCCATTACTTTTCCTGCTTTTCTAGGCATGGGAGTGGGATCATTGATGGTGAGGAAGGAGGGTTAAAACATTAATATTTTCAGGGCTATAAAGAAGGAGTAGGGATATAAGAGAGAAAGGTCTGATTAACCCTATGTTTTTATCATTTTGTTTGTTATGGAAGTGATATGTAAAATAAATACCAGTCTATACCCAGTATAATATAATAGCAATATATACCCATTAAAAAGTTAAACTGTCCAGAAGTATACAAGTAAAAAGACAAGACACTTGATCATCCTAATCTCATGCCCTGGAGATAAACCACTGTTAACTATTAACTCTCCTTCCTTAATTTTTTTTAAAAAATATATTTTATTGATTTTTTTACAGAGAGGAAGGGAGAGAGATAGAGAGTTAGAAACATCGATGAGAGAGAAACATCGATCAGCTGCCTCCTGCACATCTCCCACAGGGGATGTGCCCTCAACCCAGGTACATGCCCTTGACCGGAATCGAACCTGGGACCCCCTAGTCCGCAGGCCGACGCTCTATCCACTGAGCCAAACCGGTTTCGGCAATTTTTATAACTAATCAAATGCACACACATTTCCCTATGTTCATTCAGATTCTTCTACAATTTTCTCTTATGACAAATCATAGTTCTAACCCTTTGGACGTGTGTGATAAATACAATAATATACTTTACCCTTTCTAAATGTCCATATGAATAGTCAGGGACTGTAGGGATTTTGTGGCCTTTCTGGAACCATTCTAACTTTCTCACTTTGGTTAACTTCCTTGGCTGCTTCCGATAGGAATCAGAGTTAAACCCTTAAAATGCGAGCCCTTTTATACCGACGAGGCATAGCGGCTTCGGAGGTGAAGTGGCTTGCCCAGGTCGGTGCTCTTCGTACCCCCCACAGCCAAGAGTAGAGAGGAAGGGAGGGAGCCTGGGTAGCAGGAGGGCGTGAGCCACCACACCCACCTCATCAGCCTGTGGAAGTGACAGCCTGGCTCCTACTCTGAAGGCCCCTTTGTTCACCCTGTTCCTTGATCCTTCCTTTGAACTGGGTGGCTGTTTGGGATCTTGCAGGCACCAAGGCTGAGAAGTTCCTTCCCCAGCACCGAGGTGAGGGGAGGCAAGTCCCTCTGGCTTCATACC
This sequence comes from Myotis daubentonii, assembly GCF_963259705.1. Classification (NCBI taxonomy): domain Eukaryota; kingdom Metazoa; phylum Chordata; class Mammalia; order Chiroptera; family Vespertilionidae; genus Myotis; species Myotis daubentonii. The sequence goes on from NC_081852.1 coordinate 43,519,661, forward strand.
TGCCTCTCCCTAGGGCGGGATGCTGGTTCTCCCTACTGCTATCGTCAGGAGTCCTAAAGGGGGCGCTCTGACGCCCGGGGCTGTAAAGCACTTCTGAGTCAAGGCTGGGAAGAGGGGAGAAAGGGAACTAACTTCGTGCAGTGCCTGCGGTGAGCCAAGAACATGATGAATCCCTTACGTAACATCTCTGATCATCCACAGGAGCCCCTGAAGTATAAAATGCCCCCATTTAATACACGTGGAGACAGGCTCGGGCACTTGATCTGCGCAGGGCACTGCATGACAGAAACAACATTCAAACTCAGGGCTGTTACCATCACATGCTGTTTCTGAAGATTTCCCAGCAGATAAACGGTTTCTCCCAACTACCCAAAGTCTCCACCCCGACCTACGCTGGGCTTTGTGATAGTTCTATCCTGAGCTAAGGCAGGAAGGGAAGACTGTAGAGAAAGTTATTACAAATCTGATTACATCAGCTTCTTTCTTCCCAGTTTATAATGAGATCGGATAGTTACCTTTCTGTTTAATCAGCTCACCGTGCTGAGGTCATTCTCCTAGTCCCTGGAGACAGTCCCCCTTCTGTCTGCCAGATGTTAGAAGGACTTGCAAGACTACCCCTCCTCCCAGCACTCCTCCCTCTCAAGGCCCAGGGCCATAGGTATGCACCCCGACCTTTTGGGTCCCTAACCTCTCAGCCTGCCCTGTACTCTGCTGTCTCTTTCTGTGTCCCCTGGGCCAGTGGTCGACAAACTCATTAGTCAACAGAGCCAAATATCAACAGTACAACGATTGAAATTTCTTTTGAGAGCCACATTTTTTAAACTTAAACTATACAGGTAGGTACATTGTTATGAACTTAATTAGGGTACTCCTAAGGCTTAGGAAGAGCCACACTCAAGGGGCCAAGGAGCCGCAGTTTGCCGACCACGGCCCTAGGCAGTTAACAGGACTGGCCCTAATTGTTGGGTGAGCTCACCCTGTGATGTCGGAGATGAGCCTAATCTCTCCCTAGTTGTCTGGTGTTAGGCAGCTTACTGAAGCTCTTTGTGTCTCAGCTTCGTCACCCACGAGACGAGAAGGGGATCATGCTGGTCCCCACCTCGCTGGGCTGTTGAAAGGGCTTAACGAGGCCATGCACACAGAGCAGAGGGCCTGGCGAGCGTCCGTGCAGTTCAGCTGTCAGTAGCACAGCGCTGTTGGGAGGACTTCATGAGATAGTGTCTGTAAGACGCCGAGCCAGAGCTATAGCAAGTGCTCATCCTTGTTCATTCCTTTCTCTCCCGGCTCTCTCCCCACCTGGGGAATGACAGTCTCACCATGGACGGATCCCTCTACTGTTCTTTCTTATATCTGGATTTGAGCTTTCTTGAAAAGATGGCACAGAAGTGTTAACAATTGTTACCTACCTGAAGGTCGAACCTTCTTCTCTGTAGAATCCAAGAATCCAAGGTCCTTCTTACCCCTCCTTTTACTCCCTTTTGCAGTCCCCGGACTGTACCTCCTTTCAGCCTGGGAGAGCTCACTGTTCATCTTGTTTCCTGGGGTTCCAGTCCATCTGGAGAGATGAACTGACCACAAGTTCTCGGATGTCAGTAGTGGACGTTCACAGACTCCCCTCATTACATGTTTGCAGGATCTTCCATGATTGCATTCAAACTAAAATTTGTCCAGGCACAGGGGGCATTTACAGGAACAGCTGTGTGCGTGGCTTCCCTAGCCGTTGCATATTTGAGCATTTCACAACATGTCTTTCCTCACTTCCCTGGTAAACTGTGTGGTAGGTCACCTTTTCCTCCCAGCTGTCCCTAGGAATGGGTGAACTTGCTGGGTTTGTTTTTTCTTTCCTTTTCTTTTTAATTTAAATTCTTTATTGTATTTATGTATTTAAAGTATTACATAAGTCTCCTTTCCCCCCATGGGCCTCTCCCCGGTTGCTCCCATCCTCCAGCACACACCCTCACTCCTCTCTTGTCTGTGTCCATGGGTTATGCTCTTAGGCATGCATATAAGTCCTTTGGTTGATCTCTTACCTACCACCCCCCGCCTTCCCTCTTAGGTTGAATGGTCTGTTCGATGCTTCTGGCTCTATTTTTGTTCATCTGTTTATGTTGCTCATGATATTCCACAAATGAGTGAGATCATGTGATATTTATCTTTCTCTGACTGGCTTATTCACTTAGCATAATGCGTTCCAGGTCCATCCATGCTGTTGCAAATGGCAAGAGCTCCTTCTTTTTTGCAGCAGCATAGTATTCCATTGTGTAGATCAGGGGTGGGCAAACTTTTTGACTCAAGGGCCACAATGGGTTCTTAAACTGGACTGGAGGGCCGGAACAAAAGCATAGATGGAGTGTTTGTGTGAACTAATATAAATTCAAAGTAAACATCATTACATAAAAGGGTACGGTCTTTTTTTTTTTAGTTCTATTCATTTCAAATGGGCCGGATCTGGCCCGTGGGCCGTAGTCTGCCCACGGCTGGTGTAGATGTACCACAGTTTTTTAATCCACTCATCTGCTGATGGGCACTTAGGCTGTTTCCAAATCTTTGCTATGGTAAATTGTGCTGCTATGAACATAGGGGTGCATATATCCTTTCTGATTGGTGTTTCTGATTTCTTGGGATATATTCCTATAAGTGGGATTACTGGGTCAAATGAGAGGTCCATTTTTAATTTTTTGAGGAATTCCATACTGTTTTCCACAGTAGCTGCGCCAATCTGCATTCCCACCAGCAGTGTACAAGAGTTCATTTTTCTCCATATCCTCACCAGCATTTGTCATTTGTTGATGATTTTTTTCTTTTCCGTTAAACTGATGAACTAGCTCAGTGATCTTAACGTAGGTACTAGAAGACCAAGGTGATGGGATTTTTTGTAGTGACTGTGACACTGATCATATTAATGACTAAATTATTGTTGATAATGGCATTAATAGTAACAAAGATTACACAGTGTCCCTACCTCTTGTATTCAGAGTTTGCAAAATATTTTTACATTCATTATTTCATGACGTCCTCATATGAACAGATAAGCAATGTAGATAATAACTGCATTTAATAGATGAGTTTCAGAAAGATGAAGTGGTTGCCTTGATTGTCCTTTAAAAAAAACACCAATTATGCCCTAGCCGGTTTTGCTCAGTGGATAGAGTGTCGGACTGAAGGGTCCCGGGTTCGATTCCGGTCAAGGGCACGTCCCTCGGTTGCAGGCTCCTCCTGGGCCTGGCCCCTGATTGGGGCTCCTGCAGGAGGCAGTCAATTGATGTGTTTCTCTGACATTGACATTTCTCTCTGTCTTTCTTTCTCTCTAAAAATCAATGAAAAAATATCCTCAGATGAGGATTAAAAACAACAACAGCAGTTATTAGGGTACACTTGGTGTATGTTAAACTGCACATAGTTTAAATGTACACGTTGGTGAGGTTTGACATATGGATACACTGGTGAAACCATCACCACAGCTGGAGCAGTGAACATGTCTATACTGCCTCCAAGCTTCCCTTTGCTCCTTTGTAATTTCTCTCTTTCTCCCTCATCTTCCTCCCCCAGGCAACCATTGATCTGCTTCCTAGATTAATTTATATAAGTAGAATGTACAATATGTGCTTTTTTTTTATGGGGAGGGGGTTGTGTCTGGCTTCCTTTTACTCAGTTATTTTGAGATCCATTCAAGATATTGTGGTAACAATAATTCATTCATTTTTGTCACTGAGTATTATCCCATTGTATGGTTATACTATAATTTGTTTATCCATTTATCATTGATGGACATTTTTATTGTTTCAGGTTTTTGTTTTTTTGCAAATAAAGCTGCTATAATCATTCACGTACAAGTCTTTGTGTGGACATACGCTTTCCTATCTCTTGGGTAAATACCTAGCAGTGGCATAGCTCAGTCGTGTGGTCGGTGTATTCTTTTTAAATGGACTGTGTTCCAGGTGAAATTTTTGTGTGTGTTTGTATGTGTGCTGTTGCCTGGCATTTGCATCAAGGACGGTAATTCTGGACTCGTAGAATTAATTGGGGCATTTACTATTCTTTGGAATAGATTAACTATATAATTTATTGATGGTTTGATAAAATTTGTTCACAAAATAATCTGGGTCTGATACTTTTTAAGAAGTTTTTGTTAATTCTTTCCGTGTCTTTAATGGTAATTGAGCTATTCTTTTTTTTTCTTTTTTCTTTTTGATGGGTTACCTACTGTCCTTCCATAGGTGGCATATTTATACAAGTTTTCTGGCCCATTAAGTCTCCCATCCAGTTCTCCAATTTAGAATTAGAACCTTTTTTTGGGAAGTAATCCCAGAATTCATCTGTATATTGCTATGAAAGACATATAATAAATAGTCACTCAGTGGAATAAATGAATATTGATGTTTAGCTGCTATAACAGATGTACGCCAACATTTCAGTAGCTTAAGTATAAGAAAAATCTACTTGTTGTTCATGTGCAAATCTATTTCTTCTTCATGTAATTGTGCATTATGGGTATCCCAGTTAGTGGAAGGCTTTCCACCATGTGATGTCTTAGGGACTCGGACTCCTTTTACTTTGTAGCCTAACCATCCCCTCTGCGTTGAGCTGCCATTTGGGAGAAGAGAGGGAGGAGGAGGGCTCTAACTTTTAAGGCCTTGTTCTGGAAGTGACATTACTTTCATTCATTTCTTTTGGGGAGTCACATGACCTGATCTATATGCAAGGGGGCTGGGAAATGGAGTCCCTGACTGAGCCTCTGCTGCCCAACCACAGCTTTGTACTATGGGAGGGGAAACAGGACTTTTCGGTGGACAGTTAACTCTCTTTCATGGGCAGCCACAAGGTTTTAATGCTGAGATTTTCATGGCCTTGCTCTGCAAGACTTTTTGTGTGCCCGTGTTTGGTGAATGGTTGTTTTCATGGCTGCCAAGAGCTGTTGAGTAAGAATGTAACTGCAGGCATTCATTTCCTTGCTGTGTTTGTCGGACACTCAGGGTTTCACAGATGGAAAACTCATTACTCATGAGTACTGCTTTCCCAGGTACAAGAACATAGAGATGTACTTACTGAACACTTTTCAGAGCAAAGGCAGTGAGTTATTAATCCCCAAATATATTCAAACATTAAGTTTAAACACTAGAGAAAATCCAAATATTAAAGAAAATCTAAAAGCACATACCAGTCAATATTTCTTTTATTAATCATTACTTTTTAAAATTGACCATAATTCATTTAACATAAAAATTTACCCACCATAAGAACTCTCAGTTTTAAGTGTGCAATTCAGTGATTCTAGTATATTCACAAAGTTGTGCAACTATCACAACTATACAATCCCAGAGCATTTCCATCAACCCACAAAGAACCCCTGTACCCCAACTACTCCCAATTCTTTCCTTCCCCCAGCCCCTGGCAACCACTAATCTACTTTCTGTCTCTATGGATTTGTCTATTCTGGACATTTCATATAAATGGAATCACACACTATGTGTCTGGTTTCTGTCACATATAATAATGTTTTCAAAGTTCATCCGTGTTGTGGCATGTATCAATACTTCATTCTTTTTAATGGTGAATGATATTCCATTTATCACACTTTGTTCATCATCATTCTTTTATTAAAAAATTAACTGTGGTGCCCTAGCTGGTTTGGCTCAGTGGATAGAGCGTCAGCCTGTGGACTGAAGGGTCCCGGGTTCGATTCCAGTCAAGGGCACGTGCCCGGGTTTCGGGCTTGACCCCCAGTGGTGGGGTGGGGGTGGGGGTGGGGGGACGTGCAGGAGGCAGCCGATCAATGATTCTATCTCCTCATTGATGTTTCTATCTCTCCCTCCCTCTCCTTTCCTCTCTGAAATCAATAATAAAGAAAAAATAACTGTTGCAAAATTTACCATTTTGGACCATTTTTAAACACACAGTTCAGTGGTGTTAGGTATGTTTATATTATTGTGCAACCATCACCATCATCCACTTCCAGAACCCTTCTCATCTTGCAAAACTGAAATTCTACCCATTAAACACTAACTCCCCATTCCCCCTCCCTCTAGCCTCTGGCAATGACTATTTAGCTTTCTGTCTCTATGAATTTGACTGGTCTAGGTACCTCATACAAGTGAAGCCATATAATATTTGTCTTTTTGTGACTGGCTTATTTCACGTATCATTAATGTCCTCAAGTTTCATTCATGCTGTAGCACATGTCAGAACTTCCTTCCCTTTTAAGGCTGAGTAGGAGTCCATTGTATGCATGTACATACCACATTTTGTTTATCCATCCATCCGTTAATGGGAACTTGGGTTGCGTCCTCCTTTTGGCTGTTGCGAATAATGCTGCCATGAACATGGGGTGCACAAATATTTCTTTGAGACCTTCTTTCAATTCTTTTTTAAAAAAATAAATGATACATTCTTTTAAAAATATATTTTATTGATTTTTACAGAGAGGAAGGGAGAGGGAGAGACAGATCACTGATTGGCTGCCTTCTGCACGCTCCCTACGAGGATGGAGTCTGCAACCAAGGTACATGCCCTTGACTGGAATCGAACCCGGGACCCTTCAGTCCGCAGGCCAACGCTCTAGCCACTGAGTCAAACCGGCTAGGGCCTGCTTTCAATTCTTTTGAGTATATACCCAGAAGCGACATTGTAAGATTATATGGTAATGCTTATTTTTAATTTTAATATGTTTAATTTTTTGAGGAACTGCCATATTGTCTCCATAGAGGCTGCATCATTTACATTCCCACCAAAGTGCACCAGGGTTCCAGTTCTCACCAACTTGTTTTATTTTTTTATGTTTTATTCATTTATTTTAAAGCAAGCATTCATTGAGTATCCACTATCCCAAGACTCTATACTTGGCAGAAACTGGGGCTGCCAAGATGTCAAGTCTCAGGAACCTAGAGCACAATCGGGGAAACAATCACATTCAAGCGATAACTTATACAGCTAGAAGCATGAAAACATCTGGTATACAGGCATACCTCGGAGATATTTCATGTTCAGTTCCAGACCACCACAGTAAAGCAAGTTGTAATCATTTTGCTGGTGGAGGGTCTTGCTTTCAGTTTGTTAAAAAAAAAAAAAGCAACACCTGTGAAGCGCAATAAAGTGAAGCACAATGGTTTGCCTGCACTGTAGTTTAGAGACACTTCTGAAGCGCCAAGGTCAGGGTAATAGTGGGAGAGGGCGCCATCTGGTGGAGGACGGCGTGTTTAGACATTCCCTTCTCTTCCCACTCCTATTTTTCTAACTTGTTCTACCCGGCATTTCCTTCTGGAATTTCTTCAAGGGCCACAGTGAGGTTTATGAGTCAATTACGTGGCCGTACATACCATCACGTATAGGTGCAAAGACTAACATCTCAAAAATGTCAATTTAAGGTATTATCCTCTTTTACTATTTTATTTTCTCCCTTGGTTTCTTCCACCCGGGGAAAGCATCAGTGGCACCAGGATTTGAGGCAAAGAATGAAGACTCAGAACGCTGGAGAAGGGAAAGAAAGAACTAAGAGAACTTGATTATAAAACATCCGAGTCAGACCTCAGAAAGCAGAGTACAGCTGACCCATCTCTAATGACCAGGGGAGGCCTTTGTTCGTTGATGTTGGCCATTACTGTTGTCCCTTTCTGGTCTTTAGAAGCGTCTTGTATTTTCCAGTGATACCCCCAAATAATATCTGAGAGTTCTTGAATAATATCCCTCAATTATGTCGTTTCCAGAAGAGGGAAGCCACCGACAGCTTAAGGCCAGTGGTCCAGGCAGACCAAAGGAGGAGTAACTGAAATTTACCTTTGGAGTAAATTGCTGATGGTGAGATTTCAGGTAGTTAAGATAGTGAAGAAAAAAATTCTTCTTTTATACTTCCTCTAAACTCATCCGAAAGAGGCAGAGTCCGGCAGACAAGCCTGGGCCGGCCACAGAGCCAAGCCCATTCCCTTAACAAGTAGGGGTATTTCTGAATATAATAGTAGTTAGTGGTATACAGCAAGCCCCCTTATCTGCCATTTTATTTTCCACTGTTTCATTTACCCTGGTCCAAAAACACTAAATGGGAAATTACAGAAATAATCAATTCGTAAGTTTTAAATTGTGTGCTGCTCCAAGCAGTGTGATGAAATCTTGTGCTGTTTTGCTTCGTCCTGCCAGGTGTGTGACTCATACCTTTGTCCAGTATATGCACACTGCCTATGCTACAGGCCCGTTAGCCACTTAGCTGACTTGGTTATCAATCAACTGTTGTGGTATCACAGTGCTTGTGTTCAAATAATACTTATTTTACCCAATAATGACCTCAGAACGCAGGACTAGAGATACTGGTGATTTGGATATGCCAAAGAGAAGCTGTAAAGTGCTTCCTTAAATGAAAAGGTAACTATAGTACAATAAGATATTTTGAGAGAGACCCCATTCACGTAACTTTTATTACAGTTTATTGTTATAATTGTTCTATCTTATTATTAGTTATTATTGTTAATCTCTTACTGTGCCTAATTTATGAATTAAAGTTTACCATAGATAGGCATGTTTGGAAAAAACATAGTATATATATATATATAGGGCTTCGTACTACGCTGGAGTTTCAGGCATTCACTGGAGGTCTTGGAACATAGCCACCTCCCGCCGCGCCCCCCCCCCCCCCAACCCACTCCCCAGAAACTGGAACTACTGTATGTGGGATTCTATTCTACATTCTGGCCGTTTGAAGGGAAAGGATGGCTTCCACCTGGGCAATCAGGGAAGGAATACAGACACTTGACTCCTGCTCAGATAAATAGATTGGATTGGGACCAAAGCTGGAGTGGGGGAAGGGCATTCCTCCGCAAGCTCACAGCACAAGCGAGGCAATGCCCAAGCAGTGGAGGGGTTCAGTTGGCTTAAGTTAAGAGACTCTTGAAGGGGAGGAGGAGGGGATGAGGCCAGTAAATTAAAACTAAGAATGGCGGCGGCATGATTGGGTGCACCAGAGTCCGTTGACACATGAAGTTCAAATCATGCTTCCAGTTGCATGTTGGCTGAGTGACATGGATGAAGTTTCTTAACATGGCTCAGATTCCTCAACTGAAAACGACGATAACCCTAATAGGGTTGTTGGGGGAGGACTACCTAAGATATTGCCTATGGAGAGCTTAGTCCAGTGCCTGGTGGCTGGTAAACCCTCAGTAAGTCCTAGCATTTTTTTTTTTTTAACTTTTAAAAGATAAATATTTTTATTGAATTTAGAGAGAGGAAGGGAGAGGGATAGAAACATCGATGAGGAACTTCATCCATGGGTTGCCTCCTAACGCCCCCTACTGGGGATCTAACCCTCAACCCAGGCATGTGCCCTGTCCAGAATCCAATTGTGACCTCCCGGTTAATGGGCCGAAGCTCAACCATTGAGCCACACCAGCCAGGTGCTAGCATTGTTATTATTAATGCAAAGCCATCGGGTGTGTGCTTTAGGGGAGATTAACTGGACAACCAGAGAGGTGGACTGAGTTGGGAAGGGCCTGCCCTTGCACCTATGCACAGTAGCTGCTCAGGAAACACTGAACAGAATTGTATTTTCTGCCAGGCTTACGAGGCATACAGGTTTCTGCCTTTCGTGGGCGCAAGGTCCCGAGGAGGGGAGTTAAGTGCCAAAGTTGGGGAGGAGGATGCAGGCGTAAATTCTTCAGTTTATCTTCTTTCCAACTGTTCCCTGTCGGAATCTTCCAGAGCAAAGCGGAGGGGGCTGGGGGCCGGGTCCCGAAGCGCCTGCCCCACGGCTTCGCAGGATGTGGCGAAGGGATGTTGCGCAGGCGCAGAGCGAAGTCAGGGCGGGGCTCGGGAGGGAAAGCGCGCAGGCGCAGTGCTGACGAGCGCGTTTACCTGGCCGGAGTGGGCGGAGCTAAACCCGGGAGCGGCCGGAGGCGGGGCGAGCGCGATGACGTCACGGGCACGCCGCCGCGCAGCGCAGCGAGGAAGCGGCGGCGGCGGCGGCGGGGGAGGCGGAGGAGGTTCTCGGACCTGCGACTTCTGAGTGGCATTGGAGACAGGCGCGCTGTCGGGGTGGGGAGGGCCGGAGGGAACGCTACGGGGCCCCGCGGCCCTATCAGTGCCCCCTGGCCGTCCCCGCCCCTCCCGCAATCCACCCAGCGGCCGGGTAGGTGAGGTGCCACCCGCTCCTACTCCCTCGCTTTCGCCGACCGTGCGGAGGAGGGGGCAGCCACCTGCTGTACCAGCGACCTTGGGCGTGGCCTTCCTCGGTCTGGGCCGCGGGGCCCCGTCTGGCTCCTAGGGCTGCGGACGCCAGGGTCCAGGCCGCTGCCGGCGCTGACCTCCTGGGCTCCTACCTCGCGCCCGCCCGGGGTCCTTCCGTCCTATCTGGCCTGCGGGGGGCTCGGGCCCCCGTGGCCCGGCGTCGCCCCGGCCCCCGCCGGTGGACGGCAGCCCCTTGCCCGGGATGGGTTTACGCTGCTGTGCGCCGAGGTCCCGCCCCCTTGTTTTCTGCTTAGCGTTTGGGTAGGACTTTGAAATTAGGAAAGAGGGTGAGCGTTTCCGGTGGCTCTCCTCGGGGAAGGGAGGTGGGGCGTTTCAGGAGGTGATGACTGCTCCTCGGGTCCGAGGGAGGAAAGGGGGAGGCAAGGGGCAGGGATGGTCCAGAAGGTTGAGAACGGAAGGGAGGGGGAGGCGTGAGAGAATGGGGAGGCGCGGAGGGAAGCCCGGATCCTGAGGGTGGGCCGTCCATTCACTCACTTGCCCGCTGTGAGCGGAAACAGTGGAGCATGGAAGACACAGTCCTTGTCCTGGTGGAGCTTAAAGGGAAGGAGGGCGGCCTGGCAGGGCAGCGGGGAGCGGCACGTTGGTGTGATCGATGCTGCTGGAGGAGGTGCGTAACTTTTTGAGAGCTCTGGGGAGGGTCTCCCCTAAGTCCGGAGGGATGTGTTGGCAACGGAAGTGATGTGTAAGCTAAGGACCTGAAGGAGGAGAAGGAATCAACCGGTAAACCGTGGGAGAAACATATTTCAGGACATCGGTCCTCTTGAGACCCCCGGCTGCCTCCCTTCAGCTTGGTCTTTACGGGTTACTCTCGATGGGTCAGTGGGACAAAGGACATTAGGGCAGTGGTTCTCAACCTTCCTAATGCCCGACCCTTTAATACAGTTCCTCATGTTGTGGTGACTCCCAATTTCATTGTTACAAATTGAACATAATTAAAGCCTAGTGATTAATCACAAAAACAATATGTAATTATATATGTGTTTTCCGATGGTCGTAGGCGACCCCTGTGAAAGGGTCGCTCCACCCGCAAAGGGGTCGCGACCCACAGGTTGAGAACCGCTGCATTAGAGGGAGAGTCAGAAGAGCAGTTTACATCTGCAAAATTCATTTCACCTTCCTGAATGTTCGATTCTTCCTTTGTGAAATGGACATTCCACCTATAGTCCTGCACCTACCTCAGGGGTTGGTTGTAGGCAGTACCTGAAATAATGCAAGTAGAAGTGCGTGGGGCATTGGAAGTGTGATACGAATGTCAGGAATTGTTATGGTTACAGGATGCAGTCATCTGAGCGTGAGGGGTGTGGGCCGGAGGCCAGCCCCAGCGTGATGCCTGAGGCTCCTCTGGAGTCTCCACCTGCTCCTGCCAAGTCCCCTGCCAAGTCCCCGACGTTTGATCTTTTCAACTTGGTTCTGTCCTACAAGAGGCTGGAGATCTACCTGGAACCCCTGAAGGACGCAGGTGATGGTGTCCGGTACTTGCTCAGGTACAGACTTGGTAGAGTTGCTCTGACCTGCTGGGCTTCCTGTCTTCCTGCTCTGTGGTTGTGCTGGCCATTTAGGCAGTGGCTGGGCTGTCCTTTCTGCCCTAGTGAAGGGCCATTGGGCCTTTGGGCTTGTTCCAGGCCCACTCTGTCTCAGGCCCAGCCCAGGAGAGGCCGGCACTGGGAACCATCTGGCCTTTCACTAGGGTTTGTTCTTTGTGGTTGAATAAGCTCATACCCTCGGATTGTGAGCGAACTTTGAATATTGGGCCTTCTGTATCTAAAGTAGGCTTTTCCCCCTCCAGTAATAGCCTAATTAATAATAAAATTAGAATATAATTTAAACCTAAGTTAAAGAAATACAAATACCTATGAATAAGCAGGTATCATTTTTCCTAATCCTTTAGGATTATAGATCTCAATTCTTTTTCTTCTTATTCTGCTTTGATTTTCATCCTATATAATTGTCTTTTTCTCCTTTCAGCTCATTTTATAAGAAATATTTCATTTTTTTAATTTTCATTTTTTAAAAATATGTTTTTATTGATTTTTAGAGAGAGGAAGGGAGAGGGGGAGAGAGATAGAAACATCAGTGATGAGAGACAATCATTGATTGGCTGCTTCCTGCACACCCCCTCCTGGGGATTGAGCCTGAAACCCGAGCATGTGTCTTGACCAGGAATTGAATCGTTACCTGGTTCATAGGTCAATGTTCAACCACTGAGCCATACCGGCCAGGCATAAATGTATTTTAAATCACAGATATGTGCCATTTCACTCTCTAAATACTTCTGTTTGTCTCTAAATAAGGACTTTTTTTTCCCATAATCAAAGTCACATCATAGGTAACAAAATTAACAATAATTCTACGATATCTTCCTATACCCAATTCTTATTCAGATTTCCTCAGTTGTTCCAAGGATGTCATTTACAATTTTTGGACCAAATCAGGTTCTAGTCCAGACTATACATGCTCTGTGATTACTGTCTCTTGTCTTTCTCAATCTTCTTTTATGACACTAACTTGCTGGAGAGACTTGGCTCACTGTTCTGGGGAACTTCCTACACAGATATGTCTGGTTACTTCCTCATGGTGCAAACTGCAAGGTAGATATAAAGGATTAGATTTAAATAAAAAAAATTGTTTACAAAACTCCTGTGTTCTTAATATTGCACCTCAGTGGGAGTACATAAACAGCAGGCATTCATATCCTGGAACCTGTGAAGTGGGCTTTAGAGGCATATGAAGCTCCTGAAACGGAATGAAAAATTATATGTGGGCACGTGTGTATTTCTAGGGAGAAGCTTCTGATTTTATTAGATTCTCCTAAAGGACCTTTAACCCTCTAAGATGCTCAAGAGAGACAGGTAGGAGGCAGAGTGAGTTGAGTTGGGTTAACCTCTAAGTGTGCTGTGAGCAATCGTTCTTACCTCAGTGTGGAAATAGTGGGAGATTCATTTTTAACTTTTGTACCAAGGCCCTTATTTTTCTTATTCTTCCCAGAACCCCTTTAATTTATGGCATTATCTCTGGAGATGAGCTATTCAGTGTTCCGGGGCAGTGTTCTCTACTGTTAGATCACTCTACTCTTGGTGAAAGGGATAGTGAGATAGTAAGAGGAGGGCTCATTTTATAGTCACGGTGGGACCAGCTGTCTGAAATGAACGCCAGTCTTCCCTAAGGGAGAGGGGGGGCTCTGGAGAGCATGGAGCTGTGCTCGCTGGTGTTTTCTACTGTGTGTGTGGGTGTGTGCATGTATGAGTGTAGATAGATGTCCGTATGTATATGTATGTATGTGTTTTGCCCTTCTTTGGCCCTTCTTTTCTGCCTCTGGCCTATTAGTATTCTTAGCACTAACGTATTAGAAGTTTTCCCTTTATGAAATTAGAAATCTGAGGATGTGGTCGTAGCTGGTTTGGCTCAGTGGATAGAGCGTAGGCCTGTAGACTGAAGGGTTCCAGGTTCCGTTTTGGTCAATGGCACATGCCTTGGTTGCTGGCTTGATCCCCAGGAGGCAGCCAATCAGTGATTCTCATCATTGATGTTTCTCTCTCTCCCTCTCCCTTCCTCTCTGAAGTCAAGTATATATTAAAAACAAGAAAAGAAAGCTGAGGATGTGGTGGGATTGATCAAAGCTGGATGGAGAAGTAGCATCAGGCCTAAAATGCCCTCAGGAGCTTGTGGTCTCTACGCCCCTGGGAGACTGCTCTGCTCTGTGAAAGTGGCTGTCAGATTAGTTTGTGTGTTTGATTGTTCTGTTCTTAGTAAAGAGGATTTGATTTCGAAGAGGGACCTAATCTTGAGCTGTGGCTGTTAGGTTTGAAGCCGACAGTTGCAGTAGATTTTTAAAACAACTCCTCTCCTCTGGGACCAGTGACTCCAGTAGGTAGGTCCCGATGGTCCAAAGTGTCAGTGAAGACAGAATGGAAGAGGCTTTGAAATGAAAGTGACTTCAGTGCCTGTATGATGCTTTTATTTCTGAAATGGGATTGACTTAAACCTGGCTTTTAATCTGCTTTTACCCTAGTAGCTGCCACTAAATGGTTTGGAGGCCTAATTAGGGTGGTACAGTTGAAATGTTTTGAATTTTAAGAAATAGGCAGAGAGAGGTCATTCATTTCCTTGCTATAACTGTTAAGAAATAAAAGCAGCACCTAAAGTCGCTAACCTCATTTAGTAACTCTGAAATACCCAAACTAGAGCAACGCCCCCCCCCCCCCCAAAAAAAAAAAACCACACACACACATTTAAGTTCTGAATACATTGCTGGTCAGTAACTTACCTGTTTATTTTTCTATTTGTCTTTCTCCTCTGATGGATGACCTTAAATATGCTGATGCTGCTCTTTATTTTTATTTTTTTTTAAATATATTTTTATTGATTTCAGAGAGGAAAGAAGAGAGAGAGAGAGAGAGAGAGAGAGAGAGAGAGAAACATCAGTGTTGAGAGAGAATCTTTGATCGGCTGCCTCCTGCATGCCCCCTGCCTGCCCCCCACTGGCGATTCCTGGTCTGCCTGCCCTGAGCGGGAATCAAACTGCGACCTCTTGGTTCATAGTTTGACGCTCAACTTTTGAGTCATGCCAGCCCGGCTGATGCTGCTCTGTAGACTGTAGGAGGCAGTAGCTTCATTGCTACGCCTGTGCTCCTTCCCCATTAAATGTCTTTTATCGGGACTAAGCCAGCAGTGTTCGCTTGTCTTTCTTCCCTCTTTGGAGGCCTCTGCTTTGCCAGTAGGTGGCGATGGTGGGAGTTAGGTCTGTGTTTGCTTCCGTCTGTTCCTGTTTATTTAGGGCACGTTTGCTGAGACTGCTACACCCTGGTTTTGTCTTCATTTTTTAATATGTTAAGATATTTTTCTCTTTTTGAAATAACATATGTATAAAATAAACTCAAAATTGCAGAAATAAGAGAAAGTTACAAATGGGGTCAAAGAAATCCTTTATGTTTTGTTCTCTTGATTTCTGGATTAGATGACTCTTGTGCAGTGAATATATGGTCTATGAAACTGTAAAAAAGAATGCTATATGTAAATTATATCTCAATAAAATGAAGGAAAATTTTAAAGAATGCTTGTCATTATCACCTTTTAAAGAGAATAGAACCATAGAACCTTTCAAAACACAGGTTAATTGGTATTAACTAGGTTTCTTTCCCTTTTTTTTTTTTTTGAGTGCCCCAGGGGGTTGGGTGAATGTGCACAAACAACTGCCAACAGATGGTTGTTGGCATCAATTCAGTGCTAACGTGAATCTCCAATTTGGTGTTCAGTGATGAAGGAAACTTGATTCATTGCAAAACAGCTCGATTGTAATACAGCACTGGCTATGAAAACAGCAGGCTGTGAGGCGGCCTGGGGGCCAGGCTCCTCTCTGGCTAGACAGCTCTGCCTGCTCCTCGATGGTTTGCTCTGCTCTGCTCTGCTTGGTGCAGGTCTGCTCTGCCCTGTGCTGCTCTGCTCTGCTCTGCTCCAGTGAGGCATCTTTGGTGTTTCAGCTCCAGCCAAGGGAATGCAGTCTTAGGAAGAATGGGAGAGTGTACTCTTCACTAGGTTTCTTAGTAGTTAATGTTATGAATGTTTCCTCTTCCTTGGAGAAAGTGCTACAGGTCTTCTAGTTCTAAGAGGATACTTTTCTCACCCCAGGACCTAATATGTGATTTTAACTCCTCTCCCAGTCACCTGTCCAAGTGAGACCCAGTTTTCATTTCTCCTTGACACCCTGAGCTCAGGCCCCCTCCTCTTGCTCCGGGTTTTAATGACTCACCTGTGCTGGCTCACCCCCCCTTCCCACCTGGAGGAGCATCTGGCTGGTCTTTAGTGACTAGAACTCTCTGTGTTGTAGGTGGCAGACGCCTTTGTGTTCCTTGCTGACCTGCCTGGGCCTCAACGTCTTGTTCCTCACCTTGAATGAGGGTAAGAACTGCTTCCAGGGGCCGGGCTTTGTGTGTGAATGAATGTGGGGAGGAATTCCGAAAAGCAGCCCCATGTGAAGGAGCCCTTGGTCTTGCCCGGGAGCTGGCCTTCCTCTTGTCTGCATGCTGTCAGAACACAGGTTCTGGAGAGACACGTTCTGGGCTAGAATCCGGGCTGGGTTGGGGGTGCCCTAACACCTCATTTTCCTCATGTCGATAGGGAGGATGATAACAGTGCTTTCCACAGAGGGTGGTTGTAGGGAATGAGAGGATCTGTGTATAACACTTAGCTCAGTGCCTGACAGAGTAAGCAGCCAATACCTGACAGTAGTCCGCCCTTATCCACGGTTGTGTGTTCTATGGTTTCAGTTGTCCACTGTCAACCTACTGTGTGCTAGCATAGGCTTTAAAAATATTTTCAAAAATATTAAATAGAAAATTCCAGAAATAAGCAATTTATACGTTTTAAATTGAGTGCCAGTCTGAGTAGCCTGATGGAATCTCTCTGTCCCTCCGGGATGAGAATCATCCCCGTGCAGTGTATCCACTCTGTATATGCTACCTGTCACTTAGCAGACCTCTTGGTTATCAGTTTGACTGGCATGGTACTGCAGTGCTTGTGTTCAAGTAACACTCTTTTTTACTAAATAAAGGCTCCAAAGCACAAGAGTAGTGGTGCTGGCAGTTTCGATATGCCAGAGAGAAACTGTAAAGTACTTCCTGTAAGTGAAAAGGTGAAAGTTCTTGACTTAAGAAAATCAAGTATGCCGAGGTTGGTAAGCTCTACAGGAAGAACAAATCTTCTCTCTGTGAAATTGCCTAATTTATAAATTAAACTTTATCATAGGTATGTATGTATAGAAAAAAACAGTTTATGTAGGATTCAGTACTATCCACGGTTTTAGGTATCCACTGGGGGACATGGATTATATTCCCTGCAGGTCAGGGGGTCTTCCGTGTTGTTATTATTGTTATCGTTTCCTTTTTGACTGAATGCTTTTTCCATTTTGGCTTCCAAGCTGATTCTGGGGTCATTTGGGGCATGATATGGGGTGAGGGGACAGAAAGGTAAGCTGAGGAGGATTTTTGCCACATCTGTTGATTTTCTGTGGCTCAGCAGATGAGCCCAGCAGGGGTTGCTGGACAGTCACCACCAGTAAGGAGTCTAGTGTGATGCCTTTGAGGTAGATGTGTGGACAGGTGGGTGGCAGTATGGGTCCTGGGTAGTGATGTCTCCTGGGGAACTGTTATGACAAGGTGGGCTGTGACCCAGCTCTTTTTCTTGTTGAAACTGGCAGATGGCTGCAAGAAAACCCAAAACAACAAAACAGCTGAACCCTCAGGGGAAATGAGTGGAGGACCTGGGACAGATTGTTCTGAGGAGCTGGGTCCTTGACTCACTTATTTCTTCTGTTGAACCCACATTTCTCAAGTGTCTCCTTGGTTTTCTATGGAGAGATGGACTCAGTGGGTTGAAAATAAACCCATTTCACATAAGGCTTCCTGTTGCTTCTCAGTGGGGCTCTTTGCCTGATTGAACTCAGATAGCATTCCCAGGCTGTTAGGTTTTTCCGAACGTATTTCCAAAGTAAATTAGTTCATAGAAGAGATATTTAGCATTTACTCTGTGCCCAGCGAGTGCTCTATTAGCCTGCCTCCAGGGCACCAGAGTTCCTTTGGATTTTCTCTCATCCTTACCATTTTTCAGTCCACGGTGGTCTGGGATATCCTAAAAGGCAAAGGGAAGGTTTCCAATCTGCCCCAGTGGTCCAACGGTCAGAATGTCAGTCATCGGGAAGCCCCAGTGGCCATTCCAGGCATGAGCCACCTATTGTATGCTAGTGTAGGTTTCTTAATATTAAAAACATGCGTTTGATGCCACAGCAGTGACTAGACAGACAAAGGCCCAGCCCTTAAGAGTCTACGTTTGTGAAAGAGACAGCAACCATACATTCTGTGCAGTAAAATAAAGCTGGGGCAAGGGGCTGGAGAGTGAGGGGGGAGACACTGTTTTCTGTGGAGTGATCAGAGAAGGCCTCTTGGGCAGAGTTCTGGAGGAGGTGAGGGAGCAAGCATGTGGACATGTGGGTGGGTGAAACGCCTGACCTTGCTACCTGTTAACCTACAGTATTATTGATCCCACAGGTGCGTGGTACTCAGTGGGTGCCTTGGTGATTTCAGTGCCCGCCCTTCTGGGCTACCTGCAGGAGGTCTGCCGGGCACGGCTGCCGGAGTCTGAGCTCATGCGGAGGAAGTATCATAGCGTGAGGCAGGAGGACCTGCAGAGAGTTCGCCTGTCTCGCCCCGAGGCTGTGGCCGAGGTGAAGTGCTTGTGAGTATGGAAGGAGCCAGGGAGGTGAGGGACAGTCACAGTCACACCTCCCACCACACTGCGTGTGCCAGGCATTGTATTAGGCAAACCACAGATGTCCATTTCTTTTCATCTTTTTAATAGTTCTGGGAGGTAGCTACTATTATTATCCTTCATTTATGGATGAGGAAAGGGGCTTTCACAGCTAGAAATGGACGGAGTTGGGATGAGAATCCAGATCCAGCTGGTTTCACAACTTGTTTTCTCTCCACTCGAGAGAGTTTAGGGCAGTGGTTCTCAACCTTCCTAATGCCACGACCCTTTAATACAGTTCCTCATGTTGTGGTGACCCCAACCATAAAATTATTTTCGTTGCTACTTCATAACTGTATTTTCATTGTTACAAATTGAACATAAAGCATAGTGATTAATCACAAAAACAATATGTAATTATATATTCAATATGTGTTTTCTGATGGTCTTAGGCGACCCCTGTGAAAGGGTCGTTCGACCCCCAAAGGGGTCATGACCCACAGGTTGAGAACCGCTGGTTTAGGGTCTTGATTTAGCGTGTGCATGCAGGAGCCACAGCCGTGTTCCAATCCTAGCTCTTACATTTACTTGCTGTGTGACACTGGGCAGGTTACTTAGCTTTCCTGTGCCTCAGCTGCTTCATCTGTTAAAGAAGATAATAATAGGCTTACCTCATAGGTGGCTGTGCAGATTAAATGAGTGTCTAGTACCCAGGAGGCGTTCAGTAAATATTAGTCGTGTTCACTGCACTATGGAGACACTTCTTAGATGTTACAGAGCTGGTTCTGCTGAAGAAGCACCGTAAGCCGGGTGCATAATGTTAACATCACTTCAGTGGCAGCTGCCATTTGGTGCGCCCTCCCTCAACTAGGCTCTCTTGACATACAGCAGGGTCCTCATCCCTCCCTGGGCAGCCAAAAAACAGTTATAAACAGAGCCCCGCTCCTCCACCCCCCGAAAGTCTGAGTTATCTGGAGTGGGGTTTGAATATCTGGGTTTTTTTTTAATCTTTTACTTTGAAATGATTTTAACCTAAAGTCAACTGGAATGTATAGTTCAATCTTTATTAGGGTATAGATTGTAGTTAGTAAGCCCATATATGACTAATTAAAATGAGGTTGTGAAAGTAAAAAGACAAAACAAACAAAAACTAACAGAAGAGTTGCAAGAATAATACAAAGAACTTTCATGTGCCCTTTACTCAGAATAATTATCAACATTTTGCCACATTGGCTGCATCTGTCTCTCTTTACACTATTTTTTCTTCCTGAACCATTTGAAAGTAAGTTGCAAACATCATGCCTGTTACCCAGATACTTCAGCGTGTATTTTCTAAGAACAAGGACATTCTCTCTTTTTTTAAAAAATACGTTTCCATTGGCTTCAGAGAGAGGAAGTGAGAGGGAGAGAGGGACAAACATCAATAATGAGAGAGGATCATTGAGCGGCTGCCTCCTGCACACCTCCTACTGGGGATTGAACCCACAACCCAGGCATGTGCTCTGACCGGGAATTGAACCGTGATCTCCTGGTTCATAGGTTGATGCTCAACCACTGAGCCACACTGGTTGGGCCAAGGACATTTTCTTATGTAGCCACAGTCCTGTAATCAAAATTAGGGATATTTACATTGATAACATTAACATTAGTATTATTATTTAATACAGAGTTCATAATCAGATTTTACTGCTTGTATTAATAAGGTCTTTTATATAAATTTCTCCTAATCCAGGATCCAATCCAGAATCACACATTGCATTTATTTTTATGTCTCTTCAGTCTCCTGTAACCTGTAGTAGTTCCTCAGAGACTTCTTGACACTTTTTAATAGAACAAACTTATTATTTTGTGGTATTTTCCTCAGTTTGGGGTTTCCTAGTTCCTCATGATTAGATTCAGGTTGTGCATTGTTGGCAGGAAATGACAAGTGACATGTCATTGTCAATGCGTTGCGTCAGGAGATACGTGATGTCGGTTTGTCTTGTTATGGGAGGTAGTATCTTTGATCCCTTGGTTAAGGTTTCTCCACGGTAAGATGACCCTTTCATTCTTTAGAGTTAGTAATCTGAGGGGGGTACACAAGTAAATACCTTGTTCCTTATCAAATATTTACCTACTTTTAAATCCATTGATGAGTCTTGCCTTCACCAGTTTATTCCTATGATGATTGCAAAGGTGATTTTGTAATTGTCATTATTAGCTGGCATTCTACTGTAATTCTTACTTATTATCAATATGAACTCAAGATTTTTAAACTTAATTTAATGGCTTATAATGTATTACTGTTACAGATTTTGATCTCAAATTGTCCTAGATTTGGCCAGTAGGGTCTCTTTTGAACTGGCTTCTGTGTTCTTTCGATATGCCCCCATCTTTTTTGAGTGCTTCCTTTATGGGACTAAATGATGTTCAAATTTATCTTATACTTTCCCTGCCCTGGCTCTAGAATCAGCCATTTTCCCCAGGAGCCCTTCGGAAACCAAGGCCTGGATGCTCATTGTACAGCTTGTGCTCATTGCTTCTGTGGTGCATCCATTAAAAAAAGCTCTCCAAGTGAGTCTGCCTTACACACCAGGTGGAGGCACATTGATCTGTCTACCTCCTGTCATTTATCCTCACAGCTCTAGAGTATCTGTGAGGTGGGTACCCCGTTCCTCATTTTATAGAGGAAAACGGCAGCCCTCTTAAGTAAAGGTAAGTAACTGGCCTCATAGTAATAGTTAGAAAGAGGCCAGAGCAGGAACCTTTGTCCTATTTCCACCTCAGCAGGGATTCCAAAAAGGGGACTGAAATGTATGAATGTTCTCCTGAGCTCTCCGGCCCCTCCCGCGGGTTTGAAGAGACTGACCATCCCTAGCAGCTGTGCCTGTGAAGTCCCAGGCTCTGCTACCCCAGAGCTCTGTCAGGCCCCTTGGGTGAGTGGGGCCGGGCGTGCGGCTCACAGACGCCCCTTGTGTCTGCAGCTTGATCCAGCTGGAGGCCTTCCTGCGCCGCCTGTGCTGCACCTGTGAAGCTGCCTACCGGGTGCTGCGCTGGGAGAACCCCACCGTGTCCTCACAGTGAGTGCCCCTCTGCTCCCACTCCCACTCCCACTCCCACTGCCCTGGAGGAATTTGTAACTTGAGCCCCAGGCAAAGCCAGCTGCCTTGAGGGCCCCAGGGCCCCTAACTCAGGGGAAGAGAGGCTTGCAGGTGGGAATGCACTGCTTTGTGTATGGTAATATATTTTAATAACAGAAAAATCACTATGGCAGTGATGGCGAACCTATGACACGTGTGTCAGAGGTGACACGCGAACTCATTTTTTGGGTTGATTTTTCTTTGTTAAATGGCATTTAAATATATAAAATAAATATCAAAAATATAAATCTTTGTTTTACTATGGTTGCAAATATCAAAAAATTTCTATGTGTGACATGGCACTAGAGTTAAGTTAGGGTTTTTCAAAATGCTGACATGCCGAGCTCAAAAGGTTCGTCATCACTGCACTATGCCGTCTCACACCCTGATATAGCGGCTGATACCATGTTTAGATCGACTTCTAGAATTGGTCATGTGCATATATACTCTATAGTTTCATAACGTATGTGAGATTCCCTTTTTTTTCTTTTTCACTTACCATTATATATCATCAGTGATTTTCTTTGTTGCCATATGACTTTTGGGATTATTGTGATACCAGATTAATATTGAGGGTGCATATGCTATGATATATGGAACCATTCTATTCTACATTTAGCCAGTTTTACTTTTATTACTAACCCTGTAGTGAACATTTGTATGGGTTTAGCTTTTGAAAATATTTTCTTAGAATAAATTCAAGGATGGAACTACTGGATCAAATGGAAGGAATGTTCTTTAGGTCCTTTATATATAAATAATAATGACAACTAATAGTGATTTAGTTTCCCCCTTGTGCCAGGCCCTGTGCTCAACACCTGCCATGTATTGTCTTACTCTTCATAATAACTCTAGGAGGCAGGCACTATTTTAATCCCCACTTTACCTGTGCAGGAAGTGACACGCAGAAAAACCAAGGGACTTGCCTAAGGGCACAAAGCAAGAAATGGCAAAGCTGGATGCAAAGCCAAGTTTGTCTTATTCTAGACTTCAGAGTCTAGAGCCTGAGGAGTGATGAGCGTTGAACCAGTATACGTGGCCCAGCCTCAGCCATTGCGACTGCCTCACCAGTATCCATTGTTAGCAACCAGTGACTTGTTGGTGGTTGTCAAGCCTTCCACTTTGCTTTATTGTCCACTTGTTTGATCAGCAGATCTTGTCAGTTTATTAACTGCCCAGTGCTATTTCTTGCCCGAGGCCTATGCGGGTGCTCCAAATTGTTTCCTTCTGGTCTTAGGAATTTCTGATCCTGTGGTTCCTCTGTCAATCCAGGTTCTATGGAGCTCTTCTGGCCACAGTTTGCATGCTGTATCTGCTGCCGCTGTGCTGGGTCCTTGCCCTTTTAAACAGCACACTCTTTCTAGGGAACGTGGAGTTCTTCCGAGGTAAGCCCTGGAGAGCCTGACAGATGGGCTCCTTGCTTGTCTCTATCGCTGATCATCTATTTGCTATTCTCTCCACAAGGGGGCAGCACCACATTAGGCGGGCTCCCCTGGGCTCTGCTTTGAGATGTTCGGTGGGACACGGGAGGCTGCTACAGTAGGGGTCCCTCTGCCTTTCTGAAGCAGGTGAATCACTGCTTAGGTGATATGTGGCTTCTGGGAGGTAAGGGAGGGATGTTTTTCCAGTGCTGCCACCTGATTTCCGGGACACAGCCCCCTGGAGTTGCTGCCACATCTCTGTGTGATACCAGAGTCCCTGTGTGCCGTCTGGCTTCTAAAGCAATGAGGCAGGCTGGAGAGGCCCTGAGTCATAGACGCTTGGGCCTTTACATATGTTTGGCTGATTGCTATATTTATTTTACTTGGTGTGGTTGGGTAATTAATTACAGAATCCCTAATTTATCAAGCACTTACTACGTTTAGTCTCTTTACAGTAATCTCATAGGGTGGGTGGTGGTATCTCTGCTTTTTTTGAGGTTAGGTTAGGTGACTTGTTTGGAATTAGGAGGGTGACTCTTTCCTGCAGCAAGAGTGGGATGCTGGAGGAAGAGGCAGCCAGCAGCAGAAATGGATACCCCCAAAGCACCACTCATTCCATCCTGTTTCTGCCTCCCATCCCACTCTTCTTGCCCTGAGTAGTGGTGTCTGAGTACAGGGCATGTCTGCAGCGGCGGATGAAATCCAGCCAGGAAGAGGGTACCTTCCAGAGCCCACCGTCCCCGGATGCTGGAGGGAAGGGCGTTCTGCCAGACTGCACGCCTACGCCCACACCCACAGAGGTGAGCGTCCCCCACCGTCAGGGCAGAGCCTGCTGTGGGCAGGTCCGGCACCTTCCTATTACCAGCTTGTTCGTAGCACATAGCTTCTGGGCTGGCCTCTATGTAGTTCCTGTTTCTCCCTAGGCCTCATCCCCTCTGAAGTGCTTGATAGTAATAATTGTAATAATAATAGCTACTCTGCGCTTTACTGAGTAGTTACTCTGCTGTTCCAAGCACTTTATAGATATTAACCCCATGAGGCGTAGGCTATTTCTGGGGATGAGATTTTGTTCTTCTTTGCGGAGGAGAAGGCTGAGGCACAGTGGTTGCTGGAGGGTGGTGTTGCCAAGATTCAGGTGGCCCTGTGGTTCCAGAGTCCATGCTCTCAACCCCTGTGCTGAAGCCCCCACAGGTCCACCCTGGTCTTGGTCCCATCTCCCTGTCTCCGCTTGTCAGAGAGCGCCTCTTTCCCGTGACTTCCTTCTTTCTTGCAGTTGTGCCATTTCCTCCAGGGCAGGAATAGAAGTTTGGGAAACCTGAGTGCTGGCTCAGGGGAGGTGGCCTCTGCCTTAGGTGCCAGGCTGCGACTCCTCTCCTTCTCAATAAAATCTCTCTTCCCAGGACCTCACGCCAGGCAGCGTGGAGGAGGCCGAGGAGGCTGAGCCTGATGAGGAATTTAAAGATGCGATTGAGGTGGGTGGCCCTTTTCCCCAGCACCCTCTACTGACCAGGCCAGAAATTGGGTGGTCCTGGAGCTATGTGGCTTCTCACATCCCAAATCTGGGTTCTTAAATTCTCTTATATCCAAGTGAGAACCTGAAACTTGCTCTGAGCTCAAACTCAGTGGGTGAAGGGGGTCACTGAACTTGTGCCTGTCCTGTTGCTGATCTAGTGACCTGTCCTGGCTGCCCAGGGCAGGGATGGCTCTGGAAGCCTCTGAGAATGCCCTGCTGGGGACTGGCTGCAGTTGTGGACTTGGCACCTTTGGTGTGGGGAAGGCAGATTTGGGGGAGGGCACTGCCTGGTCCCCAACTACTCTTAGGCAGAATGAGGGCTGAAAGATGCCCCTTTGGGGGGCAGGGAGAGGAGATTGGAGAAAGTGGTTGCATGGCCAAGTTCTAGGTCAGAGAAAGTTAAACAGTTTTTCTGATTTTAAGACCCTCTCTGTGGTCCAGTGTGGCACTTCTGGAACCCAGTAGTTCAAGCTGATAGTTTATAGTGCTTTATTTGGCATACAAACCTTATATTTTTTGAGCCAATATTTAAAAATGGGGAGATTTCAGTGAAAACTGGATTTTCAATTTTTAAGCAGCTCTGGTAGCCCTGAGTCTGCAGTGGCCCGTGTAGCTGAGGAGTGACTGTCCCCTTTAGAAAGTCACACAGTCCCCTCCCCCACCCCTCCTCATGTTCCCTGGTCACTGAGTCCTAGTGGAAGCTGTCATTTTGTTACATTTGCTCTATTGCTTCCTTACAGGAGGAAATAATTTCTCTTTTAAAGTGGGAAAATTGAGACATAAGAAATGGGGTCTTGGGTGTTTTCACCCGGCCTGTGGTTTTCACCTAGCCCATTCACTTTTACATCAGCCCGGTCCATTTACTTTTCAACCACTGAAAGCTTTCTCTGAGACTTTTATACACGATTGTAGACTCTGAATCTGGATGGTGGTGCGTTCAAGCATTTCTGTTTATAACCCACAGTAAGAAACACACGCACATCTTGGCCCAGTTCACACTTGTTTATACTATGGATAAAGCTTAACTGAAACAAGTTTCCTAACAGATGCATCATATGGGATCCTTTCTTTCCTGTTCTGTTCTATTCTGTTAAAAGAATGACCCACTTAATCAGTCTCACCCAGTTTGAAAAACAGGACACAGCCCCCCCCAAGCTTATTTGATGCTGGGGTCCTTTTATGGGGGCCTCTGTTAATGTCACCCCTTGGGACTTGCTTGGACAGAACTCAGAGTAACACTTGAGTGTTTCCTCTTGCTGGGGGCTGCCTCATAGCAACTTCCTTCCTGCTGTCTCTCTCCTTGTTTTCTTCTCCCCTGCACCTCGGGAAGCAGGAGACCCACTTGGTGGTGCTGGTAAGTAGGAGCCTTGATGAGGTGGGCGGGGGCCAGGCAGGGAGGGTGGCCACAGTCACCACACCTCGTGGGGTCCGCTGTGCTGGGTACCTCTGCATGCAGGCCCTGGAGCCCTGCCACAAGGTGGGCAGGACTGGAAGGAGCTGTTCCTACAGGAGGAGGAGGAGGGTGCCCCGTGCCCGGTAGAGGACGAGCTGGCCCTGCACGACAACGGGTTCCTGAGCAAGAATGAAGTGCTGCGCAGCAAGGTGTCGCGGCTCACAGAGCGGCTCCGCAAGCGGTACCCCACCAACAACTTCGGTACAGTCGGGACAGGGACGGGGGGGGGGGGGGCACCGTGGCCACAGGGCCAAAGTCTTGGAATTGTGGGTATGGGTTTGTGACAAGAGTGAGGGGTACTGCGGTGTCCATGGGACCCACATAGTGGGATTGTTGAGTGAGTGTGGGTTACTTCTTACCCCCTGTCCTTATTGAGCTTGTGGGAAGATAAGGAACTGGGTTCCAGAAGTGCCACCCTGGACCCTGGACCACAGAGAAGGTGGTGACCCTGTCAGCTTTGGGTGGTTTCCAGTGGGCACATTCTGCTGGATGCTCCTCTTTTTCGGCTGAGCCTGCAGGTGGGGTCTCTAAGCCCCAGGAGGGTATAGGGACTGGCAGCTCTGTAGTCTCCCTTCCTTCAGTCTCTGGATCTGGACTTTGCTCCCTTACTCACTGCTCCCAGCCAAGGAGTCTGGGCTGGTGTCCTGAGTCCCCATTTGGAAGACTCAGGAGCGGGTGAGAGTTGAGAGGCTCAAGGCTGAGCTGCTGCCTCTTTCTCAGGGAGCTGTACAGGCTGCTCGGCCACCTTCTCAGTGCTGAAGAAGAGGGTAAGTCTCCTTGAGGGTTCCCTGTTGGGTCTCAGTCCTGCCCCACCTGGGCACCTCCCCAGTCCACAGATGTCCCAGGTTCCTTGGGTGGGATCTGTGGGTGGGCGGGAGGGGGTGCTGAGGGCTCCAGGTGCCTGGGGCTGGGGATGGGTCGCGTCCTGACCTTGGCTCTTGTTGGCAGCGGAGCTGCAGTAACTGTGGAAATAGCTTCTGCTCCCGGTGCTGCTCCTTCAAGGTGCCCAAGTCTTCCATGGGGGCCACAGGTGAGTGGTGCCGGCGGCTGAGGGGCAGGGCAGGGCGAGGGCGTGGTTGTTCCCACCTCTGAGGAGGTGCTGCCTGTGGGATAGGAGTGAGGGGTCAGTGATAGGTCAAGGGAACTTGGGATCCTGGTCTGGCCTGTAGTAACATCTCCTCCATCACCGTTAACAATAAAAAACACAAAAGAATATATATGATCTATCAAAATTATGATGGGTGATAATGAATGACTGTGACAGCTTCTTTGAAGTTAAAACACTTCAAAGTTAAAGCAGCGTTAGCCACACCACTGGGCTCCCAACGCCACGCCTGCCTTCCCCAGAGACCACCATCCTGAATTTCATTCTTTTCCTCATTGCCTTGGTAATACTTCTGATAAAATAAAAGCTGTACATTATCATTGTAAACAAAACAACGTACAGATGAGCAGAAGGCGGAGCTCCACATGCAGATAGGATAAACGCATATGCACGCTCTAGAAAGGGAGCCTGTTTCACACAGTTCCTTGTAATACGTTACAATGAGGAATCAAGGGTTTTTGTCTTTCCTTCCGGTCATGCAAGTAGCATGTGCTTATACTGGAAGTTTTGGAAATTACCATACAGAAGAAGTAGGAAGAGAAAAATAAACCTGTAATCTTATCACCCAGAGAAAACCACTGTTAAAACATCTTGGAAATTTTTCTTCTGGCTCTTTATTTAAAAAACATTTTTATAGGTGTTGAGTTGGTGGTAAAATAATTTCTAATGCATAGAACACCTGGGAGAGGCCTGCTGTTGGCATGGTCACCCCCAAAGTCCCTGGTTCCCATAAAAAGATGTCTCCAAGGCTAGTGAGCTGGGTTGGCAAGGGTATGGGCTGAGCAGTGGGTGGTCTGTGGGGCTTTGGGGCCTGGGGCGGTGGTTCTGGTAGTTGGGGTCATGAGCCAAAGGGCATGAGGAAGCATCTCACCAAGTTTTTCCCCCTTTCCAGCCCCCGAAGCCCAGAGAGAGACTGTGTTTGTGTGTGCTTCGTGTAACCAGACCTTGAACAAGTGAGAAGAGGGGACAGGATCCGAGCAAGCGCCGGTCCCTGGGCCAGCAGCAGTAGACCCCAGTCTCCCTACCCCTAGCCCTGTGTGGCGTGTGCTGGGCAAATGTGGCCCGAATGCTAGGTAGGCTTCCCTTCTCTGTCCTTGCTGTCTCCAGCCGGGTTCTGGAGCTGTTCCCCACTCCTGCAGATGGTCAACAGAGGGGAGAGGAGCCCCTGGGGGGTCTGATATGTTTGCCTTGCTCTGTCCTGGGCTGTTAGTAGACTTTGGCCTGGGCAGGGAATATAAGCTAGAGGGCAGAAGAGAGCCACTCCTGGTCTCCATTGGGGTCTCTGAGGATCAGGGAGGCTCTACAAAGCTGGGAATACTCTGAGACCGGAGATCAGAAACTGGGAAAAGAGATTCCTCCTCCCGTGGGGTACTGGGCCAAGACGTTTGCCTGGAGAGTCTGTGCAGGCTTGGGAGTGCCATGCCCCAGCTCTGCTGTGTGAATGTCCCTCCAGGCACCAGGATCTTAATATTTACCCACCAACACTTTTAGGCTAACAAGACCAAAAGTGTTTCTAGAAACAGGGTTGAAGTTGCGAAGTTCCCCCAGAGGAGGCTGTGAGTAGGAGGGCCTGGCGGAGTCCTTGTATTAATCAGAGCAAAACGTAGGCGTCCCAGCAGCTCAAAGGACCTCAGCCCCACGTTGCAGAAATCTTGACGTGCAGAATCTCAGCTCACAGCTGCCCTAAGCCCTGGTGGGTAGATGCCAGGCACTCCGATCACTTCTGCTCCCACTGCTCAGAGCCTCGGGCACCCCTCCTCTGGCTCAGAGCTGCATTTCCCCTCCCCAGCACCTCGTCCCATGTAGTGTGAGACCGGAGCAGAAGTCCTGAGCCCTTGACCCTCGGGGGCCTGGGAAGCGTGCAATCTTGCCGAGTTGGGTCCTAGGTTCCAGGCTGTTCTCCAGCAAAACAGTCTTAGTTATGGGACAAGGCCACTTAGGGTCCCCATCCTCTCTCCAGCAGTTTCACATGCATTTATGTGCTCTCTGGGCTTTGTGTCTCTCTAAGCCATGAGCGGGCTCAGGCACCCCTTCCCTCCCCTGGAGCTGCCCTGCTTTTTTGAAGTATTTATTTATTTATTTCATGGTTCCTGGGAACATGGCACAGGCAATGGGCTGAGGATGGGGGCTTTGGCCCTAGGATGCTTCCCTGGAGTCCTGGGACTCAGAGCCCATAGGAGGTGGAGATGTTCCTACACCCTAAGCAGGGACCCAGGAGGCAGGTTGGGGAGGCAAGGACCATTCTAGACCAGCTTTCTCGCCAGGCCAACAGTCTAGCCTGGGCTGGGAAGACGGGCCTGCTCCAGGCCAGTGAGGGGCAAGTCCCTGGGGACCCAGGCAGGCCTTGGTGTCCCCCTTCCTCAGGCTCCTTTGTCCTGTTCCGAGATGAGCGTTAAGTACCCTGTGCTTTATTACACTGGAGGGGAACTAAAGGACTTCTGTGTATATGGAGAATTATCAATAAAAAGGCCTCAAGCTTCTTGTTTTTGACCTGGTCCTTGCGCTCACCCTCTCCCTAAGGCCGGAGAGCCGATCCCCCCAGTGCTGGCCCAGCGTGCGGGCCTGGGCTGTGCCTGCAGCACAGGGGTGGATGGGCATGGAGGCGAAGTCTGGGTATGAGCCGGGGGCAGGAGGAGGAAAGCTGTGCCTTGCACAGGACAGGCTCAGCACATGTTTGTTGGATTGACTTGAGGCTCTGTCTTATGACCAAATTGTGGGGGCTGGGGTGGGTTGGGACCAGAATTCAGTAAACTAAGCAATGCAGGCTTTAGAATGGAAAGATTTTAGCTAATCCTTCTGAGAAAACAAAAACGGATCTGCCCTAGGTGAGGCTGAGAGCCAGCCGGTAAGAGGATTGGCTGTGAGATGGGGGTATAAGTAGTTCTTGAAGGCTGGGGTGTGGGGAGTGTTTACTGGTTGTCAGGCACTGTGGTAAGTGCTTTACACACATTGTTTCATTTAATCTTCACAATGGCCCTATGAGGCAGGTGCTATACTTCTCCCCATTTTACAGGTAAGGAAATTGAGGTCCAGGGAAGTTAAGCAGTGGCTGGGAAAGGCTCAGCATGGCACTTGGCAGACCAGGGCTGGACAGGAGCTATGCCTCCAGATGGTAGGCCTGGGGCAGTGAAGAAGGGAGTGTGAGACCCTGTCTTGGGGAGTTAGGTTATGTGGCAGCCCCATGCACGTGCAACTCGGATTTAGCTGCCGGGTGTCCTTGCAGCATGCTGCAGCCTGGTCTGGTCTAGGTGGGATTCTGTGAAGCTCAGGAGCTTCCCCTGGTGTGGAGGAGCCCAGCAGCTCCATAGGGGTCCTGAGAGGCAGGGAAGCAGCAGGACCTTGTCCTGGCAGTTTTTACAGATGAGCTTTTCACTTTAAAAAGTATTAAGGCAGCCCTGGTCAGTGTGGCTCGGTCGGGCATCGTCACGTGCACCAAAAGGTTGTTGGTTTGATTCCTAGTCAGGGCACATGCTAGGGGGTGTGCAGGAGGCAGCTGATCAATGTTTCACTCTCTCCCTCTCTCTCCAAAACCACCACCACAAAACATATAAGACAGCCTTAGCAGTCTGGTGGGCCATCAGGTGGAGGAGTGGAAAATAAAATAGGAAGGGCCTTTGAGCAAAAGGGGACAGGAGTGAGCACAGGCCTAGGGAAGAGGCAGCTGGGGCTGTGCCAGCACTTCTCATGAGGGGGTGTGTCAAGGGTAGGTCAGCTGGAAGGCTGCTCCGACATCATCCAGTCTGTCCTCTCACGCAGCGGTGACACTGTCCATGGGAGAATACGTGTTCCCCACGCTGTTACATGGAGCAGGGGACTTAGAGCCTGCGTTAGTCAGGGAGTGTCCTGGAGGTGGTAGGGGAGGGTGCTTGCTGTGGGCCTGCTCTGCTATCAGCTATAGTGGCGCCATTTGAGTTGCCATAGGGGCATTGCCCCGAGCCTTTCTATGTTACTTTACTCGTCTGTAAAATGGGGATGATAGTGACATTGGTCTCAGGATTAAATGAGATAGTCCATGTGAGGTTGGAGTGCAGTGCCTGGCACATAGTAAGCACTCAGTAAACACCAGCTTATTGCCACCATCCTGGCAATCTTCAGAGAAAGAAAGAACAGCTCTGCCCTGGATGGCTTAGAACAGCGATTTTTTTTTTTTAATACATCAGAAAATAATCTTAGATTGTTATTCAGGAAAGAATCTCAGAGAGTGGCCAGAGTGTAGTTGGAATAAGCTGGGTCAATATCATTTTATTTTGGGAAAAGGAAGACAGTGCCGAATGTTGATGAGATGCAGTCTGTAGCCCAGTAGCTTGCGGGGCATGGGATACAGGACAGACATGGTTCCCCTCATCTGAGGTCGGCAGCCCCACAGAAGGGAAGCTAAGGCCACCTCCTTGTTTTACCGGTGGTGTATGTGAGGGCCTCCGTGAGACAGGCCGGGGATGGACGCTTTAAAGGACAGGAACCGTGAAACCACGGAGGGATTTATCAGGGCTGTGTTGTGCCTTACATTGGTTGGCCGGGGTCAACAGCGTGGAGAGGGCTGAACATGGGGTGGCCTGGAAGACAGACTGTCCATTGCAGAGCTGGCTGCCTGTTTAAAAGATTCCTTCCAGTTCTTGAGCACCCAGGAGGAGGGGACAGGAGCCAGGTTCCGCTACAGCCCTGGTGCCTGCTGGGCAGACCTGCGATGGGCTGCCAGCTCCCACTGCCTGGCTGGGTTGGAGGGTTCTGCCCATCTTTTGGGGCTTGGTAATGGTGGGAAGCAGGCTCTAGTGGCCCTGGGAGACCTGATACTGGCCATGCTTTCTAGGATCTTTATGGTCCTTGATCACCTTCGATACTGAAGCCAAACGAAGCTCCACTGTCATTCCCTTGTCTCCATGGAACCTTCAAGGAGGCAACCCCTTTGAGGGGCCCTGGCTCCAGCATCTATCCTATCGCAGGTGGCCCTAAGATAACGATAATACCTATGTTCATTGAGCACTTGTGCCGGGCAACATGCTGAGCATATTATCATGTAAATGTTATGAAAGTCCCCAGAGTAGTTCTGTTATTTATTCCGTGAAACTGATGGGTAAGTGGAGGCCCTGAGGAGGTTAAGTAACCTGCCCCAGGTCACATAGCTAGGAAGCCATTGGGCGGGGATGTGAATTGTGCCAGAGGTACCAATAGATGCCTCATAAGAGAAACTTTGGGGAACAGCTGCCCTGTCAGCCTCCCCTGTTCTGCCTTGCCCCTCTAGCTCCAGGAGCTTCTGAGCACTGAGCTAACAGGAGGGGCCTGCCCACCCCCAGCCCTGACGAAGTGGGCTCAGCCTCCAGGGGAACAGAGGCAGCCTTGTGGTAGAGCTCTCCCCACTCTGCCAACTCCCAGCGCCCCCCCTTCCTTGGCTGGTTCTGTTTTAACATTAACACCCAGAGCAGCACATTCCATTCTCTGGCACAACTGGGGGCTGGGGACTCTGGATTCCCCTGGCTGCTGCTCCCTTCAGGGCCCCAGTAGAGCCTGCTGTCTGGGTTGGGACACTGGGTCTCAGCCACACACATTCCAGGAGCAACCACCCCCCACGTTGTATTTCCCAAGGAGTGAACTTTAGCTAGGATTACAGCCGACTAAACAGTTGTGGGATGTGAGCTTCCTTTGTGGGACCCAGGAGGCTGAATGCTGACGGGGCTGAGAAGGGAATGGGGGTCATGGTGGGCTGCTCTGGGAGTCCCGAGAAAAGCCACAGTCTGAGGCTGGCTCCTCTGCTGCTGTCAGGGCTCTTGGAGTGGGATTGGAGCAGGGCTCCCAGTTACCTTCCTATGAAGCAGGGGTGGGGTGGGGTGGCAGAAGCCTGGCTGCCTGTATCCCTCTGGCCTGTCCTTGGCTCAAATCCTAGCACTACCACCATGTACAAGCTGTGTGGCCTTCAACAAATTTCTTAACCTCTCTGAGCCACCTTATTAAAATGGGATAATAATAGTACCTACCTCAAAGGGCTGTTGGGAAGCTCACATTAGAATGTTAAGATGCTTTAAGTAGTGCCTGCCACCCAGCATAGGCTTGACACTTACTGATTACTGGTATTATATGTCTCTCCCCTATATTGGGGATATTTTTCCTGAAGCAGAAGTCCAAATGTAGCTTCCACTCCCCTTCTGAAAGCGACAGTTCTGGCTTCTAGATAAGCTCTTCCTGTCTTTTCCCTGCCTTCCTATCTGTAGTGGTTTCTTAGTTGATTAATAAGTCAATTAGGGATTTTTTAAAAATATATTTTATTGATTTTTTACAGAGAGGAAGGGAGAGAGATAGAGAGTTAGAAACACCGTTGAGTGAGAAACATCGATCAGCTGCCTCCTGCACATCTCCCACTGGGAGATGTGCCCGCAACCCAGGTACATGCCCTTGACCGCAATCGAACCTGGGACCTTTCAGTCCGCAGGCCGACGCTCTATCCACTGAGCCAAACCGGTTTCGGCTCAATTAGGGATTTATTGAGCACATATCATGTGCAGGCCTGTGGTACAAAACTACCTACCATTTAATGAACATCTTCTAATGCTGGGCATTGTTTCCAGGTACTCTTTTCTTTAAATATATTTTTATTGATTTCAGAGAGGAAGGGAGAAGGAGAGAGATAGAAACATCAGTGATGAGAGGGAATCGTTGATCGACTGCCTCCTGTATGCCCCCCACTGGAAATCAAGCCCACAACCTGGGCATGTGCCCTGACCAGGAATTGAACCGTGATCTCCTGGTTCATAGGTCTATGATCAACCACTGAGCTACGCCGCTGGGCTCCAGGTACTTTTCATACAATTTTCCACTTAACACTCAGCTACCTTGTGAAATAGACATGATGACTCTATTTTACATCTGAGCCATGTTCTCAGTGTCACACAGCCACTAAGTCAAAGGATTGGACACCAGAACTGGGCTTTGCTACCTCTTCTCACCTGATTCTGAGTGTTTAGCCCCACCCTTCCTATTCTCTCTCAGAACTCCGAGTGTGCCCAGCTGAAACACTTGACTTCTCTGCTCTCTTGCAACTGCAGGGCCATGTGACTTCTGGCTGGTGAGCTAGAAGTGGAAATCTACCATGTGGGATGTGTTGGGAAATTACCGTTTCCCTGATCAAAAAGGCCAGAGACAGCTGACACGCTGCTTTTGCTATTAGCACTTCCCCACCTTGCTGCCCGAGTG
The DNA here is from genome assembly GCF_963259705.1 of Myotis daubentonii. Classification (NCBI taxonomy): domain Eukaryota; kingdom Metazoa; phylum Chordata; class Mammalia; order Chiroptera; family Vespertilionidae; genus Myotis; species Myotis daubentonii. Next base: position 43,553,916 of record NC_081852.1, read on the forward strand.
TGGCCAAGAAGTTGGGAGGAGGCACCATTTTGTAACCGTGAGCACAAAAGCCACCCTTGGGCAGAACAGGAAGACAGACTAGTCTGGGACATGGACCCTTCCCTGCTCGTCTCCAGAGCTCTAGTGTGCAGAAGCCCCGTTTCTTGGCCTTGCTGTTCCACACAGTCAGATGCAGCTCTTCATGGTACACAGCCCAGATGCTTGCTGGCGCACCAGCTGACTCCAGACCGGCCAGGAGGGAGCCACCAGGAGGGAGCGTTGTGCCTGAGGAAATGAAGGGTGGGCTCCAGGGCCTCCCTGGTCTCTGGGAGGATCTTTCTTACTGCCAGGGGACAGAACTGGCGCGTAGAGCAGGCCTGACCCCTTTGTGGGGGTTGGGTGAGAAGGGCTTTGCTGGGCTGGGCTAAGGGAGCTCTCCCCGCCTGCTCCCTCATGGCTGCCAGCACCTGACAGAGGTCAGTATTGTGCTCCAGCCAGAAGAGGCCCAGTGCTGTAGGTTCAGTGGAAAAATCATCCCTGGTCCTGGTTGACCATGGAAGTGTCCGTAAACATTTGGTCAGGGTAGGAGGCTGGGAGACAAGGGGCGGATTCAGGGAGCCAGGTGGGCCGGCGGGGCTGGGGCGAGGGCGGGTGGCGGTGGCTTCCTCGGAGGTGAGGAGAGACAAGCGGCCTCTGCTGCTCCTGACCTGCGGGGAGGCCACCTGACGGCCGGAGCTGATTTATGGGCAGGCTGTCAGACCACCTGTTAGCTCGCACTGTGCACAGCAGAAGGTGGGCCCTCCGGCCTCCTCAGGTCTCTGAGAGCCGAGGGAGCCAAGGTTGGTCTCATCTTGGGAGAACATGGCTCATTGTCTTGGAGGAGCAGCGGGCCGTGACTGGGTTCGGCATTCCAGCTGTACCTTCACTGGTGAGGGGAGCCCCTCTGGGGGTGTCCCCCGCTCCCTGCTCTGGGCACATCTGCCCTGCCCCTCAGTCTCTGCTGGTGGATGCTCCCAGCAGAGGTGGGCACCACCTCTTCCAAATGCTGGACATTTGACTGGCAATAGCCTGTTGCCTCCACTTCAAGGCTTGCCCCCTCCCTGCCCCTCAGGGAGCAGCCTCCGTCTGCACCGGGCTCACTGAAGAAGCCTTCGGGCATCCTAGCTGGTCCCCTCCATGCATGCAGGCCCAGTGCCCTCCTCCTGCCTCAGCTGTGGGCTTATCTGGATACCCAGATGGAGGGTCTCACCTGGGCTGCACACCACCCCAGCGAGCATGGAGGAATGCTGATTTCTGAACAGCCTCCAGAGATTTGGAAATAATTGCTTTAGAGCGAGGTCCAGTGTTTCGTGGAAGTGGGGCCTGAGCGTCTACTTCATGCTGATGCTCTGGTCCAGGGACCACACTGAGAGACCACCATTCTGCACCCTCATCTCCACGTCAGGGCCAGTGTGCAGTGGTGTCTGTGTGCAGAGAGTGTAGGAGCAGCACGTGCAGGCCTCTGGCTCCTCCAAGTAGCTCCGTGGCCCAGCCTCTTGGCTCCTCGGAGCAGGCATTGCCCGAGGGAGGGAGACTGTTCAGGACTGTGGGAGCCTTCTGACCGTAGGAGGAGGCTGGGGAACTTAGCTGACCTCAGAGACAAAAGATGGCCAGCTCCGTCCCCCATTGGTGGGGATGATTGGGGTGACCCTTGTGTGTGCTCTTGGGGGATCCTGCACAAGCATGGACATTGCTCTTAGGCATTCTGAGTATGTCTGTGGACAGGCCGTGGGCTATGACAAGGGCCTCTTTCTAAAAGTCCTTTCTGAACCTCCCTCTCCCTAGCTCTGGGGAACCGCCTGACAGAGAAACCACCTGGTCAAAACCAACTGTTGTTTTCTTTGATTTAATTAAAAATAAAAAAACAACAACCATTAAACACCAAACCCTACCTGCATCAGTCTACCTGTGGCCTCACAGCAGTAGCAATAAGTTACTCGTCAAGATAAAGGGGACATGCAGGGGCTGAGGAATGAACCCCAAGAAGCGAGCTTATGGGAGGGGATCTAGGCAGGGCTTCTCTCCAGTCTAGGGGGAAGGGACTTGGCAGAGATGAGGACAGTAGGGAGGTGTGGCTGGAGGGCACTGTGACCCTAGTGCCTTTGGGGGCTACGAGAGGACACATGGAGGGGCAGTGAGGGTGGAGAACTTCCTCCAAGTAGTTCAGCCTCATATCCAGACTCCCCTCTCCAAAGCAGAGGGGAGCTGCACCATGGTCCCCTACAGAAACCGCCTCGGCTGCGCATAGCCCCTCTACCCTTCCCTCCGTCTCTCCTCCCTGCCTACTTTTTGAGACCCCGGGGGGTTTCCCCTCAAAAGAAAAAGACTTATGTTTAAGAGAGGAAGCTCCCAGATACCCCAAAAGCCCTCAGTCAAGGACAGCTTGGGCTCCATGCCCATCCCTCAGGGCCTGTGCTGGCACTCGGGGCAGGAGGTGACAGTGTGCCCCAGGGCAGGGACGGGGCAAGGCACCGCTGCGAGGGCCCCTTCAGTGGGGCTCAGCAGCCCCGTAGAAGAAGGGGTAGTAGAGGGAGCAGGGGTAGGAGAACATGAATTTGACAGCGAACTTCATCTCCTTATTCTTCTTGTCCCAGCGGTAGACGGCCATGAGCAGCAGCTGTCCGTCCACCTTGCGGCCCATGACCAGGAAGCTGCCGGCCAGGCTGTCCAGTTGTGGGCAGGGGCAGCCCGCACCATTCTTCATGTGCAGGACCAGCCGCTTGGTGTCCTTGCGCTTCAGGGGGCCCGGCTTGAGCAGCTTCTTCTTTTTCTGCGCTCCGATCAGCTTCCGGTCCCCGTTCTCTATCTTGATCTCCTTGATGCGCATTTTGACCACTGTGTATGGGAGTGGACAGAGGACAGCATGAGAATGGTCAGGTTTGCTCAGGATGCTGGTGGCCCCACTGCTGGTGCTCGTGCCTGAGGCTTCAGGGTGGAGCAGTACACACACATTTTCATGTTTGTGTTGGACTTTCACGGACATTACCACATTGAATCCTGGAGGTGTGGGTAGTAGGGAGAAATAAGATTTGCAGAGGTTGTAAGCTGCCCTGATTCTAGCCCAGCCGTGGGCAAACTACGGCCTGCGGGCAGGATCTGGCCCGTTTGAAATGAATAAAACTAAAAAAAAAAAGACCGTACCCTTTATGTAATGATGTTTACTTTGAATTTATATTAGTTCACACAAACACTCCATCCATGCTTTTGTTCCGGCCCTCCGGTCCAGTTTAAGAACCCATTGTGGCCCTCGAGTCAAAAAGTTTGCCCACCCCTGGTCTAGAGCCTGGATCGAGGGAGGTCTGGTCGACCCAGAACCCACACCTTTTCCAATACGAAGTGCACAGTGAGCTCTCGCTGGGGCGCGGGGTTGGGCTGTCCAGGGAGGGCAATATTGGAGGTGTGGCGACCAATTGGAGGGCTTGGTGGGGAGGGGTCCTTGAGATGGAGGGAGGCTGGACTTCATGTTCTCTGGGGATGTTTCTGAATGGGATCTCTGGTTCTGTGTGTGTGTGTGTGTGTGTGTGTGTGTGTGTGTGTGTGGTGTGGAGTGTATGTGGTGGGTATGAGTCAGTGTGTGTGTGTTTGAGTCCACATGGCGTGAATGTGGGCTGCTAAGTGTTTGACATTGGCTCTGGGGAGGGGCCTGTCCTGTATCCTTCGCCGGTTTCCGTGGGGTAAATACCCCTCTATGATGCACCGCATCGCTGAGTACAAGGCTGGGACGTGTGGCACACAACCAGCTCTCGCTGGTGTGAACACACCACTGTAACCTGCGTGAGACTGTGTAGTGTGTGTGGGAGTGTGTGTGTGTGGTGCTGTGTGCTTTGTGTATATGAGAGTCGGGTGTGGTGTGTGGGAATGTGAGAGGGGCCGGCGCTGGAGGGATGTGGTAGAAGAAGAGGTGGTCAGAGAGTGTCCAGGGCACTCCAAGGTGACCACAGAGAGCCTAACAGTTGGGAATAGGGAGTCCTGAGCTTGGGGAGGGGTCACTTGGGCTAGTCTCCCTCCCTTCTTCAGGCCTCTGGGCCCCATCTCTGAGCACCCAGGGAGAAGCCAGAGAACTACTTTTCCACCCAGGGAAGGAAATTGTTACAAAACCTCTTCGCTTCTCTTCCTCCCTCTTCCTCACCTCCTCATTTTCTCTCTTGAACACACACACCTACCTTGTGATAGAATAGTGATATTCTCTTTCCAAACAGACTAGCAACGTGAGACCTGCTGACATAAGGATTTCATTCCTCCCCCCACCCCCGCCCCCACCTCTCTCTCTCTCATGGACAGGGAGGCCAAGACATAAAACAGGAGCCGACTTGGCAAAGATCACAAGCCGGACTGTGTGGTCCATGCAGGAGCCAGGGCCTGACTGGACTTGACTCAGCTGCCCAGTAGTGGGCAGGCTCCAGGATGAAGCTGTGGGGCAGGCGACCACAGCGCCCCTGGCCAGAGTACATCGGGTCCTCAGAAGAGGACCCCAGGGACAAGGGGGCTGCACTTCTGTTCCGGAGCCCATTCCTCCCACCTGCTGCCCCCGTCCATCTCAGGGCTAAGCCTGCTCCCCACACAGAGAACCCAGCCCTGGAGGCCCCTCTGTGGATGGTGCCAAGCGAGGGCTGCAGGAGCCCTGGCCAGAGATGGCTTCTGGGGCCTGAGGACCATGGCTGGAAGCCCCCGAGATGATACTAAAAAAGGGGCATTTCTCTGGGGAGAGGGTTCATGGTTATCATCAGTCTAAACGGGGTCCATAAGGCAAAAAACTTAGGGTTCACAGTGATGGGCGTGGACACGTGTTCATATTTGTGCATGTCGAGGAGGAGGGGCTGGGGTGGCTGCGTGGGCTCCACACTCACCGAAGTCACTGGAGCACATCTGCTCCATGAGGCCGTCCGCGTTGTGCTCCATCTCACACTGGGCGCAGATCTTGGTCACTGAAGAGAGAAGCAAGGGTGGGTTCGAGCGAGGCTGGTGTGGGGACCAGAGTCCAAAGAGCCACTTAGGGTGCAGGCTTGCCCACGGACGAGCCACCTCCCCACCCAGCCTCCATTTCTTCCCAGGAAATGGGATGGTAGCAGTGAGAACACCACCTGCTCACTGAGTAGTTGTGAGCGGGAGCGAGACAGGTTGTGCAGGGACAAAACTGCCCAGGTGGGCATGACTGCCCATGACCCTGGCAGCTGCAGCTGTTTCATTTAATCCTCAGAAGTGGGTGTTTCTTTACTTTAAAGACAAGGAAACTGAGGCTCAGAGTGGCTACCCAAGTCTGCAAAGATGTGAGGACCGAGCTTAGGACTCAGGGTTTGTGGCTCCCAGGCTAGAGCTGGGGTGAGGGGTGTTCATGGGGGTCTTCCTAGGAACACAGGGTCCAGGCGTGTGGGTAGACAAGTGTCTCTGGCAGGACGAGGACTGTGAAGAGGAGCACCTACCCCTTAGCACTGCCATGATTTCTGACTTTTCAAAGGGAGCCAAAAGTCTTAATTTTTATATAAAATAATGAGTTTTATCTGTTACACTCAGGCTGCTGTTCCTGAGGCCACTGCACAGCAGCTGGCCTCTGTTCCCCTATGTCTCTGTCTCCAGGTGGGCCCCCCAACATGGGGGTAAGAGGGGCTCAGACAGGGCAGAGTGCAGGGGAGGGCCAGGTGGGATTCCCTGGCTTCCAGACTAAATGGTTGGCTCCCAGCTGGGGACTAAGCCGTCTCTCCTGGAGCTGCCCCCTTCTCCCCTGCCTCCCTGTCCCATTCTCAACCCGAGGAGGGGGCTCAGTCACTGGGCCCCCACCCAGCCGTGACTCCCAGGAGAGGGCCTGATGTGTAGGGCGTGGGGCTTGGCTGGTGAGGTTAGCCCTGGGGTGGGTAGGGCACGCTGAGGTACATTGTTTTTTGGGGCCAGGTTGATAGGAAGGAGAGCTGTGCTGCCCTTGGGGAAGTCCCAGTGTCGGGGTCCCAGGCTCTCAGGTTAACAGCAGAGGCAAAGCTTTCCTGCTCACTGCCCGTGTTTATCCTCTTGTCTGGTGCCAGCTCGGGGTTACTCTGGAAGGAGTTGGGCAGACGGGGGAGCGTGAAGGGGGTGCACAGTGAAGGGGAGGCGGAGGCCAGGGAGGTATTAGGGGTAATGGGATGTGGGAGGCCACACCTAGGATGCCAGAGGTTTCAGGACCCTGGGTCTCTTTCTGTTTTACAGATGGGGAAACTGATGCTGAAGGGGCAGAGCCTGACTATCTGCTCTTTCTTCTGCACTGAGCCTTGCCCAAGGTCTCGCAGCCCGGGGGCTGAGGAAGAGAGTGGGGAAAGTTAGGGAGAGAAAATGGGGAGATGGAATCAGCCCCGGTGTGCACTAGTCCCCAGTCTTTCACTACATCCCTCCCCTTAGCCCTCCTCCCTCCCAAGTTCCCCAAACTGGGTGGGAATCCTTGTCTGGATGCCTTGGAGTCCAGGTTTGTGGAGGAGGTAAAAGGCATGGTTTATCCCCCAACATTCTTGCCTGAGAGAGGCAATAAGGCATTTATCAGGATGCCCTAGGATGAGGGGACTGAATTGGGGTCACCCCAGGGGTTCCATCTTTTGGGAAGGTGGGTGCTGGGAGAGAAGCCTGGAGGGTTTTCAGGCAGCTGAGGTGGGGAGAACCAGTGGGAAGGTCCAGAGCCGCGGGGAGGCTCTGCTTTGGCAGTCCACGCGTTGGTGGGAAGGCGGAATCCCGGCTGTGGGAGACAATCCCCGGGGTGCTCAAGGCTAAGCGAATAGGTGTGTGTGTGTGTGTGTGTGTGTGTGTGTGTGTGTGTGTGTAGAGGGGTTGACACCTGTGGGGGGCTCGCAGAGCTGTGCTAAGGGGATGGGAGAGCGGCATCTGTCCGGGGCCCAGCTCTGGGGCACCCAGGGCCATCAGAGCGCGCGGGGGCGGCGGGGGGCGGCGCTACCTGGAGGCGCGGTGGCGGGCAGGTGCCCGAACTGCACAGCGATGCAGAGGTCGTTGTCCAGGGGGAACTTGTGGCAGTGCAGCATCTCGGGCCAGGGGAAGCCGTAGGCCTCCATGAGCGGCGCGCAGCCGGCGCGCACGGCCTCGCACAGCGAGCGGCACGGGTAGATGGGCTGGTCCAGGCAGACGGGCGCGAAGAGCGAGCAGAGGAAGACCTGCGTGTCCGAGTGGCAGCGCTTGGCCAGCAGCGGCAGCCAGCTGCTCGCCTGCTGCTTCACCTCGGCCAGGCTCTCGTGCTCCAGCAGGTTGGGCAGCCGCATGCGCTTGTAGCCCACGGTGTGGCAGAGCGGCAGGTCCGCGGGGATGTCGAGGCACTTCGGGGGCTTGGAGTACGAGCGCCCGTGCAGCGGCTCCGTCTGCCAGCCGTAGTAGTCGTACTCCTGCCCGCGCGCCGGCGCCCAGCGCAGCGCCCCCAGCAGCAGCGCCATCGCCGCGGCCCGCGCGCCCCCCGCCGCCGCCCGCATGGCTGCGCGGTCCCCGCCGCTCGATGCGCGGCGCCCCCAGCTGCCCCGTGTGCTCCTGCCACCACGTTCCCCTCCAGACACGGCAGCCGGAGTCGTCGGAGTGGGTGGCCGTTTTCGCTCCCCGCCCGAGCGCACCAAGTGGGATCCTGGCGCCTCCCACCTCGGGGCTCCAGCCCGGGCCTCGACGCGCGCCCCAGCCAATCTCAGGCCTTCGGTCCCCACCCCAAGGCGGCAGGGAGGCAGGGTGGAGCCCCATCGGCCCCTCCCACCCGCTCCGGCGCCTCCTGCCCAGAGCCCGCTCCTGCGCCCCTCTGCGGATCACCGGCTCGCCCCACGCCTCTTCTTGAGGCTCCCTCACTTCTCTCGACATTTTCCTCGCCCCTCGCCCCTCGCCCTCGTCCTTCCTCCTTATCACTCTTTGACTCAGCCTCTCCTGTTCCTTTTCTCACTCACTCGGCTTGCTTATCTCTCCGTCTGGGCCTTTCCCCCTCCACTCTGTTTTCTCTTCCCGACACCTCCGATCTCCCTTCTCCCAGCAGGAGGCTCCTGCCTGCCCACACCCTCCAGGTTCAGGCGGTCAGTTCTTGCCCTCTCGGTCCGCCAGCATTTTTTGAGCTCCTGCTTGGTGCTGGGCACCGGGCTGGCTGCTGGAGAGTCAGAGGTGGATGTGACCCAAAACCCATCTCCAGGAGCATCATAACCTAGTGGAGGCGAAGACTATACCATAACTACTATTTAGTGAGTTCTTCCTCAGCGCCAAAGACACTGCACAGCACGTCACACCCTTATCAGCTACTATTTCTAATGATAGCCAGTACTGACGGGATCACTGCGGGCCAAGTCTGTTCTAAGCAGAGTGCATACATTACCTCATTTAATTTACCCAGCAACCGCTCTCAGGTGGGTAGGAACTATTAGTAATCCCACTTTACAGATACAGGCACTGAATGGGGTTAAGAGAGGTTAAGTAAGCATCGGTGTGGGGATTTGAACCAGAGTCAGAGCCCAGATATAACCGGAGGTCTGGCTTCTGAGTCTGAAGGCTTAATGGCTATGGAGGGCTAAGAGAGGGGACGTAACTGGTCCTTGGTGACATAGCTAATCGGTGAAGGGTCCTGGATTCGAGTCCAGGTGTTGGACTCCAAGGGCCAGGACTTAACCACTCTGCCCTAAGATAAATCCCGCGCCAGGCGAGGAAACAGTGGGAGAATGTGCTTCCTCCGGGAGCTGGGAGGGGGAAGGAATTGAGGAGGCTGTCCAGGGAGGCCTCAGAGAGGAGGCAACCTCATGAGCCTAAGTTTGGGGTCTTCTCCTTCTGTTTGGGTCCTGCCTTTCATTGGCTTTCCTGTGGGAGTTTTGGAGGAGAGGCTTGTGGGTGGGATGGCTTGGACTTGACCTCCCAGCCTTTGCTGGGGAGGGTACGCTGGGAGGTATCTTATAGGAGGGCTTGGGTGCTCTGGGGGCTGCCTCCGCTGGGAGGTGGGAGTGCTGGGGCGTTTGCCCCCCTCCACACCTGCTCTTATCCGCCCGGCCCCAGCCTCCCAGTCCTCCTGAATGTTCCCAAGCCTCCTGGCTTCCCATGGGTCTGTTCTCGCAGCGGTAGTTGAGAGAGACAAAGGACCACGCCTCTTAATATTCACCACACACAGAGCACCTATACACAAAAGGGATACAGAAATGCAAAAGACATAGGCTCCGCTTCCTCTGGTCTAGTTGTGAGAAGAAGACTTAAGGCAGAGGAGGCAGAAGAAAATGCAGCAGACAGAACCCGGGGTGGCACAGACTCTCTTTTGATGACCAGGATGACTCGGTTGGGTCCAGGTAGAACAAGCTGAGGGTATTTTCTCCCCCTATTCCCTTTCCCAATTCCCAGCAGGAATAGGTTCTGTGGATGACCCACAGGAGGTGAAGGACTGGCCCCTGCAGGGTCAGATAACACAGTGTAGTAATGGTGCAAGAGTCCGAACTGCAGACAGAAAAAGTCGGGTTCAAATCCAAGTGCATACTCACTGAGTGACCTTGGGCAAGTACCTCGCCATTCGGACTCTCCATTTCCTTGTTTGTAAGCTGGGACCTCCTCCGCAGTTACGTGAGAGGCAAACAAAAGGATGCATGGAAAGAAAGACCCCTACACAGTGCCAGCACATAATAGGCACCTAGGCATGTCAGATCTCCAAGGGATGGATGTGTAATTATAGGGTTAAATTCGGGGTGTGTTCTGAAAGCTCCCCCAGACACCTTGGCCCTGGCTCTGGTTTGGGATTCTGCTCTCTGCACTCCAGGTCACCCCCAAACCCCCCTCGGGCTGGCCCAGGCTCGTATGGCCCTGGGCACTGGGTGGGGGGGCATGCTGGAGCTCCCCAGGTGGTTGTACAAGGTGCAGGCTCCTTGGGCAGCTGGTCATCTTGGAGTTCCAGTGCCTGGTCTGGACTGAGGGAGGCATTGTTCCTGCTGCTGGTTTTGTAAGAACTGCAGATGGTCCGAGAGCAGAGTTGAGTCTGTACCTGGCAGCTCCAGGGGCTCTGAGGGCCAGAGGGGCCAGGCTGGACTCTGCCTTGGGGACCCTTGAGGCTTCCGGACATGGAATCCATGATGAGATCCAGGAGGGGAGCTCTTCACAAGAATGGTGCCAGGTGGTGGCTGTGCCCTGGGGCGGTCACTCAGGGACGCTCTCCCTCTGAGGCCCCGCCATTTGGCTATCCGGGCTGTGCAGCCCGAGAAGGCAGGAGGCTGACTGCAATGCGGTGCCCCTTCCCGATGAAGCTGTTCCGGGGCCTAGGCAGCTGGGTGAAACACCTGGCGTGCTGGGCATCTATCTGTCCGTCTTGGAGTGTCGGCAGTCTGTCCAGGCCCACATTTCCCCCAGCTGATAGAGGGCATAGTTTGTTTAGAAGAATGTTTATTCATGGTCTGTTGTGAGCAAAGTCCTATATAGATACCTTGTAGATCCAACTTGGTTAATTATGTTATCAACTCCTCCAGTTTTCTACTTTTTTATTGCCTACTTCCGTGGTTCTCCGAGTGTAATCAGGATTCTTCTGAGCGTCCCCAAGTCCCTTTCAGGGAGTCTGCAAGGTTAAAATAGTACACAATTCCAAGATCCACTCAAAGTACAAGATAGACCGATAGAGTTTAAGTTAACAGTAAGAAAAGTTCATTGATATGGATTCAGATTCTACATTACAACCAACATTTAAGGAACTGCCACATACCATTTTTTGGTAGTATTAAAGAAGAATATCCACAATATCCGAGAGTCAATTAAAATACTCTCCTTTCCAACTACGTTTCTGTGTGAGGCCAAATTTTCTTCATATAGTTCAACCAAAACAGTATCTCACAACATACCGAGTGCAGAAGGAGATTTGAGAACCCGTTTTCTGTTAATCCACACATGAGAGAGATTTGCAAAAATGTGAAGCAAAGCCACTCTTCTCACTAATTTTTTTGTCTTGTAAACTGTAATTAGCTTTCACAAAATTTATGTTAGCATATAATGGGTTTATTATTGTCATTTAAAACAAATTAAATAAATGAAAATTTTTCTCAGTTTTAATTTTAAACATGGCAATTATTGATAGGTGTAAACCCATATAACCAAAAGCTCTTTAATCTAAAAACTTCCATAATTTTTAAGAGTGTAAAGGGGTCCTGAGACCAAAACGTTTAAGAATTGTTGGTTTATTTATTCTGTTCACTTCTGATAGAGGTGTATTAAATCTACTTTGATGATGAGTTTGTTAATTTTTCCCCTTTCCCTTTTGAATTAGTTTTATTTTGAGGTGATGTTGTCAGGAGCATAAAGTTTCATGATTATATGTTCTGGTTGGATTGTAATTTCCATCTGTATGAAATAGCCTTCTTTGTTTTGTTTAAGGCTTTAGTCTTGGGAATAATAATGCTACAAACCAACATGTAACTAGAATGCGCTGTGGGCAGGCATAGAGTGAAAGTCTCCATCCCTGTCCGCGTGGAGAGCATGAACACACCGAGGCAGCGTAGTGTAGCAGGAAGAGGCTGGGCTCAGCGTCGGACATACTGGTGGTGAATGGCGACCACTTCTTAGCAGTGTGTCCTTGGACATGTGTCTGTTGGACTTTGAACATTACTTTCTTCATCTGTAAAATGGGGTTAATAACACTTATTTACTTGGTGATAGTGAAAACTTACTGAGATAAGGGGTGAGAGGAGCGCTCAGCGGAGTCCTTGGTGTCTGTGAAAAGTGATTCAACAGAGCCATGAGCCATGAGATCTGCCCCATTCGTGCCATGCAGAGCACCCAGGAGAGGCAGTGTGGCAGTGGGGAGTGCACCCAGCTTGGAGTCAGAAGATCTGAGTTGTGTTTTTAATTTAATAGCAGGCCCCCCCCCCCCTACCTGAGTCTCAGTTTCCTCATCATAAAATGGGAGGACCACCTCTGACTCCCGTTCTCCATGAGGCTATCTGGAGAATCAAATGTGATAATGAAAAGGAAGGGGGTTGGTCTGATGATGGAGGTGAGGTTAACTGTCCTTGGCCTGAGGTGGGGAACCTCTTCCGTCTCCTGCTGTGAGGAGGTCCTGCCAGCATAGACTCGCCCACCTCTGAAGAAGGTTGTGTCAACCAATGGTCATTGGTGCAATCCAGCTCCAACAAGAAGCCCCAATTTGGGGTGCAGTGAAGAAGGAAACTTTATTCAACACAAAACAGCTAAATTGTGATACAGCAAAGCTGTAGAACAACTCTGGGCCAGGCCCCTCTCTGGCTAGATCGCTCTGCTCAGCCACCACCTGCTCTGTCTGTGCTGGTCTGCTTCATTCTGCTCTGGCTGGGAGAGCAGCCTGGATCTCTTCTTACGCTGAAAGGTGCTCCTGGAGCCACAAGGGAGCTGGCTTATATGACAGAAGTCCCCACCCTTGGTTCCTGATTGGTCTATCCTCATGCAAATTAGAAGTCCACATTTTTGCAGTTTGATTTGTCCAAAAGGCAATGTCCTGATTGGTCAGAATAGAGCCACTCTCCACTCTGATTGGTTAGAACTGCTCAGCTCTGATTGGATGGAGAAAGCCTCAATCCTATTGGTTGAAATTTATAAGGGCTGGCTCAGATGGCAATTACAGTGCAGGTGGGCAGTTCAGCACAGGCTTCTTTCTCTGAAGTGCAGCTTGCATGACAGGCCTCTGTGCAGAAATGGCTGCTAGGTTTTTCTTTTCTTTAATTCGAGCCCAATTAGCCACCAGGAGCTCTTCTTAGTAGGTGTCTTCCCCGGCATTCTCCTGGGTTCACAGTTGGGATGCCAGAATGAATCTTGTCCTTATTTTAACCTCCTGGGATTATCCGCATTTTACAAGCTCAGTGTTCCCCTGCCAGGACACCTGCCTTCACAGAAGTTGCTCCTGAGTGCTCAGCAAAACCCAGGGTCAATGGTCTGTGTAACTAAAAGAACTGTTAGTGCAGGCCAGGACTCATAGCAATTGTCCCCCAGGGCCCTCCATCCGCCATCATTTTCTATAAGAGGAAACTGGAACTTGGCCTTCCTGACTCCCCGTTCAGTGCTCCTTCCATCACACCTACACATTGTTTTCCTTTCCAGTGTTTTCGCTTTATTGATTGCAAAGTCAACATCTGTCCCAGAGGCCCCCCGGGTGCTGTGCTCTGGGCAGCAATTCAAGCAGGCCTGCTCAGGATCTCCGGGTGCCCGGGTGTCAGTGCGGCCTGGTTGTAGAGGAGCTGGAGCTAGGCTCATTGTCACTGACTCAAGTGGCCAGAAAGGCAAGCCTTAGTCTTCCCTTTTATGAGCCTGGACACTGGATCTCATGTGGCTCTGGAACGAAAGCAGGCCCACTTGTGTTGGGCCTGGGGCTTGGTCTAGCTCTAAGAGTGCCTGTCTGAAGCGCAAAAGAAAGTGGGATGGGGGGTGGGCACTGCCAGTATTCTCTGGACAGGGACAGGGATGGTGCAAAGGCTGAGTAATGCTCTCCTGTTGGGTCCCCAGCACACCTGGAGTCCGAGGCTGTGGCTAGTGGGCCACCCAGACTAAAAGCTTATCAGAGAAGCAGTCGAATGTTTTGGTTAAGAGCATGCACTCTAGAGCAGGACTGGATTCTCATTTCAGCAATGCTACTTGACCTTGGGCAAGTTATTTAACCTCTGTCTTCAGTTTTCTCATCTGTAAAATGAGGATGGTAACAAGAATCATTATAGGATTATTGAGAGCATCCAAGTTCATTTAAAAATTGCTTAGAACGGTGCACACAGGAGGAGCTACTTATGTGTTGTTAGTTAATAGTATTGAAGGACGGTGTGACCGTGGCCTTTAGAGGCCGAATCCACTGTGCTCTCCCTCCTCGCTCCCGTCCTGCCTTGCTACTCTGGGCCTCTGGTCTCATGGTTTTCCACCCTGTGGAGCAAAGTGGCCATTTCAAACTGCTAACCGGATCGCCTTGCTCTTCAACTCGAGACCCTCAGTTGCTCTGATTGCTCTTTGCATGAAGTTCTTACCCAGTCTCCAGGTGGGCCCGGCTTCCTCGCTGGGCATGCTGGTAGAACTCCAAACCTCCTTTTGCAGCCCTCCTCATGTAACTGCTCAGCATATTACTGAGTTTATTTTCTCAATTTCTGGTTTTCCAGTAGACTGAGTTCCACAAGGGCAAGACCTTGTTCATCTCAGTTTTCCGTGCTGCTAGCACACTGAAAAGAAGTAAGAAATACTAGTATTGGACCTTGAAAATGACTTCAGGTTTTCTCACTGCGCAGAATATAGCCAAACACTGCTGCAGCCCTAGCCAGTTTGGCTCAGTGGATAGAGTGTTGGCCTGCAGACTGAAGGGTCCCGGGTTCGATTCTGGCCAAGGGCACATACCTGGGTTGTGGGCTCGATCCCCAGTAGGGAAGGTGTGCAGGAAGCAGCCGATCAATGATTCTCTCTTATCACTGATGTTTCTATCTCTCTCTCCCTCTCCCTCTCCCTTCCTCTCTGAAATCAATCAATAAATATATTTAAAACAAAACAAAACAAAAAACACTGTTGCAGTTAAATATTTTACCCTTTGTTCTCCCTGTGTGATCTACAATAATAATCTGCTTCGTGTTGATATTTACTGCTGTGTTTCTGACAAGTACCTGAAGGAGAAGTTGGGGTGCTTCACCGGATTGGAAAAAGTTTAGCTAAATGAGAAAGCAGGTCTAATTAAGCAAGTTTACGCTATATCTATAAAAGGCTAAGTTGACTTGCATATGCGAGATACATATAAAGCTCTCGCTGGTGCCAATTGCATGTGTGTATTTCCATCTGTCATTGTCAATTGTGAATTTGATTGACACTTTTATTATAGAGAAAGGGTGAATAGCGATATTAAAATACTTCTTCTAATTAATTTCCTTTCAATGTGCACGAATTAGTGCACCGGGCCACTAGTATTGAATGAGAAGTATCCCAAGATGCTCAAACATGCTATAGTGTAAGTGTTCAGTTTTGTGCAGTCACAGGAAGCAGCCAACGCTCGGTCCCCCCGCTCAGCCCAGCTGTGGCTGGGCCCCTCAAGACTCCAGATTTATCAACTGTTTCAGCTGAAAGCTATCTTCTTTTTGGTGGTTCTTGACCACCCAGGGTCTGTGAAGTCACTACTAGAGGTTCATAAACCATTCTCCATGTTTCCCCAAATCAACACAGAATGGTTCATTTGCCCGTAAATAAAGGAGCAGATTTATTTGCTTTTGGCTGGAATTGCATGCTTTCCTCTCATGCTGAACAGAAGTCGATCGGCAGTCCATGCATCTTTGATTAATTTAAAAAACAGAGTCTGGGAGAGGAAAGTGAGTGGCCTAGCAAGGGGAAGGGTAGGTCAGAGAGGCCCCGGGGGAGGAAGTCAGGAAGCCCCAGGAGGTTCCCGAGGGCAGGACCCTGGAGGGGAAACCCAGGGCAGGAGTGGTAGGGGTGGGGGCCAGCTGTTGAGGGAACCCTGGGCAAACAATGGCCTCATTAAGGAGAGGGTGCGGGTGGGGAGGAGCTGGGCAGAGCTGCAGCCAGTGAATCTACTCTCCCCCACCCCAGCCAAAGGCCCAATTGTCCTCCGATGGGAGAGAGCGGAGGCATGGGCCTGGGAACTGCTGGGCTCTTGCCCAGAGGGACACCACGGTGGTCACAGCCTCTTTGCCTGGCCCCAGAATGGCTCTTCTGTAATCCACGCCGAGGGTTCAGGCCACAGCGGGGCCTACCTGGTCGTAGCTCCCAACAGGCAGTTCAGGGGGTGGCTGCCCAAAGAGGCCCTCTGAAAAGGGGTTCCAACTTGCCTCCTGCCCACTTCTGGGAAACCAAGGCCCTGGTTAGGATGGCCTGAGACTGGAGCTGTCTGATTCTCCACTCGCCCTGCTGTGCTGTGGCCATGGGCCAGTTGCTTGGCTTCTTGGGTCTCAACTGCTCCAACTATAAAAGGAGGGGAGTTGAGCCAGAAGTGCTTCACAGCTGGGCTTTGTCATCAGGATGACTGGGCTGCTACCGGCTGCTAGTGGCAGGGACCAGGGATGCTAACTTCCTGCAATGGCCAGCCCAGCCCTGCTCGGCCAAGAGGTATCCTGCCATAATGGCAGAGAGAGCCCCTGCTGAGAAGCGCTCATAGATCAGTGCCTTTCACCACGGGTGTTTTTAAAGTAAGATGATCTTGTTTTCAAATGATGTGGCCTGTGGGAACTCAGCTGATAAAACAGATGAGAGGGGAATGTGTGGTTAGGCTGGGGTGGGGCCCGAGCCCTACCCTCGCGCATGCTTATATCCCCTGGTGGCCCCTGACCAGAGCAGACCCCCTCAGAGCCCCATGCAGCCGACTGGGCTCTCTATGGCTGTTCTGGGTGCCTGTCCTGATCCATTGGACATCTGATGGCATTGGTCAGTGGCTGTGCTATGCACCCCTGAGTGTACCCCATGGCTTTTTATTTTTGTTTAATTGTTAGAGGTATGATGGGCAGATGAAGCTTGGGTTAACCTCCCATGGCTGCCAATAGTCCCTGACCTCCTGGGCCTCCCTGGAGTGGACCGGCTGACGTGGCATCACAGGGCACACCTGGCAGCCAGGAGAGGAGAGAGGGTCCCAAATTTGCAGTGGGAAGCAATCACCTTGGAAACAGGTTAAAAGACACATTCCGATGGCTGGGCCACCTGCAGACTCCAGTTCAATGCAAGCCACTCCCAGGTGGTTCTGATGCAGTGGTCTGGGGACCAGGATGAGAAAGGCTGGCTTCGGAGGGCGGAGGGCGCTGTGCCTGCGTCCCTCTCCCAGGCCTCCCCTGCTGGACACAGCCGCTCTCCAAGGCTCCTGGGCCTCCTTGAGGCTGAAATGAGAACTCTCCCTTCTGGAATCTCCACCCAGCCTGCCCCTCTGCCTGCGGATATGTTTAGTCAGTCGGTGCATGTCCATCTTACCTTGCCCAGCACCCAGCTCAGGGCTCTGATTAATAGTCACGTTAGCAGGCATTTGCCTGTCTAGGCACTGTGCTAAGTGCTTTATTATCTCATTTAAACCTCTCCACAATGCCAAGAATTGATGTTATTGTCATCTCCATTTACAGGTGAGAAATCGGAAGTGATTAGGGAACTTGCCCAAGGTCACTGAACTGGGACGCTTCCGGATGGATCTGACGCCAGTGCACACATTCCAAATACAGGCCGGACAGCCAGCCCATCTCTCCATCTGGGAGTTCATAATCACCCCTTCCCCTCCCCTCCCCCCTCAGTCTGACATGGTGCTATTATTAGTGTTATTATTAATGAGGACTTGAGTCTTAAGACTTGCCCGGGGCTGGTGCTGGAGGAGAGATCCTGATGTAGCTGAGAACTGCTGGGGTCCTGATGGGAATGATTCACCTTTATAGGGTGTTTGGGAGTCACATCTGTTATTTTGTTTCATCGGAGGGAGCTGTGCACAGTCAGTCCCCATTTTGCAGATGAGGAAACTGAGGCTCAGTGGAGTTAAGTAGCTTACTCAAGGGCACCCAGGCAGTAATGATGGAGCTGGAATTAAACAAGGCTCTGACTCCATGCTTTCCCACTGTCCCATGAGTGTGGATGGTCCCAAGGTCAGGAAAAGGTTTAGGTCTTTTTAGCCTGAGATGTGTCCCTCCCAGCCCACCCTGGAGGGCTCTGCAGACAGCCCAGGGTCAGAGACCAAGAGGCCCATGCACTCTTGACCGAGTGATGTGGCCAGGCAACTCCGGGTTAGGAAAAGGTGCATTCTTTCCCCTCCACTCGCATTACCCAGCCTCTGACTTCCTGGAATTTTTGTTAAAATTCCAAATCGCTTGGCAATAAGTCCTCTTCCCCACAGTTTTTGCAAACAAACAGGAATCATTACCCTTCAGCGTCCAGACCGCACACTTTCACACCCTTTCCCGCCTTCACCTGCTGCCAGGGCCCCTTTCGGGGAAAGCAGGTCTGAGAGGAAACCAAGGGTTAGATACATGGGCAGGACAGCCAGACAGAGTCCGGTTGTTACTTCCTGGGCCCACGCTCATGTCTGAGGGAGGCAGAAAGGACCCCAGGCTCGATGCAAGACCCCAGTACAAGTCCCTGGCCTGCCACTTCCTGTGCAACCTTGGGGTTACACTGACCCTCTCTGAGTCCCAATTTCCCCGTCTCTTAGAGGAAAATAATAATGCCCGTCTATTGAGAGGCCCAGATGAGATCATGTCTATGAAGAGATTTTATTCCTCTCATTGTTTGATGACCTAACGGTCAAGTTTGTTGAATAAAACTCTGCAATGATGGACATTTTCTATATCTGTGCTCCCCAATGCAGAAGTCGCTAACCGCATGTGGCTACTGAGCACGTGGAACGTGACTAGTGCTACTGAGGAACCAGGTTTTAAATGATAACACCGTTTTTTTCAGTGAGACGAAATTTACAGAACATAAAATTAACCATTTTAGAGCGGACAATCCAGTGGCACTTAGTGCATTCACAGTGTTACGCAACCACCACTTCTATCCGGTTACAACAAGTTTTTGTCCCCTCGCAAGGAAACTGTTCGCATGAAGCAGTTTCTCCCCATGGCCCTTCCCCCAGTCCCTGGAAACCACCAAGCTACTCTCTGTCTCTTTGGATTTGCCTCTTCTGGACATTTCGTGTAAATGCAGTCACATAGCGAGCGATCTTTTGTGTCTGGCTTCTTTCACTTAACAGAATGTTTTTTGTTTTTGTTGTTTTGTTTTGTTTTTAGAGCGAGTGGAAGAGAGAAAGAAAGAAATATCAATGTGAGAGAAACAATGTGAGAGATTGGTTGCTTCCTGCACAAGCGCTGACTGGGGCCAGGCTGGGTAGGAGCTACAACCGAGGTATATGCCCTTGACCAGAATCGAACCCAGGACCCCTTGGTCCGTAGGCCCACACTCTATCCACTAAGCCAAACTGGCTAGGGCGACAGAATGTTTTTGAGGTCCACCCACAGTGTAGTGTGTATCAGCACTGCATTCCTTTCAAACGGCTGAGTAATATTAATTTTAGTTAATTTAAATTTAAACAGCTCACGTGGCTGGTGGCCACTGTGTTGGACAACCAGCGCCTCTGAACTTCCAGGCAAGTGAGGAAACAGCACCTCCAAATGCCTGCTGATAGCTGAGGGTCCCCGTGGGCGAGCAGAAGCCTGGACGCTGAGAAGGGTGCCCCAGGTTCCCCGAAGGAGCCTGCAGCTGTGGCCAATGACTACCACGCTACTTGTGTTATGGATGCTAACTCGTCCCGTCCCCGCAGCAGCCCTTGATGTAGGTCTGTCCTACCGTCATCCCTGTTTACAGAGGGGAAGACTAAGGCTCAGAGTGATTAAGTCACTAGCTCAAGGTCACACAGCTGGGAAGTGGGAAGGGATGGGTCTATGAACTTGGGTCTGGTCCCTTCTTAGGGCCCATGATCTTCACCACTAGGCTACACAGTCTTTTTTGCTTGATCCAGAAGCTGCCCAGATGGAGGCAGATCCAGGACCCCCGCTGCACCCACACAGACCCGCACAGATGTGCACAGACTCCCACACCATGAGGCAGCTTTCTAGTGCCATCCCACGTCAGCCTTGCTCAACTGAGAGCCGCCTGGAACGTGGGTGCCTCTTTGGGAGTCAGGAAAGGGTGGAGGATGGGACACCTCGGAACAGGATTAGGGAGTAACCTCCACCAATTTCCCATCATTTATCAATGAGTAACTTGGCCTGCCGGGGCTCCCAGGGCCCTCTTTGGGCCCCCCACTATTAATTGATCTGGGAAGGAGCCTCTGTTAATTGCAGACCCAGAGTAAACAGGCTGGGATAAATGGGGCTGATAGCAGATAGCTTTCCTCGGCTGTGCTGCCCTTTGCCCTTTGGGAAGGGGCAGTGGGAAGAGGCAGAGAGGGAAGGGGAAGGAGTGGTCCTAGGAATGTCTTTGGAGTGGGGGCGGGAGGACTGGCTCCCTGGGGCCCCAAAGAGTCAGTCTGTGTGTCCTGGAATAGAGTTCTGCTGGGCTCCCTGCTTGCTGTGCCCTGCCACAGGGATGGGGCCAGCGAGACTGACATTCCCCTTTTCATGCCTCCCCTCGTCTGTCCATCTCTTTACCCCTCCCTTTTAACATCCTTTCTTCCGTTCACTCACTCCCCCTTTTATCCATCTGTTTTTCTTTCCTCCTCTCTCATTCCATCCCTCCATTCTCGCCTTGTTCTAGCTACTCCTCTGAAAGTCCACCTCCTCCTCCCCTCTTCCCCTCCCTTCTCTCTCTCTCCCTCTCCAGACCTCACTCATCTTCATATCTTTCCTCCCCGCTCTATGGTGACCACCTGTTTCTTGAGAAAGCCAGGGAAGAGATTGCTGGGAGTCCCCTGAGCCCAGGTCTGAGATTGGTGGAGTCCTCCATGGGTTCCGAGTCTGGCCCCTGCATGGCCCTGGTGGAGTAATGGGCTGACTGCAGGCATGCTGGCCCTGGCTCAAGGTTAGATGGAGTCTCTCTGTCTCACCTGGTACCCCTTTCTCAGCCCTAAACTGTGACCCTGTAACTGGCAGCCTTTCTCCCGGAGCTGAGCCTGCACTTGGGGCTGGTTCTGTGAGCAGCAACGCACACCAACATGAGCCCATCGGTCAGAATTTGGGGTCTGACCCCCTCTGGGATCCCAAAGCCCACATCTCAGCATGACATGGGACAGTCCCGATGGGCCTTTCCAGAAGTTGTTTTGGCCTAACAGTGCCGTGTGGAGGGCATAAAGCAGAGATCACCTTACCGCCGTTACACGCGTGGGGATCGAGGCTGTTTGCTGACGCCCAACAGCAGGATAAGTAAACCCCAGAACCCATTCTCAAATCGCTCAATAAAATGACCTTAGATCTGTGACCCTGTTTCCAAACCTGTGCCCATGTTAGAGACGAGGCACCTGGGGCAGAGGGGGGAGGTGACTTTCTAGTCAGCCCCCGGGCTGTCCCCTGGTGGAGACTGGCTAGCAAAGTGGGGCAGCTCAACCCCAAGGTAGGCACAGCCCAAGGCCTCCGAGAGCTAACAACGGCAGATGGTAACAACGGCTACCGTTGATTGAGCCCCCACCTGCCCTGGGCTTTCCACATTGGGTGGTAACTCAGCCAGTTCGGTTCAGGTAGGAGAGCAAGATGGCAGCTAGAGAACAGACCCTTTTGGTCCCCTCTCCTCCCGCTCCCCACCCTCCCGTGAGCTCTTAGGTTGATCTGGGGGGCAGAATGTGTCCTCCCAGAGTCCCGCCACCACCTATTAATCCTTAACTGCTGCAGCTGGGAGATAAGATAGCACCGGCTCATTAATCAAGGCTGCCTGGTGGGAGGCTGGGGGAGGGGTGAGACAACACCCCCTCCCATGTGGAGATAAGTCCCCTCCTCCTGGCTCCCTCAGGGTCTGGCAGTGGAGGATGCTGGGAAGTTTGGCCTCAGGTTCCAATCCCAGGTGGGGGTGGGCGGAGTCTACAGTGGGCACTGGGGCAGGGAAAGCTGGGATAGGCAGCCCCTGGGTGCAGGCCAGGTTGAGAGGAGCCAGGAGACCTGGGTTCCGGCCTCAGTGCTTCCTCCCCTGCCCTAGATAAGCCACTGCACCTCTCTGGGCCTGCCTCTAGGTCTGAACGGATGGGAGGGGGACCAGACTAGATGCTCTTTCACCATAAACGTGACCAGTCCTGGAACAGGTGAGGGGTGGGCTCACCTAACAGCAGGGAAAGGGAAGAGGCACTGCTGGGCCAAGGGACGACGGGCTGGGCAGTCCTCTCACCGGAGAGCAAGCAGGTGGTGGTGATGGTGGTGATGGTGGTGGGGCCTGGGGTGGGATGGGAGGCAGGAATAGGCCCCTGAGCCACTATGCCCTTCAGGGGGCCATGCAATATCTGGGTGGAATTATGGACTTAGATTCAAATCCCAGGCCTGCTACCTTCCTGTGTAATCTTGGGTGGGTCACTCAACCTTTTGGCACCTCGGTTTCCCCATCTGTATAATGAGGACGATCATATTCCCCTGTTGGGGTTTTGTTAGGGAAATGAATGTAAAGTGCTTAGCTCAGTGCCTGGCAGATACAAGTGCTCAGTAAATGTTAGTCATTATTCCTCCCTTCATGGCCAGCTCCCAGGGCCGGACCTTTTCAATCTCTGTGACCACAGATATGGAGGAGACCGGGGCAGCTGGACCCCAAAGGGTTTGCTGGTCCAAGGATGCTGATGATAAAGGGCATGTGTTATACTTTTATAACTAAAAACAACAAATTTAAACAGCAAACATTTATGACCTCACAGTGTCTGTGAGTCAGGAATCCAGGAGTGTCGGACTCAGGGATATTTAGAGCCACATGGACCTGGGTTTGTGACTCAGGATCTCTCAGGAGGCTGCAGTCAAGATGTTGAGATGTTGGTGGGGCTGCTGTTATCAGAGGGCTCGCCCGGGGCTGGAGGATTGCTCCTGGTTCACTCAATGTGGCTGGCGGCTGGCCAGAGGTCCTGCAGGCAGCTTGAGTGTCCCATGGCGTGGTGGCTGGCTTCCCCGGGTTGAGCGATTCAGCAGCGGCCCCAGCGGAAGTGCAGCCCTTCTCATGGCCTGCTCTCTGTCAGCACACACCACCACTTCCACTTCATCCTACTCATTGGAAGGAAGTCGCCGAGGCCAGCCCACCCTCAGGGGGAGGGACCATGGCAGAGACAGACACATGCAGTAACATGACAACAACACAACAATAACAGCTCTTCTGTGCCTAGGTGCTGGGAACCTGACACGCGATGGCGAATCCCCACAACTACTTTCTAAATCAGGAATTATGCTTCTTTTATGGATTAAAATACAGTGGCTCAGAGAGGTAAGTGGCTCGCTCAATCTGGGGCCAGGCCATTCCCTACCCCAGGCACCACCAGCTTCAGCCACGCCGAGCTAGCCTGGGCTTTGAAGCCACACGAGACCACCGAGGGCAGTGGTGGTCAGATTCCCAGGTGATTCTAATGTGCAGCCAAGGTTGAGATCCACTGACCTAGGGTAACAAGTCCTCCTTGGATGAAGAATTAGAAACACGTGGTGATGCACACACGTTCGGGTATGCGAAGAGCAGGGATTTTTAGAGCCACGTTGACCTGGGCTTGAATTCTGAGCCCACTGCTTTGTGTCTCAGTTTCCTCATCTGTATGGTAGAAGCGGGTATCCATCTGCCTGGCTGCTGCAAGGAGGAAGAGGATGTGTGGTGCTGTTTTTGTCAGGGGTGGGACCAGGTAGCTCTCGGGGCTGAGCTGCTAAAGGGCTGCCTTCCCGCTGGGAACGTGCTCTCCTGGTGGGAGCAATGTCCCCCTTCCTGGTCTGGAGTCCCCCGTTGAGGCCTTGCTCACCAAAGACAGAGCGTCTGATGCATGTGGTTGCTTTGCCAGCCCTGAGGGTAGGGGCTGAGCCTCAGGGCAAGGGGGCCCCTCTACAGGCGAGACTGAAGCCAGACTTCCTGGCTGGGAGCTCCTTCAAGCCTCTCCCTCCTGCCTTCCCAGCGTTTTCAGGGTCTCAGCCTGGAGGGATCTCCATGCACTTACCCGCGTCCACCAGCAGAGGGAGCAGGTGCTGTGCCTGGGAACCTGGGCAGCTCCAGGAGGCCGGGCAGGGGGTGCTCCTGGGTGGGGCGGAGTGGGACGACTTGGAGCAGAGCTGGCAAGATTGGGGGCGTTGCCTCCCACCAAGGGAGTCATCTCTGGAGCGCTAGAGCCCGGGAGATGGGGTTGTGGAAAAGGAAGAGAAAGGGTGGTGTTTTCTGGGCCGGAGATGCCTGATCTCAGCCCCGGCCTCCCTTGGGATCCAGAGGAACTGAAGCCATTGTCGTTCACTCCACAATCCATTCAGCAATCATGTAATAATCAGTAATAGTTAATTTAATTTGTTCCTTGCGTACCTGTCATGTGCCTGGCACCTGGCAGGCACTGGGCGCCCAGGTCAGATATGGACTTTCAAAGGGCTGACATTTGAGTCGGGGGCGAGGACAAGGCAAGGTGGAGTAATTGCAAATGTGACAGGAAGGAAATAAAGAGAGGGCTGGGGTCGGCGACGACGGGGGCCTGTGTTCGCCTAGACGACCACGTGGGATTGAGTGGAGCCGGCCTGTGAGTCTGAGTGGGAACTGCCCTTCTGAGCCGCGGGCTCCTGTCTTACCAGAATCACCATAAGGACCTGGCAGCAACAGCAGGGAGGGCATGTAATCCCTCGCCTCCAGCAGGACCATCCACGGAGCAAACCCACCGGAGGCCTGGAGTCAGACGGGCCTGGCTTCTCGTCTGGCTTGGTCACTTCCCAGCTCTGTGACCTTGGTTGGCTGAGACACCTGACGGCTCCGTTCTGGCATCTGCAAAGCAGTGATAAGGATCCCTGCACAGTCTGAGCGCTGGGCTGTGTCCGTCCTCGCTCTGCCTCTGGCCAGCTGTGAGGCCTTAGGCATGTGTGTTAGTTTTCCATTGCTGCTACAGCAGATGTCCACAAACTTAGCGGTTTAGGACAACACATGTTTATTATGTGACAGCTCTGTGGGTCAGGAGCCCAGGCACAGGTTAGCTGGGTCCTCCGCTTAGGGTCTCACAAAGCTGCAATCAAGGTATCAGTGGGGAGTGAGTGTCATGGCGGCTTGAGGTCCTCTTCCAAACTCACGTGATTTTTGGCAGAATTAATTTCTTGGCAGCTGTGGAGCGCAGGCAGGCTGCATCTTCAAAGCCAGCAGGAAAGACCTCTCTGCCATCTCACCTCCCTTGGTTGCAGGCACATCCCCAGTCGGGGGTGTGCAGGAGGCAGCTGATCGATGTTTCTCTCTCATGGATGTTTCTAACTCTCTATCCCTCTCCCTTCCTCTATGTAAAAAATCAATAAAATATATTTTAAAAAAATTCATAGGACATACAATGCGAAGAGTGAACTCTCACGTAAATGATGGGCTTTAGCTAATAATAATGTATCAGATTGGTTCATCCACTATAGCAAATGTACCACAGTAATGGAAGATGTTAATAATAGTGGAAGCTGTGTGCACTAAATTTGTCTGTAAACCTAAAACTGCTCTAAAAAATAGTCTGTTGATTAAAAACAAAAAAATTCACATGGGTTCTACATCTGTGTGTCACAGGCTTCCCAAATAACCGGGGGCTTCCTGAATTACTGACACTCAGAATATGGCGCTTACTGAAGGATAAGTAATAAAAATATGCTAACTGGAAGTTAACATGTGTTAAAGCCCCAAAGTAACCACCGTTCCTGTTTGGAACTAAGTTCTTGTTTAGAATTTAGACCAGCAAAAGATTCTTTTTTTAGTGAAGGGGTATTTTATCTGATATTGTTTAAAACTATAGAGTTTAAAATTGCTGCTTGGTGATAATAAAATGGAGACCAGCTCTTGCTTTATTTTACTATTGATTTTATTATTTTTTAAGATATATTTTTATTGATTTCAGAGAGAAAGGGAGAGGGAGAAAGAGATAGAAACATCAATGATGAGAGAGAATCATTGATCGGCTGCCTCCTGCATGCCCCCTACTGGGGATCGAGTTGCAACCCGGGCGTGTGCCCTTGACCGCAATCGAACCAGGGACCCATCAGTCTGCAGGCCGATGCTCTATCCACTGAGCCAAACCGGCCAGGGCACTATTGATTTTAAATGATCTGAAATTACACCCCTGCGTTGCCTGCACCGCAGCGGACCACCCCCACTACCCTGCTCGCGGCCCCCCGCAGCCCATGGGCCAGGGCTGCTCCATCTTCCAGTGCATGTCCCTGAACGCGGCATCCCTGTCACCAGGCCTTGTTAACAGGCAGGAAATGAACTACTTATTTTCTCATATCCTTTTAAAAACTTTTTGTTTTCAACACATTTTATTTTTTTAGTGCAGTTTTAGGCTCACAGCAAAACTGAGCAGGAAGTATGGAGCCCCTCTCCCCACGCATGCACAGCCGCCCCCACTATCGACATTGCCCACCAGAGCCATGCATTTGCCACGGCCGGTGAGCCTACATGGGCGCATCCATAGTCCACATTAGGGCTCACTCTTGGTGTTGTATAGTCAGTGGTTTGGGTTAATGCAGAATGACATGTACCCACAATTACAGTGTCAGGCAGAATGGTGTCACAGCCCCCCCCCCCCAGCTCCTCTGTGCCCCGACTCTTCATCTCTCCTCCGCCACAACCCTTGACAACCACTGTTCTTTTCATTGTCTCAGTGGTTTTGCTTTCCCACAATGTCATGGAGTTGGGATTACACAGTAGGTAGCGTGTTCTTTGAACATGGTAAGCGCAGTTATGTTTGAGTTTGCACGGATGATACCGAGACTTGATGTACTTGATGTGCAGTTTTCTAGTGTCTGCTGTTTCCTTGGTTCTTCTCCTGGACGTTGGAATAATATTTTGAAGCCTTGGATTCAAACTGAGGAAAATATTTTTATTGGCTCCAGCCAAAGGCTTGGTGTTCACATTCTGGGACCATCACAATTCAGTGTTAAGATTTGCTGTTTCCTGGTACCAACAAGGACCGGCTTATGCCAGGTTCATGCCTTGCCTCCTGGCACCCCATGGGGTGTCGTTCCACTGCAGGGTCGGGCGGGGGTTTTCAGAGTTCCCACCCCTGACAAGCTCTGGGTGTTCACTCTTCCCTCCCAGCCCGGAGGATACTCAAAGCCCAGCTCCTGCCTTAGCACCGATTTCCGCTGTTTACGCAAATGTCCTCAGACAAAAGCAGCGTTGCAGGCTGGGCTTATATCTCGGGATTCTTGTCTTCTCCCAGAACTTAGCCCAGCAATTCCTCAGTAGTTTGTAGTCTTTGGTGTGTGTGTGTGTGTGTTTTTTTTTTTTTTAAATGTTTTTCCAATTTTTGTCCCAGCATCCTTTCATTGTCCTCAGGAGAGACCTGGTCTGAATTACCTGGTTTACTGTGACCAGGAGTTCGTTCCCACGATGAATGAGCGACGCTGACCTGACTACTTGAAACATAGCAACCCCGGCCTTAGTCACTAGAAGAGGCGCTGTCACCTTCCTGGGCTTATTTGATCACAAAGAGACCCAGAGAGGCCAAGAACACATCTGTCTCAGTCATGCAGGACGAACAGTGCCAGCCTCATATAGTTATTCTCTTGGCCCAAATCCTTCTCTTGCCACAAGCAGAAGTAGCAACAGTCCAGGCGTCAAGAGATGTGACTTCAGTCCTGGCTTTGCCACGCGCTCATTTCCTGCCGTGGGTAGAGAAGTGCCGCCCCTTCTGCTTTTTACGTAGCATCTCTGCAACACGGGATTACAAATCAGAGAGGATGCCTGTCAAAATGCCAGCATGCTGCCTGACATGTTTAGATGCCAACGATGTTGGATGAATATCAATCAAAACCAGCTTCATATCAATTTAGTTGCATATACTAGAAATATCTCCCAAATAACAATAGCTTTAAAAAGAGAGTTCATTTCTCTTTCGCAGACAGAGGTCTGGAGGCAGGTGGTCCCGGGCTGGGGTAGCGATTCCGCATCTGTCAGGGCCTTGGACGCCTTGCACCTTGCAGCTCCTCCGGCCCAAGAGGCCGCTCCGGCTCCACCTGTGTTTCAGGCAGCAGGAGGAAGGGCAGGAAAAGGGCACCCCTCCCATTCAGTGGGAGCGGCTGGCAGCCCTGCACGGCACACCTGCTCCATCTCATGGACTGGGCCTTGGATGCACTCACAGCAGAGCTGCCGGGGCAGCGGGGAGGCAGACTCCCTGAGCCTGGGCTATTTGTGGGGTCTTTTTCTAAGGGAGACAAGGAACAGGGAAATTGCTAGGCACAGGGACTTTGGTGCACTTTTCCTCCTTGAACTTCAGTTTCCTCTTCTGTAGGCACTGACGGTGGTGGTGGTGGCACTATTGGCATTTTGGGTGCTACAATTCTTTCCTGTGCAGAACTGCTCTGATGGGATGCAGGGCACTGAACATCCCTGGGCCATGTCAGGAGTACCCTAGGCATGGGGACCCCCAAAACAGCCCCACTCTTTTCTAACTGCCCAGGGGACAGTACCGCTTACTCCCTGTTGAGAATCCCTAGACAAGAAGAGTCTAAAGTCCTTTTGAGGGTGGCATTCTGTGAGAGTCTATAATTCTATCATGCGTGGGCCTCAGTAACTTCATCTGTGGGATGGGCAAGGAGAGGGGAGAAGATGGGAATGCAAAAGTCCCCAGCTTTGTGGGGAGAAAGGGATCATCATGTAGCTAGAGTCAAGGCCATGGCCTGCAGGTGGTCAGAGAAGGGAAAGGAAGGAGGGAAGGAAGGAACCAGGACAGAACTTTCCAAGGAGTGAGTGGTAGGGGAGGCAGGAACCCAGAATGTCTGGTCCCACTGCCCTTCCCAAGGCCCCTGGCTCTGCCCCTGGCATTAGAGGTGGAGGCAGAGCCACCTCCTGAGGAGCTGGCACGCTAGCCTTCATCTGTCATGATGCCCTCATTAGTGGCTCCATGTCCATTGGCAGGACCTCATCAGTGGGGCCCGCCTGACCTTTGGGGCAGCAGATGCTACATCTGGCAGGGCTGATCAAAGAACCTGGCCCCAGCCCCTCCTGCCCCTCGTCCCAGCCAGGGGTGGCAGTTAGGTGGCTCATGGTGTGGGTTCTGAGGGAGGCAGAGGGAGGAAGTGTGGGAGTCATGCTGCCTGAATTCAAACCTGGTCCCCACACTCATTGTGTGACGTTGGACAATGCCGGGAGCCGGTCCATCCTTGCTGTTTCAAGGGACCTGGCATATATGGCATACGGTTCTTAATATGTTTGCTCACCTTCTTGGCACTATGTGTTTTAACCAAGGTCTCTGAGAAAGGTTGTTTTCCCCAGGTAGGGATTTTCCCCTGAAATTAGGGAGGGAATAAAACCCCTCAACTAAGTGCCAGGCGGGTAATTAATCCCTTTAACTAGGAACAATCATGCTTAAACTACATAATCTTTTCTCCCTGGAATGGAGATAAGAAACGCCCTAACCTTTGTAATAGAGATTGATAGGATTGAATCAACTGGTATAAATACAGTTGTAACAAGACAGAAAGACTCAGAACTCAGGAGACAGAATTCAGAAGACAGAACCTACACGGAGCCTAGAGACAGAAGAACTTCGCTGGCGAGAGCATGCCAGAGGATCCTGGACCGGGACTGGCCTCGGAGCCTAGAGACAGAGCCTAGCGGGAGAACATGGCAAGGGATCCTGGACTGAATCTGACTACAGAGATTGGCAGGAGAACCTGACTGGAACCTGGACACTGAACCTGACTGGAGAGCCTGGACAGAACCTGGCTGGAGAACCTAGCGAGAGAACATGGCTACAGAACCTCGCTGGAGATCCGAAGCAGAACCTCTCTGGAGATCCGGGCTGGAGATCCTGGCTAGGCTGCTGATCAACTGAACGCTGTCCCCGTGTCATTCCTTCTTCGCCGACTCCGTCCATGCCTTTGGGGACCCCTGGACATGCTGGGGTTGGACCCCAGCATATGGCGCCCGAACAGGGACCCCTAGGTAAGCGCCCTGCACTCGGGACGGATCGGACTCCACCGTAGGAAGAGGGTGGATAGTCTTCGCCGACTCCGTCCACACCTTTGGGAATCCCTGGAACAGGATTCCCTTAGGTAAGCCCCCCCCCCCCTTAAAAACCCCCACACTCGGGACGGATAGGACTCCACCAGGGTGCTACAGACCCCCCTATAGAGGATAAATAGGGTAAGAAGGTGGATAGTACAGAACTTAGATTGAGAAGATGTGCCATACTGAGTCCAAAGAAAGAAGACTCTGTATTGATCCTTAGATTGAGAAGATGTGCCATACTGAGTCCAAAGAAAGAAGACTCTGTATTGATCTTTAGATTAAGAAGATGTGCCATACTGAGTCTAAAGAAAAAAGACTCTGTATTGATCTTTTAACATATATGCTTGCTAGCAGAGGAATTAAGGTTACTCCCAGTCAGACAGAACGTTTTATACAAGAAATATGTCCATGCTTTTCTGAGGAAGGAAAGGTAAATGTAATGGCATGGGAGAAGGTAGGCCCAAGGAGCCTTATCCTTAACCCCACTGCAGCCTTTCTACCCTGGGAAAGTGCAGGATTGGCAAGCTCTCCCTGGGATGATAGATCAGGACTCAGGTAATAGCGGAAAGTGCCAATCCTACTCTTAAAATGGATATAAGAGAGCATTTGAGGTTTTTCTTTTTAATGCCTGCCTTTAAAAAATAAAAAAGGGGGAATTTGCCGGGAGCCGGTCCATCCTTGCTGTTTCAAGGGACCTGGCATATATGGCATACGGTTCTTAATATGTTTGCTCACCTTCTTGGCACTATGTGTTTTAACCAAGGTCTCTGAGAAAGGTTGTTTTCCCCAGGTAGGGATTTTCCCCTGAAATTAGGGAGGGAATAAAACCCCTCAACTAAGTGCCAGGCGGGTAATTAATCCCTTTAACTAGGAACAATCATGCTTAAACTACATAATCTTTTCTCCCTGGAATGGAGATAAGAAACGCCCTAACCTTTGTAATAGAGATTGATAGGATTGAATCAACTGGTATAAATACAGTTGTAACAAGACAGAAAGACTCAGAACTCAGGAGACAGAATTCAGAAGACAGAACCTACACGGAGCCTAGAGACAGAAGAACTTCGCTGGCGAGAGCATGCCAGAGGATCCTGGACCGGGACTGGCCTCGGAGCCTAGAGACAGAGCCTAGCGGGAGAACATGGCAAGGGATCCTGGACTGAATCTGACTACAGAGATTGGCAGGAGAACCTGACTGGAACCTGGACACTGAACCTGACTGGAGAGCCTGGACAGAACCTGGCTGGAGAACCTAGCGAGAGAACATGGCTACAGAACCTCGCTGGAGATCCGAAGCAGAACCTCTCTGGAGATCCGGGCTGGAGATCCTGGCTAGGCTGCTGATCAACTGAACGCTGTCCCCGTGTCATTCCTTCTTCGCCGACTCCGTCCATGCCTTTGGGGACCCCTGGACATGCTGGGGTTGGACCCCAGCAGGACAAGACCTTTCTGTTCCCTCAGCTGCACAGTGGAGATGACAGTAGTGTCACAGGGCTGCTCAATACGGCAGGGCATGGAGAGCAGTGCCTGGCATACAGTGGGCGCTCAGTAAGCGGCAGTCCTGGTCTTGCGGGGGCAGCGCTGCCCGTCTCGGGTCCTGGCCAGGGGACTCAGTGCGTACTATACGGCTTCTAGAGTTTAAGCAATTGCCCCAAAGTTCCATGGTGGCCAGAGCTTGTGCTCTTCACCCCTCCTAGCGGGAGAACAGAGTCCCAGATAGAGTGGGGAGTGGACCAGCCACGGCCACATAGCAAGCACAGCCAACCTGGGCACCTGACATCTGTAATGAGAGGGCACCTGAGCCGCCAGCTGCCCTCAGCTGTGCCCATCATAGGTCAGGAACTCAGAGAACCACTCTGCCACCTGCTCCTGGGCAGACAGAGCCACAGAAGGCTCGCACCCAGGGCTACAGTGCTGCCTTCCGCTGCGTCTCAGAACATGTGCCGGAGCCCGAGGGAGGAGCCGCTGCCATAGGCAGGGGGTTTCCAGGGGCCCAGGAATGAGCTCCCCTGAGTTAGCCGGCAGCTCAGGGCCTGGCTCGCCTGTTCCTGGGGAAGGTTGGCCACGATGCGGAGAGGGTCTCGATGGCCAGCAGGCAGGGCTGAGCCCTGCAGACACACAGCAAGGCCAACAGCCACCACTGGGGCACCTTTCGCCCCCCTGCACAGCACCTGCCCCTGCTTGCCCTCAGCGCACGGTGCTGGAGTGTGGAGGGGAGAGCGAGGACAGTGGCTGGGGGCAGCGGGGCTTGTGGCAGATGCGCTGGGTTAGCACCGGGGCTGGGTCCCGCATTCGTTATCACTGAGTGTAACGTTTAAGTGAACGATAATCATCGCACTGTCATTACAGATGTCAGGGAATAAGTAATGAATGTGAGCTAACAATGACAATCGCTACTTGCTTTTAGTGCTTACTACGTGCTGGGCATTACGCCAGGTGCTATTTATGAACTCCCTCCTTGAGTCCGCGTGGTCTTAGGAGGAGAGCACCATCAGTCATGTTTCCAAAGAGGAAACCGCGCGGTGAGGGCTTAGCGACTTGTTCAAGGTCACACAGCGAGTAAAGGGTAGAGGCTGGGACGGGACCCGCTGTGTCCACTCCATGGTCACGTGCTGGACTGACATAACGTTTGTGAGATGTGAGCCCTCCTGGGCCTGCTTTTTTCACTGGCAAATGCTTTTAAATACCTTGACCTTGATTATATTATAGGGGAGTGGTTAGAACTAATTGAATAAGGGATGTGACAAGTATTTGTAAGTTCATCCATTATTCAGTCAATGGTAATGGTGATTGATTGAACCCCCATCTTGTGCTGTCCGCTCTCCTAGGGACCAGAGTTACAACAGTGAACAGAACAGAATTAAGAATGCCTCCTGTTTTTTTGTTTTTTGCTTAGTGGTGATAGCGTTTATTTTATTATTATTTATTTTTATTTTTGTGACTCCTCACCCAAGGATATTTTTCCATTGATTTTAGGGAGAGTGGAAGAGAGAGGGAAGGACAGAGAGAAATATCGACGTGAGAGAAACACATCAATTGGTTGCCTCCTGCATGAACCCTGACCAGGGCCTGGGCCAGGGAGGAGCCTGCAACCGAGGTATGTGCCCTTGACCGGAATTGAACCCGGGACCCTTTGATCTGCAGGCCGACACCCTATCCACTGAGCTAAACCGGCTAGGGTGGTGATGGCATTTATTTAGATGAGGAAGAAGCTGTAAAGTGCTCTACAAACAGCAGGTAGTATCATTCTTTTCAGAATTGTTTTAAGGGATTATCAGCTAGGAAACTGCCCTGATAAAGGGGCCAAAACGTCACTTTAATAACTCATACACCTGGGGCCTGGGAACACAGGTCTGCATGTTCCTTCAATAACTACCTAATTTAAGTCAGAAGTTGGCGGATGATGGCCCAGTACCAAAACCAGCCCACCACCTGGTCTTGTACAGCCTGGGAGCTGAGAGCAGTTTTCACAGTTTTCAATGTAAATGTGAAAAAAGACCACATAGCCTTTCCCTAGAACAGTTGTTCAATTTTTCCTCTTGGTTGGCGAAACCTACAATATTTACTATCTGGCCCTTTACAGAAAATGTTTGCCGACCCCTGGTCTAAATTAATTGGTTTGGCTCAGATTGAAGAAGTGTGCTCAAGTGGAAACAAAACAAAACAGAACAAAACAAAACTCGCAACCCACCTCACACGCTGACCAAGTTCTGTGTCCCCCTCCCCCATGAGTACATGCTGGTTACATGATACAGCAGCCCGCCCCCCCCCCCCAACCCCCAGGCGCTCCGCAGGTCCCTGCGGGTCCAGTCCCAGGTGTTGAGACGGTGATTCTGATGAATGCCAGTGCAGTGCTGTGTAGTAGGAACAAGTGATTCATTTTAGCATCTAAATTTTAAATGGTGTCTTTGCTTCCCGGGAAGCTGTCTGGTTTAGAAAATTGCCCATAATAAATGCATGCAATAAATCCATTATTTTGAACCTAAGGAAAGGTATTCAAGTTTTATAAGAGCAAATCAGTTTCTCCTCATCCTCCCTGAATACACGTTATGTTAATAGTGTAAAACAATGGTTTGAATGGGTGCTAAATTACCAGCTTGCCAAAATGCAATCATGGCTCTTATTTTTCCAATTAATCATGCAAAAAAAATTAAATAAATCCATTTGCTGGTATCCCCTAGTGGGGCTTCCTCGCTACTCCTCAATTATCCAAGAATCCCTGGCACTTACTCGCTCCAACAGGCTCCGTCGTGCTGTGAAGTGCTGAGTGGGAAGGTGTCTGGCGAGGGTGACCTGTCCGCTCAGAGGACCTGGCTTTCAGGGTGTGAGCTGTTGGCCCCAGTCCAGCTGGTCCTGTGCGTCCCCACCTGCTGCTGCAGGGTCGCTGGGCCTGGTTCTCCTGCAGGTTGCAGGGCTCTTGAAGTTCTAATTCTTGGTTGTTGTTTTGTTGTTGTTGTTAATCCTCACCTGAGGATATTTTTCCATTGATTTTTAGAGAGAGTGGAAGGGAGAGGGAGAGACAGAGAGAAACATTGATGTAAGAGAGGCACATCGATTGGTTGCCTCCTGCAGGCACCCCAACCCGGGCCGGGGAACCTGCAACTGAGGTAAGTGCTCTTGACTGGAATTGGACCTGGACCCTTCAGTCTGAGGGCCGACGCTCTATCCCACTGAGCCAAAGCGGCTAGGGCTGAAGTTCTAATTCTCTCAGTTGGTTCTCACTCAGTGCTTAAGGGGTTGGGTTGTAAGAGGGGATCAGCTTTGGCCCCAAGCTGTGCCTCTTTGTTGAGACTTCAGGGCCCAGAATTAGGACTAGCCTCCGGGCACGCACCTCCCCCTCTTTTTGGTGCCTGTGGTGTGATTTCCAACAAGCTGATCTTGGCCAATATCCAGTCTCTTCACTGAGGAGCTTCTCACCACATCCCTCTTGGAGGGTGCAGGGCCTGGGCAGGAGACTGTTTAGACCCTTTTCAAATTTACCCCCCTGCTCCTCAGTAATCCCTGCTGCGAACCAAGGGAGATTGGGAGCGATGGTCTTTGACAGGCCACAGGAAGTCCTGGGCAGTGAGTGTCTGCTCGCTTCACCTTTGCAAGAGGGGTTCCCGGGAGTCTACCCCTTCTCCCCGCTGAGAACATTGGTCCCAACGTGATTTGCTGGTTCACCTGGTGGAAGTGGCCGGCAGCTTCTGTTTTGCAAAGTTCATTCATTCATTCATTCATTCACTCACTCATTCATTCATTCAACAAAAGCATCTCCTATACCAGTGATGGTGAACCTATGACACACATATCAGAGGTGACATGCGGGCTCATTTTTTTTGGTTGACTTTTCTTTGTTAAATGGCATTTAAATATATAAAATACATATCAAAAATATAAGTCTTTGTTTTACTATGGTTGCAAATATCAAAAAATTTCTCTATGTGACACGGCACCAGAGTTAAGTTAGGGTTTTTCAAAATGCTGACACGCCGAGCTCAAAAGGTTCGCCATCACTGTTATACGCTGGGCACTGTCCTAGGCACTTGGGACACAGCTGTGAGCAAACAGAAAAAGACCACTGCCCTCGTGGGGATACATGGGAGTGTGCTTAGTGCTGCTCTGGAGCACAGTGCAGTGGGCGGGGGCGGGGGGGGGGGGCGGTGAGGAGGGCAGAGGTGAAGGACAGAGACTTCCCAGTTTCTTGCAAATAACTCAGCTCCAGGAGGGTTCACTCAGGGGAAAAGGCACCTGTAGGGTGGGCTGAGCCCACTGAGGAGCTTTGAATTCTGTGCCAAGGAGTTTGGCATGTCAGGGACCCCAGTAGTGAGCAACCTAGGGGAAGCCGTTCACACAGATTTCAAGGCGAGTGGCGCCCTCTAGAGCTGTGTCCTGCCACTCGTCCACTGGGTTATGGTCTACCCCAAGGCTCTGTTCAAGGGCTGGCTGTGCGGGTGCCTGCTGGAGGGCACCCTGACGCTGTCTCATCGCCGACTTTTCTGGTGATCGCACTGAATAACTTCCCTCCTGCCTGGTGCCTGCATGCCACACCTCCTGACTTAGGACCAGAATTCGTTAGCACCTGCTTTGTTCTCTCTCTGGGCATCTTCAAGGGCTGGGATGGTTCCCTGGGCTCATCTTTCTCAGCTCAGAGTGGTTCTTTGTATACAGTGTTTCTAACTGGGGGCTCCGCTCCGACACTGGGGGCTGTGAAACAGCAGCAGCTGCGAACTGGACCAGGTGTCCTCAAGTTTGGTCCTTGGACCCTGTGAGCCTGCATCATCCTGTTGACAGTAAATGCAGACCCCGCCTCAGCTCTACGGAATCTGAATCTCTGAGAGTGAGGCTGGAGTCAGCTTTTTGGACGTGCCCGGCTCCCCAGTAATTCTTACGGGTGTAAAAGTTGGAGGACTGCTGTATGAAGCAGAAGCTCCTCCACATTTTGGGGAGCTGGGGTGAGTTTTCCGCGATCGGATTTCATGCATTTAGCACCCAGAGACAGTGGCACCTTGGCTCTGGCCTCCGCCTGCTGGTGCCTCACTCCCAGGAGGCTGGTGGAGAGGGTGAATCTTTCTTACTTACAGCTTCATTTCCTTCCCTGGGATTTACGCCTGAGGGCTGGTTCTGCCCCTGGAGTCACACCAAGCAAGCCCAGTGCTTCTTCCCAGTGGCTGTCCTTCAGACGTGTAAAGGCTACTGTCATACCAAGATCCGAGAGTTTTTGACTCGTCTTTACTTATTACTAGGGGCCCAGTGCATGAATTTGTGCACCTTGAAAGGAACTGTGGGCCGCGAGGCTGTGGTGGGCACAGGGGCGGGTCTCAGCCCATCCTCCATGCCCCCACCCAACTCCTCCTGCCGCGGCCCCTGTCCTCTGTCTGCCGGCAGCCCCGTTCCTGCCGCCGCTGCTCCCACCCACTGATGGCGCAGAGCGAGCGGGGCCATTGCCAGCAGCAGTTGTGAGCACTGGGCAGGACCGTGGAGTGGGGGAGCAAAGAATTTTCAGTAACCACCAGAGGCTTGCCCCAATGACAGCGACTGGCGCCACGCCTTGATCTGGCGCCTCCTCTCACCTGCTTCACCATCCCACTGAGGCTGACACCAGCCATGTTCCGTGCATGCGCCCCCTGGTGGTCAGCACAGGTCATAGTGACTGACCTGTTCTGTTTGGTCTATTTGCATATTAGCCTTTTATTATATATTCACTTTGCTCTCCTGAATGCTAACTCTGTGCTGTGAACGTCTGTGTATCTTCGTCGAATCCTCCCAACAATCTGAGAAGGTTGGCTTTATTATCTCCGTTTTACAGATGAGGAAATATAGGCCCAAAGAGGCAAAGAAACTTTCCTAATGTTACACTAGTTTGCGCCAGAGCTGGGACTTGAAACTGAGGTTGGCTAGAACCCCAAAGCCAGAGCTATATTACGATCCCCATCTCACAGATGGAGAAACAGGCTTAGAGGAGTTCAGGACTTACCTAAATCACACAACATCAAGTGGTAGAGCTGGGATATGACCTCAGGGTCTGTATTCTTTTTAAAAAAATCGTTTTACCTTACTTTTATTTTTAATTTAAAAAAAATATTTTTATTGATTTCAGAGAGAGGAAGGGAGAGGGAGAGAGGGATAGAAACATCAATGATGAGAACGAACCATCAATTGGCTGCCTCTTGCACTCCCCACACTGAGGATCAAGCTTGCAACCTGGGCATGTGCCCTGACTGGGAAGTGAACCATGACCTCATGGTTCATGGGTCAACACTCAACCACTGAGCCACACTGGCCAGGCAGAGAGCCTGTATTCTTACTCGTTATGCCAAATCCCGCCTCCCCACATAATAGTCATGCCTACACCAGAACCTCTGCTGCTTAGCACAGGGACTGGCAGACACATAGTGAGCAGCCAAAAGAAACATTGGTTAATATTATTATTGATGATATTCTTAAAACTTGACACTGTTCCTACCTAATATGAAATATATAGAGACACATATATTTATGGACAAACATAGTCGCTTTATATCAAAGGGAATACATTTACAAACTTGAAATACTGTGACTGAACTTGCTGTTGCTGGGGGAGGTTTCAAACCTGCTGGTGCCATTTGATACCACCAGCGTTTGTTGAGCCCTTATGGCATAAGAAGAAGAGGGTCCCTATGTCGGGTCCTATGGCTGTCCACTCACCGTCAAACCCCTTCCCTACAGACTGACTCAGATTTTGTTCGGGTGTTGGGTGGCCATGTGCGTCATGATCCCTTCCCCACTAACAAAGGCCAAATGTCAATGGCGTCAAACCTCTCGCCCCTGATTGCACATCAGTATCACCCAGGGAGGCTTTAAACTATGATATGAGGAGACCAATGAGCTCACTCTCAAGGTGTGCATGGGGGGCGGCAGGTGATCCTAATGTGCACTCAGGGCAGGTCTAAACTAATTATAATAATGCCAGCCCTTTTGCTAGTGGTTGCCTTACATAGGCATGTGATGCAACGCTGGCCAATGAGGCATCAGGAGACGAGTGTATAAGGAGAGAAAGCCTCTCTGTTTCCGTTCTTAACACTCCCCTCTCAATACTTCGCTCCTGACACTTCTGGTGATCAAACGTGTGGTGGTGTTTTCTACACCAAGTAACTGTAACACTGGCGAGGTGGGACAAGTCCCTAAGGGAGACGCGGGCCCTGAGCAAGAGGGTTCTTGCCTTCGAGCAGGAAAGAATTCAAGATGCAAGCCAGACGAGAAGGTAAAGTGGAAGCAAGTTTACTGAGCAGAGAGGATAAGCGAGAAAAGCCACTCCACAGACAAGTGGCAGGCTCGCCTCACCAAAGAAGGAAGAGACATCCCTGCTGTCTCTAGAGGTGGAGCTCACATCGGTTTGTAGTTTCTATGGAAAACTGCTAGTACGGGGAGATAGTGGGAAAGCCTTTGGGATCAACCTTAACCTTTACAAGGTGTATTTTGTGGCCTCTTTTCCCTTTATGCTATGGGTAAATGAAAAGCGCAAAGGAGCCTTTGCACGGTCACGCCCTTACGCATTCAGCTCTCAGGACAAAGAGGTTCTGATCTGCATCAAATAATCTTAGGAACAAAGCCTCCGGTTTGTTGACCACAGAGACAGAGTTTTGGTCAAACTAGAGATAACATCTAGGCCTCAGTGTGTTTCAGCTCCGGGCCCAGAAAAGCAGCAAAGTGGGAGGGAGCGGGAAATGGTGGGGAGGGGGGTGGGGCGGTGTGGGTGTTGGGGGTAGGGAGAGAGGGGGGTGCCATGGCTGGCATCAGGACCAGCTGCAATGACTAATGACCCCTGTCCTGGTACCCACCAATCAGTGGAGACCATAACCCTGAAAGGACACCCGCAGAGCTGATGAATAGTCTATTGAAATCCTCCCCTGAGACCTCACCTAAAATCCCCACCTTTAGAGAACAGATCAACCCCCCAAGGAAGGACCCAGTGTGAAAAAACATCCAAATCTGTAGATAATTTTCCTAAGAGATGATTTGAGCCAAACTGGTGACATTGCCAGGAGGCAAGACCTCAAATGCTCCCAAGAATGATAGTTTCCAGTTTCTTTTACACATTTGGAACAAAGGAGGGAACAGAAGGAAGATGGCATCAAGGTGGGAGAAAGCAAGGCCAGCATCACCACAACCAGGTGATAACGCATTGCACTAACCACCTAATGAATGACTGTGCCGGCTACCTCACTAGGCAACAGCAATCCTTCCGCTCCATTACAACCGCATGGGACCTGTTCTGTAGTATGTGGTCCATGTGAAGTGAATAGTCGTTGTGCAGTGCGTGGCTGTACTGGTTCTTATCACTGGAGCTGCTTTGAGCTAGGACGTCTGTTCCTGGCAGCTCATGGCTCTCCTAGTTGTTATGGTCCCTAAAGAGTTTACGGTGCTGCTGGGGAGGCAAGGAGCCCACCAGGTCTCCCGAAGTCACATGGCAGCAATGAATAACTCAGCACCGACCCCACGGGCACCAGGAGGTGGGAGAGAAGCGCACGCTCAGTGGGGAGACTTGAGGTTGCAGACATGATTCAGAACTTGGGCTTTGAAACCTGCCTCTACCACTTACCAGCAGTGAGGCTTGGGGAAACCAGCTTAACCTCTCTTGGCCTCAGTTTCTCCTTTGTTAAGTAGGGATGATAGTAACACCTACATCATCGGGGTTTTGTGAAGATTTGAAAAGACATTCAGCATGGTGTTTGGCACGTGGCAAGCTCTCAAAACCTTTGTGATGATGCTTCCCGAGGCACCAAACGCTGTGAGCACCCTGGTGGCAGCCACATCCCTGCCACCTGTCCTTAACCAGCTAAGGTTTTTTCTTCCCTCCGCAGGTCTCGGCTGGTCTGCTGCAGAGACTCACTGGCAGAGCAGGTCTTTCTCCAGCGATGCTTCTATTTCTTCTTGCTGGTGCTATGGCCTTGTCCTACGTGGTTCTGGATTTCAAGGCTCAGCTCTACCCCTGCAGCAGATTTCCCCTTCATATAGATCTGAACTGGGCCCTAGCTTCATGGCTTTTTTTTTTTCTGGCCCCGAATTTGGACTCCCTTGTCTTATAGATCTTGAGTTACCCATTCTGACCTGCCCCAGTTGGATGCTCTGAGGATAAACCTCCCTGCTGAGACATTGGTTCAAGGCTGCTGCAAGCCTCCACCTCCTCCCCCAGAGCCCCCCTGGCCACAGGAGTGCGGCTGCTGGAGCTGCGTGTCTGATATTTAATTCATGTGGGTTCTGCAGCTGACTTCCTGACTTACAGGTCATTATAAAATGGAAAGTCCACACTAACGTTCCATCAGGAAAGAATACAGAGAACTTCCACAGCTGCCCTATTGATTAAGGCGTGGCTGCATTTGCAATGACTAGCTATTTCTTACAATTGGGCTGAACTGAAAAAGAGATGTCGTTGCCCAGCAGGTTAGCTCCTCTCCTTGGTCCAAGGTTACAGTATGTCAGAACCTCAGATCCCTGTAATTCTGTGGCTATGAAGGGCAGCAGTTCTTCTCGAGCCAGCTTTGGGTAATCATGGATGAGAGACACCTGGAATAGTATCACAGCGGTGGGCCTAGCAGGGTCAGCCTTCTGTTGGTAGGTCAGATAGCCCAGGAAATGCTGAGAAACCATCCCTTGGCCAGATGACGCCTCCTGCCGACCTCCAGATCTTTGGCCTGTCCCTGCTTCTCAAATGGTCTCATTCATGTGACTTTAATCCTGCAACCCGTGTCTATCTGCCTC
This sequence comes from Myotis daubentonii, assembly GCF_963259705.1. NCBI lineage: Eukaryota > Metazoa > Chordata > Mammalia > Chiroptera > Vespertilionidae > Myotis > Myotis daubentonii. The sequence continues at coordinate 43,594,581 of NC_081852.1, forward strand.
TGTCCTTTGTGTCAGATAGGATACATGTAACAGAAAACCCAAGTAGACAGTGGCTTAAACCATCATGACAGTGAATCGTCTCAGTAAGAAGTCTTATCTAGAGTTGATGAACAACTCAAAAACGTCAACAAGGCTCTTTTGATCTCTGCTCGGCAATCCTCACTGTGCTTGCTTTTCTTAAGCTTATTACCTTTTGATGACAAGATAGCTGCCACAGCTCCAGCCATCATGTCCTCCTCCCAGACACATTTAAGGCAGGAAGGAGGAGGAAGGGGTAGTTTCTTCCATTAAGTCTCTCTCTCTTTTTTTTTAATCAGGAAGCAAGAATCCTTTAATCAGATTTGTCTTTATGTCTTGCTGCTAGACCTGAATGGTGATCACAAAGGAAACTGGGAAAGTGCGAATCTGGGGAAACCAGATGAGATGACTGTTGGCCTTAGCCCAGTCACGATTCATCTCCTGGGGCTACAGCAAAGTCAGGGTCTGTAGACAGGAAGTGGGAGTGGTGGCTGGAGGGCAGGTGCTAACAGTGTCTGCCACAGTCTGTCTAATTTCCGGTGCCACCGTCAACCTACTGGCTCACGTTATCGGATCCACTCCAGGCTTGTGTGAGGAGACCTGAGGTTCTGGCAGAGGCGGCACAGCCCGGCCTGTCACAGCCTCCTGTGTAGCTGTTGTGTCCTCTGTGAGGTTATAAAGTCTGTCAAACGGAAGAGATGTCCTCTTTCAGCAAACCCCACGGAGCTGCACTCTCTCCTGGTCTGCAGGACACAGATGGTGAGACAAGCAGCTCTCACCTTGACACGCCTCACAGACTGCTGACTTGAGGTTTTTCTGAAGAGAAGGCTGACCATTCGTTCCCACACCAGATTATTCCCAAATCAAATTTGGGTAAAATGGCCGTCTCTAAAACTGGCTGTTGTTATAGACAAAGAATTCCTCATGTTGGCATTGCTCTCCTGGGAGCGGCATGGTTTCTTCTGATGGGCACAGACTCCGTAGCTGGATGCTGAGATTTGAGTCCTGGCAGGGCCAGGAGTTCAGGTCCTTGAGCTTCCCTGGGTCTCTGCCTATCCCGTCTAAATGGGAGACAGAGTAGCCACCCCCTGAGGTTGCCGTCAGGACAAACTGGGGTGATGAGGCCAAAGAACTTGAAAGGGAGAAGTCTGCAGGGCTCTGCGGTGCCACGGGTATGTCTTGCTTTCAAGGTTTCTTTCATGAGCACATTTTCTTTTCTTTTTTTTTTTTAATTTTTTATTTTTTTTAATTAAATCTTTATTGTTCAGATTATTACATTTGTTCCTTTTTTTTCCCCCCCATAACTCCCCTCCTCCCAGTTCCCGCCCCACCCTCTGCCCTCACTCCCCACCCACTGTCCTCATCCATAGGTGTACGATTTTTGTCCAGTCTCTTCCCACATCTCCCACACCCCTTTCCCCGCCAGGAATAGTCAGTCCATTCCCTTTCTATGTCCCTGATTCTATTATAATCAACAGTTCATTCTGATCATCAGATTATTTATTCACTTGATTCTTAGATTCACTTGTTGATAGATGCATATTTGTTGTTCATAATTTGTATCTTTACCTTTTTCTTCCTCTTCCTCTTCTTAAAGGGTACCTTTCAGCATTTCATATAATCCTGGTTTGGTGGTGATGAACTCCTTTAGCTTTTCCTTATCTGTGAAGCTCTTTATCTGACCTTCAATTCTGAATGATAGCTTTGCTGGATAAAGTAATCTTGGTTGTAGGTTCTTGGTATTCATCACTTTGAATATTTCTTGCCACTCCCTTCTGGCCTGCAAAGTTTCTGTTGAGAAATCAGCTGACAGTCGTATGGGTATTCCCTTGTAGGTAACTGAGTTTCTTTCTCTTGCTGTTTTTAAGATTCTCTCTTTATCTTTTGCTCTTGGCATTTTAATTATGATGTGTCTTGGTGTGGTCCTCTTTGGATTCCTTTTGTTTGGGGTTCTCCGCGCTTCTTGGACCTGTAAGTCCATTTCTTTCACCAGGTGGGGGAAGTTTTCTGTCATTATTTCTTCAAATAGGTTTTCAATATCTTGCTCTCTCTCATCTTCTGGCACCCCTATAATTCTGATGTTGGTACGCTTGAAGCTGTCCCAGAGGCTCCTTACACTATCCTCGCATTTTTGGATTCTTTTTTCATTTTGCTTTTCCAGTTGGATGTTTTTTGCTTCCTCGCATTTCAAATCATTGACTTGATTCTTGCGCTCCTCTGGTCTGCTGTCGGGCGTCTGTATAATATTCGTTATTTCAGTCTGTGTGTGCTTAATTTCTAGTTGGTTCCCCAATATAAGATCGAGGGTCTTATTAGTTTTCGTGTAGATCTCATTAAGTTTATCGGCAGCTTCTAAACAGTTCTTGAGAGACCTTAAAAGTGTGGTTCTGAACTCTATTTCTTCCATTGACAATTTTGTCCTGTTTCTTTGTCTCCACATTTTGTTATGCTTCCTTGGTGCACCCCCTAGTGGTCTTTGTTCGCAGTCTTATAGATAAATCTTGATTGTTGTAGCTAATTCCAGGGAGGGTTTGACCTCCAGGCCAAGTGGCTATGAGAATCAGCTATGAGTGTCAGCAGTGAGAGAACTTCTGTCCTCTAGGGAGGTGCTAATCTAGCCTTTGCCTGAGGCTATCCGGCAAATGGTTCTGCGCTGGGCTTGGGCGGGGCGGGTCGCACAGGATCAACAGGGTGGGCCGGAGAGAGCAGTTATGGCGGCTCTCAGTCCTGTCCCCAGGGGCTCCGCCTCTCCGAGTCCCAGCACCCGCCGCAAAGCTCGGAGAGAAGGCTGCACTCGCTCTGACCGAAGCCAGACAGTCCCGCCTCTCCCGTTTGAGTCTGGGTCCCTAAAGACTCGCCCGGATCTGGTGCTCAGAGTCCGCGACTCCCACCCGATTGAAAACAACAACCGCGCCCTCCGCCGCCAGCCCGCTCCGCACACTCCGCACCCCAGAATTTGACCCCAGCACTGCGCCTCCTCTGAGTGTCCGCGTGCGCCTCTCTCTCCTCCCAGTTGCAGGACTTCCACTCAGCCAGCGTTCCCGTGGTTCTGGGTGATGTCCCCTCCGCCCTTCGGTCTCACCTTTGAAGTAGCTGTTCAAAGCAGCAAACTCCGGCGTCAACCCATGCCGCCATCCTGGTTCTCCTCCATGAGCACATTTTCAATTATGTATTTGCATTTGAACTTGGCCACCTGCTGGCTAAACTAACTTTGTTAGAAACCAGTTCCATGGCTCATTTGGGGAGGACAGCTGATGGCCGTTTTGCCTCTTTTTAAGCTTTTCCAAAGAGCTGGTGCCAGGTCTCCAGCCTCTAGACTTGTGGGTATCAGTGAGAGGCCTTTTCTCTCTGTTCTTCCGTTACTATTGTTTTTCTTTACTGTTGAGGTAAAATTTATACACGGTGAAGGCCACACATTTTTATGTGTGCGGTGTGGTATTTTTCCATCGATATACTCCTGTGTAAATACCATCCAGATCAGGATATAAAACATTTCCATCACCCCAGGAGGCTTTCTTGTCCCCCTGCCTATCACTACCCCACAGGCCCTCTGCTCTGTCCCCACCCCATTGACCCAACTTGTCCTCACACCACTCATAAACTGTCCTTGAACTTCATATGAGGTGGCCTTATATACCCTGAACCTCACATTGTCCCCTCAATACCTTCACTTCTATTTCTCTTTTTTTCTGATCAATTTCAGGCAGCTTATCAGCCACTCTTTCTGATGGGCAGAGCTTCCTCCTTCTGGCACATCACCCACGACAGTCTGCTTTTGTTCTTGAGAGGGACAGAACACTCAGATAGTCCTCCTTTAGCAGGAGCTGTCCCAGGACATGTGGATCCCCCCAGGGCCCCAGATGGCCCTTCCTCCCATTCCGGGGCCGCTGTGAGACTCTGGTGGCTTTTGCCCCTGCACCACTCCCTGTGGCATCGCGCCTTCACTCAGTACTTCCCCGCCTGCCCTGCAGACACTGAAGCTAGTTGGATGCGAGGGATCAGGCAGGCTTCACGAGGAGGGCCGTGGTCTTGATCTCCTGTTGGAGTGCGTGCTCCTCCAGCAGCGGTTCTCAACCTGTGGGTCGCGACCCCTTTGGCGGTCGAACGACCCTTTCACAGGGGTCGCCTAACACCATCCTGCCTATCAGATATTTACATGACGATTCATCACAGTAGCAACATGACAGTGATGAAGTAGCAACGAAAATAATTTTATGGTTGGGTCACAACATGAAGAACTGCATTTAAAGGGCCAGAAGGTTGAGAACCACTGCGGCCTCCAGTCTTCTCAGTTCCTCTCCTGAGGGTGGCTGAGCTCATCAGACCCTTTCCTGAGAGACGGTTCATAGCTGTGCTGGGGGGCCGGGGGGGGCGGGGATGAGCGGGAGAGTAGATGCTGAGGTGACCCACTTAGGCATGTGGGAGAGGTTCTCAAAGTATGGGCCACCTGGATCAGAGCCCCACACTGTTCAAAATGCTGACCTACCATGGAATCTGGGGCGAACCCAGGTAATCGCTGAGGTCATTCAAATTCGAGCACCACAAAGAGGAGGAGGCTGGGGCTTAGAGGGCAGTGAGGTCAGACACAAAGCATGGCCTCTAGGGCAAGGCTGGGACCCCCTCCATCTTCCTGCCTGCCTATGGGGCCTTGTTCTGAACAGCCCCCTTCTGGGCACAGCTGGGGCCCTCACAACGCTAAGGGCACAGGAAACATCTTCTCCAGCCTCTCTGCCCCGCCCCTGCACCTGGAGGAAAGGTCACGCTGGCCTTTGCCAAGCCCTGTCATTTCCCTGAATCTCTGAACAGTGCCCTGGGCAGGGGGCCAACTCCAGGGAGTGGGACAGTGGCTGGCGGGCAGGTAAGGGCCACCTTGTCTCCCCTTCACCCTCTCAGTCAGGTGGCCTGACAGCTGCTGGGTTCTGGCCAGGGGGCTGGACCATGGCCCTGTGCAGGGGAGGAGGAGGAGTTGGTGGTTTGTTCAAGGAGAAGCTGCTGTCCTGAGTTGGGGGCAGAGTAAGGGCCCTGGCCTGCTTTTCCCTCTGGAGCCTTCCACTGTGGTGGTGGGAGGTGTCTGCTGGGGTGACCAGGGCAGCAGCTAGGGCTAGGCTGTGGGGAGTGAGAAGGGAGCACTCATTCTCAGGGTCTTGCAAGTAAAGGGGAGTGACCTTGAGCGTGAGTGTCTGCTGAGAGAGGAGCCTAGGGAACAAACTATGAGGCCACCTTGCACTTGCAAGAACCTGAGCGAGAACCTCCTTCAATGTCATCTCACTTGCCTTCCCCTAGGGCAATGGTTCTCAACCTTCCTAATGCCGGACCCTTTAATACAGTTCCTCATATTGTGGTGACCCCCAATTTCATTGTTACAAATTGAACATAATTAAAGCATAGTGATTAATCACAAAAACAATATGTAATTATATATGTGTTTTCCAATGGTCTTAGGCGACCCCTGTGAAAGGGTCGTTCGACCCCCAAAGGGGTCGCGACCCACAGGTTGAGAACCGCTGCCCTAGGGGGGGGGGGTCTGTGAGATGTGCCAGGATTGAAAGCAAAGGAGGGGAGGGTGAGGCATTGGAGACACTCTTTTTCTTTAAAATATATTTTTATTGATTTCAGAGAGGAAGGGAGAGAGAGGAACATCAATGATGAGAGAGAATCATTGATTGGCTGCCTCCTGTCCGAACCTCACTGGGAATCAAGCCCACAGCCCAGGCATGTGCTCTGATCAGAATCGAACTGTGACCTCCTGGTTCGCAGGTCAATGCTCGACAACTGAGCCACGCTGGCTGGGCGAGAGCATTCTTGTCTCCAGGACGAGACCACTGGTTCTCAGCCTTTGCTGAACATGGGAACCCCTGGAACAGAGGTCCTCAAACTTTTTAAACAGGGGGCCAGTTCACTGTCCCTCAGACATTCCGCACATGCGCACTGCGGGCCGGGATGACTCGGCTGCTAAGCAGGACAGGCAGCGGCGGCAAAAACACCCGGCGGGCCGGATAAATGTTTTCAGCGGGCCGCCTGTGGCCCAAGGGCCGTAGTTTGAGGACCCCGGCCCTGGAAGCTTTACAAACTCGTGTCGTCTAGGCCCCACCCCCAGAGGTCCTGATTTAATTGACCTGGGGTGCAGCCTGCCTTTGGGGTTTTTAAAAGCTCCCCAGGGATCCTAGTGTGCAGCAAAGTGTGAGAACCTCTGATCTAGACTGTGCAGGGCAGGCTGTTTACCGGTTTCCCTCTCATTGGTTTTCAGACTGCCACGCACGACGTAGATTCCACGGGTAATACAGGAAAACCTAGCCCACAGCGGATGGGACAGGAGGAGAGTGGAAAGAAAGCTAGATTCAAGCTCCCAGTCGGTGCCAGGCGCATCTTGTTTGTTATTTAACAACCAACCCCGGGAGGTGACTGTTCCCAGGCTCAGTTTACAGACGAGGAGCCCTCCCGAGTCTTGGCCACACTGATGATGTCATCTATGTGGAGGTGCTGTGAGATGGCAGAGCCATAAATGAAATTGACACGTGAGAAGCGAATGTCACAAGTCAGGGTAGGAATGAAAGGCAGTACTGTTGTTTTCAGACTAATTTTTCAAACAAAGCATTTCTGGAGTCGGCTGGTGGAGAAGCTGGCTTTGCAAAAAATCGAGCTCCCAGCTCCTCTCGGCCAGCAGGACAGAGGAAGGTAGGAGTAAAGGCTATTCTAGTTTCTCCTCTCTCATCAGATTCTGGTTGGAGTCTGGCCTGAGCCAGTGGCCCCAAGTGGTTTTAAAGAAATTACCAGTTTCTCTCTCCCTCTCTTTTAAGCTAAATAGATTCCTGAACCTAAAGCAAGTTGAATAGTGTGATTAAAAAGAGCCCCCCCAACTCCCCTCCCCCGCTTCCAAATCAACACGCACATTCACACATATGCATCCCAGAGTTGCTGCAATTCTACCAACGAGGTCTGTGGTCGGCTCTCGAGCCACATGTGGCTCTTTGGCCCCTTGAGTGTGGCTCTTCCACAAAATATCACGTGCGGGCGCGCGTACAGTGCGATTGAAACTTCGTGGCCCATGCGCAGAAGTCGGTTTTCGGCCTGGGCCAGTCTATTTTGAAGAAGTACTGTTGATATTTGGCTCTGTTGACTAATGAGTTTGCCGACCACTGAACTAGGTCATTGGATTCAACCAGAAAATACTCACGGAAGGGTAAGTGGGGGAGCCTGTCAGTCAGTCACATCATGTTTTGGAGTACTGAGTGATTTTGTGCGGACCTGGTCCCAGCATCCTGGCAGACCCTCCCTTCTGGGCAGACAGACATACCAGTAAAAGCCCAGAAACATGTCATAGAGGTTCTGGAGATGCGGAGGGAGCATTTGAGGTGAGGCTTGAAAGATGCTGAAAGTTGCTATTTATCAGGTAACTGTATGCGAAGGAATGATCACAGGGCTCCCACCGTGGCGGCAGCTTTTGCAGTGGTGGCAGCTCGCTGGGTTCTGCTGCCAGCTCCTTCTGCGTTTTCAGGGCGGTTCCTGCAGGAGCAGCGGGGCAGGGGGAGACCATCAGGTCTCGCGTGGGGAGACCTGCCTGTTTGGACTCCTGTTTGGCCACTGACTGTCTCCCTCACCTCGGGCGAGGGGCTTGGCCCCTGAGTCCTGGTGTCCTCACAGACACACTGGGGACTTCTGCTTCTGTCCAACAGGGGGTAACAGGGACTGGATTTACTCTTTCACCTGAAACAATTAAAAACAAACAAACAAACTGGCCAAATACACCAAACTATGGTTTTCAGGACACTGGACATTAGGCCACAAAGTTTAGTGACCCCAGATCATGGATTATCTCTGCTAACTGCCTATGAGAATCCCTAGGTCATGGCACAGGGAGAGGGGCGAAGGCCAGGAGGGGAGAAAGGAAGTGGACTGCGGTAAGGGTCTCATGCTGGATGTGAAGTGGTACAATAGCACTTGAAGGTAGATTTGAGTGATAAGTTCAAGGTATATGTTATAAATGCAAAAGCAACCACTCAAATGGCAGAAGATTAGAGCCAACGAAGGATATAAAAATTGAATCATCATAAATAATCTAAAAGAAGGTGAGAAAAGGGAACAAAAAACAGATGGAACAAATAGGAAAAAATAGCAAGATCAGAGACTCAAGCCTCACCATAGCAATAATCACATTAAACGTAAATGGTCTAAACATCGTTTAGAGATTGTCATGTATTTTGGATATTAACCCTTGGTTTATATATACCTGGTTTGCAAATATTCATAGGTTGTCTTTCCGTTTTTGTTATTTTCAAGAAACCTACTTTAAATATAAAGACACAAATGTATTAAAGGTGAAAGGATGGAAAACATATACCATGCTAACACTCCTCAAAATAAAGCTGGAATGGCTGCATTAATATCAGACAAAGTAGATTTTAGAACAAAGCACTTTACCTGGGTGATCTATATCTATATCTAATCTGTATCTACAATATAGGGACCCGTGGTCTTTGCCTCATTGCGTTTTGGTAAGAACCAAGTGAGATAATATCTGGAAAAATGCTTTGTAGACTGTAAAACCTGGTACAGGTGTCGATCTGTTAGAAATTAGACTGTCTGAATCCTTATAAAGAGCCAGGCAGCTGGTTTGAACTATTTGGTTCTCAAGAGAAAAAGAAAATGCCACACACAGCGGCTTCGAGGAAAGGCAGGGCAGGGGCTGGCCAGAGTAGGTGGGGCCCAGAAACATCAGTGAGCTCGTGCCTGGACAGGCACTCACGGCCTCCAGGCAAGTTTGCTGGCATCTGCGGGAACCAGGGGGCTCCCCTCGGCTGCAGAGGAGACAGGCCTGGACTGAGGGCCTCTGCCCATGAGCCCCAGGGGCTCTGGTATTCCCAGAAGGTGCTTGGCTAGAAGAAAAGTACGGCTATGATGGTGCTAAAGCGTTTTGGAGCCTCTTCTCATTTATCAGACTCACGTGGCTGGAGCTCATATCATCATGTCCAGTTAACATTTAAGGAAATGGAAGCCCCACATGACAGAGCCATTAACCCACTGAGTCAGAGTTTAGACCCAGGAAGACCAGAGTGGAGCCCAAGCCATAAACATGACCCTCACCACGAAGTACAGGGAAGGTCTCAGCCAGCAGAGGGTTACTCTGGGCTCCACAGGAGGGGAGACAGGGCTATGAACACAGGACAAGCCCCTCCACCTTCCACCCAGGCAGGGCATCCCTGCACCACCCTCACCCACCCCCTTCTCCATCCCCATGTCCTTACCCGGCCAGCTGGAGGGGAGGGGTACCTCGGGGGCTGTGCCCTGTTCCCCTGACTGCTCCACAGGCGGAGTCACAGAGAACCTCGTTTCCTTGTCTGAAGAACGGGGTACTGGTACTGACCTCTGGTGGCGGCCCCAAGGCTCTGGAGCCAGGCAGTTTTTAATAAAATGCTGACATGGGATGCCGAGTTGCTCTGTCTCTCTCTCTCTGACCTCCCGCTCCTGAGCCTGCTGTCCCCTCTCTCACTCAGCGACATTTGCTCATCCTGCACACCCTCCTCCGCCTCATCATGGCCTGGGAGCCTGTGGCTCTGCATTGCCAGGGGGCAGGGGCAGGATTCTCCTTCATGACCCTCAGGCGGTGCCGGTGGGAGAGGAGGGTCCGGGTGAGGGCACAGTGAGACTGAGGTTCTTAAGTGTTTCACTGGTGTGTGTGTTTTAAATTGAGGTGAAATTCACACGACACAATTGGCCATTTTAAAGCATACCATTCAGTGGCATTTAGTGCAGTCACAATGCTGTGTAACCACCACCCTTCTCTAGTTTCAAAATCTCTCTCCCTCCAAGAACACCTGTGTCTATTAAGTAATCACGTTCCTTCCCTCCCTTCCCCCAGCCTCCGGCAACCACGAATCTGCTTTCCCTTCCCATGGATTTGCCTATTCCACTCACTTCTTATAATGGGGACCATACAACGTGTGGCCTTTTGCGACTGGCTTCTTCCACTTAACGCAGTGGTTCCCAACCTTCCTCATGCCGCGACCCTTTAATACAGTTCCTCATGTGGTGGTGACCCCCAATTTCATTGTTACAAATTGGACATAATTAAAGCATAGTGATTAATCACAAAAACAATATGTAACTATATATGTGTTTTCCGATGGTCTTAGGCGACCCCTGTGAAAGGGTTGTTCGACCCCCAAAGGGGTCTCGACCCATAGGCTGAGCACCGACTTAACGTGTTTTCGAGGTTTATCCGAGTTGCAGCGTGAATGAGCACTCAGCTCCTTCTAATTGTAAGCATATAGTAGCTTGTTGACCCATTCGCCCCCGGATGGACAGTGGGCTGCTCCCACCTTTGGACAGTTGTGGAGGGTGCTGTTATGACCGTTCGGGAACACGTGTCTGTGTGAGTCCCTGTTTTCAATTCTTTTGAGCATATAACCTAGGAGTGGAATTGCTGGGTCATATGGTGATTTTATGTTTAACTTTTGAAAAACTGCCAAACTGTTTTCTACAGCCACTATACTTCCCTTTAGTTTGAAGATGATGTTATTCTAAGTGCAAAGATAATACAATACCATAATTTAGAAATTATTTATTGAGCAATTGTTTTTTTTAAGGTAATTTTTAAAATTGTGCCTGTTTATTGTAACAGTTCAACTAAAGAAATTTCTAGAAGAAAAAGAAGTCTCTTTTGTGTGTTTCATCCTACTCCTTCCCCTGCGGCTGACGAGTGCTAACCGTTTGGTCTATATCCTTTCAGACATTTTCTAGGCATTTATATAGGATTTGAATTTTTTTTACATAAACCTGCCATACTATCCATATTATCTTGCTCTGAAATCGTCCTATCCTTTCTTGTAAGTTTTGATCGTTCCGGCGATTGTGCTGGAGGCAGGCTGAGGGGCCTGGGACCCTGAGCTCTGAGGCCTGACCTTGCACTGTTTTAAAAGTCAGCTTCAGGTAGGGACAGGCTGTCCGTGGGTGGCTGGACAATGAATGCATTGTCATTTTCCTTTTGTTATCTGCATCTATAATTTTTTTTTGGTAAAATGAATATGAATTGCTTTTGTAGTAAGAAAAATGAAGCAGGGAAGAATTGAGGCCCTGAAGGCCCGGTGCACAGCTTGTATCTTTATTTAGCACTTACTTCATTCTTCTGGCTGCATAATGAGTTGTTTATGTGTTTGTCTCCCTTGAGGGCGGACAGGGCTTATGCTTTTGTTGCCCTCCCTACTCCTGTGGAGGGTACCCGGCACACACGTGGCTCCTCCGGGGCTGTGGCTGGGGCCGCAATGGAGGGGGTGGGCTCCAGAGACCCCCACGTGCCCTCAGTTCAGGCTCAGAAAGGACCTGCATCTTCTGAGGGGGCCAGGCCCTGCTGGCTGGTCAGGCTCCTGCTCCCTGCGGGGCCATCTGGGCCTCTGGCCTCCGAGGGAAGCCGGGTGTGAGCTCAGGGGCAGTTATTTATGTGGCCCGGCCAGGGTGCCCGTGGCAGGCGGCACCCAGCTGAGGAAGTAATTAGAGTGCTGCCAGGAGCAGGAAGAGGGAGAGGCGTGGAGCCTGTGCTCCCTTTGCAGAGCGATATAAATAGCTGGTCTGTTGGCGGAGGTGGCGAGCAGTACACACAGGAAGAGAGGTGGGAGCACGGCGCCTGGGCGCGGGGGTGGGAGCTGTCTTCTTGGGCTTGTCTGTCTGTCAGTCTGGTTTGGGAAGGTGCAGGGGAGTTGCACTGGCTGGCAAGGGACATGTGGTCAAGGGGACCTGGCCAGGTCCTCCTTCCCTGCCTGGGGTTCTCCCACCTGTCCCCCCACAGGACTAGCCTGCCTGGGCTCAGACCACTAGTAGGGGCATCAGGCCAGCTCCACAGACCCCTGCTGGTCCCAGCTCCCTGGCTCAGCCTTTCCACCAGGAGCTCTTGAGGGTTGGGGTGGGACTGCAGAGCCCAGGTCATTTATAGCATCTCCGAGGGAACAGTCTCTGCTGGCCTGGGCACCTGACTCACCCGAAAACACTTTATAAATAACCTGGAGGAAGGACGGGGGCTGTCCGCCCGACCTCCACACTCTGGGAGCAGGTGGCCGGCCCCGAGGCCCCGGGCTTCCAGGAGCCAGGGCAGAGCTTCCTGACTCCGACCAGGAGCCAGGGCCAGGGATGCTGGGAGGGCCGCCAACTCCTGGGAGTTGGGGTTACAGTGATCCCGGGGCCCCGGGGAGTCCTCCTCTCAGCTATGATGTTGTCAGCGTCCCTGCCTTCTTGGGGGGCGTGCATTGGGGGTTTCTGCTGGGCAGACTGAGCCAGGGTGAGCTACACGTGCTGGGTGGCCCAGGAGGAGTGCCTGCCCCTCTCTGGGTAAGAGGAGAAGTTGAACGAGGTGAGTGCTGAGGTCCTGTGCAGCGGTCCCATTTTTGATTCTGGCGCATTATAGTGCGGATGGGTGCCTCGCCATCCCACATCACCCCAGGGCTGTGTGCTGGGGGGTGGGGACAGGAGGAGCCGTCGCCCACCTCTGGAGCTCCGTCACCCACCTCTGGAGCTCCGTGTGCTCGGCAAGGAGAATCGCTCCTTGCTCAGGACCAGTCGGCAAGGGAGCCTGCCGGCCAGTGGCAGCCACGGGGGCCCGGTCCGCAGGGTGTGCTTGGGGAGGGCCCGATGAGTGTCCCCGGGGGAGCAGAGGCGTTTGACTGTGTCCCAGAGAAAGCTGGTTTCAGGCCCGCACGTCCCGCGCCAGGACATGTATTACCTTGGGAGGTAGTGAGTGCCCTGCCCCTGAATGAACGCTCTTCTGTGAGGATGAGGAGGGAGGGATTCCCCACTGAGCGGGCTTCAGGACTCCTGAGGAGTTTGTCAATAATACAACCCCCCAAGTCCCCCCAACCTACTGAGTGGGCCCCCAGGGGTGGGGCTTGGAGCTCTGAGCGACATGGCCCCTGTGTCGACTCTTTGGCTCTATGATTCTGTGGTGCTGACCTCAGAGGGCTGGGGCTGAACGTATCCCAGCTTCCCCTACCCTAAATGTGTCACCCCAGCTTTCTAGCATTTGGCAACTCCTGACATGGTGACAGTAGATGAAGATCAAACGGCAACCTCAGGAGACCAGGACCACGAAGCTCAGCTAGTTGCCTTGGCAGCCACCACAGAACCTGGACCAAACAGATGTCGGGCATCATGCTTTTGGGATTCCCGTGCCAAAAGGGTTCTGGTATCTTTTGAGGGAAATAGAACCAAGACAAGACACTCAGCTCTGTCAGTCCATTCAAACTCAGGCCCTGGTCAGGGGGCGCCTGGCACAGCCTGGTGTCTATAAGGTCCCCTCCCCTTCCCTACCGATAGCTCCCTTCCCATTTGCTATGGCCTGTGGGAGTGGCTGACAGTCTAACACATTTCCTGCTTATTGTGTCCCCTCTGGGACCTTCAGGTGATACCTTTAATTCCCAGGTGTGGCTCCTGGACCTGCAGGCTGGCAGGGGTGAGATTCTGGGATAGGCCGGCCTCTAGTCTCTGAATTCCCTCCAGGGGAGCAGAGACTCACTGGAAAGAGGACGAGATCTGCATCCAGATAGACCAGGGTTGGCATCCTGACTTGTTTACTTAGCTGTGTCGCCTTGGGCAAGCTGCTTGCCCACCTGAAATCTGGGCGTAGCCAAGGTACCACCTTCCTCTTAGGGTGGCTGTGAGGATTAAGTGAGATGATGGATATGAGGCCCTCGGCTCCGGGCACAGCGTGAGGGCTCAGCGCCACTGCTGCTACAGGAGGCGGGTCTGTCCCCCCCCCCCCACAGAGCGCTGAGCCCCGCCATCCCAGCCTGTCCCAATCAACGCTGGCCCCCTAGTCCCTATCCAGGGCACGAGGCCAGGGCTCCCCCCAGGGACTAGCTTCTGACTAGCTGTGGCTCTCTATGCAGAAGTGGGGTCCTGAGGGGGAGGCCACCACCTCCACCTGGTCCTTTCTGCCTGACTAGGCGGGCCTCTGGTGGGGTGGGCCACCCTGGAGCTCCGAGGAAGCCCTGCTCAGGTGTTGGACAGATCCTTCTGACACTAAGTGACTTCAGTGTCAGGAAAACCTCCTGAAAGATTCCAATTTCCTGCTGACCTATGTGTAAAATGACCCTAAAGAGGGAGGGAAATCCAGACACATCTGAGCAGCTGTAAGACAGACTTTGCAGGCCCCAGGGTGCCACGCCTGGGAGAGCCCCTCGGGTCACGAGGCCCCCCCTCCTCCTTTAAATGATGGAGAACCTGAGTCCAGAGAGGTACCTGTCAAATGTCACACAGCTACTCAGACCCTGAGCTGGGATTCATCCCCGGGTTTCCTGGCTCCTCATCCAGTGCTCTCTCCACTGCGCCCCACAGCCAGGACCCTGGGGCTGGACTCCGGCCCTCTCTCGCCTCAGAGACCATGCAACTAACCATTGCACCACCTGCCACCTTCCTCTCCAGCACCTGACCCCAGCCTTCTAGAACAAGGCCATCATACTTTAGGATCTGCTGGGCTTGGTGTAAGATGGGTTTAAATGCCTTTAGGGATGGCACCCACTCCCTTCAATTAGAAACTGCTTTCACTTGGAGGAAATAGTTCCTGCCACGTAAGCCTAGATTCCCAGGGATTCCTCGATTCCATTCACACAGCCACATCCCCTCGGTCATCCGAAGTGCTCCACCCTGGAGGGCTTCACATGCTTGCATGCAATTATCCTATTCTGCTCCACTTGGCAAAGCCCAGAGTGTGGGTCCTTTCATTTGTTATAATTATTCTATTCCCCTTGTCCTGCATGGTTTCAGATATTTCATCTCTGAACAGCCTCCGATTTCAGGGTATCTTTCTGGAACAGAGGTTGCCAAGAACCCCGTGATGCAGTCAGGAAAGATCTCATTAGGAGCAGATAGAGGAAGGGAGGCTCCCCCCACCCCCTGGGGCAGAGTTGTGCCCAGGCTGCCAATAACAGGGCCATCTGGAAGGTCTTCTCTTCTCTCTTCCTGAATAGCCAGGCTGCCCAGACATCAGGCTGAAGGCAGAGGGGGCTTACCAATGCCCCCCACCTCCCCGGTACAGAGTGTGGACAGAGCCCTCTCTGAGCAGGGATGTGGGTTTGAATCTGTCTCCATGTCTCCCTTCTCAGCCTCTTCTCACCACCCTGGTCCAGGTTTTTATTCAGTCAACAAACGTTTATTAAATACCCACTGCATGTCAGACCTAGAGCTGGGCACTGGGATACAGTGGTGGACAAGAGGCATATTGTGCCTGTCCTCAAGGAGCTTGTGTTACTTGAGAGAGACAAGAAACAAGCAAAGCAACAGAGGGAGGTGAGCAGGTGAAGCGCAAGGAGGCTGGAGTCCAGGGAAGGAGAGTGAGAGGGGCCACCTGGAGTGAGGGGTCCCGGAGGCCTCTGAGCAGGGGCATGAAGCTGTGACCGGAAGGTGTGAGGACTCTGTCAGGGAAAGAGTGGGGAGGTGGGTTTGTGGAAGAGGAGACAGGATGTGCCAAGTTCTAGGCAGGAAAGACCTGGAGGAGTGGATGGTCAGCGTGGTGTGAGCTGAGGTTGGAAGGGGAGGCAGCTCAGACTGGAGGAGTTTATGCATTATTGTAGTGGTTCTCAACCTTCCTAATGCCGCGGCCCTTTAATACAGTTTCTCATGTTGTGGTGACCCCCAATTTCATTGTTACAATTTGAACATAATTAAAGCATAGTGATTAATCACAAAAACAATATGTAATTATATATGTGTTTTCCAATGGTCTTAGGCGACCCTGTGAAAGGGTCATTCGACCCCCAAAGGGGTCACGACCCACAGGTTGAGAACCGCTGCATTATTGCAAGTGTCTGACTTTCCCACAGACTCACTGGGTGACCTGAGCAAGTAACCTACCTTCGTTAAGCCTCTGTTTTCTGTGGTGGAATGGAGGTAGTAATTCCCCCTCTGTAAGCTTATCAGGAGGTTTCAGTGAGATATAGGGAAAATACAGGGTGAGTCCTCCATATAGGAAGCAATTCTTATTATTCCTATTTTCACCCCAGTTACTCAAAGAAAAACATCCCAACACCCTGGCTCTCTCTCCATCCTGCGCCTGTCCTCACTCCCTTCCTCTCCAACGTGGGGCGCCTGTCCTCACTCCCTTCCTCTCCAACGTGGGGCCCTCCCAGTTCCAACTGACGTACAGATAGAACTGGTCAGGTTTCAGCCGTAACAAGCACCACTGTCTGGGCTCTGCAGGCTCCACATGGTGACGTGATGGTGACGTGATGGGAGGGGCTTCTGCCCCCCTTGTGAGATGCCTGCATCTCACCTTGATTCTCTCTTCTTTGTATCTTTATATTGTTTTAATTAATTATTCAGCAGGTATGAAAATAACAACTTCTGGAATATGTGTAAAGTATAAAGAATAAGCACATAGCAAATGTCTTTGTACCCACCAGTCAATTTAAGAATAAGAATGCTGCCTCTCATTTGGAGTCTCCTGTATGCTGGTCCCTTCCCTTTCCTAGAGCTAACTATTTTCCTGAAATGTATATATTTGCTTTTCTTAATAATTTGCCACTTGTGTATATACCTAACTAACATTGTTTTAGTTTTTGCATGTTTTGGAACTTTATATAAAAGGAAACACTATATTTATCCTATATGATAAAAGGCTAATATGCAAATTGACCAAACAGCAGAATGACTGATTGCTATGATGCACACTGACCACCAGGGGGCAGACGCTCAATACAGGAGCTGCCCCCTGGTGGTCAGGTGCTCCCACAGGGAGAGTGCCACTCAGCTAGAAGCTGGGCTCACAGCTGGCGAGTGCAGCAGTGGTGGCGGGAGCCTCTCCCACCTCCTGTCAGTCTGACATCCCCCGAGGGCTCACAGACTGAGAGAGGGAGCAGGCCAGGCTGAGGGACCCGCCCCCCCCACCGAGTGCACAAATTTTGTGCACTGGGCCTCATATATATAGTCTTCTGCCACTTGCCTTTTTAACTCAACATTATTTTTCTATAATTTGTGCATGTTTTTACTGCTATATAGTATTCCATTGTAGGAATAGATCATGATTTAATTGTTCATTCTTCAGCCTAAGGATAGTTGGTTTGTTTTGTTTTTCTCTTGTACAAGCAGCGCTGCTATAAACATTCCTGTTCATAACTGAACACACATACGCAGTGGTGTAAATCTAGGAGTGAAATTGCTGGAATTATATGGGATTGTGCTAAAGCATTTTCCAAAGCAGCTGTGCCTACTGATACTCCCATCTGCGGTATAGAAATGCTTGCATTGCTCCACAGCCTGTCCAATGCCTGCCTTGAGAGTCTTTGTAAGTCTAATCTAGAAGGTGGTATCTCATTGTATTTCCCTTGATTTTCTGGTGTATTCCCCAAAGCAGCCACTTTTGGCTTTGCTGAAGTTGAGGTTATTTACTCTCTTCTCTTCAGAATCTTTTTTTCATGCCTACCTCTATCCTTCTTGCCTATGGCAGAGAATATACTCTTCGTCCTCTCTCAGACCTGGTCCTGTCCTCTCTCCTCTATGATCCCCCTCCTTCCATGCCTTCTTATCATCTTCAGCATTCCTCTGCTTGTGATTTCCAAATTTCATAAATGAGTTTATGGTAGAAAGTTTTGGCCACATCTCATCTCTGGCTATTTTCAACCTCTTCTTCCTTGCCTCCCTCTGCCTTGAGCGTCTGAAAATGCTAGATGCTTTCCTGGTTTCCCTTGCAGCTAGAAGAGGCCATGTGACTGAGTTCTGGCCAGTGAGACGTAAGAGGAAGTCTGTGAGGGGGCTTCTGGGAAATTTTCTCGAAGACTTATCTCCTGAGCAAAGGAAGTAGGCTTTCCCCCTTCCTTCCGGCCATGGATGTTTGGAGCTGCAGCAGCCACTTGCAACTATGAGGCAATAAGTCTGAGGATGAGAAACCAAAGTGCTTAGGATGTTGTAGGGAAAGGATGAAAAAAACCCGGGTTCTTGAGGACATGGCTGAGCTACTGAGCTAAACCTGGGGACCCTCCTCACCAGACTTCCTGTTAATTAAATGTGTTTATTGCTCAAACCATGTTAGTAGGATAATCTTTTTGCAACCCAAACATCTGACTGGTAGACTGTCTTTGTGTAGATTTTTTTCTTGCTTTTTATTATTATTATTATTCTGTTCATTAGCACCTCTTGTACTCCTCCAAATTGCACTCTGTATTCACTTGGTGATGTGATTGCTGCCACTCCATTGCTCTTGAATTTTCTGTAATACTTGACACCATCCATCCACCTTCCAGTGACTGTGCTCCCTTGGGCTTCTGTGATGAATTCTCCAGGGTCTTGGGTCTCCACCTGCCACCTTCTCTCCCTCTTGCACTGACTTCTCACCATCTGCTGCCCTGGCTGAATGCCTGCTGCGGACGAGGAGTCAAACATGGCTGTTTCCAGAGGTTATTTTATTTGCTCCTCACAAAAAACCCTTCAACTTAGGCATTATCATCCCAACTTTACAGATGTGGAACCTCGGCTCTACAGGGTTAATTAACTTGCCCAAGGGTGTTCCCATAGTAAGTGACGCGCTGGGATCTGATCTGAGGTGTCTGACTTCAATTGCACCATCTTGCCCAAGGCTACACAGCGTTGGTCCATTTCTCCTAGCTCCCAAGGTCAAGAGACCCCTTCTTATGGCATTAACTAGTACTTTTTAGAGAGACCTCTCAAGTCTTAACTTAGAGTCTTGCAGTCCTTTTATCTCTGAAAAATCACGGAAGCTTCTCCTGCCCTTTACATCTGGCATAGATAGAGTTTCCTGGTCTGCCCTTGTGATTTCTGACCAGGGCATCTCCCAGCCACAGAGATGGATGGACAGTCCTGCATCCTCTGTGTCCTCCCCTCCCTTCTTCATCTCCTGTGCTCAGTTGGAAGCAGCAGCCTGTGGCAATTCCATTTAAAATGTCTCTTGAGTCTGTTCCTTTGCCCTCATTCCTAGGCAGTGACCTGCGCCTCCCATTCCCACCACCTGGGCGAGCACAGTAGCTTTCTTCCTGCTCTTCCTGCTTCAGCCCCTCCCCTCCAACCCATCCCGGGATGCTCCCAGGTGACCTGTTCCAGTAGACTGCTTTCCTGGTGCCCTCACTGTTTTGGCTCCCTTGCAGGCTCCCATTGTCTCTCTTTAATGGCTTTTCATTATCTGACTGTAGCCTGGTTTCTCTATGGAGTAGTTCAAGTCAGCCAGCATGGTCTGCTGTTTCACATATACCTTCCTTAACTTCCAGCTGCCCATTTGTCCATCCCTGCTTGTCAGCCTCTAAGTATCAAACACCTCATCTTTCAGAAACTTCCTCTGGTCCCTTGGGTCAGGGGACGACTCTGTCACCAGACACGGGGACCTCTCCCTTCTCAGCTTTCCCTCAACACTCATTGTCTCTATGGGTCACTGGGGCACCTGTCAGTTGTTCATTGTGTCCTGTTTTATCTGCGTTTCCCAAACAAGACTGTAAAGTCCTTTAGGATTGGGGCCATGCCTCTCCTTGCAAGAGGCTCAAGGTTGGAGAACTGAATGGAGTCATTCCCTTTCCTGTAAATACACCCACTTTCCTGTACAACTATTAATTGAACACTTACTATGTTCCAGGAACTATTCTGAGCACTGGGAATGCAGTTAAGGAAACACACTTCCTGCCTTTGAGGGGCTTATCCTATATAACAAAAGGCTAAAAAGCAAATTGTCCCCTTGATCGGGAGCTGGACTAGGGGGCAGGGCTGGCCCGCCAACCTCCCGTCCTCCTGACCAGCCCTGCCCACTCTCGGCCCCCCTTCAACCCTGGGCGGCCAGACCCCACCTGTGCATGAATTCGTGCACTGGGCCTCTAGTGTTCTAATAAGGGAAGACAGACATAAATTTTGGAAAATATGATTATTTTGTAGGGCACTCATAGGGTGCTCATAAAAGGGGCACCTAACCACAGCTAACTGTTGTGCCCAGATTTCAAAGTTCCCAAGACCCCCAGGGAGCCAGTCCGTCCGATGCAAAAGCAAAGAGTCATCTATTTCAAACCCGGGTTTGGCTCCCCTGCCACACTCACCGATGCAACGGTAAGCTCCAGTGGCCAAGAGAGAGCGAGGCCTGATGGGACAGGGGGTTTTAAAGGGGGGTGGAGTGAGGGCAGGAGAGGGGACTGTGGGCCCCACTGATTGGCCAGGCGCGAGTTGGGTCATCTCTATGGCGCGCACGTCCCTTGATTGTCATTGGTTAGTTTAAAGAAATCCTGGGCGTGGCCAGCAGGGGCCTGGGCTTCCGGGAAGAAGGCACTCTCCTGAGCACATGGCGGCCGCCCCAAAAATGGAGGACCCAGGGCAAGATGGAGGGTGCAGTCCTAGCCCCCCCCAGGGCGAGCTGAGCCCGGGCTCCAGGGGCCAGTCCGGTTGCTGGGGGTCCAGTAGATCGACCAGTTCCAGCCCAGGCAGGAAGTCCACATCCTCCGTCTCGTTCCCGGGGGCGTCAGCGATCGCCTCCTCCTCCATCTCCTCGGGCGAGGCGCCCTCGCCCCGCCGCCGCTGCTGCTGCCGCGTGGGTCCGGTCCGGGGGCGGTGGGCAGGTGGCAGCCTGAGCCGGGCTCCCGCTGTGGGCTGGGGAGTCTGTGCCCGAGGCCGCCAGCAGCGTGGTCAGGCCCCGAGACGACTGGCCCTTTCAATCCCCCCTTTGTCTTGGAACTTCCGGCTCAATCATGAGACGGACTGCATTTCTATTCCACCGGTGCTAGAGGCCCGTACTGGGCATACAGAACTATCAACTGAACTATCCCTATAAGCTTAACAAATGGTCCGGTGGAAGGGAAAGAAACCATTTTAGATTCAACAACTTCTATTGAAATAGGATTTTTCTTCTTAAAATTCCTCCATGCCTATCAAAAAGCCAAATCAAGATTAATTTATCTACTGTCCTGATGTTTGCATAAACACAACAAGAATGGTAACTGACTATCTTTGCTGGAATTTCATGGTTGAACCTTAATGTGCCCCGTAGGGCCAGGAAGCCAAGCCATCCAGATGCCATCAGGCCTGCCTGCAGTATCTGCTGAGTTAGGTGAATCCCTCACCTGTAGCAACTCCACCTGAGCCCACGCTCCAGGCTTTAAGGCCCATCTCAGTAGCCCTCCTACTCGTTGCGGCCCAGAGTGTGTGGGGGTTCCGCAGGGATGCAGAGGCATCTTTACTGCTCCCCTTCTACTCTTACCAACCGCCAGTGATGGTAGGGCATGGGCCTGACGCTCCAGCGCCAGCCATCTTCAGGGCTCCCAAGCAGGATACCAGGCTTTCTTCGTGGCATTCTTAGTGGCTTCAAGTCTTTAGAGCTCAGACAGGGCTCTTTAAAACATGATACTCCAGTCAAAGTTTTCCGTTAATAAAACCATTATTAGGAACCAGTCTCATTGGATCTATGCAAAGAAACGTACTTATTTAGCATTGCCAGATTTCGGAGGAATTACATAAGGAGAAAAACATACTGATCTACTCTAAGATTTTCTGACTTTCCTTGATAATTCCTTTTCATGGATTTAAAACAAAACAGTAACTGTTGGTATAAAACCTTCTTTCTATGCATAACTATTCCTCAGACCTTCTATTCTAAACAGGCTTTTTCCAGTTTTACTACCCCTGACATGGGCATGGTGACTCAGGCCTGCAAGACAGTATTACAGGCTGCCAACTGTTAGCTGTCTCTCAACAGAGACCAAAACCTGATGGGCACCGTTCCCTGCCCAGTTGGACACCTGCCCTCTTGGCAGCTAGGCACCCTTTACTTTTGGGGGTCACCCCACACAGCTCCCTTCCAGGATAGCCAACATACATTCAAAACCTGCAAAAGAATCAAAGGTTAATATAACATATCAATACAATGAAAAACATGTGACCCCATAAATTGTCCTTGTCTCTTTGGAGCCTTGTCCATGAAGATGCAGGCATTATCTAAGTGTATTACACAGTATTGTGGGGGCTCCTGGTGACAGGAGTGATCGCGAGCCATGTTACCGGCATCAGGCAGGTCGAGCACGCCGTAGCTTGAGCTTGAGCGGGTTGTGTTGATCTCGATCGATGCTCCATTTGGTGATGAAGTCTTTCTGGGTCATGGATGGATCCGCTGACCGGACGTGAGTGTGATGGATCCAGGTCGCGACACCGTCTACCTTTACAGTCTTGGGATCTTGAGCAGACAGGAACAGATGTGGAGGCCTCCCTTTCTCACATCCTAGGACAGGACTTTTGACCTATGTCTCATCCAGATAGAAACGGTCCACATTTATATCACAAAATACCAACAAATCAGTTTCAGTTGTGTAGCCAGTCTGAGTTTTGACTTCTCTCTGGAAGTCTCAGAGATGGTGAATACCATCTAGAAGCTATTAATCCATTCACACAGTCCCCCAAAAGTTAAAGAGGAAGGAAAGAATCATTCAATGTCACTCAAGAGGATTTCGGCGAAACAACAAAATTGACAGATTAAACACATTGGAAAACCAAGGCCAGAAGTACCCTCTGACGCTTCAGGGGTACCAAGGAAGGAGAAGTTAGGCCACAACCAGCCCTTCTCACAATCCACCATTAGTGACCAGTCCCAGCTCACTGGTCTACCATCCATTTAACATTTCTTTTTTCCTCCTATCACACCAAGGCCATGCTTTCCAGGTAGCTAGAACTTTTAGCCTTAATTTTTAGGTGATTAGCACTAGTTAAACAATTTTAAACAACAAAGATACATATTTAAGTAAACACATTATCTAGAACCTAGGTTAAACTTAGGCATATCCTGGGTCTCCCAAATACTGAGTTGGCAAGGTAACTGGAGCCCTTTAAGATCAGTATGAAACCACAGTTTCTACCTGAAGGACTTTGACATAACCTTTAATTGTCCTTAGTTTAAGGAAGGCAGTGTTTTCTAGATTTCATTTCTCAATACTTAACCAACAGATTTAATTCTGTCTTCTAGATTTTTCATGAGGCAAATTACTTTTTACTTTCAAGTGGCTCTGGAGAACCACATTCGAGCCTTGCAAGACAGGTTTTTGGCCTCCCTGGTCTTTTCAGATGTAAATTGACCACATTCTTTAAGATTTTGCTGCAGGCAGGAGGCGACTATCTCCTCCCTCCATTAAGAAAAGCTTTCTTAATTAACAAAGGACCAGTTTTTTTTTTTTTTTTTGAAAAACTGTTCTTTATTATGGATTAGTCTTGGGATTTATCCTGCACTTTTGAAAGGAGACGCTAGCTTAAAACCCTATCCAAAATCGGACGGTGCGCACATTAGTTTTAAGCCAGCTTTTCTCCCCACACGTGCACAGAAATCCCAGACGCATTTACTTGGGGAGGGGGTGACCTGTTTCCACAGACCCTCACTCAGGCGGCCGTGGACTACCACACAAAGGAGGGGGGAGGGCAGTCCCCCTCCCTCCACACTCAGACATTCAAACAATCCATTCAATTCCTAACAACTTCCCAACCCCTGAGGGAGCTCTAAAGCCTCCCCCAGTCTCCTTGAAATGATCAATCACAATACCCAAAGGTGCAGTCTGAGTCCATCCCATAACATCCATCCAGTACAAACACAGAACACTAAACAGGGCCCGAAAATACAGGCTTCCAATTCCATGGAAGCCAAACCCGAAAGCTAGACAATGGCCTTATACCAAACTAGCTAGCAGGAGCGACCTGCTTTCCGCGAGGGGCATATCCATCCCTCTGAGGGGCATATCCATCCCTCCTGGGGAGCGGAACGTCTTCCAACTCTCCCCCGCCTGTGGTCGTTCACGGCGCGTCCGCCTAGACCCCTCAGGCAATCCAGAAACGAGCTCAAACAGAACAGAACACACAAGGACACACACCTACCGCGGTCAGTCAGACTCTTCGGACTGGGGGTCCCTCAGTGGTCCTGGGAATCCCGGGAGAGCCCCCAAAATGTTGTGCCCAGATTTCAAAGTTCCCAAGACCCCCAGGGAGCCAGTCCGTCCGATGCAAAAGCAAAGAGTCATCTATTTCAAACCCGGGTTTGGCTCCCCTGCCACACTCACCGATGCAACGGTAAGCTCCAGTGGCCAAGAGAGAGCGAGGCCTGATGGGACAGGGGGTTTTAAAGGGGGGTGGAGTGAGGGCAGGAGAGGGGACTGTGGGCCCCACTGATTGGCCAGGCGCGAGTTGGGTCATCTCTATGGCGCGCACGTCCCTTGATTGTCATTGGTTAGTTTAAAGAAATCCTGGGCGTGGCCAGCAGGGGCCTGGGCTTCCGGGAAGAAGGCACTCTCCTGAGCACATGGCGGCCGCCCCAAAAATGGAGGACCCAGGGCAAGATGGAGGGTGCAGTCCTAGCCCCCCCCAGGGCGAGCTGAGCCCGGGCTCCAGGGGCCAGTCCGGTTGCTGGGGGTCCAGTAGATCGACCAGTTCCAGCCCAGGCAGGAAGTCCACATCCTCCGTCTCGTTCCCGGGGGCGTCAGCGATCGCCTCCTCCTCCATCTCCTCGGGCGAGGCGCCCTCGCCCCGCCGCCGCTGCTGCTGCCGCGTGGGTCCGGTCCGGGGGCGGTGGGCAGGTGGCAGCCTGAGCCGGGCTCCCGCTGTGGGCTGGGGAGTCTGTGCCCGAGGCCGCCAGCAGCGTGGTCAGGCCCCGAGACGACTGGCCCTTTCACTAACATGCCAGGGAAGGCTTCCCCAAGGAAGTAAATTTTATTATTTTATTTTTTACAAGTCTCAATTTTATTATAGTTTCAACAAATAGTAACATTTTAATAAATATAATCAGAATAAACAAAATATAGGGGAAAAAAGAGAAAAAACTGTACTTACTCAAGGAAGTAAAATTTACATTGGAATCTGAAGAGATTTATCCAGGTGAAGAGGAGGGAAGAACATCCCAGACAGAGCATATGTGAAGAAAGGCTAGAAAGTGATACAGAGTGTGGCACACCTGAGGGTGGAGACGGAGAAGTCCAATGTGGCTGTGCTGGCTTGGAGGGTGTGAGGGAGAGAAGTGGTGAGAAGGGCCTGGGCGTGATTATGATTGGCAGGGGCCAGATGGCTGGATCTCTGGAACAATAGGAGCCCAGGGGGTGTGGCCTTGGTGAAGAGAGAGCTATCTGCTTTAGCTTTAGGGAAGGAAGCTATAGGTACAGGGAGACAGCAGGGGGCCAGAAGCAGCAATAGATGACCCAGAGGCAGGGAATGGTGCAGTAGCTCACAGAACTCCGAAGACTATGGAGACATTCCAGTCACGGAACCTGCCCTGTGACCTTACCCTGGTCAGGAATTTCAAAAGCTCTGTAGGAGGTTGCCACTCAGCACGGTAAGAGAAAGGCCATGAGAAAGGCGCCTACAAAACCTTGTGTCGGGAATAGGATGGTTCAAGAAAGTGTTCCTGGGACGGATGGGTTGTGAGATGCCTCTGGAAGGTGGGCTTGGCTCAGGACGGCATTCTCTCCTTCCCACCAGTGCCCAGTGCCCAGTGCCCAGTGCCCAGGCCTTGGCCAATGGCCTCTGGCTCTGGGTGTCATGGTGGCTGTTGCCCCTGGAGGAAGCACCTGGGCCTCTCCTTCCACAGCAGGAGCTGTCCTTGGGAGAGGGGGGTTGACAAAGGCCACTTCCTCAACATTCATTTCCTACCCAGCTGCTTTCCTTCCAAGGCAATTGGGCCAGCTTGTCCAAAGCCAATAGGTCTGAACTGAGGTCTTTATTATAGTGCCTCTCCCACTGCCCAGAAGAATTGTGTATCTTCTACAAAATAAAATGTTTATTTATATACATTCCTTCCCATAGAACAAACCAGATGTAAAATGATTGGTTTTAACAGGGTTCAAAGGAACCCTGCTTCTTTCTCTCCCTTTTCCAGAGAGTTTTGCTTTAATTCAACAAATATTGATTGAGCCCGACATTATTCTAGACATTTGGGATCCATCAGTGAACATAACAAACTCCCTGCCCGAGCTTACACTGTAGCAGGCAAGACAAGCGGGAGAGAGAATAAGTGACGTTGTTTGCCAGAAAACGTGACGATTGCTATAGAAGAAGAACAAGAAGGGGAAGAAAGCAGAGAAGTTCGCTATTCCCACCCGCCAGCCTACTTTAGTGGGAAGAAGGATGGGGAGAATGAGAGGGAAGGAAGAACCAGGAAGGGGTGCTGTTTTTCTTTATAAGCCCTTGTTCCTGGTTGGACTTTCAAACGAATTTCATGTATTACTTGGATAAAAATTAAACTCAAACCGTGCTGTAACTATAAGGCGGGGGGAGGGGGGATGGCAGGGTGAGCTCAGCTCTTTTCTGTCCTTACAGAAAACAGGACAAGGTTTCTAAAGTTAAAAAGTCAAGAAATAGAACTACAGCCCTGGCTGGTTTGGCTCAGTGGATAGAGCATCGGCCTGCGGACTCAAGGGTCCCAGGTTCGATTCCGGTCAAGGGCATGTACCTTGGTTGTGGGCACATCCCCAGTACGGGGTGTGCAGGAGGCAGCTGATCAATGATTCTCTCTCATTGATGTTTCTAACTCTCTATCCCTCTCCCTTCCTCTCTGTAAAAAATCAATAAAATATATTTAAAAAAAAAAAAAAGAAATAGAACTACACACATATCATTGGCAATGTAAAGATAACTATCGGAAGAATTTAAAGCAGAAACAGCCAAAAGAGTGGAAAGGCATTTCTGCTAGGGAAAAAATGACTGAAGGTAGGAAGGCGCAAGTAGAGTAGGCAGGGCACTCTTGTGTTTTATTGTAAGGCTTTTAGTATGTTTCTAAAATCATAGGCATGTGTTACTTTGATGATTAAACAAAAACACATTCTATTGAGCCCTAGGGAGCCCATGGGGGGGGTGTGTCTCGGGGCTTTTGTAGGGAGTGAGGGGGTGGTAGGGCAGGTAAGTTCTGCATCCCTTCATTCAAACCCACTTTCTTTTATTTGTTTTATAAATCTGACTTTCATGCAAGATTTTGTTTGAACAAAGGGTTCTGCACGTGAAATTGGTTTGGACTCCCTGCTCCCTTTTGGCTCTCATAATTAATGATGCTTTATAAGCACCCATTACCCTTTATGCCCATGCCTATATATACTTTCTCAAAGAATTTCCATCATTGAATCAGCAGCCTTGCAGTTTCCCCCCAGTTGGCTATGGTTTGAAGTGACTGGTGTGTTTGTGCCAGTTTGTTTGGTATGGAAGTGAGACCCTGCGGTCAATCATTTGATGATTGTTACTCTGGAGCCACTGTTAGAACAGGGGCCTATGCCTTTGGGTACTCTCCCTGGCATCCAGCACAGTGGCTGCTGTAATGACAGGTAGGTTTCTGGCTAAGAGTTCCCTGTTGTCATGCCAGTATCTGCAGTTTCTCCTGGTGTGGCTGTGAATTCTTATAGAAACTTGCCTCCCACTCCACTTCCTCTGGAGAGAGAGAGAGAGAGAGAGAGAGAGAGAGAGAGAGAGAGAGAGAGAGAATGAATAAAGTTAAGAAAGGGCGGCAGCCCCCCCATAGCTTAGACACCTCCTCATGACTCCACTTCCAGACATGTGTCATGGTCTGCTGCTCTGATACTGTTTTTCAGGGTGGGTTCCCTTCATTCATGTTTCTGGGGCCTTTGCAATCATCCCTATTGCTGCCCGGAAGCTGCTTTCTTGAGTTTGAGGTTCCAGAGGTTCTGCGTTTCCAGGCAATTTTCATGCCTTCTTGGCTATGCACACCTGTCTCTTTATCTGTTGTCTGGGTGTATGACACTAGTCCTTGAAGTTCAAGCTCAAACATCAGGCAGTTGTAAAACCTTTTCAGAAAAGAATCCCAACTCTGAGGCAACTATTTCCACCTTAGCACTTACCACAGAGCCTGGTCATTGCTCAATTATGTTGTGTTATCCTTGGGGAGTTGGAAACACCCCGTGGTCATCTTTCTGACTGGCATACAGTAGGTGCTCACTGAGCTAAATGAAGCATGTTTGGAAATTTTGACTTTAGAAAGTTAGGAAATCTTGCTGAGCCTGAAAGAAATGTCACTGTGGGAAGATCTCCAGCTAGTCATCTCTGTAACTCTTTTCCTGTTTTCCTCTTGAAAGACCAGATTTGGGAGTCAGGTAACATCCAGACAAAGCTCCCCGTGCTGGGAGGGATCCTATCTAGGGAGGGAGCATTACTGCCACCGTTTTATAGATGAGACAGAACTGAGGCTCAGAGAGATTGAGACTTGTATTCACATAGTGAATAGCAGAGCGAGAGGTTGCAACCCATGCCATCTGACTCCAGGGACACTGTTTCCCACCACACACTTCCTCCTAGTCCCCGCAATGCGCTCTGAGAAGACACCATTTAACTTTCCAGACCACAGTTTCCCCCTCAAGCATTCATGCAATTGTTTTCCTTCCAGACACAAGTGCTGAGAATGTCCCTGGCTCCCCTGCTTTTTCTTCATTTCCCTGAGATTTGCTGGATCTTTTGCTGTCTTTTCTGCAGTTTGCAGGAGTTCATTTTTCTCTCATCTCTTTCCAGATATCATGATTTCCAAATCCTTCTGTTGGTTTCTTCCTCTGGCTGTGGTCCTTTTTGGGGGTGGTGGTGGTGGTGGTGGAGACTTTGCAAGGCAGCCGTTGATTGGAGAATGATCACGATGAATTCATTAGTGGATCTTCTTTGATGTTACTTTGTAGGCGAGCTCATTGATTTATGACAAAAACATCAAAGAACTAGGCTCTCGCACAGGACTGGTTGGTTCCAAGGCGCTGGGTAATAATGATTAGTCAGATTAAATCTCAACATCTCCTCCTGCCTAAAAAGTTAAAGTCGCAATGACTGGAGCGTGGGAACATTCCATCCAGCAGCATCCCACCTCAGCCGCGAGGCAGCACAGTGTGAAACTCTCCCCGCCCCAAATGTGGGCCTTGCTGCATGGCCTCCACTTGGATGCCTCCAAGCCTTGAGGTCTGTTGAGATTGTTTTAACAGCCCTGGAGGCAATGTGGTGGCAAAAAGCTGAAGCTGTTAAGGTCTCTCTCCAGTCAGGGGAGCTGGATATTAAAAGGGATCATCATCCTTTTGTTTGTTTGTTTGTTTTTGTTAATCCTTATCCAAGGATATCTTCCATTGATTTTTGGAGAGAGTGGAAGGGAGGGGGAGAGACAGAGAGCAACATCAGTGTAAGAGAGACACACCTCCCACACACTGAGCCTGCAACTGACAACCTGGGACCCTTCCGTACAAGGGCTGACCTCCACCCACTGAGCCAAACTGACTAGGGAGGATCATTCATCCTTGTGTGGATCATCTCAAGGTTCTTGTCTTAGGCTTGTAATTTCAATTACAAGCAGGAGGACTCTGTTTGGGTGACTCAGGAAAGTGCCAGCCCATGCCTGGCACATAGCAAACTTTCCATGTATGATGGCTGAATGTACTTATTGATGAAGGTCATGAGGTATGAAGTCTCTGACTAGTTGAAGTGGAGGAAAGAGTAGAGCTTAAGTCTTTGCTTATACAACACAACATCCTAACTCACATCTCTGGCCATTTATTCTGCTTCTACCATGATGGGAAAACTGCCTGTGCTCCTCTACAAAGCCATCCCCTCCATGTTTGCCCTGGATTCCATGATCTGCTGACTTATTAAGGGCCTGATGCTGCAATTAACCCTCTCTTTTCTGAACCATCAATGTTTCCCTCTATAATAGATTACTCCTATCAGCATACAAACAAGCTCTGATGTCTCCCATCTTAAAAGAGCCTGCCTTGCTTCTACCTCTCCCTCAAGCCGCCATGTTACTCTTTGCTCCTTTTAGAGCAAAATGTCTCTAAAGTGCTGTCTACACTCTCAGCATTTCTGCTTCCTCTTCTTCATTCTGATCCAAACCTACCTTAATGAGGATCCCATCCTCTCTTCCCACTAAAACAGCTCTTATCAAACTCACCAGTGACCTTGTTGCTGCTGTAGTTGGAAAAGGGGCCACATGCTAAACCCGACAAGCTCAGAGATGGAAAGGAGCCACACAGTGTGGTCTGAGTGTAACACTCCCTAATTAGAAGCAGGTCATGGCGGTGGGTAGTCTCGTCCGAGGCCTGTAGCTTTCTTGACAAAGGTTAAGCTTTATTTTTGAAATTGTCACTTGTCTTTGTGCATCTAAGGTAACAAACCTTTGAAATGTCAGAGTAATTGTCTTTTCCAGACCCCTCGAAGACACAGCACAAGATAACCAGAGTGCACATTGTTATCTTGTTGCCCGAATACCATCTCTATGTGCTGTAAATGTTAGCCATTCTGTTCCCACCAGTGGAAAAGAAGTATGTGTCTCTTCACTTTGCTGAGATTTCCCTGCTTTGCTTTCTCCCGCCTCCTTAATCTACCACCAATGAATTTCATGGAATCCTTCTAAGGTTTCATCCTTTGATCTTATGTATAAAATAAGCTGCAAAACTGCCATTCTCCAGAGCATTTTTTTCTCAATCAGTTAAGATTTTGCTTCCCTGCAAATGCCATCAAATAAACTCTTAAAAGACTTTTTCGTAGGCAGGGCTTTCAATGGTCATTTCTCAGTCCTCGTCTTATTCTACATGTGAGCCCCAACCACTCTGCACAGCTGGTAAGGCTCTGTTACTGGTGTCTTGCTTGGCTCCAGGATACCACTCTCTCTTGGGTCTTCTCCTCCCTCTCTGGCCACTCCTCTCAGTCTCCCTTTGTCTTCCCAACCTGTAAGTAACAAAGTGCCCAGGATCAGTTCTTGGACAAATTTCCTAGCTATACCCACTCTTTAGATGATCTCATTGGGTCCCATGGTTTTAAATATCATTCACATACAGATGACTCCTGAAGTTTTATTTCCAACCCTCTACCTCTTCCCTGAACCTCAACTGCCTACTCTATGTAGATGTATAACATGCATACCAAACTTCAAACCCAAATCAACTAAACACATCCAAAACTCTGTATTCTCCATCCGAACACAGCCCTTTGTCTTCCCTGCTCAAATTTCCAGTGGCTCAGATTTCAAAACTTGGAATCATTATTGACTCTCTTTTCTACAACACCCCCAATCTATCCACAGATCCTGTCAGCATTTCATTCAAATTATATCTAGAGTATGATTGCTTCTCCCCACGTCCACCCTAGTCCAAGCCACCACCATATCTTGCCTGGATGATGCTATCAGTCTCCTAATTGGTCTCACTGCTTCTATCCTTGCCTTCCCCAACACTAGTATCCAGAGTAATCTTTTAAGAAACTGCAATTAGATAATGCCATGCCTCCTCTTTAAATCTCCTAAGGCTTGCCACCTCACTTGCTGAATGAAACTCTAAGATCTTATCAGGGCCGACCAGCCCTCTAAGACCTGGTTTCAGCTACCTTTGTGATCTCAGCTCCCACCCGTCTCCCCTTTCCCACACACCAGTATAGACACTGGTTTCCCTGATATTCTTTGAAGATGCTAAACCCATTCCTGCCTCAGGGCTCTTGCACTCTGTCCTCTAGACCTTATCACCCTTCCCTCTGTATCTGCATGGTAAGTTCTCTCACTTCCTTCAGGCCTCTGCCCAAATTTCACCTTCTCAAAAAAAAGCTGTGGCTATTCTTTCTAAAATAACCCCTCCTCTGTCATACACATACTCTCTCTCATTACTATGCTTTATTTTTCTTCCTACCAATGATCATACCTGGACATATTTTTTACTATTTGCTAAGTGTTATTGATTGTTAACCACATTAATATGTAAGTTCAAAAGAGCAGTCTTTGTGCATTTAGCCATTGTTGTATCCCAAGCTCCTAGAAGAGTGCCTGATACATAGTAAATGCTCGACAAACATATGTTGAATGAGTGGATTTACTGAATAAACTCACCTAGGTCTCTTGTCATCAGGTGAAGAGAGTGGTTTCCAGATGCTTGTCTAATTAGTATGATCAAAATCAAGTGTGAGGAATCAGGAGCGTTATGCGTAGAGATAATTGGATTATGCATTTATTTAGTACCAGTGACCACCATGGTATTCACAGTTATTTTCAGGTTGTTCCTTGATGTCAACTCATTTGTCAAATTCTAAGGCAGAACAAAACACCTGCCTGTCACTACTTTGGCATGTCACCTATCCTTGGGGACTCAGGGTGTTTATCTGTGAAATTGGCAGTTGGAGATGTGATTACTGCTTGGCTACTTTATGGTCTACACAAGGTGCTGGAGGGAGGCAGTACCACCACTCAGACCCTGGAGCTTGACTGCCTATCTTTGAATCTTGCCTCCATTCCTCACAAGCCACACGACTTTGGGCAACTTACTCAGTCTCCTCCTTTGTAAAGTGGGAATAATAAAAGAATAATAAGTCCCTTAATTATTTATTGTTAAATAATTAATAATTCAATACTTTTTAAATTCAAATAACAATTGTGAGGATTACATAAATGGTAATACATGTAAAGTACATCAC
This sequence comes from Myotis daubentonii, assembly GCF_963259705.1. Lineage (NCBI taxonomy): Eukaryota > Metazoa > Chordata > Mammalia > Chiroptera > Vespertilionidae > Myotis > Myotis daubentonii. The sequence goes on from NC_081852.1 coordinate 43,626,930, forward strand.
ATATGGTCTGGCACATAGTAAGTGCTCAATACATGTTAGCTATTAAAAATGAAAAGTTCTGGGGGAAGTTTTGAGGGGATCATTGCTATTAATGTGTCTTAGGAGCAATAAGCTAGAATATTAGATGATACGAAATCTTTCAAGGTGTGTTACTAATATTGTGATTGTGTAGAAGAATTTCCTTATTCTTAGGTGACACATGGTGAAGTACTTAAGAATAAAGCCTCATAATGTCAGTCACTTTCTAGTAATCTAGTGAAATGTACCTCCATGTTTCTATACCAGTGATGGCGAACCTTTTGAGCTCGGCGTGTCAGCATTTTGAAAAACCCTAACTTAACTCTGGTGCCGTGTCACATATAGAAATTTTTTGATATTTGCAACCATAGTAAAACAAAGACTTATATTTTTGATATTTATTTTATATATTTAAATGCCATTTAACAAAGAAAAATCAACCAAAAAAAAATGAGTTCGCCATCACTGTTCTATACTAATGTCTATGACGCAAATATGGTGAGATGTTCACAACTATTGAAGCTAGATAGTTCAGTTTATCGTATTATTCTTTCCACTTCCCTGTATGTTTGAAAATTTCAAAACACAAGGTTGAAGGGAGAAATAAAACCACTACAAATAGTCTCGCTAAGGAATAGGCTCAGGTGTGAAGCATTTGCCTCAGGTCATTCAGCTGGTGAGGCCCAGTCAGAGCGCAGTTCTCCTGGCTGCCCCTCTCTCCTTTGTTTGCTGCTCTGGACCCTCAGGCAGCAGCGAGCAGCGAGGAACGCCCGGCTCCCCCTCAAAGAGACAAGGAGCAGTCAGGGTGGGCAGAAAGGCACCTGTGTTGGTGTTTCCTCTTGGTTTATTAAGCCAATAGGTCATCTGGTTGGAACGCGTGGTGTCGAAAATGTGAAGGCAACACCAGAGCCAGACCTGCCATCCTTAGAGAGTGGGCCTACCAGTTTGGCACCACCAGCTTGTGGTTTTTGAGTGGCGGGTGTGTGTGTGTGTGTGTGTGTGTGTGTGTGTGTGTGTGTGTGTGTGTGTAAACTCTGGGGATGCAAAGGCCAGAGGAAAGCGGGGCGGGGCCAGGGCCAGGGCCAGGGCCAGGGAGAGACTGGCTTCCATGCTGGAGCTCCAAGAAAAAAAGGGGCCAGGGTATCAGGGGAGGAAACTCGGAACGTATTTAAAGAAAAATGATTCTCTGCGGTCTGCATATCCTCCTCTAGCTAATAGGCTCCAAGGCGGTGAAAAGGAGAGAACGGGGGAAGAGGGAGGGGGCACAGAGAAGGAACCGGAAAGGAAGAAGAAAAATATACAGAACAGGCAGCCTGGACCACGGTGGGGAGGGCTGGAGGGGAAAGGGTGTAGGAGAGGAAGGGAGCCGAGGACGACCCTTAGCCTCTGCAAGCGGGGAGTCCTGCCCCAGAACTGTCCTGCCGCTCTCTCCTCCGTGTCTGTCGGTCCCCGAGGCCGCCGGAGCGAGCGCAGAGCTCCAGGCGCTTTGCTAGGGGGAAGGGCAGGAGAGGCGGAGCCTCCGCGCCGGGGCGGGAGCCGAGCCGCTGGCCGCGGGCGGGACTCCTCTCCGGCGGGCGGGCGCCGGAGTCTGGGGGCCGCCGCTTCCCCCTCCCGGTCGGCGGAGGCGCCTGCCCCCTCCTCCCCGCGCCGTCCCCACTCCCACCCCCGCCGCTGTCAAACACACACCCAGCCGTTGCCTGCAGGAGCGGCGGCAGCCGGCGATCCGGCGAGGAGTAGCCTCGGGCGCGGCCTCGCCTCGCCTCGCCTCGCCCGCATCAGCACCGCGGACAGCACAGCGGCCTGACCCAGGACCCAGGGGCCCGCGGGGGCACCTGCCCGCCGGCGCCCGGGACCCCGGCGCCCGCATCAGCACCACGGACAGCGCCCAGGACCCCATTTCGCCGCCGCCAGCCCACCTGCGGACGGCACCGCGGACAGCCTCCTTGCCCAACCCCTCAGTCGGCTTGAGCGGTCAGCACCCCCGGAACATGGCCACCGAGGTAGGGGGCGAGCACATGGCAGTGCCCGGCTGTGCGGGAACAGATCCCCTCTAGGGGCGTACTGGGCGGGAAAGGAGGCGGGGGTGGGTGGGAGGGTAGGGGTGAGGTGGGTAAGGTGGTTTCCAGGGTCGGTGGGGGCGGAAGGGGCGGATGGTGCAGTGGCAGAGGGGAAGAGAGGGGCTCATCTCACCCCTGGCTTGTCAGTCTGCCCCATTTGAGTCCTGCAGCTGTGCGGGACACTTGTTGGCACTAGCGCCAGGGTTGCTCCCGCACTTCAGCTGGGGTTTCCCCTTCCCCTAAGACTGCAAGTCCCGCAGCCGCTTGCCTACCCTGGAGGGTTGGAAATGAGCCCGGGAGAGGGAATGCGGCTGGAGCTGTTGCTATGCGGTGCAGCCATCCAGCTTCTGAGCCAACAAACCTGGCTAAGGGATGGCGTTTCCTTCAGGGGCCAGAGGAAGACAAGGAATCTCCAAGCCCAAACCCCAAATGGCTGGTTTTAATGAGCTGCCCTTGGTTGCTTTTTTTCTCCACACTCGAGTTTCCTGCACCAGGGTGTCCACATTTCTCCCAGGTGTCTGATGAGAGGAGCTTGCCTTCCTCAAGGTGTGCCTATAGGTGTGTTACTTTCAAGGGACTTGAAAGTTGAACCAAGGGACCTGTTGGCTGAGGTCAGAATCTATGTGCAATGCCTAAGAGGTCAGGAATTACCTCCTCTACCCCCTCATGTCACCAGGGAAATGGAGCTCTCTATGTTCCCACTTAAGTAGCACATAGAGAAGGGGAGGACCTACTTGAAACTCACACAGCATGTCAGCAGTAGAGCTGAACGTTTCTTTCTTTGGATTTTTGGAGTGGAACCCAGGACACCCGGTTCTGTTGTCGACTTCTTTTGTGGTGTTTTCCCATTTCTGACACAGCTGGGACAGAAGCCACGGGGACAGCAGGAGCTTTGGAAGGGCTCTGTGCAGTGCCTCCGGGCACTCTGGTGGGCGGCGTGACATCAATACTAAGTGTCGTTGTTAGTCTGCTGTTGTCACCACCACAGAACCAGGTGCAGTTGCTCAGCATCACTCAGGTTTCCGGCCAGGCTCAGGCTCAGCTAGGAGAGCTTGCCCCCAGGACCCTGTGAGGGGCGAGCCCTGAGCAGACCCATGGAGCTTGCTTTCTAGGGTGGAGGGATGCAGAATGCTCCGGAAGTGCTGAAGACACTGGGAAGAGCAGGAAGAACAAGGAGAAATGGCTAAGGAGCAGGTCACCTTCCAGACAGGGCTGTCAGACTGCAGCAGAGGCTGCTGGTGTCAGGCAGGCAGGAAACCTCAGCCACGTGGGCACCACTGGGCCAGGGGTGTGGGCAGAGAAGACAGCTGCATCTGTGATGCCATCTGACAGATTCCAAGAGGCCCGCCTGCCCCAGCACAGCTCCCTCTCAGGCCTAAGGTTCCCAGACTCCAAACCGCAGGCTCACCTCTCCAGGTCGAGGCACTGTCTCCAAGAGGCTGCTGTTAGGCATGTGTGATTCTCCCCATCACACTTCTTGGATCTAGCACTTCCCTGTGTTCAAAGCACTATCACATGCGTGGTTTCCTTCAAGTCTGAGAGCAACCCTGTGAAGTGGGCAAGAATGGTGTTATTATCCCCAATTAACAGGATGAGACAGTGGAGACTCAGAAGCTTGCCTGGCCCCTGTGAAGGAGCCAAGGAAGGCATCATTATCTCATTTTACAGATGATGCAACTGGAGAGCTGAGGCTTATCCAAGAAAATATGGCTAAAAATTAGCAGGGCCAGGACTAGAGCTTGAGTCTTCTGTCTCCGTGGCCCGTGAGTTCTTGGCTGTATCCAGGTGTATCAATTAGCCAGCCGTGTTGCCCAATAGAGAGGTGGGCACTTAGGGGATCTTGACGGGTGAAACTTTGATGGGTGCAAAGGAGTTCAGGAATGGCCAGAGTGTGGGAACCGGCCTGGCTGGGTCAGCTTGCGGGCAGAGGGACAGAGGAATGCTCAGAAGGGAGGGGGAGCTGAGGGCAGACATTGCTCATTGCCCCGTTTTGCCTTGGGTGGACTGATGGCAGCACCGAGGGAGGAAGCCTTAGCTCTGCCAAGGCACAGGACGTGTGCATTATCTGGGCTGCAGAGTGAGTCATCCTCCCCGGGCTGTTTTTAATGTTAGGAGTGAGTTAAGATTACCAGGAAAAACCTGTTGGGAGAAGGAAACCTCATGCCAACTTCCTGTGGCCATTCCCTTAGGATTCTGAAGTGGAAGTCCTTAGCTCCAGCAGAAGGTGTTTTGAGGGGAGGGGGGGGGGAGAGAGAGAGAGAGAGAGAGAGAGAGAGAGAGAGAGAGAGAGAGAGAGAGGAGAGAAAGAGAAAGAGAAAGAGAGGAGTGAGAGATTTGCAAGATTGGCTGTCCCTGGATCCCTGGAAGGAAGGCATGGAAACAGGACCCTTTTGCTCCCTAATTTCTGTTTAGGAGTCAGCATTAAGGGAGGGGTGTGTGTAAGGAACTCAGAGGAGGGAGACGCCTCCTGAGTGATACACTGACCTCATTTGGAAACGGTAACGAGCCCATATCCTGAGCGACAAATCTCTGTGAATGTGTGTCACTGGGAGCAGGTGGCCAAGGCAGCTAGGAATGCCTGGCTGAAAGGGGCTTCTCCGAGAGGTGGAGTTTGGCTCCTGGGAGACTTTAAAATGCATCCAAGTAGCATTACCCAAGGTTTGATCTCTGAGGCATGGAATTAACGACCAGAAGGCAATGGGCTGGGCTTGGGCTCTGCTGTCGTCTGAGAAGCAGGAAGGCCTTGTGCCCAGGTTTCCATCCTGAGGCCCCACTTGGCTGCCTGTGACTCACGGTCCTCACTCCCCCACAGCCCAGCCAGGGAGCATGCTGTTGGCTCATCCGCTGCATTTCCTGATTCCGGAGTTGAGCCTCAAAAGCATCCTCAGAATTGGCTGTTTTCAATGACGATAGAGCTGTGGGCCAGAAGGGGCCTCCGGTGTGTCCAGGGCAGACCAGGCCGGAGAGTGCTTATCTGTACTCAGTGCTTGCTCCTTCCCACCTGCACTAGGTTGACTCTATTGGGAACAGTGATGGGAGAGAGGGGAGGGTTGAGGAAGATAAGGAGTGATGAGAAGCCCAGGTCTCTGGGTCAGTGTCCAGGGGGACCGCCCAGGGGAGACACAGAAGCTGTGACCCCCGGGAGAGATGTGTGCATGTTCTGGGACCCTCTTGTGGGGTTTCAGAGCATCAGGATCTTGGCTAAAAACCCTTGCCCGCCTTCTGAAAGCTGGCAAGTGGCTGGATACCTGGCTCTTGCCCAAGGGCCCCTGCCATGGGATTCCTTACTCAGAAGTCCTGAACTGGCAGCTCTAGGAATGATGCTGGTTCCCAGGTATGCCTTATTCGGTCTGCTTAGTGCTTATAAATGTAAAACATTTCTTTGAAATATTTAAAAACCATGCTATTTGATGTTAAGGGTGTCTGGATTTATGGCTTTTCTTTAAAAATCAGAATGGCAATGATCAGGTGTTCTTGTGAGACCTGAGGACATGAGTTCTCCAATTAGCCACAGTCCCCACCTGGCCCACTTACACGCTTAGTCCCCGCAAACATTGGCATTCACAATCCCTGATGAGGCATCTAGAATGTCAGAGCTGGAAGGGGCTTTAATGATTACATCTGGTTCCAAGCTCTTCAGTTTCTAGTTGAAGCAATGGAGGCCTGGAGAAGGAAAGACTTTCTAGATTCGTGTGGCCAGGACGAGCACCTGGTTTCCTGCTCCTGGCCCAGTGGCCCATCTTTCCATCAGAGCTTTTTGGTGTCTCACAACGGAGCCACCAGGGCTGGAGAGGGCCAGGAGACACCGCCTTGCCTTGAATCCCACTCTTCACCAACTACAGACGAGTTTGTGATGTGTGTGCTTTAAGTAGATCTTGGAAACGAAGGCTCTGCCGTATAAAGAGTATCTGATACTGTCCTCCAGCAACTCCTCAAGACCCCACAAACACTCTCCAGGGAGGGAAGGGGATCCCTGGTCCCCCAAGGCCAGGACAGTGTCCTAAAGCTCAGGACATGGTTAGGGCTGGAAAGGGTGTTGGCCCCTCCCACTATGGCAACTTTGAGAACCTGTGGGTAAAAGCCAAGAGAAAATGAGACTGCATTACGTAAGGTGGCACCCTAAAATCTCAATGGCGTGATACAGTAGGAGTTTATTTCCCACTGGGTACTGAGACCCGTGTTCCTGATCAGCGAGCAGGTGGATCTCCTCTAGGCTGCGATTCAGGGACTCAAGCTCTTTCCAACTGTGGTTCCACCATCTTCATTTCCACACTAGCCTCCCTTGGTTTCTGTGGAAGGGGAAAGACCGCAGGGGAGTGGCTGGTCTTTATGAGCCAAGCCTATAAATGACATTTATCACTTCCACTCACATTTCATTCAGTCCCATGGCCACACCTAACTAACTGCCAGGGAGGCTGGGACGTAATCTAGCTGTGCGCCTAGGAGGAAGAAGAGGTGACTGTGGCCAACAGCTAGCCAGTCCTTGGAGACACATGCCTTCCTGGTAGCTCACAGGGCATGTGTGTGAATTCAGACAGAGGAGGATGTTGGAGGGGAGGAGGCTGAGTCCATGTCAGAATGGCTGAAGCACTGGCATTTCCTTTTCTTTCCATTTTCACCACATTTTTCTAGAATTGGACCCACTTTAGTCAACCTTCCAAGAGGCCCCCTACCCCAGTCATGCCCACTTCCTGTGCACCACTCACAAAATTTCCAGAATGATCTTTCCAGGGGAGGGGAGTCCATCCTCAAGATGGACTGGCTCATGTCAGTTGGGTTAGGAAGGTGGGAAAAGGCCACCACCCTTTTCTTTAAAAAATAAAACAGTATAAAACCATAACCAGCTAGAGCAGACACAATGATGAGTAACTTATTTATGTAAGCAAAGCATTCTTTATTGTTCAAAGTCATCATAGGATCCTAGTAGATGTCAAGGAGACTTACTCAATGGAAACCTTGATTAGAGGAATCAAGAACTATTAAGACTAGAGGAGTATCTATACATTATTTTATCCAATTCCAATTCCTTGGGATTGTGTCTCTTAGGCAGAAAAAGGCTCACCTGGATTTAGGAAGGTCTTGAATAATGGTCAGTCTCTGATTTGTACCTTTTAGGCCCTTGATCTACCAATTATCTGCTCCTACTACCATACTGGCAATCTTTTCACGTTACTTATTCTTTCCCCAGCGTTTAAGCAACTCTTTTCCATCTTAAATCCTCCCCTCCAAAACCCCTCTAGTAATTTAAAAAAAAAATCTAATTCTTCTTTATACTATTCCCAGTGTTCTTATCTGATTTGCAAACCAACTCCATACTTGCTGAAATCTGCCTCCAGTGAAGTCTACTCATTGGCATAGACCACCTTCTCTGCTATCTCCATTACTTTGCACAAGCTTCTCCCTCTGTCTGGGTTGCCTCTTCCTCCCTATTATTCCCCCCTCCCCTGCCCCTTCCCCTTCCCTGCCCCTGCCCCTGTCCCTGCCTCTGCCCCTGCCCCTGCCCCTGCCCCTCCCCTGCCCCTGCCACTGGTAACTCCGGCCTTCCTTTATGACTCAACAGAATCCCAGGAAGGCTTTCTGAGCCAGTGCTTCTGGGTAAGAGGTTACTTCTCTGTAGCATTTATCACAGTCGAATTCATTATATATTTACCCGTCTCCCTCCCTGTAGCTCAGACTGTCTTCTGCTCAGCATCCCTGGAGCCTGGCAATAGTAAGGACTCAATAAATGGAAGCTGAGTGACTGGATGGATTCACTTTAATTACACGGGATGAACCGGTTGGTGTTCACTCTGCCTTTGGGGCTTGGTCTCCACGTGGCTCTCATGTCCGGCATATTTCACCCAGTGGGTTGCTTGTCGGGAACGTGGACGAGAGGCTGGAAGTGGAAGAAAGGGGCCCTGTTCTTCTGTGGAGTTGAGTCCACTTCCCACAGATGCTAGTCTGTGTCGATGTCAAGTCTGCAGGTGTGGACAGGGGACAGAAGTCACCCCGCTCCTTCCTACCAGGGCACGGAATTCCTTCTGTTTCTGGCTTTAGCCCACTTTATCCACAACTTTCTCTGGGGGCTTGGGCATTTGTGAGACTCCTCTTTCCTATGGTGAGAAGTGCTGGACCTGAAAACCGTTCATGGTGCTCTCCTACCCAGGTCATAACTTGACTTGGCCTGAACCCGAATCTCCCTGAGTTCAAGGGCACATCAGGTACTTCTCTGCCCCACACACGCCCCTCTCCCAGGCCTGCTGTAAGCTCCACTCAGCATTTGACACTTCAGCCTTGTTCAGTACTGGGTCCCCTAAGCCAAGGCCTGACAAGTTGTGATCATTTGATGCTAGCTGAATGAATGAAAGTATGGAAGGCCCCACCAGGTGTGTGTGTGTGTGTGTGTGTGTGTGTGTGTGTGTGTGTGTGTAGGGTGAGGTGGGGGTGGGGGGTGGGGAGGGAAGAGGGGTTCGGGCCAGCCACCAGGAAGTCTTTTCCTCTCGTTAAAATTTGTTTCTGGCTCTGTTGATGGTTCCAGAACCTCTCATTTTGGCTCAGGGTTGGCTCTGCTTCAGGCTTTTTCTAGATTTCCCTGGGATTGCTCAGGGCATCTCCTGGGGTGAACTCTACAGTCCTGCTTCCCCGTGACCTTCCTGGAGCACATGTAGGGGCCAACTTGTCCCAGTTTCCCAGAAAGGTCCCTGAATTTAGCGCTGAAAGACCCCATCCCCAAACCCCCTCAGTCTCGGACAGACCGGGAAGGATGGTCACCCTGCTCGCGCCTTCTCTGCATCCGCCCAGGTGCACAATCTGCAGGAGCTGCGGCGGAGTGCGTCCCTGGCCACCAAGATCTTCATCCAGAGAGACTACAGCGACGGCACCATCTGTCAGTTCCAGACCAAGTTCCCCCCAGAGCTGGACGGCCGGGTAAGGACGTCTATTTCTGAGCTGGGAACACAGGCCAGGATGGAACTGAGGGGCTTATTCAAGTGTATTCCCCGCCCCCCCCCCCCCCCCCGCCCAGGATATATGACACATACTTACTCCGCCACTTCACATGGGAGAATTAAAAACAAAAGACGTTCTTAACATGGCCTCGCTGTCGCTTCGTTGAGAGTCAGCGCGGAAGAAACCTCAGTTTCTAGTCCAGCAGCTCTCAAGTTTCAGTAGCACGAGAACCACCGGGAGCCACCGGGAGAGCTTGTTAAATGTAAATGTCCAAGTCCTGGTGGATGGTATTAGGCGTCATCGAGAGGCCGGCTCCGTGTTTGGACTGGGTTCAGGAGCCGCCACTTTTTAGCAGCATTTCTCACCCACATTAGCATTTTCTGGGGAGCCCTCAAAGACCCCAAACCCGGGCTGTTCCCCACAGCCCTCCCTGCAGACTCAGCTCCCTGCAAGGCGTCAGCTCTTTCGGCGGAGTTTTGCTCCTGGTTCTGGGGTGTGTGTAGCCTCCATCCCAGGCTGCTTAGAACTGGCCTGGGTTTGGGGTGTCAGAGGGCAGACCCTGACCTTTTCATCCAGCAGCCAGGCAGATCTAAGTGGGTTTGAGAAGGTGAGACAGGCCTGGCTTTTGCTGATCTGACCCCCTAACCAGCTTTTGGGGAGCCATGTGGGTCCCCTTATCTTTTTTTAAAAAAATATATTTTATTGATTTTTTACAGAGAGGAAGGGAGAGAGAGATAGAGAGTTAGAAACATCGATGGGAGTGAAACATCGACCAGCTGCCTCCTGCACACCTCCTACTGGGGATGTGCCCGCAACCCAGGTACATGCCCTTGACCGGAATCGAACCTGGGACCCTTCAGTCCGCAGGCCGACGCTCTATCCACTGAGCCAAACCGGTTTTGGCTGGGTCCCCTTATCTTAGCATGCCTGTTCTTTGGGGTGGGGTGACCCTGGGGTAGAGCAGTAAGGCTTAGATCAGGGGGCAGATGGACAGAATTTTATCTGTGTTCACTCCAGGTCTGTGTAGGGACAGTGGCTGGGAACCCCAAAGCTTCTATTTGTGGGAGGTTCCTAACCTGTGTCATGGGCAGTTCTAGCCCTGTGGGGGTGAGTGGGGAACAGGGTGCTCTGTAGAGTATAAAAATGGGGTGACAGACACCTGGACACCTGCTGGGTTTGGAGCATGACCTCCCAACCTAGGTGTCCAGTGTAAGGTGGCCCAGGGAGGAGCTAGACTCGGGTCAGAGCTGTGTAACCTTGGACAAGTCCACTCAGCATTCAGCAAGTATTTATGGAGCATCTACTATGCAACAGGCACTGGGGATGTAGAAGCAAACGGATGGAGTTTATTTTCTACCAGAGGGTACAAAAATAAAAACACACAAGTAAATATATAGTAGCTCAGGTGATCACAAATACTAGAAAAATAAGGGGGGGGGCAAGATGGATAGAGAGAGCTAGAGGTAGGGCATTGTGGGGGGTGGCCTGTTGGACAAGGTGAGACCTGAGGGAAGTAAGGGGGGGGCAGGGGACAGTGGGGTGTCTGGCAGGACAGTTTGCAGCAGAGTGTTCAGGACACAGCAGCATGGTGATCAGTGCGGCTGGCGTGGGGCCGGAGTGAGGAGCAGAGTAGGAGACGGGCTCAGCGGGACCAGGGCCAGGCACTGGAGGGCCTCCTGGGTCCTGCCTGGAAATAGATGGAAGGCTTGGGGAGCTCTTGATCAGAGCTGCACTGGCTGGGCTGGGGGCAGGGAAACCAGTTAGGGGGCTGGAGCTCCCATCAGTCCTCCCTTGTGGAAGCGGATGATAGTCCTGCTTCTCTGAGGGGAGGATGAGGGTCACAGGAAAGAATACATTTAAAAAGCCTGGCACGGAGACAGTGCTGAGTAAATATTAGCTGTGATGATTACGGCTGCAGGTGGGACAGCTTCCCAGTGGTCTGAACACACAGGACTGTCGTGTTCTGCGTGAACTCTTGTCTAGAAGGAAGTGCCCCTTCCTGGAAAGACACTTCTGAGGTCTCACCCAATGACTCTCATGCCGTTGAAGTCCCTTCGAAACATGGGGAGCCCCTACCAATTAGGTCTTGAGCTCTCTCTCAGCCATCAAAACAGGGGTGGGGGTGACACAGGCACTGGGATTCTTGTCTAATGCATTCACATCTAGGATATTGTAGGAGTTTCCTGTTTCCAAGGGAAGTCAAGTAGGATTTTTTTTTAAAAAAAAATCTTTATTTATTTATTTGTTTTAAATTTTATTTATTTATTTATTTATTTATATTGATTTCAGAGAGGAAGGGAAAGGGAGAGAGAGATAGAAACATCAATGAGGATCAAGTCTGTATCCCAGGCATGTGCCCTTAACTGGAATCGAACCTGGGACCCTTCAGTCTGCAGAGGTCCTCAGACCGACACTCTAGCCATTGAACCAAACAAGCTAGGGCCCAAGTAGCATTTTCATTCCCATTTTATAGATGTGGAAACTGAGGCTAGAGTAGTTAGATCATTAGTCCAAGGTCACATAGCTAGTTGATGGCCAGGTCTGAACCCCCGCTCTCCTGACTTCCAGTCCAGTGCTCTTTCTGCTCCACCGGCGCCTGCAGCCTCTTGGTCTTGCCTGTGTGCTGCCCCCACCCCTGTTGTGGTCCTACCACTCCCCCCACCTCAGCCGGTGACTGTTCACACCCCAGGGAGGCTGACTTGGTCTGGATCTCTGAGCATCTCTCTCTGACCTCCTCTCCCTCCAGATTGAGCGGCAGCTCTTTGAGGAGACTGTGAAGACCCTCAACGGCTTCTACGCAGAAGCGGAGAAGATTGGGGGCAGCTCCTACCTGGAGGGCTGCCTGGCCTGCGCCACGGCCTACTTCATCTTCCTCTGCATGGAGACCCACTACGAGAAGGTGCTCCCTCCCTGGCCACCCTGCACCCCCTTCCCAGGGCTCCCTGCCACACCTCATCCTCAATCGGCCCCACTCCTTGCAGGTTCTCAAGAAGATCACACGCTACATCCAAGAGCAGAATGAGAAGATCTTTGCCCCTCGAGGCCTCCTGCTCACGGACCCCGTTGAGCGCGGGATGAGGGTTGTATCCTTCCGTCTGTTCTGAGTGTGTGTGTGTGTGTGTGTGTGTGTGTGTGTATGGGGGGCACAGAGCTGCCAACCAGTGGGGTCTGTGGTGAGGCTTCCAGGAAATGGGACCACCCTAGGGTTTTTAGGGTGCCCCACATGTCTGGTCACCAACCCTCTCCCTTCACCATAAGTTATTGGTGTTTGTGAATGTCAGGGGTTGCTTTTATTTGTTGAGCTGCATTTACTCAGTGCTTAGCACATGCCAGATAGCATAGTCAGTGCTTTGAAACTATGGGTCCACAACACCCACAACACCCCTATAATGTGGGTAACTTATGTCCCTTTATCGATGAGCACACTGAAGTTAAGTCACTGACTCATGGCTTTGAGCCCAGGCCCACTCTTAACTGCAAGGCTGTACTGCCCCTCAGGGAATATGCAAATCTCCAACTACATTTACATGTTTACAATCTATCTATATAATAGGCTAATATGCTAAGTGTCCCTCCGCCTGTCAGACTGGTCGCTATGATGCACACTGACCATCAGGGGGCAGACGCTCAACTCAGGAGCTGACGAGCTGCAGTGACTTGGCAGTGGCGGTTCTCAGGGTGACGCACCCTGAAACCAGAGAGGAGGGAGCCTGATTCCTCACAGGGCCTGGCACATGCTGTCCACCTTTGGCCATGGGGTATGTTGTTGCTGGGGCACTGTCGGCCCCGAATCTGGTTTACTGCACACTTGCGTTTGAGTTCCACACCCTGAATGACAGCAACTTTGCAGAGTGCCCTCTCACACTCCAGGACCCGTCGGGGGATGTTGGAGAGCCGGTTTGGCCCGATCCCTGCAGGCCAGGCTGAGGGACGCCCCCCTGCCGGAGGGACCGTGCTCACTTTGCAGACGCTGGGGAGGGACCACAGAAGGTTGGCTCCAGAGTGTGCCCGGCACGTCTCACCCAGTCCTGCCCCACCAGCCACCTTCTAATCAATTTCCTTTCAATGTGCACAAATCTGTGCACGGGGTCACTAGTATCATATAAACCTCCTTAATCCCACATGGGAGGTCCTGTTGTCCCCCTTTCACAGAAGAGAAAAACGAGGCCTTGGTGGTAGCTGGCCGAGGGGTGGGTTATAGGTCTGCTCACTCCACCTGGTCAAGTGTGCACACTTCCCTCCCTGGTCAGCAGCAGCAAGAAGAGAATGGTTAAAAAATAAATTTCAATAGAAAATTGAAAGAGTAAAGAAAACGCAAATACCAGAGCCTCACGTTTACAAAGCCCAGCGAGAGGCGCTTGTTATGACTGAACCTATACTATACTATTAGCCTCACAACAATCCCAAGATTCTATTATTATACCCATTTTACAGACATGCAAACAGACAGGCAACAAGTGACTGGTTTAGAGTGAGAGAGGTGGAATTTGAACTCAGGACACCAAAGACCTCACACATCCTGTATAATAGCACCACGTCTCCAGCACGGGCTGTCCTGGGATTCAGTAATTAGACACTAGAACATGAGCTCCTGATCCTTCTGTGCACCCTCACAGTGCCTGGCCCTGCACATCTCCATAATGGAGCTGAGTGTGCAGCGGGGCTTGGGGTCTAGCTCCCCAGGCCTCAGGTTCTTACTGTCTAGGAGGCAGGACCAGCTGTGCCTCCTGCTCCCCAGCTGGCCTCCATCAAAGGTTCCTGTCTCCCTGCGGGCAGCTGGCAGCCCTCCTTAACGCTGCCCCAGATCGAGGTCTCCATCTACGAGGACCGGTGCAGCAGCGGCAGCTCCAGCAGTGGCAGCAGCAGCAGCGCCAGCGGCAGCAGCAGTGGTGGGGGCGGTGGGGCGGGGTCCCGGTGACTGGCCGAGACTCCCTGCCGGGAGGTATATGGCCGGACCGAGGGCCTTGCAGACCTGCGGCGGCTGCGCTACCAGAGCACCCGCTTCTGAGTCGTTCTGTGGGCCCACCTGCTCCCCAGGGTGGGCGGGAGGGTGACTGGCCAGTGTTTGCTGCAGGCCATCATCCGCGCACCCTGCCATGGCCCCCGGGGAAGGACGGTCCCCTTCCTGACCTGGCTCCTCCCCATGAGGCTGGTCTGGGTCACACGGAGGCTGGGGTGGGGACAACACAATCTGAACAACCCATTTCTTTTGCAGCAGCTCTCTCAATACCCCGAGAGGCCCAGGTGTGTTATGTAGAGAATTCCCATCCTGCATGATTCCTCACCCAGTCCCTAGGACACTCTCCCCTTGGGCCCTGCTCCCCATGGCTGACTCCCCGTGTCTGTGCTTCCTGATGCCACCCCAGGCCTCTGCCTGTCTGCGATCCTGCCTCCACTTAACTTGAGGTCTGGGGAGATGGGAGTGGTCAGACCGTGGGCACCCGCCGTGGTGGGGAGCTAGCTGTTCAATCCCCTCCTGAACTCCTTCAGACCTGTGGCTCCCTGCCCTCCACCCAAAGCCTGAGGCCACCATGGCCTTGCCAAGAAGCACCCAACTCCCGAGACTCTGAAGGCAACCAGGTGTCGGGCCTGGGACACAGCCTCGGGCTCTGGGGGGTGATGTGGGGCCTGGAGAAAGGCTCCATGGAGAGATGCAGCATTGGGGGCTCGACCTCCAGAACCGAAGCCAACTTCCCGAGGTCAGAGCCCACATGTATGTGAGCATGAGTGGGGGCGCATGTAGGATGAATGTGAGTGCACTATGTGCCTGGGTGCACGTGTGTGTAGGTGTGTGACTGCATGTGAGTGCACGTGTGTGTGAGTGCACTGTACGTTCCCCCTGGCTGCCAGGACGATGACCGCCCCTCTCTGCATCCTGTCTGACCTTCCAGCCCGACGGCTGTGGCAGCTTCTCTGCGTGGGCTCAACCTGCCCCCTGTAAATACATGTCCTCAAGCCCCTTGCCCCTGCCCCTGCCCCTGCCCGGTGCCCCGTGGCTCCTAGCTTGGCTCTTCTTCCAGGCCTTTTCCCTACCTGAAAGGTTCTCCTCACCTTCTGACTCTACTGTGTACCTTCTAGCAGAGGAGAAGTTGGGGTTCTAGGAGAGCAGAGCCCACCTGGGGCCTTCGTACCCCTGTCCCAGCCCCCATGACAAGGCAGCAGGGCCACAGACACTCATACTCAGCCCGCCCCCGCTTCGGGATTCTCTAAGACTAAGTGAGGCTTCTCAGACATTCAAGGGAGCCGGCAACCCGCAGGGAAAAAGGCAAACCTCTTTCTTGAAAGGAAAGAGGAACATCCAGGCCGTATGTCCCTGCTGCCCAGGCTCAGGGTGTCCGTGGGAAGGAGCTGCCCCGTCCGGGTGCCCTGAAGGTGCACGTTGGAGGCTGCCTGCCTCAGTGGCAGGAGGTGCTAGGAGGCGATGGAGAGACCAGCCACCGCAGGCAGCTTTCTGAGCCCGGAGAGGGGCCTGATTGTCTTCGGACACAGGAGCAGCATGTGGGAAGCAGATGCCCACCCAGAGAGCTAGAGAGGGTGCCCCAGCTCCCGGCCCAAGTGGGTTCTGATCCAGGAGTCGCCCGAGAGAGCTGCAGTCCAGGGGACTCCTCCACAGCCCCCTGACCCCTGACCCCGGCCTGAGCCCACCCCGGCCCACTGTGTGACTGGGCCTTGTGTCTCACCTGTGCCTCTCCAGTGGGATGGCGGGGCACAGGTGACGCGGTGGCCTTTTGCTATTTCTTTTTCCAATAAAAGGACTTGCTGAGCTTGAGGCCCCGTGCTGCTTCTCCTTGTTGTGAGGGAGGACAGTTCTCTGCCCCAGGATCGCGGGGAGGGGAGGGGAGGGGAGGGGAGGGGAGGGGAAGGGAGGGGAGGCTGCCCACCCACCTCACACCGAGCAGGTGGGCTGAATGTGGCCTGACGCTGCAGGACGGACCCTGTCATCTTAAGCCTGTGGTCTAGTGGGGAGGCCGCATTCCAGACCCTCTAATCTGCAGCTTATATGGGGCACTGCGGTCTTAGGTGGGGGAACAGGTTTGACGGAAAGCCAGGTCAAACGTAAGTAGTGAATCAACTCAATAGATACCCATTTCTTGAGCTCTTACCTTGGGTTGGGCTGTCAGGTGTTGGATCGCACATCGTTTAGTTCTAAAGACTAAAAAGGTATGTGGGTGTTGAAACCTAGCAGAGTTGTCTTGGATTTCATAAAATAACACTTATTGAACACTTACTGTGTGCCACACACTTTGCTAAAACCATATGCTAAAGCTGGGAGGGGATTTCAAGATCATCTAAATGAGGTAGAATAGAGGCCCAGAGAGGGTGAGTGAGTGGCTCCAGGTCACACAGCTGCTTGATGATGAAAATGCCAAGTTTAGAACCGAGGTCTCCTGAGCCAGTGCTCGCTCTCACACCGAGGGGATGGCACCCAGGTGGAAGTTGCCTGAGGATGCAGGGAGGCAGGGTCACACACGCAAGTGCTTGGGCCAAGAGAGGATCTCACCCAACGTTGGGAACAACAGCTCCAGTCTCTGGGTAGAGGTCTGGGGAGGGGTTCCCTCAGGGTTGTGCTGGACAACACTCTGGGTGGCTTTGAAGCTCATACTTACTGTTTCTGAGGGGCAGCTGGGCCTTTGCCTGAGCTATGGGCAAGCTGGACTCTCGGCCTCTGCTCAAACCTGGGGGGTGTGGAGATTGTTACAATGGAGGCTGTTCCTCCAGGTTCATTGTGTCCGTCCTGTTTGCAACCACATTCTTTATATTCTTAGTAATAATAAAATAATAGTAGCTAACGTTCATTTAGCACTGTGTGCTAGGCACTAGGCTAAGACTCTACGTAATTCATCGTTCAATCCTCACAACAACCCTCTATGTTGCGGACTATTATTCCCATCTTACAGATGAGGAGACCGAGGCTCACAGAAGTTAAGTAACTTGCCCAAAGCTACACAGCTAGGAAGTGCTTGGCATTGAATCTAGACAGTCTGGTTCCAGACTGTGGGGAGGATGGTAGATCCAGCTTCAGAGACGTTCCCCCCCCCCCCCCCCCCAGCAGCTTGAGGTCCTCAGCCATCCTAAGGTTAGGGTTTCCCAGGTTCCCAGGGAAGGGCTTGGAGCTGTGCCTGGACTCTGCGGTAGGTCTGGTACCTCCAAGCCAGGAGTGTGGGTGGACTGCACTCCCCATGGGCCCCCCACAGGAGCAGCCTGGTGAAGGGCAGTGGCTGGAGCCGCCATACCTGGCGTGCTTTTTCAGCCCGGCTTTCCCTCTGCTGGCTTAGTTATGGGGGAGTGGCCTCCCTCCTGGGTCCGGTTGCAGCCTTGTGCCTGCATCCTCCTCCTCAGCCAGAGACAGGCTTCATCAGGCCCCAGGAGCAGAACCTCCCCCGCCCCGCCTCCCGCCCTCTGGGCTGCTGCTTCCCCCTCATTACCCGACTCCACTTTCTGACTTCCTTTGGCCAAAGGCGGAAGGGGGTGTGTTGGAAAAAATCAGTTTACAGAAGCTCGTGGTGCCCCCAAGTGGAGGAATGGTGCACGGCGCCCGGAAACAGGCCCGGGTCAGAGCTAGTACTCAGCTGTGGG
Source organism: Myotis daubentonii (assembly GCF_963259705.1). NCBI lineage: Eukaryota > Metazoa > Chordata > Mammalia > Chiroptera > Vespertilionidae > Myotis > Myotis daubentonii. The sequence goes on from NC_081852.1 coordinate 43,644,509, forward strand.
TAACTTCCCCAGGACCCCAACCAGCAGCTTGTCCCACCTGCAAAGACTTCACTGTGGTTTCCAGAGGTTCCGGGCAAAGGTGGAGTCTGGACGCCATGAGGTGAGTCTCCCACAGCCAGCCCTGGGTGCTGCCTTTCTCCTGTGTGTAGCTGGGAACCCCCACCTCCCTTCGCCACAGCTGCAGCGGTCTCTGCAGGAGGCACCCCCGCCGGGTTTTGGCTCTACTGCTCACCGAGGGCGAAGGCCTGGCCGTGCACTCTGAGTCAGATCTGAATGGGATCTGGCTCCATGACTCCCGCCTGCGGTGGCGACTCCTGGGGCCCCGGTTTCCCCAGGTGCACACAGGGATACGAATGCTTCACAGAACTGCTTAGACCAGTGCTGCTCATGCTCGGCTGCAACTGGTGTCATCGGAGGAGCAAGAAAAACTGCCGATGCCAGGCCTTCCCCCCCCCCCTCCCGATTCATTGTTGTGTGGGTGCAGCCTGGGCATTAGGGTTTTTCAAAGCTCCCCTGGAGGTTCTGGGCCAGATGGGTACTACGGGTATTGGGGCGATCACTTAGTAAGTTATATAATGTCCCACCACTGGGTTATACACCTGGAAGGAATATAATATGATATGCCAAGTGTAATGGAAAAACAAAAAATTATTTAAAAAAAAATAAAGGCAAGGTGGAGAGTGCCTGGTTTGAGCAGTACCCGGAGCCCAGGAGCTGTTCACAGGCCTCTGACAATGCCTGACACCTGAATGTGGGGTCCATGGAAGCGGCCAGACTCAAAATGAGTGTGAACTCTGCAATCCCACTCATAAAGAATTAGAACACAGGCGAAACCAATCTACGGTGTTAGAAATCAGGATAGCGGCTGCCCTGGGGGTTGGGGGGAGGGGCCTGGTGGGCTTCTGGGTGCTGTACCGCGTGCTCGTGAGAATCCGCTGAGCTGTTCATTTGGGATCTGTGTCTTTTTCTAAACGTCTGATACATTTCAATGTCATTAACTGAAAACGTTCATTGGCTCCAAAATAGAAAAAGAAAGCACAAAATTGAAAGTGTTTTATTACATATCTACAGAAGACAACATGGTGCCAGTCAGCTACAATTCAATAGACTCGTGTATGTGTGTGTGTTTACGTGAGTGGCTGTGGATAGATATGAAAATATTTGGTATGATGAGGGGTGGGATGTCTGAGAGAGAAGGCCCTTAGTGTTTAAGAAAATCTTAACACAGCGCAGGCTTATGCCAGGAGCTCTTCACCGTGACCCTCCTCTCCTGCGCTTGTGTGCAAAACGATGCAGCCTTATCTGGGCAACAGAATCCACAGCTTTCAGGAGATCATCAGGGGTATGTAACCTCGCACCCCCATCCCAGCAAAAGGCTGGACACAACTGGTTTTGAGCGGTGGGTGAGGCGCGGCTGCGAATGTGCCTGGTGTCAGATTCTTCCCTTCCCCTCAGGGTCCGGCCTTCTGAGGTTCCCACAGGACCCTGCTCAGGCGACTGCGGGAGGATCTGTTCCCTTGGCAGTGCCCAGGGCAGACTGTGCGGAGCTCGCAGCTCTTCCTCTGAGGGGCCGGACGAGGGCCTGTCTCTTCAGCACCTGCTGGGTGGCTGAGCCTGGCGGGCAGCGTCCTGGAGCAGTGCTGGGGCTTGCGCTTTCGAGTCAGGGATGACGGAGGAGGTGGGTGAGCGCGAAGGCGGTCAGGGGGCTGCACCGATCGCGGACCCCCAGGACTTCACGTAACTATCCCGGGTCTCGGCTTTGCCATTTGTAAAATGAGAGCGTTATGCCAATGCATCTTCACAAATGGGAGTGTGTTTCTCTAGCGTCAGAGATTATTGTTATTGCCGAAGTTACACTAGGCCCTCATTATGCAGCGGCCTCATCGTATAGATTTATAGCCAGGTTTCGGATCCTTCCACAGAATAAACAGGCACTTATCCAAGGGTTCGCTGATGCCCTAACATGTGCCAGGAATATTTGCGCACATTAGTATTCCACTTAATTCTCTAGCACTCTGCTGGGTGGTTACGCTCTGGTCCTTATTCTATAGATGAGGACGCTGGTGCTCCAGGTGGTTAGGCAGCTTGACCAGCGCCCACAGCGACGAGCAAAGACTTGGACCTAAGTGTCTGACCCAGATCCGCTCTCCTTCGTCCAGTGTCACGGTCAAAGACTCTGCTCTGCCCGGACTGACTCCTACGGACAGATTTCACACCCAAAGGGAGGCATGTGGGCAAATGCCGACACAGAAAAATTAGCTCTGCAGGGCCACGACGGGGCTCGTTTTTTGGAGTAATTCAAGTTATCGATTTCTGTGATCGGGGGCCAGTTACCACCTGAGAGCAGTGCTGAGCGAGGCCCTGCAGGGAGGTGTGACACACCGCCTACAAGACGGCGCGTGTGTGACGGCCTTCTCTCTGTGCCCAGCTCCCCAGGAACCTCTTGGAGGTCGGGGAGCCTGTCTTACTCACTTCCACCAGCGCCCTCGCCCTGTGCCCATGCCTGTCACAGCGCCTCGCCCTCGGCAGGGGGGTGGGAGAGGCGGCCCATCACGGGCTGGCAGGAAGAGACAAGCATGTTCAGGTGTGTGATCCTCAGGCTCTGGGGGCAAGCCCTGTGCTGCCGAGAACAGCTTAGCAGGTGCAGACAGGTGAGTGGTCACTGAGTGATCCAATTCAATGGCAGGTGGTCACCAAATACCTCAATGAAAGGGTAGCAGCAGTGACCTGGGCCGGCCCCTGTGCCGGAAGCTGCTTTCAGTACCGTTGCCGGGGCTGTGGCCTGGCGGCTCTGCTCATGATCTCACCTGTCCTGGGAGGGCAGGGAGGACGTGTGTCCCACCCACTCAGCCCCTGCCCGCGCTCCCTAAACACCATGATTCTGAGGTGGGTACATCCTTGTGGGGTGAGTGTTTTGCCTGGGAAGTCTGGGCCTGGAGTCCTAGAGAGTGACGTACCATAAGCGGATGTATGGACAGGCAGACAGATGGATGGATGGATAGATGGGTGGATAAGTGGATGGATACAGAAGATGACTGATGGGTCAGAGGTGATCGTGAGGGCTGCTTGGCATGAGATGGATGCTCGCAGGCCCTGGAGCGGCAGTGAATGGATGGGTACTGACGGGCCCTGTGCTCCCCAGCGCAGATCCAAAGACAGGGCCGGAGCTCTCCACAGGGAAGATGCTGTGTAACCCAGCCCCCAAGCGAACCCCACATTTGTAACTCTGAGTGATAGATGTGTCTTGTCGGGAAGGATTCTTATCGGTCCAGCATCGCCCCAGTTAGTGACTTATGGGTTCTTGTCAAAGCAGGCGCTGCTGGAAGCAGAACCAGGAGGTTAAAGGGCCTGGAACAGATTTTACAACATTACTTGCATTTTATCAACCCAGGCGCTGCACTGAGCACCTGACATGGTTACCTCACAACAGCTCTGTGAGGTTGTCAGGGCTCTGTTTTTTGGGGAAAGAAACTGAGGATCAAAGAAGTGAAACAGCTTATGTGGAGTCCCTTACAGAGTGCATGGGCAGCGTGTCTGGGATTAAAGCTGAGTCCGTCTGATCCCAGAGTCTCGAGGGAAGAGATAACTTTTTTAAAAAATTTGATTTTAGAGAGAGAGGGAGAGAGAAGCCTCAATTGGTTGCCTGCAACCTGGGCATGTGCCCTGACTGGGAATTGAACCGGCGACCTTTTGGTGCATGGGATGACACTCAACCAACACACTGGCCAGAGTGGGGAGAGATAATTTTAAGGATGGGGGAGGGGGAAGGAGAGAGGGAGGGAGTGGGTAGGATTTCTGGCTGTGCTCTGCGGCCCAGGCATGGTTCCTCTGGCCACGTGATGGGCACGGACCCTGACTCTGATTCTGGGTCAGCACAAGGGGAAGAACAGGCGCTGCCCCCATGCACCTGAGGCTGTGACACCACTGTGCTTGGGAGACACGGAGCTTTCTGGACGGCGGGCCAGGAGGTGCCTGGGGCAGGCAGGAGTCGGATTCCCAGCGAGGCTGTGTCCCCGAGAAGTCACTACTCCTTTTGGGGGCTCAGTTTCTTCATTTGAAAAGGATGGGGCAGGAGTAGAAGACTTTTCAGGTGCCTCTGGATTTAGGGATGGCCCAGGGCTGTGTCTCCAGGGCCCTGCAGTGACTCCTGCTCCATCAGCCGTCGATGCCACGCCCTCCCTGTTTTATGACTGTTCTCCCTGGGAATGGCTCGGCCTGAGAACTGAGCTGAGCACACACAGTAACTGCGAGGTGGGTGTTACCCTCATTTTACAGATGAGAAAACAGGTTCAAGGACAGCTCACCCACTTGAAGTCTTTGCTCAAAGGCCTCCTTCTCAGCGCCCTGACCCACCCTATTTAAAATGGCATTCGGGCCTCTATCCCATCACTCCCAACTTGCCTTAACGCTGCTCTCCCTGACCCCCAATAGCACTTATCTCCTTCTGATACACCATATACTTATTGTGCTGGTCAGTGCCTGCCACGAGTGATCGGAGCCGTCAGGAATCGTTGCCCATGCTGCTCACAGATGTATGTCCCAAGCCAGCCAGTGCGTGCCCAGTGACAGCTGGTTAGAGAACTTGCTCCGGTGTCAGTTACCTGGAGGTGGCTGCCCGTAAGGCTTAAGAACACAGGCTTTGGAGCCAGACAGTTGTGGGCTCGAATCATAGCTTTTGCCACTTAGTCATGCGACCTTTGCAACGTATTTGTTTCTGATCCTTATTTTCTTTGGTGATAACATAGACTAATAACATGTCTCTCCTAGGGTGGACGTGAGGGTTGATGGAGATACACATGGAAAGTTCTTAGCGTATGGTAGGCGTTCCGTGAATGTCAGCTTCTTTCCCTGAGGAAGGTTGCTTTTTCTCTTCTTGCTTCTCATTTTTCTCTGACGGTTGACCCTTTTGACCAGTTTGCTGTTCAGCCAGTGGTTCCTTAAGGGGACAAGCCGCGGAAGGAGGGGCTGGCGTTATCTGTGGAATTAACCAGCCCATGCTCCCTCGCCCTCCCTCTCCCTCCTTTCACGAGGTGCCTGTTGCCAAGGAGACGTAGCATCAGCCCTGACAGAATGTGGCTGGGGTCCGGCCCCCATGGAAGGAGAGAGACAATGGCTGACCCTGGGGAGGTTTGTCTCCTGGCTGACAGTGTGGGTGGGGGCATCATCCTGGAATCTGCTGGAAAAACCCAGCTGGCTCCCTGAGAAAATAAAGTTCATCCATCCATCGCCATGCAGCTCTGGGGGGGCTGCAGTCCAGTGGTGCTGGTAGGGTGAGGCCCAGACCCTGGGAGGGGGCCATGGCAGCCAGAGTGACACATAATCAAACTCCTGGCCCTCAGAATGGCACCTCCCCAGAGCAGGGCTGGCAACCAAGTAGATGCTCGCAGAGGCCCTGCGGGTGACTCACAATCCTGTGTCCACGAAGGCTGGCCAAGGTGGCCCCGTGAGAGAACTCAACACGGGCACTGCCATCTCTTCTTGCAGCTCGAACGAGACCGTGGGGAGACCGTCTCAGATCCCAGGGCCTCCAGGGGCTCCATTCCTTCCTTCCTTCGCAACCCATCCCTTGACCCTGGGCAGCCTGAGAGATGGTGGCTTTTGCCTAACCGGTTAGCCACCCCACATGGAGAAGGAAGAAGCAGAGGTCAGAGCACAGGCTGGGGCTGGACTGCCCTGATCGGGCCTTGCCACTGTCTGTCCCAGTCGTGTGACTCCGGGCAAACCACTCAGCATCTCTGCAAAACCGGGACCATTAGAGCACTTGCCTCTGGGGGTTGTTGTGAGGATGAAACGGGTTGACTCTTGTAAAGGGTTTAGAACCGGTACGGACACTCCGAGCTCACTGAATGTAAACTATTGTTGTCATTTTACAGGGTACATTCCGGGGAAGAGCAGTATTTTTGGGCAGAATGAAAATGGAATTATTTTTATTATTTGGTTTTTCTTGGGGGAAAAAAGGACGTTCTGGAAATGCTGGCCCACCTTCCGGTTCTGCTGGAGGGAGTCCTGGCTGCCCACTTCAGAGAGGCTCAGCTCTTGCATCGGCATGGGCCCTCCCGGGCCCATTCCATTACTTGTCAGCCCCAAGGCATTCAATAGTTCTGTTATAAACTCAAATCCAGCATAAGCCAATAAAGATGTGAGGAGTGGGGCTAGGGGGTAAAGGAAAGACTGAATTGTCTGTGTTTAGAAGGGGAAGGCAAGAGTTTGGGCCTCCAAGGGCCTCAGAGGAGGGGGCGTTAGAAGAAAGAGGGGGATGGGGATCCTGAGCCTGATAGCTTGGATGCTGTTCTGCGCCCACCCATCTGGGACTGGTTCAGCACAGACCAGTCCATGTCCTGGACTGAGGCGCTGGGCTCCTGGCCCACTGGGGAGGCCTGTTATTTCAGAGCAGATAATGTTGAGCTGGTTCACTACCCACCTGTCCTCTGTATCTTTTAGCCTCATATTTCTTCCAACACAAACATCTTGGGGTCAGGGGACTTGGCCACACATTGGAGGGACCTTGTCATATTCTTCATGGGGGCGGGGAGATGGAGGCTGGTGATTTCACACAGGAGGTTCTCAGTGAATGCTTGTGAAATAAATATATGAACGAATGCAGAGAGCTTGCTTTCTGGTATAGCAACCCCTACACTAGAGCTTTTAGAAAGCCCCTCTGAGTCCCATTCCTATCCCATGCGCTGGGCTATGGTTGGAGGAAGGCAGTGTGAGGACAGCAACTTACCACCGTATGCCAGAGCCTAGCTCAGTACCTGGCACATAGTAGGTGTTCAACAAACATTTGATGAATAAGTGAGTGAATGAATGAATCTAATGAAAAGCCTCCAGGATACTGTGGTTGTGCTCTTAAGAGCTGGAGGGATTTTGAACTCCTTAGTAACTCATCTGGCGTCACTGGCCAAGTAGGATAAAGCAACACAAATATGCCCTCTTGTAAGAAACTCCAAGTGCGGGGATCCGTGGTTACTGCCGATAAGCCGTCCTCGGGAGTTTGCTGTCACCCTGAATCGCGGACGTCCTTGGCAGGCCGCCTCACTAGCTGTCTTGTCCCTTTTATGGGTGTTGTGTGTGCGGCCAGTCAATGGACACTATTGTCTTGTCATTTACCATTGCATTTGGAGCCATCACCTCTGTGGGTTTTGGGTTTTCCTTATCTTATATCTTAGATCCATTTGTTTGTTTCTAAAAAGGCAGCATCTTGCGGGATATCTCGGGAATAGTCTGAACAGTGACAGGGCAGTCTGTTACCCCCCCACCCCCACCCCGACAAGACGGTGTGTGGGAGAGGGCTCCAGTTCTGGCTCGGAGACCAGCTCGCTGTGACCTTGGGCAGAGCACTTCATCGCACTGAGCCCCATCTCTGGGGCTCTTTGAGATTTTAATTCTATGTCAACATACAGGAGTGGGCTTCCCGGAAGTGGAGTGATTTTTAAGTTGATGTACGCTTTTCTGTGAAATTGTAGCTATTTTTATTGAAAAACTTTTCATTTAAGCTCCTGTGCTGAGTGTAAAAACAGCACTAGCTACAAGGCATTCATAGTTTGTGATTTATTTGGAGTATTAATATTATATCAGAAAATGGTAGTTTTTTGGTTAAATATATTTTTAAAAGGCTTCTGCATTCTTAAGTGTGATTTTATTATGTCTTGGGATGACTTTTCTTCTCCATGAAGAATAGATCTGTGATTAATAATGAACTTTCACACCGAGCCTGGCCATATTGCAGAGGAGACCAGGTTGCAAGGTTCTTTCTAGAACTCAGGGTAACCTGAGACTAGCCATGCCTATGTCCAGCCACACACTGAGGTGTCTTAGGGACACACCAGCCCAATTCTTACTTCGATGAGGAAAACCGAGGCTCTGAGTGGAGATCTGGCTTTCCCCAGGTAAAAGGCCTAGGATATGTCTGGATCTTGATTATCCCACATTGTGTACCTGGTGCAAGCCCCGTCGCCCAAGGGTGAGCATCGATGCGCATGCCCAAACCATTGTTCACGCCCAGGGACACGTTCCCTGTCTCATGATTGGCTTTCCAAGCACCACATGATGGAAGGGCTGCTGCTAAGCTGGCACTCCAACCAGCATCGACTTTGCCCTGGACACATTTTCCCCCCTACCAGCTAGGCAGACAGTTTATTGGCATAATTTCTCCAGAAAGAGGCTGGAAGACTTAGTAAGTTCAAACTTTAACATTTTTATCAAGAATCCCAAAGGGCCACCCTTTTCTCCTCCCATTGCCACCACCAACCCCCATCAGGCGTTCTCTACGCTAGGAAGTCAGGGCGCACAGAGCAGCACAGCACAGGCCAAACCAGCAGGCACATGATACATCATCGAACCCGTGGAGCAACCGCCACCTGAGAGCCATCTTTGTGACGGGCAAGATGAGCCGCTCAGGATACAGGAGAGACAGGACTATCTGTATTCTTCTGGAGTGAGGGAGGCTGGATTGGGGTTGAGGGGGAGACTTTCCTTCCCTGTTTTCTCAGAAAACAGGCAAAGAAAGGCTTCACACACAACTAAGGTTACACACATATCAATGTTTCCAAGTTCCCTTTTCAAAGATGGCCGCCCCGCTGTCCATTCAGAGAGAGCTTGCAGCAGAATCTCGGGGCGTGGAGAGAGAGACAGGCAGCAGGAGAAATTTAGTTTTCCACAAAGGTTGTTGGTTTTTTTTTCCCCTTTATTGTTGGAATTTAAAATGCATAGAACTGAAGGCAAAGTCCAAGGCCTAGAGAAAGATATGAGGCCCGAGAGAGAGGCTCTGAGATTCTAAAGGCGGCAGAAGGGTACCCACCTAAAAAGGCCACTTGAGCTGCAAAAAAGGATGGAGCAGAGATAGAAAATGGGAAAAAGAGAAAAGGGGTGGGGGTGGGGCCGGGGAGGGGAAGGTGTTTGGGAGGAAGAAGACAAATCAATACCAGTTCAGAAATTCAGACAAAGATACGGAGTCGGAGCTAGTTTAAACCCCAGGTAAGAATAGATGGGCTGGCCTCCAGGTAAGAGCATTTGTTTTAGAAAATGTGAGAAGGGAGAAATAAGAAGAGCAATGGCTGAGGAGCACAGCACCCAGGGGCCCTTCAGTTGGTGGCGGTAGTGGTTGAGCTTCTCCAAGACTCTGTCATGTCTTCCTGGAGACTCAACAGGGGTCTAAGGAGACTCCATCCAGCCAGGAGAAGGCAGGGACTGGGGACCCTGATCTGGGGCCTCCCCAGAGCTCCCCAGCAGATGGCAAAGTCTTTTTGCTACTGAATTGTGGCCGGGGCTGACTCACCCACACAGGCTGTGCCATCTTCGTTGGGCTCGTAACCCCGACTGCACTTCTTGTTGGTCCGACATCTGTAGCTTCCATATGTGTTGACACACACGGGCTTGTCTCGAGGGCACACGAATGGGAACTGGATGCATTCGTTGGTGTCTGAAAGGGAAGGGAATCGCTCACTCAGGAGGGCGTAGGTCCTTGCTCAGGCTCTGCTGTCCCACCCACTCTGTGACTGGGACATGTCCCTTATCTTTGGGCCTCAACTTCTTCACTTCAGGCCCCTTGGCAGACTCCTACTCTGCTTGACCTCTACATGTTAGGGGTGCTCAGGCTCAGTCCTGGGTCTTCTATCTACCATACTTTATCTGGGTGGTCCCTTCATACATGAATGATTCCAGACTTCCTGTCTCCAGCCACAACCTCTCCCTGGGGCTCCCGACTTGTGAATGTGTCTAACATGCATCTTAAACTTAGTAGGTCCCAGATGGAACTTTCGATTCCCTCCAGTCCTCAAACCTCTTCTGCCCCCTCTTCCCACCTTCCCTAACTCAAGCAGAAACCAGTGATACCCAATTCTTTCTTTTTCCTTATCTCTGCAGGCAATGTAACAACAGATCCCATCAGTTCTGCCCCTACGGTATCCCCCTTGTCTGTCCACCTGCTTCTCATTCTCATTCTTCTGCCACCAGCCATTCCCAGCCAGCACCGTCTCTTGCCTGGATTTCTGCAGCCGCCTCCTGACTGGCCTCTTGGCTTCCACGCCTCCCTCCAATCCAATCTGCATTTGGCAGCCAGCGTGATCTTTTGAAAGTGTGACCACGCCATGCTACTCTCCTGTGAACTGTGCAGGGCCCTAAGAGCAAAGTCCAGACACCTTTCCGGGGCTTCAAGACTCTCCCGGACTTGGATCTGGCTCCTCTGTCCTCTCTGGGCGCATCGGCCTCCTTCCTGCTCCTCTGACATTCCTAGCCTTTTACCTGCCTCGTGGTCTTCGCACTTCCCTCAGGTATTTCCATGGCCAGGCCCTTCTCATCCTTTAGGTCTCAGCTCAAAGGTCCCCTCCTCTGAGACCCTTCATGACCACTCTGTCTACAACAGTCTCCAGAGAGCTCCTTGCTTAACGGGTTCTTAACTCGTCTGGTCCAGCTATTGGGTCACGAGTGATGGTCTGTCTCCCCCCACTAGGATGAACACCCTCCAGGGGAGGTGCTTGGCCTGCATTCCCAGCTCCCCACATGGGCCCGGTGTGGGGGAGGCACATATATGTCCACTGGAAAGTGAAAAGGAAGAGGCGGCTGGATTGGTGATCTTGCAGGGACCTTCCAGTGCCCAAGGAAGGTGCTGGAATTTCTGTGTGTGTGTGCACCGTCCGTTTGGAGTGGCTAGAGTGGGGACATGGAGAGTGGAGGGGACTCCTTTTCTCCTCAAGCCTCTTAGAGCCCTCCTCCTCCACTTTCTCACCTGTGGTCACTTGTCCACACAGTGCCCTCCAGCGGAACACTTTCTCCCCTCTCTTGGCCTGGCAAACTCCTCATCACCCCTCAGGTCTCAGCTTAGACCTTGATCTCCTGGGGCGTCTTCTTGAACCCTCCTTAGACTGGTGTGGGCCCCACCTCTTTGCCACCTCACAGCCCCTTCCCTGCCCCACCCCAGCCTCTCACACTCTGTGGGCATCGCTGTTAACTCGTGTGCCTTTTCCATGAGCTCTGACCCCTGGAGAGGGACTATCTGTCGTGTTTACTCTTGTATCTCAGGAGCAAACACATCTGCCTGGGCGGGCGGGCATCTGCAGGGGGGACTTGGGAAGAATGCTTCCTGAGGGCTGAAAGGCAGGAGGCATCCTTGATCTGACCCCTTACTGTCAGCCAATGGGATGGAAGACATCTGTGAGCCTTCTGGATGCTGAGCCTCTAGGCTGCCCACCTCCCACTCCAGTCCCTGGGGGACTTCCAGGCCACCGGACCTTCCCAGAGCTGCCTTCCTGGCAGTGCCACAGCCACCTGCCCACCTCCCCCCATACTGCTCAAGGCTGCCACCTCCTTGTACTGAGACCATACCCCACACCCTGGTTTGCTCCAGTGCCCTTGCTGCTCCACCGGTGGCCAGGCTGAAAATGCCAGCTCTCCACGGGGCCCTGTGCCAACCCAGCCTCCACCGCCCCCAGCAGTCAGGCCTCCCTGTGAGCACTGTCCAGGCCGTGGTGTGTCTCATGGCCATTCTCTCTGTATTCGTGGCACGGAAGCTCTGCCAATTCCCAGAACTGTGGTGATTCAGCCTGCTGGTTGCTAATGTCGCTCCCACCTCAGTGAGTCACTTGGCGGTTGTCTTGGCATCTGGAGCCCCAGGGACAAACAATAGGCTCCCCTCCCCACTTTCTACCCCTGTCAGCAACCTGAGCCTTGCCAGGACTCAGGCTGACCGTCCCCAGGGAGATTCTGGCCTCTGCTCCATCCCCCGGTGCCTGCAGGCAACTCACCCATGCAATGGCCATTTTCCTGCTGGGAGAATCCTTGGCCGCACTGCAAAGTGGGCAGAAGCAGAGACACTAGTGAGTTGAGAAGATGGCATCTCAGGCCCTATCACAGCCACAAAGCAGCTGCCACCCGTCCCCAGAAGGAGGGATGTTCTTAGCTCGGGGCCTGGAGGGAGCCCCTCCCTGCCAGGACTCCTTCCCTGGCACTGAGAATAGGACACTGGGGGGAAGGCAAGAACAGATTCCGTCCAAACTCCTGCTCATTCCCCTCACGTGGGACCCACCTGTCTGAGCGGGGACAGGTAACAGAAACGGGTCCTTCTGTGGCCTTGCCCTGAGACCGAGGCTGGGTCTCAGTTGAGGCAAAGGGTAATGAGGGGTGGGAGAAGCTTTCTGAGGTGTCTGCTCACTCCCCACACCCTCTTCTCTGAGAACCTTCCCCACTCACAGGGGTGGCACCTGCAAGCCAGGCTCCCCACCTCCCCCCATCTCTCTGGGCAAGGCCCGCTGGACCAGGGGTGGGCACCCCAGCAGGAGGGATGAGTCAAAGACGCTGTGGCTAGAATCTGAACTGAGGCTGAGACGGATGTGGAAACAGACTTGGGGACTCCAGGCTGTGGGGGCTTTGCTGTGTTTATATGGGGGTTTCAGGGACAGCAGACTGGTAGCAGATCAGGGAGACTCAAAACAACACTCTACACAAGACAGAAAATGTCAGCTGTCAGCACCGAGGGACAAGGGTGGGGCGTGGGGATTATTAGGGAGGGGTAATGACCTCCTCACCCCCAGGCCAGTGCACTAATGACAAAGGTCCTTGAGGTCCTGGGGCGCAGGCCACTGAGCTGCATGGTTCCTGCTCACCCTCAGCTTTCCATGGACTTTGTGAGCTCCCCTAGAAGTTTCCTTAGAGGTCCCCTCTTCGGTGTGAATTTAGGTGGGTTCTTGTTATTTGCAACCACGTGAGCGCCATCAGAGTTGGAATCTAGAGCTCTTTCTCCAAGAGCTCCCAGAGGCCCGACCCCACCCTCAGAACTAACACAAGGCTTGTCAGAGATTTGGAAAGAGCTGGGAGGGAAGCAGGAGACCTGGGGTCAATTCTTAACTCTGCTCCCAATCGGTTGTCCAGCCCGGTGGGTTCTCCCACTTGGTCTCAGTTTTCCTCCTCTGTAGAATGGGTGCAAAAATACTTGTCCTGCCAATACCCCTGGATGTCTGTGAGGAGCAGAAGAGATGTGCATGTGGTACTATTGTGCAAACTACAAATGGTGGGATCATCATGAAGCCTGCCCTTTGCTAGGATTTCCATCGTTCTAGAGCAGTGGTTCTCAACCTTCCTAATGCCGCGACCCTTTCATACAGTTCCTCATGTTGTGGGGACCCCCAACCATAAAATTATTTTCGTTGCTACTTCATAACTGTAATGTTGCTACTGTTATGAATCGTCATGTAAATATCTGATATGCAGGATGTATTTTCATTGGTACAATAATTAAAGCATGGTGATTAATCACAGAAACAATATGTAATTATGTATGTGTTTTCCGATGGTCTTAGGCGACCCCTGTGAAAGGGTCGTTCAACCCCCAAAGGGGTCGCGACCCAAAGGTTGAGAACTGCTGTTCTAGAGGCAAAATCTGCAGATTCCCGGGAATCCAGCTGCAGCCCATGGGTTTGTGGATGAGGCCTCTTTTCTGGCCATCAGGCCCAGATGCCTTTCTCACCTGCAGTGGGGCTGGGTCCTGAAGTCTGTCCTCATCCCGGGGGTAGGGGATCTCTAGCACCGAGTTCATCTCCCTGCTGGCCACGTTCCGGCTCGCCACCTTGCCATCCGGCCACGTCACCTCCACGCTGCTGGCTTCATCCTTCCCTGAGGGACAGAAGGAGAAGGGGTCAGCAGCAGGGGAGAGCGGGAGGGGGTTCTCGGTCATTTCCTCATTCACTGAATAAAAAAGATGAGCTGAGCATTGTTCTAAGTGCCGGGGGAGCCGCGAACGTGCAGAGTCCAGCAGCACTGCAGTGATGGTGATGTCCTGTCTGTGCCGTCCAGCATGGTGGCCACTAGCACATGTGGCTGTGGAGCAGGGAAGTGGGGCTAGTGTAAGAAGGAACCGAATTTTAAATTCGATTTAGTTTTAATGAAGTTACACTGAAATAGCCCCTCCGGCTAGTGGCTACCCTATTGGACAGTGGCACGCTAGAACTTTCAGTGGACAGGCCAGTCAGCAGGAGGCTGTTTTTGGGAGAGGGTAAAGCCTGGTGATGAGCAGCTGGCTGTGGAGTCCTGGGTTCGAGTCCTGGCTGTACCACTTACCTGGGAGGTTGGAAAGAACACGGTGGGGTGGCTATCTGGGAGACCTGGGGACATAGCCCAGCTCTGCAGCCGACTTGCTGCATAATCGGGAGCATGTCACATATTTATCTTTATATTTGTAATAGTAGCCCTGCGCATGAATCTGTGCACCGGTAGCTCACTGCCGCCCTCTAGTAGCTCTCTGCCCGCTGCCCCGCCCTCCTGTAGCTCCCTCCTGCCTCCCCCCCCCCTCCACCATAGCTTGCTGCCCTGCCCCCTCCTTTAGCTCTCCTCTGCCCGCTTGTAGCTTGCTGCCCCTCTTCTGCTGATCCGTGATCTGGTCGTTACATGGTCGGTCGTTACACTTCACGGCGTAATGACCATTTGCATACAACATCTTTGTTATATAGGATTTATATTTATGCTTATGTTTATGCTTATAGTCTGCTACGGGCCAGGCTCTTTTTGTCACTGGGAATGTCCTGGTTCTCAGAGAGCTTCCACTCTAGTTGGGATAGACAGGCAAACAGATGAACAAGTAAATGATGTCAGCTATTGACAGGTTCTATGAAGAAAATGAAAACAGGGAAATGGAGTGAAGAGGCCCTGGGGTTGGCTGGGCTCGGGGTCGTCAGGGATGGGGTCTCGGGGAGAAGGCATCTGAGCTGAGCTCGAAATAAGAGCTGAGGTGCTTAAGACCCAGAAGGTGGCCGGCACAGGAGCAAGCCCACGCTGCGAAGCCGAGACGTGGACAGAAGCTGACAGAGAAGCTCAGAGAATATTCCCGCTGCGTCCATCGCACCCATCCACAGAGCCGTGCATTACATCATTGGCAGAAAACAAGTTGGAGAGATTTGTCAGGTGTTTAGGCATTGTCAGAGCCGGCCCGGCTCCCTGCTTACGGCGCCGTGGCAAGGTCAGGCTAATGGTGATGGATTGGGGTGGAGAGGAGAGGGAGCTGGGCCTCGCCTGTGGAGAGAAGCTGTTCTAGTCAGTTCCCTGGGGAGGAGGGAGGGGGAGAGGGTGCTGCCCCTTGTTATCACCCACCCACGCTGACCGGATGTGGGCGGCTGCTCAGGAGTCCACACTCTCAGACACTCCCCACCCCACCCCCGGCATCACTCGTGGGCTGAATACATAATGTGTCACCCAACGGAGGTGCTCCTTTCCCCTTAATGTCTACAGACACTGTGAGAAAACAGGTGGGACCGAAAAGTGCCTTTGAGTTGATAGTAGCTTTAGGTCAGCCTGGTCCATCCAGGGATTTTACAGTGGTAGATACTCGGGGCAGAGGGTAGTTTGTGAAACATCTTCCTGTATACAAAGGGCTCCCACGTTTCAGAAAAGGCGTGGGAGCCACGCCCAGACTTTGGGGAGAGATGCTGTGTAGACTCCTGTGCAGCCGTGGCTCTGGGGTGGGGCTGAGGCTGTGTGGGGTGCAGGGAGGCCCAGGCTCCCCGGAACCTTCCAGCCGCCCTGCTGCTGTGCTTCCAGTAAGTGAGGGCAGGGGCCAGCTGCCACCCTGGAGGGTCAGCGCGAGCGGCCCCTCCTCTGTGGGCAGGTGGGCAGCCGTGCCAGCCGGAAGCTCCCAGCGGGAGAGAGACGCCCGCGCGCAGTGCGGCTCTCCTTCCCACACAGATCCTCCCTCCCAGGCCGCCCTCGGGCTCCGGGGTTTGCTTTATTCAGCTGGAGACATGTCTCAGAACCCCTCCACTGCCCCGCCCCCTCATTCTACAATAACTCCTCCTGGGGAAGGGGGCAGGAATGGGGGTGGGTGGCAGCGACAGACTTCTTTTGGGTTTGAAGCAGTTTCTGGAGGCTCTGGCATTTGCAGGGTGTGCAGTGTCCTTATGTAAAAAGTAAACATTTTTCCATAAAAAAAAAAAGGAGACAAAGAGAAGCAACTGTTTGTCACCTAAGCCAACAGAACAGCTCCATGAATACATCTCCCAGCCTGGCTGAGGTGCCACAAATAACTCAAAAGAGTCGCCGAATATTCATAGATGATCACAAATTTACATCCTGGGTTTGCCGCACATATTTCTGAGTCCTGCTTCCTTCCTTCCTCCAGGCCCAGGGCGGGGCCGGGCTCTGAGATAAGAAAGCCGGGAGAGCACATCTCAGTGGGACTTGCTGGTGATTATTTTGCTGACTGGGGCCTCAGTTTTTCCATCTGTAAGGTGGGGGTATGACCTGAGCTCTAGCACTTCAGGGAAGCACAGTTCTTCCCTGGAATGTGAGCCCTGCCCCGGCTGTCGCCTTTAGCATCTCCACCCTCCTCATCTCAGACGTGGGGGCCCCTTGCAGTTCCCAAAGGGCTTTCACTTGTTGGCAACAGTACAGACAATATGTTCCCCAAACTCTACCGGGCGACTCTCCGAGTTAGCACCTCAGATCCTCATGGCAGCTCCATGAGGAAGGTACTAGTTTTACAATTTCCACTTTAGAGCGGAGGGAGCTGAGACTTGGAGAGGTGACGTGAATTGCCCAGCTACCCACCTAGGGAATGTGCGATCCCCAAACCCACACCTGCTACACCCTGTTCTACTGGCCAGCCCACCCCACAGCCGGCTGAGCAACATCCAGGGTCTGGGACTCAGCAGGAAGGAGACAGACCCGGGCCCCGCCCTGCAGGACCTGAGTCCTGGGCGGGCAGTGATTATGTTATGAGCAGCTGGGAAAGTGCAGCCGTAGCCTGGGTACCACCAGGCGATAGAGGCGGGTGTTAACAGTCGTTTCAATTGGGTGCTGTAGGAGCGTGAGAGCTGGTGAGGCAGCGAAGGAGAGGAAGGAGCGTGCCAGGTGGAGGTGCAGCACGGGCAACGGCATGAGGTGTGGCAAGGGCCTGTGCGCCTGACGATCAGGAGAAGTTCAAACTGGGGGAAGCAGAGCCTGAGAATGTGTATTGGGTGGGGTCGGTGGGAGAGGAGACTGGGAGGGGACTCGGGAGCCTTCGCATGTGTGGTCCACTTGCCCCCTCCCAATGACTCTGCAAGGGGGCGTTTTATCCCCACTTCTCAGATGCAGACACTGAGGCTTGGCGAGGTAAAGTGAGCTGCAGGGGTCCGCGCTAGGACTGGAAACCCAGGCCCTGGCCCTCAGGCCCGGCTGTCCCCTCTGCCCCAGACATTGCCGATTTCATGCAGCTGCACAGCCAGGGTTCCCCCAACCCCCAGACACTGCATGGGGCGGCCTTTACGTGGCCTGTGTGCCAGGCCTGTGGGTCTGCGAGCAGAGATGGCCCCATTAACCAGCCACAGCCCTCTGGCAGCTTTGACAGGACAAAGGCCAAGGAGGCACAGAGAACTGTGCTTTTCAGAAGAATCACAGGCGAAGCAGATGGTGGGAATACAGTTGGCGGAATATCTTTGCACTTTAATAAAGCGATTTTCATGTGGGCCACTGAATTTTCCTTCCCTAAATGAGCACCAGCCGGCATGAAGGCAGCTCTGAGTCACTTGCAAACAACTCGCTGAAAGGAAGGCGGTGTGTGTGTGTGTGGGGGGGGTACCCTCAATGCCCGAGGTGGGCTGGCCGAGTCGGGGAGCTCCTAATGGAGGCTGGGGGGGGGGGGGGGAAAGTAGATTATTGGTATTTGTTTTCACATTTTGGGTTTTGTTGAGCTGCCTCAGCCCTCTGCTAGCTAGGAAATGAAGACCCAGTGTGTGGGATACGCAGGAGTGGGTGGGCAGAAGCAAGCGGGGGCACTCAACAAGGGCTGTGAGTGGAAACACTTATTTATGAGCCTGGTGGGCCCTCTGCACCAGGAGGAGCAGGGAGAGGCCAGGGCGGGGCGGGGAGGGGAGGAGAAACAGGCCAGGGGCCCACTGAGCAGGGGTGGCTGGGGTGGAGGGGAGGGACAGTTCTGCAGGCTGAAGCTGAGAGCGCTCTGTGTAAGAGTGGGCCCTCTGGGAACCCCCTGAACAATGAAAGATCCAGTGAGGTGCCTGAATTTTTATGGTGTGATTCCACACAGCCCAGATCCTCTGGATTTGAGAGTACATGGGAGGGTCGGAGAAGCTGAGTCCTCTAACCACACACAGCTCAGGGCTGACTGAGCAAGGCCTGCAGCTCCTGCCAGTGCAGAGATGAGCTGGAGAATGTGCTGGGGGGGGGGGGGGGAGAGGCGGTGTGAGGAGAAGGAAGCACCCAGAGGCTGTCTGCTGAGAGGCTCACGTATGCACCCACATACATGTCCACAAGCTCATCACCCCTGGCTGCAAAGTCAGGAGGAGGCGGGGTGATCCATGGAGGGAGGGAGGGAGGGAGCAGGGGCAGGTGGGGTGAGCAGGCGCGTTGTGAGTGCTGGAAGGGCAGCTTCCTGCAGGCCTCGCCGCTTAGACACTTTGCCTTCAGCACAGCTTCAAGCCCCACAGCTACTCGGTACTTTGCACCTTGAAGGCAGGACTTTCTTGCCTTCACGCTCTAGACATGCCCCTTCTTACCCCAAACATCACTAAACAAACTGCTCAGGATTGAGGAACGTCAAACTATCCATCAGTAGGGGACTTGCTAGATAAATTATGAATGCTTCCACACAATGAAATACTGTGCAGCAAAAAATTAAAAACAGAGCTGCCATCCGATCCAGAAATCCCACTTCTGGGTATTTAACCGAAAAAACAAAAACACTACCTCGGAAAGGTATATATATATATATATATATATATGCATCCCTATGTTCATTGCTCATTATTTACAATAGCCAAGAGATGGAAGCAAACTAGATGTCCGTCAATCGCTAATAAATAAAGATGATGTATCACACACACATCGTGGAATATTATTCTGCAGTATAAAAGAATGAAGCCTTGCCACTTGTGACAACATGGATGGGCCTACAGGGTATTACGCTAAGTGAAGTAAGTCAGACGGAGAATGACAAACACTGTACCTGGTAGCCCTGCTAGTGGCCCTGGGCTCCTTCGAAGTGCCCTCTGCGCCTCCCCCCCCCGCCCCCAACCTTGCACAGCAGAGCCTGGCTTGGGCTTTCCCAGTTCTCCAGACCTGTTCCATCCCACCTGCCCTCAGCCTGGCCCTGGTGCTCCGGCAGTCTGACCCTGGCCTCCCTTTCCAGGCTCTGCTCCCACCAGACCATTCCCATTCTGTGGACACACTGAGTACCCTCCTTTCTGGGCCTTTGTTCAAGCCAGCACTGCCCCTGGAATGCTCTCCTCCGCCCCCATCCACACCCTCTAAACTCCCACCATCCTTCTAGACCTAGTTCTAGGCCCAGGTTCTTGGGAAAACTGCCCAGAGCAAAACGAATGTCTCCTTCCGGGTCCTCTCACAGCCACTGGGCCAGGATGATGGCTCATCCGAGTCTGCTTCGCACCGAGTCCCTGTGTCCCTCTGCTTCTCTCATGGACTGTGAGCTTGGAGGGCAGGGAGCCTTTCTTCGTCGTCTCATCTCTTTCCCCGTCTCTGTGTCTCTTGGTCTCCCCCAGGCCCTGTCTCAGTCTACCTCCACCCTGGTCTCTGTCCTCAACCCTTCCTTCCGCCCAGCCTTCCCCTTGGCTCCCTCTCGTCCTGCCCCATCGCTGGCCCCTCCATCAGTCAGGAGGGCCTGCGCTCTGCTGGGCCCATGAAGTGCCTCATGAATGTGGGAGTCTTCGAGCTGCAGGGATGGAGCCTGTTTGCCCCTCGCGGTGTCCCAGGCTGCTGGGCCTGCCGCCGGCTGAGCTGCCTTGGGGAGTCTCACTGCCAAGCCCATGGCTGACCCAAAGGGCCCGTCTCAAGAGCAGCCTTCCTTCAGTGCCTCCCTGGCAGTGGATCCCGGCACTAGAGGAGTGTGCAGGGGGCCCGTGGAGCAGTTTGAGCCAGAGTTCAGACCCGGAACAAATCCCAGGGCTTGCAAGATGCAAGGATGGGCAGTCAGGAGGGGCTCCCACCTGGGTGCGGTGTCCATACTCCGGAGCATGGGAGGCAGACGGTCATGAAGAGGTACCGAGGCTCTTGGCCCCCATGATCCCACCAAATGGCCTGGCCCGGGCTGCCCGGGTGAAGAGCAGGATTGTTATCTCGGAAGGGCAGATACCGGCCAGGGCAGAGAGCCAGAGACACCCATAACACAAGTCTTAAAACGGCAGAGACAGTCCATGGGGAGTGGGGAAGGAGAACCAGCCCCAGTCCTGGCCTCACCACTGACTTGCTTTGTCAGTCTCAATTCCCCTTTTTGTACAATGGGGTGAGGGTTGATGTCCAGCCAGATACCTGATGAACATCCCACCTATGATACCATCGCAGTCACCTTGGTGCCTGGGAGATCTCACTTGGGTCACCTGGTAACTGAAGGGATGTGGATCTCCAAGAAGAAAGAGGCAGAGCAGGAGGACCGTGGCCGGCCCCACACAGGCAGCTATAGGAGGTCCAGCAATCAAGCCACAGTTGTCAAGAGCTCAGACACAAATCCAGCCCTTCCTACTTTCTGACGATGTAATTTGGGGCAGGTTGCTTAATCTCAGCCTCAGTTTCCTGATCTGTGACATGGGGTTAATGACTCATCATGTTGTGGTGAGAATTGAATGAGGCATTTTAAGTAAAGCACTTAGCCCAGTGCTCGGCACACACTAAGTGCTCAGCTCGTGTCGGTACTGCTGTTTTGTAAGAGAGGACTATGTATTTAAAAGTCAACTTGTACTTTAAGGACTAGCATAGCAAATGGCTGCCTCTGATTACAGGCCAACCCACCCAGGGCGAAATCGCCCAAGAACATGCTCATATAACCGGGCCTTGGGTCCCCTAAATATTTATTCTTCTTTTACAGACAAATTATGTGTTTCCTATAAAAATTGGAAAACACACACACACACATAAAAATCATATGGAAGAAAATAAAAATCCCATACTCTGGCAGGTCTGGATTTGAATCCTATCTCTGCCATTTACCTATTACGTGGTCTTGGTTGAGGAGGTTTCTTAAGTGTTTGAGCCTCAGTTTTCCCATTTGTAAAATGGGGATAAATAACACCCATCTCACAGGCGATCGTGAGGATGGCGTGAAGAGGAAGAGTAAAGTGTCTCTGTGTCTACAAGGAGTAACAGTTACCATATTGGTCCAACCACTCAAATCTTTCTTCACACTTTCTGCATTTTCTTGAAGTATTTTCTATGCGATATGCTGTGTTAATAATATTAACACATACATATATTTATGTTTGAGGCCATATTGCCTATTCTTTTTATGTTAATATTATAGCACCTCATGAGGTGCTACCACAGGTGAGAGGATGTCTGCGTTTGAGCCTACGTATATGTGACTCAAATGCTTTCCTAACCATCGTGTTTCAGTAAAGACGCTCTTGGATCCCCACCCCCACCCCCCGTGTTTCTCAACATTTTTTCCATGATCACCCCTCTTCCTCAAGAAGCCTTTTTAGAGTTTTTTTCCTAATTCCCTTCCTCAATTGTGTTTCTTTAAAAATGTTGTATTTTGAAATAATTATAGAGCCACAGGCAGTTGCAAAGACAGTGCAGAGAGATCCTGTGTACCTTCCATCTGGCTTCCCTCAATGGCTACATCTCCCGGAACTATCGCACAAGCTCAATACCAGAAAGCGGATGTTGGCACAAGGTGTGTGGGTAGTTCCATGCCATTTTATCATGTGTGCAGATTCGTGCAACCGCAACCACCGTCGAGAGATGGGACCGCCCATCACCACCAAGACCTCCTGGGGCTATTCCCGTACAGTCCCACCCACCTCTCTCCTTTTCACCATTTCTCCCCCTCCCCCTCCAGCAACCACTGATTTATGTTCCATCTCTACCATTTTGTCATTTCGTGAACGTTATAGAAATGGGATCAACAGTATGTGACTTTCTGAGATTGGCCCCCCCTCCCCCGGCCCTGCTGCCACCATAACGCCCTTGAGAGCCATCTAGGTTGTTGTGTGTGTCAATACTTCATTCCTCTTTATTGCTGAGTAATAGTCCATGGTGTGGGCAGACCACAGCTTGTTGAACCATTAACCTATGGCAGGGCATCTAGGTTGTTTCCAGTCTGGCCTATTACAGATAAAGCTATTACAAACAATCTTGTATAGATTTTTGTGTGGACATAAGTTCTCATTCATCTGGGAGAAACACCCAGGAGTACAATTGTTGGATCTGATAGTGGTTGTGTGTTTAGGTTTTTGTTTTTAAAAGGACTGGCAATGTATGTTCCAGAATAGCGGTGCCGTTGTACATTCCCACCGGCAATGTGTGAGATCCAGTTTCTCTGCATCCTTGCCAGCGTTTGCTGTTGTCACCAGGGGTTTGGTGAGGCACTTTAGTCACCGAGCCAACTCTCAAGAGGCCAGGGAGAGAAATAGTCTGGTGGAGGCCAGTGTTTGAAGCACAAGGCTGCAGCCTGGACAAATGGAGAATTGAATACTTTGACCCCAAGGTGAATACTCTGACAGAGGCACGGGGGTGAGGACCTCTGTAAGAGGCAGGACACTCCTTCCTGAGCTCAGGTTCACCTCAGAGCAGGGTGGCCTCCAATGGCTGGTGTCGCCACCGCGGCTCAGCATCGTGGTGCCTGGAAGATGCTGGAGCTGTGAGTCCTGCATCGGTCACCATGATGCGGGGTGCAGTTCCAGGACCCGCTGTCCCGTCAGCCGCTCACTGCCCACCCGCTGCCCTGGCCCCGACTCACCCAAGCCGAAGTGTGCCACAGGCTCCATCTCGCACAGGTAGCCCGAGCCCCCATCGATGATCCGCAGGTGGGCCCCGCTCTGCTTGGTGTAGAGCATGACCTTCGCCCCCCTGGCGAAGGCCCCAAACCGGGTCCGTGGGACCACTCGAAGCCAGTTGTTGTTGAAGCCCTGTAGGGAGGCAGGAAGGCAGGCCAGGCGTCAGCGGGGTGGGCGGAGGAGCAGGGACCTAGGGCAGGAGAGGGAGAGAGGGAGAAGGAGGAAGCAGAGGAAAGAGAGAGGAGGCGGCCGGCAGGAAGGTGAGCGAGGCAGACAGGTTGGCTAAAGTTTGGAAAGAGAAACAGTGGAGAAGAGGGGGGGAAAGTCAATAGACTTGGGAAAAGCAGTCTGTGAAGTGCCCGTGGAAGGCAGAGGGGCGGAGGGCTTCTCCTGGGAGGCAGCCCTTCTGGGGGTTTATGATGTTGCTGGGAGTGTTTTGCCTCCTCCAGGCCCCAGCTGTCCATTTCCTGCCATGGACCCCTGGCTCCTCTGCCCTCCTCCACCCTAGGCCCAGGGGACCGCCCCAGGCTGGGCTCCGAGGGTCCCCCAGTCCATGCACACCTGATTCCCGCGGAAGACGGACAGCGGCTGAGCCATGGATTCTCCGTGGGACAAGATGAGGTCCAGCATCCCATCTCCATCGAAGTCTGTCACCACACCCCCTGCAACAACACGGACTGCGCTCTGGCCATCGGCCGGGGGACCCCGGGGCAGCCGAGCGGGGAGGTGCTGGGCCTGAGACTGTGGCTGCCACCCCCGCCCTCCCCTTTCTATCAGCCACCTCGCGCTAGGAATTCATGGAAGACGGTTCCCTTTCCTTCGCTGGGGCTTTGGCACGGGAATGGGGGGCACTATTATCCAGACCATGAGGACTTCCTTCTGGCCTCTGTGTTATACACGCCTGTGATATTGGCACAGTTTTTATCAATCTACTAAGTCTTTGCATACACATGGTCTCCTGGGGTCCTCACTACTCCAGAGAGGTGAGAAGGCAGATGTAATTGGCCCCATGTTACGGATGTGGAGAACAAGACCCAGACCAAGTACCCTTTCCAAGACCGCTCTGTCTCTGACACCAGGCTGAGCGCCAAGAGGGGAGGGGCTAGACTTCAGGACCCCAGCCCCTCCTTTCTATCCCCGCCCCGCAAGGCATCGCCAGAGAACCTACTGCCCACAGATTCTCGGCCCGGCCCCGCCCCCAGCTGCCCTGGGACTGGGAGAATGGACCACCCCCTCCTCTGCTTCCTGCCTGACACTCTTGGCAGCTCCCCCTTCTTCACTCTTGCCCCTGCTCTAGGGTCTTAGCCCTCAGAGTGGGATTGGCTGCCTCATCCTTCCCTCCCTCGTCCCAGACAATGGGAAGCACCGAGACAGGGGAATGCAGGCTAAGCCCTGAGGCGCCCTCACCTGTGCCCCGGCCCTCAGGCTCCAAGGCATCGCCAGGATTGAGCTCCTCAATGAGGGGGTCACCGTGTTCCCTGCGGATGACGCTGTAGGAGAAGAGACAGGCTGTTCATGGATGAGTAACTAGCTGCGGAGGCCTGAGTCGGCACCTGGACCTAGAGACCTACTTCTTACTCCAGTCTCGGCCCCTGGAGCATCTCGGGGCCCACTGTGCAGGGGCTGCCACCTGCATGCCACGGAGCCACACTTGGTTCACAGGCCCTGGCCACACCCTGCCTGTTCTCTTCTTGGGTTTGAATTTACATTGGTAAAATTGGATTTTTCCTTTCCTAATGGACGAGTTATAGACAGCCTGGGGAAGGCAGTTGATGGATGGAGAAGGGACAAGGACACAGCTACCTTCAAATGCCCTTCCCTTTCCTTCAAGTGGCTCTGGATTTTCAAGTTCTGGATGGTACCCAGGGTTCAACTCCCCCCCTTCGCCCCCCCAAGTTCTCCTTGGTCGTCCCACTAGAGGCAATGCCTTTCTGCTCTGCCTTTATCACTTGCCTGGCCTTTATCACTTCCTGCCTTGTGTTAAAGCTCTGTATGAATGTGTCTTATCTCCCCGGTTAGACTGCGAGCTCTTTGCAGGCTGGGACCATGTATTATTCATCTTTGCATCTCCCACAGCATCTAACATCGTGTCTGGCTCTCAGAGCGCTCCAAGCACACGTCTGTGGGATACACAGATGAATTCCAGAGGCAAAGGGAGGAAATGGGGCCCTTTGGGTTGCAGGGGTTCTGTCTGTGTTGACTCGGAATCACAGTAATATTTGTTCCAGAAAAGTCCACTGCGAAAGTCCTGCTCTTTCTCCACAGAGCTGGCTGCTGCTGATGGCCATGAGCTTTCCTCTCTAATTTTACTCACTCGTTAGATTCTCCCAGCCTTGGGTGCTCTACATGTGTGGCACGAATCTGGGGGCAAACAGGGGGCTAGGGGGGTTCTTAATTACCGCCCCCTCCAACACACACACATTGCAGGCGACTGCTGTCCGCCCAAATCACAGAGTCACCAGAGGGCTGCCATGTGGACAGTGCTTTCAGGAGGGGACTGAGTCCCCTGAGCTGGAGCCTATGGGGTGTGGATGGCAGAGAGCGTTGGTACAACTGCAGGGTGCCTGCAGGGTGAGCAGATGCCCTGAGTGATGCCCTCCATCCACACGGGGCGCCTGTGCTGACGTCCCTTGCCGGGGTCCTGCCCCAGCAGGTCCAGGGGTCCCCAAAGGTGTGGACGGAGTCGGCGAAGAAGGAAGGGCACGGAGACAGCGTTCAGTTGATCAGCAGCCTAGCCAGGATCTCTAGCCCGGATCTCCAGCCAAGTTCTGGTCTGGATCTCCAGAGAGGTTCTGCTTCGGATCTCCAGCCAGGTTCTGTGGCCATGTTCCCTCGCTAGGTTCTGTCTCTAGGCTCCGAGGCCAGTCCCGGTCCAGGATCCTCCGGCATGCTCTCGCCAGCGAAGTTCTTCTGTCTCTAGAGCATGTTCTGTCTTCTTGATTCTGTTCTAAGTCCTGAGTCTTTCTGTCTTGTTACAACTGTATTTATACCAGTTGATTCAATCCTATCAATCTCTATTACAAAGGTTAGGGCGTTTCTTATCTCCATTCCAGGGAGAAAAGATTATGTAGTTTAAGCATGATTGTTTGTAGTTAAAGGGATTAATTACCCGCCTGGCACTTAGTTGAGGGGTTTTATTCCCTCCCTAACTTCAGGGGAAAATCCCTACCTGGGGAAAACAACCTTTCTCAGAGACCTTGGTTAAAACATATAGTGCCAAGAAGGTGAGCAAACATATTAAGAACAGTATGCCATATATGCCAGGTCCCTTGAAACAGCAAGGATGGACCGGCTCCCGGCAGTCCCTGTGAGCAGCGTGCCTGGGTGCACTTGGCTGTGTGCACACCTGCTGGAGGTGTGTATGCCCCGGCCTGCGAACACCCACTGTCCCTTAGACTACTTGGGTCCTGCCGACTCCGCCACATCTGGGCAGACACACCCCTTGGTTCAGGTGACCAGGCAGGTAAGGGTTCCCGAGGATAAAACCCAGCAGTTCCATTGCATATATGTATTCGCCGAACAAGTTCTTCTGCAGTACCTTGTGTGTGCCGGGCACGGCGTGGGGGCCTGCGGCTATGCTGTGCATCAGGGAGGAAGAGCTCAGGACCCATGACGACAGGAAACCTCATGCAGAAAGAGTGCCGAAGGCAGACAGGGAGAGGGACGAGGGGAGGGCAGAGCTGGGCAAGCTCATCCAGGTTTGGGAAACCAGGGCAGGCTTCCCGGGGGAAGGGCTGAGCTGAGACAAGCGTCCTGAGTGAGTCCATGGCATTCAGACGTAGAGGCAGGAGCGAAGTAGAGGGTGTGGGCAGCATGAGGGTCCGGGGCTGGCACAGCCCAGAACGGAGAGAAGCTGGGGTGCCTGGTGCTTAGTGGTAAACGGGGAAGTGCGAGTGTGGAGGCCGGGGACAAAGCTGGTAGGTGTGGGATGTGCCGAAGAGGAGGCTTCTGAAAGGTTTCAAGTGGAAGAGGGGCGTGGCCAGATTTGCCTTTTCAACTGCTTGCTCTGCAGGACTAGACACAGGGAGAAGGCTGCAGGTGGGCACAGGAATCCCCTAGGGGAGAGAGTGGGGGTGGCAGAGGGTGGAGAGATGAGAACAGAACAGAGGCGTGTTTAGATGGGTAAGTGGCGTGAGTGTGTACGTCCAGTCAGTGCCTGCTGTCCTGCCGTTATTAACAGGACCCCTGTGCTCTCATGAAGCTTCCGGTCTGGGTGCTGCATTCCGTGGTCACCCTGAGCGTTGCTGGAGGACGTGCAGACGCAAGCGCGGTGAAGCTTTGAGGCTCCAGGGCCTCCTACCCAGAGACCGTGTTCCATTCGGGACAGGGACGGGTCGGGGCTAGATTGCCAGTTTCCAGCTGCGTGGGGGCCTCAGTTGGGTGCTCAAGACCCAACCATCTGCCAGGGGGTTTGGGGCACAGCCATGTCCCTGGGAAGTGACTTCCATGGCTGCTGTAGAGACTCAAACACATGAATTCATGGGGCAACTGCGTGGTAACACTGTCTGAGGACAGCCCTGTGCCAGCCGGCCCTTGGGGTTGCCCAGAGGGAGGCTGGGAGGGGGGCTGGGCAGGCAGGCCAGTGGGTAGAGGAGGTGTCTGGGTTCTTGGACCTCAGAGATGAGAGCACTGGGCTCCTTGGTGATCAGGGGCCCTGGCAAGTGACACTTTATTAGCCTGAGAAGGAAAGCAGTGTCTCTGTTAACGAGTAATTGATCTTCCGCAATTAATCTGGAAGTTGTGAATAAGCTTTTTGCAAGGCACCTAATTAGTAAATCTGGTGCCTCCGGGGGGGGATTACATCCAGTCAAAGATTGATGCTTTGTTAATACTTATATTTTAAATGCACTTAGTCACAGCTCTCACCTTTTATTAATAGTTGGGACCCTCCTGGAGGAGGGGATGGGACCTTGGGGAGCCCAGCAGGTGGTCTGGCCCATTTCCTGAATCCAAGGCCCCTGGCCTACCCTTTTCTCCCCACCTGGTCCTGAGCCCCATTAGCATGTTCCATACCAGGGACAGGGCCATCTTGGTTCTGAGGCTTGCTCCCCAACAGTGGTTCTCAAACTTTATGCCTGATGCCTAATGCACTTGTTAAAACTAGACATTCCACCTGGCTGGTGTGGCTCAGTGGTTGGGCATCGAACTATGAACCAGGAGGTCACGGTTTGACTCGGGTCAGGGCACATCCAGTCAAAATTGCAGGCTTGATCCCCTGTGTGGGGCGTGCAGGAGGCAGCCGATGGGTAATTCTCTCTCATCATTGATGTTTCTCTCTCTCTCTCCCTCTCTGAATATATATATAGAGAGAGAGGGAGAGAGAGAGAGAGAGAGCGAGCTTCCTGGGCCTCACATCCTGAGATTCTGACTCAGGAGATCGAGGTGGCGCCTGGGCTTCTACTTTAAGTAAGAACTCTGGGTGACCCAATGCCAACATTCTCCGGACCCCTCTTAGACAAGGGCTGCCTCCACAAACCCAGTCCTGCCTGCCTAGGCACAATGCCCAGATGCTTGCAGATTTCTTCCACTCGGTCACTTCATGTACTTGTGTACCATTAAGGTCTCACCCAGCATTTCCCAAAGGATGTCTTGCAGACCACCAATCCCAATAGAAAAATCTTTGAAAAAAATGTCTTGTAGTCAAATCTATTTGGAATATTTTATCCACCTTTTGGGAGGTAAAAATACTTATGGTCATGTTAAAGGCTCTGAGAAGTCCTGCAGTAAAAAAAAACCTGCCTGTATTTGCTTGACTCAAGCGTACTTAGACAGATTTGACTCTGTAACCGCTTTTTGTGTTTTTTTCTGGGCACACTTTGGGCCATATCCTTCTGCCCACTATCAGCCCCCCCCGCCCCCCCCCCCCCGCCACACCAGGAGGCCCGCTTGTTTCTCAGCATTCACCCTCCATGCCTGCAACCTCTTGCTCAATCTCTGTTCTTCCCTCCTCTCTGTTCCTTCATCAGGGTACCATCTTCCACCTCATCCCTTGGGACACCCCTTCTGAGTCCTGCACCTTCCTCCTGACCCCCCAGCTGCCAAAGGTGAGTGGGCATGAGCCTCATTGAAGCGTCTACCGGAAGAGGCGGTTGGCTGAGGAGCTTCGGTGGGCGAAGTTGTTGAAGAAGATCTCTAGCTCCTGGTCGTTGTCAAAGTCGGCAGCGATGACTGTGCGGACAGGGGAGGGCATGGAGAACTTGGGTGAGGCGATGTCCTGGGAGGAGAGAGGCTTCAGGTCAGCGGACAGATACGTGGGAGAATGGGAGCGGGTGAGAGGGCGACTGTCCCCCTGCGTGGGTGTGCATGCACCAAGATAAGGCAGCTCGACCTAACGCCTCCTCTCTCACCTCCCAGGTAAGGGACCTGGGGGGCTGTGCTGAGGACCACGGAAATCTCAGGCTGCTGGTGGAACAAGGAGGGAAGAGGGATAGTTCCAATTCACATCAGTGAAGCGCTGGGCTTTTCCTAATTGCTATCACATGTAGCCTTCTCACCCTCACCTGAGGACGCACAGACATTAGCATTCCCATTTTACAGGTGAGGTAACTGAGTCCTGGAGAGCCCATAGTCGTAGCTAGTAAGTGGGGCCATAGCCAAGGCTTCTGATTCCAGGTGCTGTGCCCTTTCCAGTACACATCCTCACTCCTCCTTGTGAGAGTCAGAAGCTGGGTGGATACAGAAAAGGGCTGTGCCTTGGAATCCAGACTTCTCCGCTGAGGAGCTGTGTGATCTTAAGGCAAGTTACTAAACCCGTCGGATGCCACTTTCCTCACCGGGGAGTAGTAACAGTGGCCCGGGTTCGAGGGCTGCGTGTAAAATGGCTGGCACAGAGCGGGCAGGGCTAGCTCTCCGGCAGCCTGTCCTGGCCTTGCTCCTGCTCTCAGCCTCATGAAGGGGGCAGAGGCTGCCTTCGGTTGCATTTTTGCTGTCTCTGTTTGATTATGTTGTTTCTTGGGCGTCTCTTGACGTTTTTAAAAAGACATTTGCTTTGGAAGGTTGCATAGATGCTTGTCCATGGCTCAGGGGGACCCCAGGCTCTGGATAGCTCAGCTGGGACCCCAAAGTGTGGGCAGGGCCTGGAAA
Organism: Myotis daubentonii; assembly: GCF_963259705.1. NCBI lineage: Eukaryota > Metazoa > Chordata > Mammalia > Chiroptera > Vespertilionidae > Myotis > Myotis daubentonii. The sequence continues at coordinate 43,674,295 of NC_081852.1, forward strand.
AGGGTCCCAGGTGTGGGGCTTGCCTTGGAAATAGGAGGAATGCTGCCTAAATCCCAGGGCCCACGTGGAGAGGGCTGGGAAGGGCACAGTGGTGTTTCTGGGAGTGCCCCTCTGCCCCTCGCCTAGGCCTGCCCCTGGGCCTCGTACCGCAGGCCCTCTCCATTGGCTGCAGGAGTGAGCGGCCTGGGACTGCTGGCGAGCTGCCTGCTGTGGGGAGGCCAAGGCGGGAGGCTGTCCCCATCAGCTCAGTAATGAGGCTGATGAAGAGCCCGGCCAGCTGGCCAGGGAGGGCTGCGCAGGGCCTTAAGAGCTGGGGAACAAAGAGGACTCAGTATCTCCAACTCGTTATTATGCTATTGATCCTGTAAAGATGGAAACCTGCATAGCCCCCGTGGGGCTGACCCCTGGGACGCCTGGGCTTCCAAGATAATGTATGTAAAGTGCTTTGTGCAGTTCCTGGCCCATGGAAGGCACTTGATAAATGTGGCATCTGTTGTTGTTGTTATTATTATTATTATTATTATTATTATTATTGCTCCTGTGAGCTCTGGGGAGGCTCCATCAGAGGGTTGGCAGGGTTCGGCACTCTGGGCACTGACACTGGGGCTGGGCCGTTCTTTGCATCCCTGGCCTCTGCAGACTAGATGCCCGCAGCATGCTCTGCCCATTGGTGACAACCAGGAAGACACTGCTCAGTGCCTTCGGGTGGGGTCAACATGGCTACTGGTTGAGAACCTGAGTTAGAACAAAAAGCTGAATAAAAATCACCCACATCCCAGGATCAGTGGCCCGAGTTCAGGGCACACCTCCTTCCCACCCAGCGAGCTGGCTCTCCAGCCTCTGCAGGGAGCGAGCAGCTGGGCCTGAGCACCCCAGGGTGGCTGCCTACGGGTAGGGAGCTGGTGGAAGTCACCCCAACAGAGGTGCCTAGAGACTTCCCTGGAACCATGAAACCTCAGGCAAAAGCTGGAACTTTCTCACTCTCTTAGGGGTTTTTGGCAAGACCCAGGTACCTCCAGGGCAACCCTGACTCCCCAAGATCAGCTTCAGCCATCCACTACCCTTCTCGAGACAGCCCCAAACTCCAGCTCATCAGGCTGGTGGCACCTCCATGACCTTCACAGAATTCGTAGCATTCCCTGTCTATCTGACAGCACAGAGAGGGCGCACAGAGTGGAGGGGCTCGCCCACCCTCTGCCAGTTGTCCTTAGGGGGCAGCTGTTGGATCTGTGGCCTCAACCTCCTCCACCCCTACTCCCCATTGTACCCTTGGCCGGAACCTCATTTTGCAAAGCTCAGGCAGGGCTACAGATGGGGTTTTTCTGCCGCACCCAGAGCCTCCTTTGCTCTGCCCACCTTGGGGGGCTGCCCTCCCTCCTCTGCTACTGGCTCTCTCTGCTCCGGCCACTAGAAATGCTACAGCAGCCAGGGCCAGAGTCCATTGTTGTCTCCCAGATGCTACCTTCCTTGTGGCTCCCCACCCCCACTCCCAGGCTCTGCCTGGTGGGAGGCACAGGCGGGGCTGCAATCCCAGGACTGTAGGGTGGCGGAGAGAGAGGCCCCTTCTTACCCGAAAGCGGACCTTCCCGTGGGCGCTCATCTGCAGATAGAGGCGGTGGGGGCCGTTCCAGTTGCCGTAGACAATGTCCACCTTGCCGTCGCGGTTGAAGTCCGCCAGGGCCACACCTCGCCCGTGCTGGTGGGGGTCGTCCACACCTGGGAGGGACGGCAGGAACCCTCAGGGCGGCGCCCCTGTGGCTCCAGAGACACTAACCTCGCGGGGGCTCCGTGATGAGCAGCAAGGGCGGTGGCTCTCTGCTGCCCCCGCCCCCTTGGGATGGGGAGACACAGTTGCAAGTCTCAGAATTTTTCCATAGGGGTTGGGAGGTGGGACGGCCGTCCAGCTGCAAAAGGAATCAGAACCTTGTCTTCAGGCATCATTTGCCCAGCAGGCACATTATTTTTACTCAGTTTTGGGGCAGCCTGGGGGAGACTCGGGAAAATTCTAGAGCACTGAAGCTCTCCCCAGCCACCCCAATACTACCACTTGGACACATTAAGTTGACCAGCACTCTTCCGCTTAAGTCTCTCAGTGGCTCCCCAGTACTCTTGGGTCAAGTTCAAATTGCTGCGGGGGGTGTGGGGGGTGGGGAAGGACAGGTCCCCGCCTACCCTGGCTGGTCTTTATCTGGTGCTCTCTGCCTCTTACTCATAAGCACTGCCATCCCATGTTCCTTTTGTTCCTCAAATGAACCAGTCTCTTTCTAGCTCTTGGGTCTTTGCTCAAGCTGGTCCCTCCTCCTGGAATGCTCTCTTCTGGCTCGTGGGTCCCTGGCTCCCTTGTTTTCCTTCTGGATTAGCCACCACGTCGCCCCCTCAGGAGCCTTCCCTGGTCACTCCCATGAGAACAGCCCGTCCGCCCACTCTGTCTTCTCCCGACAGCCCCTCCCCGGCCTTTCCCTTCGCCGTGCAGATCACACGCATAATCACGTTCCTCTGGGCTTCGCTTGCTTAGGGTCAGTTTTCCTCCTGGTCCTCGGAGACCGCCTTCCTACTCACCTGCGTTCACACGGCATCTGTCTCGGTGCCTGTGGTGACTTAGTCGTTTTCAGTAAATACTTACTGAATAAATAAAGAGGCATAAATAATTCACCAGGAGGCAACTGGGGATGTTGGTGACAGCAGAGGAAAGACCGCACCATGACAGAGAAGCCCACAGCGTGCCCTGTGCGGTCTGGGGGCGGAAGCTGGTGTGCCCAATGTCACCTGCTCATGCTGCCCTTGAATCTGCCGGTGGCCAGCGGGACAGAGCTGATCCTGGGGGAAGGTGGAGGGGGGTTTTGCCCAGGCGGCCTGGCCTGGCTGAGAGACGGTGGCTGCGGCTCTAAATACCCACGCTGACTCTTTCGGGGGGCAAACTGCTGTTGGTCATCAGACCGTCAGAGATGGCAGGCGACAGGACAATGAATATAATGGGGAGTGGGAGTCACAGACCCGAGGACACAGGGAGCTCTTGCCAGCTGCAAACATAGAGAAACTGAGGCCAGGAGCCAGGAGAAGGGGGGGTGCCGCCCACCCAAGGGCCTTGGAGGCTGAGCATCCTCTGGGGGAGAGGGTGGAAGGGTGGAGGTGGGAGATGCGGGGGAAGAGGCAGGGAGAGCCAAGCTTGAGAAAGAGGGTTTGCAAAAAGATGGGGGTGGCCTCCAGCCTCTCGGATGAATAACCCATTAATTCTCTGCAGAACCCCCAGCCCTAGCGCCAGTGGCCTTTTGTGCTGGCCCATTTCTCTCCTACCTACGAGGCACCTTGACAAGGAGCAGGTTCCCTTTCACGGGAATAATCGGCACCGGCTGCATTTCACAGCAGCATCTGTTTGGGTGATGAATGCCCTCTTGACATGTCTTGTTAAACCCCTGCAATCATTCTGACTTTCAATTACGGGGCCTCGCACCTTTCCTCTCTCCTCCCGCCTGCCACCTTCTCCCACTCCAACTCGTTGGCTCACCTCTGCTTCCATCTCTTTAACACCTTATCAAATCCTCTAGGTTCTCTCCACCACCACCTCGCTTTCATCTTATGCTTTTCAGCAATGAGAAAATTTGCTGCCAGAGTGTACAGCTCTAGGTGGGGCGAGCTGATGGGGAAGACAGGCCAGGGGAGCTGCCTCCAACTTTAGCTTTGCCTGGAAGGAGAGGGAGAGGCAGGATGGGGGGCTGACCAGCTACCAGTGTGTGTGTGGGGTGGTGGGGGGTGCTGGGGTGGGGAGGGGCAGTGGTCAAAGCAGGGACTCTGAGCAGAGAGCTGGGGAGAGGTACTCTTATGGATTGGCACAGACGCAGGGATCTGATGCTCCTGCAGGTGCTGGAGCTTGTAAGACCGTTGATCTATGACTCTAGGTCCCTGCTCACCCCTTCTTCTGGAAGCCAGGGATTGTCCCTAGGCCACCAAGAAGGAGGGGAAGGCAAATCTTCCATTCATGGGCAAGGCAGGGGGGCCTGAGCAGGCGGAAGTGGCTGGAGGGCAGACTGAGTATATCCATCAACTGTTACTGTGTCCCTTCTATCATTCAGCAAAATGTCCTGGGTGACCACTGCAGGCCGAGTGTCGTGTCAAGAATGAATAGTACAGAGCCCGGTCCTGTAGACACAGAGATTATTACAGCACCGTAGGAGCCTGAGTGAGAGCTACATGCCAGGGCAGTGGGAACACAGAGGAGGGAGTGCCAACCCCTGCCGGGCGGCACAGAAAGGCTTCCCTGATAACACGCGAGCTGAGTTCTGCAGATAGAGAAGGGAGAGAGGGCACTTCGGGCAGAGAGGACAGCAGGTGCCAAGGCCCTGGGGAGAAAGGGAAGCAGAACTAACTGGAAGCCTGGAGTCTAATTTTGAGTGGATTTTATCCTGTTACTTGTGATAGCTATTTGTGTCTTTGTCTGCGTCCCCAGCTACAATGGCAGTGCCTTGTGTGAGTGTGTAAGATAGGGCGGGGTATGGTGGCCTTAGCCTCATTCAGGTCAGCATCCCCAGCTCAGCACCAGCCTGGCAGTTAGCAGGAGCTCAATAAATGGTTATTGGATTGAACTGAATGCTTAAGGTAAATGTGGGGAGGGGACATGGAGAGAGGGGAATTGATGCTGAGACTTAAGCAGAGCTCAGAGGGACATGGGCCTATTCAAGCTGCCGGAAAATGGAGAGTAATCAGGAGTTCCAGCAGCAAACACCCCTGTGGCCTGAACCATGGTGGGGGCAGGGGGATGCAATTGGAGATGACGAGCAACATTCCCCTGTGTGGGGCAGAGGATGACTGTCCCGCTCTCTCAGGGGCCTGTGGGTCATGCTAGAGGGGGCGGGGCAGCCCAGAGTCCCAATGGGTCCGGGGGACCGAGGGACACAGGGCAGCGGCTACACTTACCAGCGCTGGCAGCTGCGTCCACGAAGGTGCCGTCGCCCCGGTTATGGAAGAGGAAGTTGGGCCCATTCTCGTTGTCACAGAAGATATCCGAGGCACTGCTACTGAGGATGGGGCCCACGCTGACACCCCGGCCCCCTGGAGAGGACATGGACCACAGTCAGTGGCAGAAGCAGCGCCCCTGTTCTGTGTGGAGGACTGGCTGCCTATGAGGCCTGCAGAAAGCCGCACTGTGATGCCTCAGGAGAGCCTTCCAGAGGCTTCCCTGAGCCCAGATCAGGGCTTGAAGTCCCCCAAACCCATGTGGAGGGTGGCCACACGGAGGTTGAGGCAAGTGAGGAGCAAGACCAAGCCACCCTGTGCTAAAGAAATGAGTCCATGAGCAGAAAGATGGCTGATTTACCATAATCCCTAAACCCAGCTCTCACCATGCCTGACACCCCACCCACACCCCAAGTCACACAGACGTGGGGCGAGTTCCTGTTCTAAGAATTTACAGGAATAGGCTCCAGCTATCGGTGCAAGATGCTCACCCTGCTTTGTTCGACATTGTGAGCGATTGGGAACAACCTGCATGTCCATCAACAGCAACTGGCTGTTGGATTATGGTACGCCCATATGGCGAACCATTCTGTAGCTACTAAAAAGACGGTGTAGATCCATATGTATTGACTTGGAGGAGTGCCCTTGACACATTTTAAGTAAAAAGCATTTCAGCCCTAGCCGGATGGCTCAGTTGGTTAGAGCATCATTCTGTACACCAAAAGGTTACAGGTTCAATCCCCCAGTTGGGGAGTGTACAGGAGGCAACTGACCGATGTTTCTTTCTCATCTCTCTCTCTCCCCATTCCTCTCTAAAAATGAATGGAAACATGTCCTTGGGTAAGGATTAAAAGGGAAAAAAAGCAATTTGCCAAGTAATTGTATTGTGTGATCTTACTTTTCTTAAAAAAAAAAAAAAAAGGAAAATACATGATTTCTCTGAACATGTGTGTGCAAACTTGTTCTTGAGTGTGGGAAAAGTGGGAAAAGCTGCACCCTGAGCCACCGTGGCTACTGGGTGGGATCAAATTTGGGGAAGGAAGAAAAAATGATAGTTGGCCTTTTTTGTGAATGTCTTTATATTGTTTAGCTTGTTCTAACAAGAATTGTTTCTTTAGTTTAAAAGAAAAACATCCAATGAAGTATATTTAAAAAAAGAAAAAAGAAAAAAAGAAATCAAGCCAGCCAGCATTAAGATCTGAAGTCTCCAAGATCAAATTTGGGCTATCCATGTCAACAAGTCCAATCTTTAGACATCTTGAACAAACCACCCCAATTGGTGGGGTTCAAAAAAAGCCCTGAAAACCACACCCCAAACATAGGAAATACCATGCAGAAAACAGCCTGACCAGGACCAGGACATGGATTCTAGCCCCAGCGTGGCTTTTTACAAGACGTTGGGCAATTTGCGTTACACTTTTAGCCTCAGTTCCCTCATCTGCAAAATGGAAATAGTGTGACCTGCTTTTGTTGCTTCTGGGTTTTTTAGGGGATCAAGTGAGATGAGCTACGTGGAAGGTCTTTGCTACTCAGAGTCAGGCTTTTGGACCCGCCGTGGGGGCGTCGCCTGGAGCTTGTTAGAATGCAGATTTCAGAATGGTCAGCCCTTGCATTCCAACAGGACCCAGGGTGGATTCTGCGCACAGTGAAGTCAGAAGTGCTAAAATGAAGGACTTTTCAGTGCAGAATAATTACACGGGAATCAGAAGAACTTGATTTGTTTTGAATAACAGAGAGCTCAGGCAGACACGAGTGATGCTGGGCCAGGCGCTCCCTGCCTGCTGCCTCTGGGTGCAGCAGAAGTTTCCACAAAGTGACTGTGCCAGCTTAGGATGTAGGTTTTCTTGGTCTCCGGGCCCCTCCTGTTCTCTGAGAGAGGCCCCTGAAGGAAATCAGTGGGCCTTTCTCATCTGGGCACATAGGTGGAGCCGAACCACCAGGCCAGTGTTTGGGGACACTGGGCCTTGTGCCTCCCCATTCCTCCCGGGTAATCTAATTAGCTCTCAAAGAGAGCCCGAGCCTCATAAAAATTAAGCCACTAAGTCCACGACGCTGCTGGGGAACATCATTCAAGATGCGGCCAGCGCTTTTCATTAGGAGAGCCCCAGTGCGGGGCGGGAAGCTTTCAGAAGCCGTTCCTAAAGCCAGTGGGAGGGGTGCTGGGCCACAACCTGGGCACCACTGCTGCCCATTCAGAGGAGCTGCTGAGTGGCTGTTGGCAGCTGTCCCTGCCCTGCCCCTGCTAGACTCCATCCAGCCCAGCAGCAGGCCTTGCCGGAACCCCTGGAAATTCCAGGTGGGGCTCCGGGACTTGCCGCCATAACTCCATCCTTCTTCCCCTAGCATCCTCCAATTTCCTCTCCGCCTCTGGCTCCCAAGCTGTGACACATTCCCTTCATTTTCTACAAAGCAGGTTATTTCCCTCTTGGAAAAATTTCTAAATCTTTCTAATTAACTAATTGGGTTGGGTTGAAGCCTTCCACCATTTGTAACCTGTAATTACTAGAAAATTGCCATGGTAACCACACTACTAATTAGTGACAATTTATTGCCATGGCAATCAGACCATAACAGAGATGTTACCCACAACTCCTCCTTGGCAAGTTTGCTGCACAGTTGGGAGCAGGTGAGTTGACATTGGGGGAGCTGGCCTCTTGGGCACTGGCTCCAGCAGCCTCAGGTTGCGGGGAGGTAGGAAACCTGGGGTCTGAGGCAGGGGCAGCCAGATGTCTGTACTCCTCACTGGTGCCGCAGGGGAAACTCTTCTCCCAGGTCGATCATGTAAATCTCCTTTAAACCAATAAAATCTATCCATCCCAAGTGCAGCCTGACACTCCCACTCCTGGCCTGGTCAATGACAGAGGCCCTTACTCAGCAAATATCTTCTTCCTGGACCTTCCCTCCTTCCCAGCCTCCCCCCTCCTCTGTCACGCCTCCCTGTCCCCCCTTCCTAAGGTTTAGCACACACGTTATGGGGCCGCCCAGAGGGCAGTTAGGAGCATCTTTATCTGGCCTAGGAGAATGTGCCCCAATAGTGATGTCTACCTGACAGGGTGAGTTCTTATCTACTGGAGGCAGGGTGTCCTCTTGGGGACAAGCAGTTCCCCGTTGGGGCTGGGGAGGCAGCACTGCTGGTGGGAAAGACAGGGGCGGAAAGTCCAAGCTGTGTGACCTTGGGCACGTCACTGGGCCGTTCTGGGCATCTCGTTTTCTCACAAGAGAAAGACTGATAATGACAATAATAGTCTTTGTCAGGGCTGTCTCAGCGGGCTTTTGGAAGGTACCGGGGAAAATGCCAGGTGCCACACAGTCATTAGCTGGGACTATTTCCCACCTGCCGGGTGAGTAAGGTCCCTTCCAAGTTCTCCTGGTTCTGCTGTTGGGTGTGGCTGCTGCTCCCTGCCCACCCCTTCCTGAAGGCTTCTCCACCCACCAGGCGGGGTGAGAGGTGGAGTCACGGGAAAATGTGTCCCCACGGCTCCCTCTCCCTCCTGCCACATTCTGGCACCCCCTTTGATGATTTGCTCATTGGGCCTGAGCCCCATTCACCCTCAAAAACGGTACCCCTAAACCTCTGAACCCTGTACTTGGGTGATGCAGACTCAAGTCCAATTGGGGTACAGGTCATCCACCTCTCAGACCACATCTGGGTCAGCACACGGGGGTCCAGGGTGTAGGGTTGTTGTGGGGTGAGGAAGGGAAAGAGGTTTTGGGGGAGAGGGTGTGCGCTGCTGAACTGCCCCATACTACGGGACTGAGGGCCAGGGGACTGAGAGGCAGGAGGACTCTCTGTGCTCAGGGAAAGACTCTAGGTCAGCCGTGGGCAAACTACAGCCCGCGGGCCGGATCCGGCCCGTTTGAAATGAATAAAACTAAAAAAAAAAAAAGACCGTACCCTTTTATGTAATGATGTTTACTTTGAATTTATATTAGTTCACACAAACACTCCATCCATGCTTTTGTTCCGGCCCTCCGGTCCAGTTTAAGAACCCACTGTGGCCCTCGAGTCAAAAAGTTTGCCCACCCCTGCCCTAGGTTCTTGCCCCGCCTCTGCACCCTCTCTGGCCACGGGAACTTGGGAGTGTGCTCTCCGGACCTTGGTCCCACTCCCTGGGAATGGGTGGGGGGATGAGATCGCCAAGGCTCCTTCCACCTCCCTCCTCAGTGCATCCCTCAGGCTGGGCTGCAGGATAAACATGGTTGGGAATAGAATCGTGGGCCCATCTAGACTGGGCACAGTGGGGCTCGGGCGAGGCCTGCCCACCAAGGAACTTGGATGTGTGAGAGCAGTCTGCTGAGACCTTGATAGAAATACAATGCTGGTGGACGCCAAGGCCTACAGGCTGCCAAGCACATCCAAGACATTGTAAAAGAGTACAAAGGTGCTCGAAGATGTAGGCGTGGAGGAGTGGGCAGTGTGCATGTATGTGTGTTGGGGAAGTGGGGGTGAGGGTAAGGGCAGGATGGTGACGGTCTCTCACCCTAAATTTCCTGAAAGTTCTAACAGGCAAACACACTGTGTTGGTGCTAGACTTGCCTGTCTCCCCCGGAGCCTCCGTGAGCTGTCAGATGCTGGGCAGGGTTCCGAGTGGACCAGTGAACAGGGCATTAGACAAGCACAATCCTATTGCGTCCCCAGTCCTCCCTGCCCATCCCTGCAGGATGCTGAGAGGCAGGTGGGCAGGAGGACAGGCTCCAGCATCTGTCTGCTGGGATTCCCACACCTGGGGCACCAGGTGGTTGCAGGAGGGATGCTGATCCTCACTGTGCACTGCCCCCTCCACCCCGGGCAGTGAGGGGCTGGAAGAAGCTGTTTCAGGAGAGAGGACAGGTAAAGGAGTGGCAGGAGTCGCTCTGCTGGCAACCTGTTGTTCAGTCCTGTGTACCAGGTACTGTACACGTTTCATCTCACCTCACCTTGCCTAGGTGAGGTAACAGAGGCCCAGGGAGGCATGATAGCAGCCAGCAGGCAAGAGATCACAGTTCAAACTCGTGTCTGGGTGCCCCTGAGCCTAGGCTACCCCACAGTGCTCTCTCCAACACTTCTGCTAAAGTTCCCTCTTGGCAGAGGAGCCATCTGTATTTCTGTAGCCAGGCTTGACATTTCTTTAAAGTCTCTTATTTTAGCTAAAGAAAATGTGTACCAAATTACATTTGTATTGTATAACATATCTGTGTTTGTTTTGGAAAAAAAAAAGTGATGTCCCTTCTTGTCAATCATCTAATGCATCTGATAGCCTGTGTATCGCAGGGCTTTGGGTACCCCTGGCAGGGTTCCCGGGCCCTGGCTGAGGGGCCTGTCACTCCAGCCCAGACTGTCCCTGGTTGTCAGATCTGGCTGCACTCCCGCTGCAAGGCCAGAGCCCCCCCGCCCCCCGGGAAGCTGGGAGGCTCGGCGGCCCCCGCTCTGCTGCCCCTGGTCACCTCTCCAGAGCTGGCTGGTGGGGACCCGCCAGAAGGCCTCAGCTGGGCTGTAGGCATCTCCGTCTCCTCCAATAATGACTTCCTATAAATCAGACCTGCCCTCGCTTTGTTCTGCACTGCTCCCAGCCAACAGCGAAATTCCCCACCCAACATCATAAATCCACCTTCATTTTCTTTCCAAATTTCTTTTAAGGCTTCTTTAATCACCACCTTGCAGCCCGGACAGATGCTCCCTTAAAGGGTGGGGCCGAAATGCAGAGTTCCCGGGGAGGGGTGGAGTCTGGGGAGGAGGGGAGGCAGGGTCAGGAAAAAGGGAAGAGACGGATTCGGTGGAGACAGGGATGAAGAGGTCCATGTCTGTGCCCAGGGCTGGGCACCTCGTTTTCTCACAACAGGGGCTGCAGGGTAGAGTTGGGGGCTTGGGCACACATGGAGAATGCCTCCAGGGCAAGGGCTTGGCCTGCTGGCTTTGTGCTTCACCCTGTGCCCAGCATGGCACTCCTTACACCAAGGAGATGCGCAACAGAGGGTCCTGGCATCACTGTTGGAACTTCAGGGGAGTAGTGTGTTGCTGTTTGCTACACTTGGTGAGCACGGCCTGGTGCCTGGCACGTCCCATGCTTACCTCCTTTCATTCTCACAACACCCCCATTTTTCAGGGGAGAAAACTGAGGCCCACAGAGGGTAAAATCCTGCCTCCACTGCTGCCTGGAAAGGACATGGTGGAGGCAGGATCTGCACCTGGTACTCTGGCTCCAGACGTTGTCCTGGAAGCTGTGAGATGCCTAGTTCAGAGTGCTCACAGAGGCTAAGAGACTTGCCCAAGGTCACTTGGGCCCCAGAGGCAGTGCAGACCTCTTGGTCCCCACTTTCCCCCTCCTTGGATTCCATGCCGGCCTCTGCGATGGGTAGAACTAACTCAGGATTCCCATGAAGGGTAGTTCCCCGCACTGCCCAGGCTCCAAGAGGCTGTGAGCAGCTGAGGAAGCCGGGGCTTGGGATTCTCATCGAACCAGAAGCCATGGGGTGCACTCTTGGCTCTCCCAATGTCCCACCGGGGGGCCCTCGAGTCCCCCAAATCCCCCGAGAGCGGGCACGCTGGCCGCTAGATGGCACTGTGACCCAGCAGAGCAGCAGCAGAGACAGCCTGGGGAGGTCTCCCCTCCCCCTCCAGAGGAGCCGGACAGCCAGTGGGGGCAGTGCCGTCACCCGGCCGGCTGTCCTGGTTGCTGGGCCTCCCCCTGCTGCCCTGGGCACCCCAGGCCAGGCGGCTGCTTCAGTCACAAGAATCAGGGACCATATGAAAGTCTGAGTGGCAGTCCCTGGGGCTGTGTTCCCGTGGGAGCGGGATTCTCCAGCTGGAGGTCATCGGAAAGGTCAGCCAGTGGGGGCGGGGCTGTAACTGCTAGTTGCTCTACACCCTCCCGGGTGACCTTGGGCAAGTCCCTTCTGCCCGGGGACCTCTGTTTGTTCTTTTGTAAAACGGGAAGTTCTCTGAGGTCTGTCCAGCAGATGGGGGCTGTGTGGCTTGGCTCCTGGGACCTGCGGCTCCCTGACTGCACAGCTGGCTGTGGCTTGCTACCCTCCCAGCCCGCTCAGGGCCCTGCACCTACTGCCTGCTTCCTCACCCCTTGCCAGCCCCATGGCACTGGCCATGTGCCAGAGCCCTGGCAATCAGGCTGGGCTGCGGTGGTGGTCCTTACATTTGGGGTCCATTCCTGCGACTCAGGGGGGTGCTCAGGGCTCGTTTTCCAGCCAGATGTCCGCGAGTTGTTAATAGAATGACAACAGGGCCCGCCGGGTAGAGTTGTTGGGGGGCTTGGCAGACAGGGGAAGGGTGGGCTGCGGAAGGCGGGCAGACATAATAGTAACTTGGTGGGCCAAATACGTTCTTGTCAGCCAAATGGCTTTTGGAGGTCTGCAAAGCTGCTCTAACGTGTCCTCTGGGCATGCCAGCTGCCCCGGCCCGCCTGTGTGCTCCACAGAAGCTGCCGTCCCTTCCTTGAGCTGCCCGGTCCTTCCAGCACAGCCCGGCGCAGTTGGCTGGTGCTCCCGTCCCCACCCCCGCTCCTCAGCTGTCTCTTCTTGGTCCCCTCCTTCCCCCTCCTCGGTTCTTGCCAGCCTCTGCCAGCCCAGCCAGCGAGAACAATGTCCCCTTCATGCTCAAACCCAGCTAGCACCTCCTGAATTCTTTCATTCTGTGTGGAACCTTTTCCCAGACCTCGCCGCCCTTCCATCTCATCATTTTCAAGTGCTACATCTCCCCGGCCCACCCTCCTCCTCCTGCAGATCAAGGCACTTAATTGCCAAGCCAGCCCAGTGCGCAGAATTGGGACCTATTCCGGAAAACAGATTGTACAAATCTAGGCTGAAGCTCCTGCGTGTTTATTCCTTTTCCCGGGAAAACATAGTTTATTACTGACACTCAGCCTTCCCTCTGCACATCCACGTGCGGAGCTCTGGAGGGCTCTGCCGGGCTGGAGCTGTGCAGACGATTTTATTGTCTAGTCATATGTTCCCACAAACTTTGTCAGACAGGCCGACATCCATCTCCCCTTTTCACCGAGGTGGAAAGCGGGCTAGAGGAAGGCATCATAAACTCAAGGAAGGCTGTGACAAGCCTTTCTGGGTAGGAGAGTGGGATTATGCCACCACCCCGGTGTCTGGAAGCAGAGAGGGTGGGGCAGCCCAAATGACCCCTCCAGTGTCTTCCCAGCCCCAGGATTTGGATTCAGGCAGGCTGCCCCGCCCCCGCCCCCCCCCCCCCGTCCCGCCCCCAAAGTCTGTGGTGCAGACTGGGATGGCTATATCGGGAAGGTGGACCAATGAGAGAATTTCTCCGTCCAGAGGGCGGATGCTGTGTGAGTGAGGCTGGAGTTCACGTGAGAAGTTGTTGTGCACAGCTCTGGCTTCCTGATTTCTGGCACCCAAAACAGGAACTGGATCGCTCTGCCATCAGCAGTCTATTGGCAGATTGTCAGAGTTTGGTCAGCAGCCGTGCTGGCATTAGAAAAACAGCCTTCCCTAGAAAGATCTCCCTGTCAGAGACTCTGACAATTGGTCTCCCATCCAGAAAGATGGCGGGGGGGCGGGGGGGAGGGGAAGCGAGGTGAGGGGAGCTTGCCTTCCAAAAAAGTGCAGGAGAGGTTTTGGAACAAGAACACAATTCTTTGAGCCCAGTTATCCGAGACGGGACCCAGCTGAAGCTCAGGGATTTAGCTAGCACTCAATTCCTGGCTGCTTATGTGTGAGTAAATAATTTCATCTGCTGCTTGGCAATAAAGAATGCTTTCAACCTCAGCCTTTGTGACTTGCCCGTTTCTCCTGCAGAACCTGTTCGCCCGTCATGTGGGTCACAGCAGGGAATGGGGCAAAGGTTCTAAGGACAGGTGATGTTACGGTGTTCACACCTTGTGTCCTCTGTGCCCCAAGGGGCCCCCTAAAGCCCTCACCTGCCAGGCATCTCGTCAGCCCTTGGAGAGGCACTGCTGGAGGAGCCCTCTGTGGGTAGAGGGATGGAGTAACGTCTTCATCCTCCCTCCCCAGGGACACCCACCCATCCTCTCCTGCGGTCTCTGGTGAACTGGCCCACTCCCCAGCCCCAGCCCCGACCCCTTCAGCTCGCAGCCTCCCACGTCACTCTGCTTACCTGTATACTTGCTGACCCCAGCCTCAGCAGCCACATCTCTGAGCGCCAGAATGCCCTGGGAGAGGTCACTGGCCTCGGGGTCCATTTCAATGAGGGCATCAGGGCCCACGTTACCGTAGGCATAATTGGCGATGTAGATAGAATAGCGTCCCGAGCCCTGAGGAGGAAGGGAAGGAGGTGAGCAGGCCCATCTGGGCTCATTGAGGTCTTCCCCCCAGAAAGCAGCTCTCCCCCACCTCTCGCAGGACCACAGCTCTTTTACGGGGTGGGGTTCTTCTCCTCGGGTCTGGTGTGCAATGGCCTTGCGGGCTGTGCCCTGCACGACTCCAGAGCGCTTTTCACGGAGGCTACAGAGGCCATGATGCCCCTGGAGTCCCACAAAAAAGCCACCCTCCTTCTCTCTATCTGTTCCAGAAGAACACATCCCTCCCTCTCCCCCAAACCACCTTTTTATAGACAATTTTCTAATGTGCCTCCCTCCAGCTGAGCTCTCTCCAGCTGCCAGCCAGGGTAGCTGCTCAATAAATATTTGCTGATTGATTGATCTACCAGTTCCCATTATTCTCAGTCTCTCTCTCTCTCTCTCTCATTCAAGCTCACTCCAGCCAAGATGACAAGCAAATTCCTGAGACATCTCCCTCCCCCTGCCCACCCTATACTTCTTCATTCCTCTATCTTGGTAGCACGGGAGGCTCGGATACGCAGGGGTCCTCCTTCCCTCCCTTTGTCTTCCCCACATTATATAGAAAGACATATTGTACTGCTTCTGCCTTTATAACACGGCCTCAAATGTTTTCCCTTTGCACGCTCCTTGTTGCTGTAGTCATTCTCGTCTGTAGCCCGCACCACTGCTGATGAGACGGTCTGTTCTGCCCATCATTATAATGGTGTTATTTCTCCACTGGATGCCTCCTCTCCCCCAAGAGACCCACACAGCTGCAAAATCAGTTTTCTAGCTTTCCTCTCACCCCTTTCAACATTTCCCTCCAATTAATCAGATAGTAGATATTTCTTGAGCTCTAACTACATGCAAGGCGCTCTGCTCTATGTACTTCAAGTCTTCATTCTTAGGTTGCTTCTAGTCGGGTTTAAAGGCAAGCCATACACACAAAACTGCTGAGTCCAAGACAAGAGTGTGCTCTGTCAGCCCCTCTTTTCAACTCTCCCGCTTGCTTCTATTTCTTACCCATAGGCCCCATGGGCAGAACCCCGTTCCAACTAACTGGTCACTGACTTTATCTCTTCTCTGGGACCATTTTCTCCGGGAAAGCTAATTAAGAGCCACTTGGTGGGTGAGGCCAACAAAGGACCTCAGGGTGTCCTGGGGGATGCTGACACATCAAGAATCATACAATTATATATAAATGCTATTTATATATAAAAATATAAATACCTGGTATTGCATACTTGCTGACCCCAGCCCCAGAATGCCCCAGGAGAGGTCACTGGCCTCGGGGTCCATTTCAATGAGGGCATCAGGCCCCATGCTACCGTAGGCATCATCATATGTATATGATTGAGAAAGTGTGTACAAGATTTCCTGGGTAACAGAAGAGGGGCTCCGACCCCAGAGGAAGGGCACCTCGTCATTGGAAATTCAGAAAAGGTTTTCTAAGAGGAGCATCAGATGAAGTGGAGGGGAAAGAACCTTCCAGGCAGAGACGAGACAGAGAATGATGTATGTAGGGAAACCACAGCAGTTGGCTGAGTGGTGCTGGAATGTAAAACGCGAGGCGGGGCATGCCAGGGGGCAGCGCTGGAGGAGGTGGCGATGCTGCTCCCTAGGGCCTTGGACACCCTTTCGTTTTTGGTTTTCTGGGTCTCTCTCCTGCTACCTGGGAATCGATGCTTTACAAACCTCTTTACTCAAAGGGGTCCCTGGAACAGCAGCATTGGTGTCATCTGAGACCACACCCATGTTGGAGCCCTCAGGCCCCACCCAGATCTGCTGAAACAGAACCTGCATTTCACGAGACCCCCAGGCGATCCTATGCGCACGAAAGTTTGAAATGCACGGCTTTACAACATGGCTTCATGGTTAGGGGAGAACTGGGAAAGGCTCTCGCCCATCACAGGAGCTTGGCATACGTGGGTGGAATGACTGGGTGCACAGTGAATGAATGGGGCCAAAGGGCAAAGGCACCATCACTGTCACGGCTCCTGACCCCACCAGCTGTTAGCAATTTCATGCAGAAATGTGCAATTAAAGCCTAAGTAAATTGAGGTGCACTCTGCTAGAAATTAGGATATTTATAAAATTCACTTATACCTACTTCCTGACTTCAATGTATTAGGGGGACACTAAGCTGGCAAACATAGGTGCGTGACAGCCGTAGGAGACGGCGGAAATTCACGTGTGAACTTGACCCCAGTCATTTTGGGGAAGCTGAGACGGAGGTCATTCCAGGAAAAGGAAGATGTTTCTAGAGCTTTGGGGCTAGGACAGGAGGCCCCACCAGTTAGCCTGGCACGTGGAGGGCTTGTTCCAATGTGGATGTAGGGCTCCGTCCCAAGAGGTTCCGACTCAGGATGCCCGGACTGGGCTCCGAGAATTTGCATTTCTAACAGGTTCCCAGGTGAAGCTGATGCTACTGGTCCAGGAACCACACCTGGAGAACCGCTGGTCCAGACCTATTAGCCTGGGCCCTAGTCCAGGCTCTCCCCCTAACTGGCTCCTGGTCCTGGGGCAGATTCCTCACCCCCTTCAACTGTATCTCCTCACCTGTTAAATGGGGATCATGTTCTCCCTGCTTCCTGGCAGGGTTGTTGAGAAGATAAAATGAGACAATGTATGTGAAAGGTCTTTGAAAGATAAAAATGCTATATAAACATGAGGCATAATCATTATCGATCAGGGAACGCTTCTTGTAAGAGATTGGCTTTGAGTTGGATCCAGAAAGGTAGGTGAGTGACGAGGCAGCTGAAGATGAAGGGCAGGCAGTGTTCCAGGTTTGGGGCTGAGAACAAGTGAGGGCTGGAAGGGGAGAGGGAGGGAACGGCAGATGGGAGGGTTGAGGCATTTATCTGGTGAGATGGTCCTCCAACTTGAGCCTGCATCATATTCACCTGCAGAGTTCGGTGAAACCCAGATGGCTGGGCCCTCCCCCCAGGATTTCTGATGCTGTAGGGCTGGAGGGGGGACTGGGTTGGGGTCTGAGGACTTGTGTGTCTAACAGTGCTGATTCAGCTGGTTGGGGACCACACTCTGAACAACACTGACTAGGTAGACTAAAAGGCCCTAGATAGGGTCTGGGGGCTGAGGAAGGCGCAGGGTGAATGCCATAATAGGAGTCGTGGTTGGAAATGTGTGCCGGATACTGGTTCACTCAGAGGCAGGGTAGCTGAGTGAAAGGGTATCTGATTCACTTTCAGGCGGGCAGGACTCAATTCTTGGCTTTGCCTGCCACTCACTATGTGACCAAGGTCAAGTTGCTTAATTGTCCCAAGGGTCAGTTTCCCTATCTGTAAAATGGGAATGCTGAGAGTATCTACCTCGTAGGCTTAGTATATGGATTTAATAAGATGATGCTTATAAACCACTTCGCACAGGGCTGGGCATGTTTTTAGTTTAATAAATGATCGCTATTATTGTTATGATTGCTCTCGAATTTTCCTACATCTCGCTGCATTCCTATCTCTCAACTTCCAGGCTGGCACTGACCTCTCCCTCTTCCCCGCTTCCACAGGTCTTAGGCCCCAGGGACTGCGAGGTGGTGGTGGACTCAGAAAGCAACCCCTCTGCTGGCGGCAGATGGGCTGAGGCATGGGCCGGGCAGGGACTGAGTGAGCAGCCAGGTGCCCGCCTACTGTGCTGCGTGCCCATGCTTTTCTTTTTTCTTTTTCTTTTTTGCATTTTGCACGGTGCCTTTGTCCTGTGGTTAAATGTGTGGGTGTGCAGATGACCTTGTTAGGACAGAGAGTGCATCTCTTTGTGATTAACCTTCATGCCCTCCCACCTGCTCTGAGAAGGTTCCCACCTTAGCAGAGTGTGGAAAATCTTGTTCCTGAAAGACCGAGACAGGAAGCCAGCAGGACACTGAGTCCAGGTCCCCAGCAGCAGCAGCCGGCCTGGCACCTCTTAGACCCTCCCCATTCCCTGGGGCCGCTCACAGAGCCGCCTCTCCTTCCCTCCCACCAGGCAGGAGTCCAGGTGGCACAGATTCAGGTCAGGGCTAAATGTGGCTTCACAGCCCAGCTTGGCTCCTCTTCTCAGCACCAGCTTGTTAAGAAATAAATATTTATACCTGGCACCTGCCTTCTCCCAGGTCCTGGAGCCCCTGCTGTGAAGGTTCACGCTGAATCCCCAATCCCCTCTGTGCCATCTCATTCCTGAAATGAGCCAGCCCCCTTGCCCCTGCCCCACCCTGTGGAAGCTGGGCAACAGCTGGGTCCCTGATTTAGTGAGGACTGTTTTGTAAAGTCAAGGAGGGGGCGGCAGGGGAGCAGGTGACACGAGGGATAAATCCCCTCCACAGGACGCCTCCAGCTCTGGCTGGGGCTGCTGGGATGCATGCCCGGTGGGGGGGAGGGGGGGAGGAGGTCCCCCAGGGCAGATGGCTGCAGCTGCTCCTCCTGCTCCCCACTTGGCCTTTCTTCCCGTCCTTCTTGTAGGGTGGACCAGCAGGGCAGAAAAGTATTGATAGAGATATTGATTAACGGAGGTACTTGTGCACTGTGGCAGCCTCCCACTCACCCACCTGTGAGCCCCTTCGTCATGCTTTCATTTGTTGGATCAATATTTACTGGGGGCCCTATGGCTCAATGCTTGGCACATAGTAGGCACTTAACAAATGTTAGTTGAATGAATGAATAAGTGCACAAGGTTTACAGCTAGAAGATTGCAATTCAGGTCCTGGCCACACCACCAATCCAACTGGGGTCCTCAGGCCAGTCACTGCCCTAAGCTGGGCCTCGGTGACACTATCCAGTGGATGACAGCACAGCACCTAGCCAGTTGCCTCACTGGTTGCCGGGAGGGCCTCATGGGAGAAAGGCTGTGAAAGTATATTGTAACTCATCCTGCAAGTCTTGGTTGTTACTCTATAGCACCTACTACGTGCAAGACACTGGGAGCGCTGAGATGGCCCAGCCTTTGGTTCTGCTTTTGAGAGCCACACTCTGTCTGGGGACATCTGCCTATTGGCTCCCCTCCAGCTCTCACACTGCTGTGTCCCCTCCTCCCCGCCCCCCGCCCAGGTCCTCCATGCCCCCCTGAACTCACCGTCCTGTCCACGCAGGCCACAGAGCGCCCGGCAAAGAGGCTGGCCACGCCGCGGGCCACGTTGACCTCGTCGCTCAGGATGTCTTCCCACCTGCTATTGCGGAACTTGAATAACTTGTCTGTGTACGTGGCCACCCCTGGAGAGAGGAGGAAAGGGAGGCTGGTGGACCAGGGCCAAGCTATGACTCGGAGTACCTGCCACAGGGGTTGGGGCCTCTGGTGGATGGGTCATCTGCTCGAGGTGAACACTCCTGCAGTACTCACTCAGGCAGGGAAGACTCCTGTGTTTGGGGGCACTCAGGTATTTTCAGTTGAGAGCCGAGACTCTGAGGCCTATCACAATGGCCAGCCCGGCCTCAGAAACTATGGAAGTGACCTTACTGCTACTATGTGTCTGAGATGAGCCTCGAGATTGGGATGTCACTGTCTGCATGTGCTCCCACATCCTCCTCAGGGAGACCTGGGATTGCCACTATTTCAGGACCCAAACTCAACCCAGAATGGCTCTTTCTCCAGGAGCTGTCCCCTATCTACATTCTCTGCTGGATTGCTGGACCTGATTGGGGTCTCAGAAGAAACCGGGTGTGTCTCCAAGTTCTGATCAAGGAAGGGACTGGAAGTTTATCTCCGACAGGTCTGTCACCTCCACCCCCAGGGAACCAGGTGGCAGTAGGGTTAACACTCGGGCAGCCCTGGGAGGCCCCTGCTCCCAGGACTGGGGAGTCCTAGAGGATATTGATCCCCTCGAGAGCTGGAGGGAGGCTAAGGCCCCTGAGCTCAGGGAGTCTGCACCACACAATATGCCATATGTAACTGCAGGAGGTCCGTGGCCTCCTGCAGCTCCTCCTGGGGACATGGTGAGGAACTTCCGGTGGTGGGAGCTCAAGTCCTTCTGAGACCATGAAAGCAGAGCTCTCCCCTCGGCCCTCACCCTGCGTTCATTTCTCGCAAATGTGAGACCCAGAGCATCCATGTTTTAGGAGGAATCATATTCTACCCTTAAGGACTCGCCCGGGAAACACAGGAGAGGAGCAGCTAAAGGAATCGGGAAGGTGAGCTTGGGAAGAGTGGGCTTGGGGACAGAGCTCCTGGACTTGGCTCTCTGGCTGCCTCGGGGGAGAGGCAGTGGGCTTAGTGTGAAGGGAGAAGTGTGGTGCAGTGGTTAAGACCTCAGGGTCTAGAATGAACCAGCCCGAGGCTCAGGCTCAGCTCCATCCAGACTGTACGTCTAGGTTTTAGTCGTTGACTTTGAGGAAGGTGCTTAGCGTCTCTGAGCCGCAGTTTTCGTATTTGTAAACGGGGACGACAAAAACTGCATTCAAGCCCTCGCTGGTTTGGCTCAGTGGATAGAGCATCAGCCTGCGGATGGATGGGTCCCAGGTTTGATTCCGGTCACGGGCACATGTGTGCAGGAGGCAGCCAATCAATGATCCTTCTCATCATTGATGTTTCTCTCTCTCCCTCTCCCTCTCCGAAATCAATAAAAAATATATTTAAAACAAACAAACTGCATTCAAGTTTACCACGAGGAATAAATGTGATGATGCGCATTAAAGGTTTGGCCCAGCACCCCCCCCCCCAAGTGGTATGTATTAGCCAGAGATAATGATTCCAATTTCATAGATGAGGTGTTCCTAAGGTGCTTTAGGGACATAAGGTCTGCACTGCAGGGGTTTGTGAGCGTCAGAGTGGGAATGAATGGATGAGAATGAGTATGTGAGAGTAAGCAAGGGAGAGCGGGAGAGCGAACGTGTGAAGTTGAGGAGCGAGAGAGTAAGAGTGAGTGCATGTGAAGGGAGTGTGAGTGTGCCAATGAGTGGGTGTGCGAAAGTGAGTGTGAGTGTGTGTGGGTGAGGGCGGTGTATAAAGGATTGGAGAGGACAATAGGGTTTGCTCTCTGAGTGGCCTAACACCTCAGGAGCCCATGGAGGCTGGTGCACAGGCTGCGGGGTCTGCAGTTGGTCTCAGGGATGCTCTCCAGATACCTGGGAGGGAAGGCCCTAAGTGAGCAGAGCGGGAAGCAGGCCCGGGAGACCGGCAGGTGTTTGTTCAGGTGGAGGCCTGGGCTGGGAGCTGCAGCGGGCTCTGTGCAGAGCTGCTGTGGGTGGGGCGGGATGCTCCTGGGGCAACCGCGGAGCCGAGTCCTGACAGAAGCACAGGTGCAACTCTGACTGGGGAGCCCAGGGGCCTGGCCGGTCCTTTCTTTTCTCCCAGCCTTGGTTTCCTCTGTGAGAGTCAGGGGTGACAGCTGCGCACCCTCCCTCACAGCTCTGCTGTGGGAATTACAGGAGAAATCGCACTGAAGTCTGGCCCAGGTCCGGCACCCCCAATTGCTCACCAGAAGCCCTGCACCCCCAGGTTCACAGCCCCTCGTTGTAATCCCTGGGGGTCCAAGGCATTTAGAAATTTAGATTTTTCCTTCCTGGTTTAGAAATGTAACAGTGCACATACCGTTTATTACATAACACGCCCAGCAGGGACCGGGGTAGCACCCCATAATTAAACACATTAATATTTTTGCAGTGAAATATATGAATATTTACATGAAGTGGGATAAATAAAGCCATAAATAGCTCACGTCAGTTCAGGACAGGTTTTGCTATCCACTCTTTTTCCAGCAAATTTAAAAAAAGCACTTGAGGCTTTCAGAGCGTTTTGGATTTCAGGACTGCGGACAGGGACTGTGGACCCAGACTTCCATCCTCGCGGCTGCTGTACCGGAGGCAGTGGCAGCCTTGTCATCGCTTCCTGGAGCCTGGGGGACCTCCAATGGCCCTGCAGGCCGCCGCTCGCCAGCCTCCCCCAACAGTCAGTGACCCTTGCCCTTCTCTGTCAAACCAGGGCCCCTATAGACTGTCCTTCCGGCTAGTCCAGTCCCCCTGAAACACTGAGGTTCAGTTTGACCACAGCCTGGGCCAGGTGAGAGAGCAGTTGCCGGCAGCCAGGGCTCTGCATGGCTCTGATGGGCACCTCTGCGTTCCGTGGGAGAAACTGCTCAGTGGCTGAGCTCCTGCCTCAGCGAGACGAGAGGAGAAAACGGGCCCAGGGTGGCTCTACCCCCCTCTGTTTGCCTCATCACTCCCAAGACAACATTTCCCAAAGTGTGCTTTGTGGAACCCTGTTTTCTGTGAGCTGCTGGAGAAAAGACCTCGTGATCATCGGAGTGCGGCGAAGACCACACCTTCCATCCCCCTCTTGGAGATTTCACAATGAACATGAGTCTATTAAAACTTTGAAAGGTCCTGCCATAAATGACCTGCATCATTTTATGGAATCCAGCCTTTCCCAAACGAGCTTGGTCACGGAACCCCTTTGTGCAGCTCACCTATCAGCGTCCTGCGGAACTAGGGCTGTTCTTAGCAAACTGCTGTCCTACGGTGTTGCTGTCTGGCCAGAGGGGTAGGGCGTCCAGTGCCGCTAGCCTCTTCCTCCGTTCCAGCCTCCTGGCTTCTGGGCTGACCGAGGACGCCCAGAAGAATAAACTAATTAAGGTAAAATGTGCAGCAGCGATGCGGAGCCTTGTAGATCATAAATGGGAACGGCAAAATCAATGGCAGCCCTTCTGCAGGCAGAGGCCCGAGGCCTGGGCGACGGGAGGGACGGGAGCCCGTGATTTAGGAAGAGCAAACGCTCTGGCAGCTGCAACCTGGGTAATTAGGTATGTCAGGAAGACAGATAAACAGCGAGCTGTGCGGGTCGATGGCACTGGCAATAAACACCCCGCACTGGCCCCCCGGCCCATGTCAGCACGTAATCCCGCCTCTGGCTCCTTGTAGCTGCACTCTGCCCTGGGTCCCTCACTGAGTTGGGGTGGGGGGCAGCTGCTCGGGAGAGGACAGGCTGCTAGCTGCAGAAGAGAGGGGTTCTCCTGAGTCCCTGGGGGAGATGCTGAGAGGGCAGGGGACTGAGAGAAACGGGAAGGTATTCAAGGGCAGGGCAGGAGGCTCTGGAGGTCACGCCCTTGTGAGAGGCACCTCTGGGGACTTCTATTCCCACCTGACTTTGGCATCCTGGCATTAAAGGAGCCTCAAAGGTCCCAAAGTCCAGTGGGTGAGGCTCAGGTGCCCACCAGGCCCTGCCAGTGGCTGTAGGCAGCCAGTTGGGAAGGCCCAGTGGGTGAGGCTCAGGTGCCCACCAGGCTCTGCTGAGCACCGGCTGCTCTGAGAGGCCCCAGGAAAGTATGAGTCTCTGCCCGTGACCCAGGGCACTGATGGTCCATTTGACAGCACAAGGGACAGACAGGTAGAGGAGGTGCCATGGGATCGTAGTAAAACTACTACTACCTAACATGTCTACTACATGCATGTCTATATGCCAGGCATGTCACATATCAACCTTCACTCAACCCTAACACAACCCACAAGATGGGTACTATTTTCATGCCCATTTTACAGATGAAGGACCTGAGGCACAAGAGACCACATGGGGCTTGCCTAAGATTCCACAGCTAGCAGAACCCCTCAGGGCAGGGCAGGACAGCACATCCTGGAATCGTGGGGAAATCAGGATGGAATAGGCTACAGTGATCAGGGAGGGCTTCATGATGGAGGAGGCACCTGAACGGGGACTTGAAGGGCCAGAGTAACAACAGCAGTGACTCTGGTTTATGGAACACTCAGTGTAGCCAGGCTTTACAGGAAACATTCCTTTTTTACAACCATCACCTTGACTAATCCTGTGGCCACCCTGAGAGATAGTTACTTCATTTTACAGGTGGAAAGTGGAGGGGCAGAGAGGTTAAGTGCCCAAGGCCACAGAGCTAGTAAATGGTTGAGACAGAGATTCAAACCCAGGACTGACTCCAAAGCCTATGCTTCTGAGCCTTGCACTATACGGCTTAGCCAGGCAGAGGAGGGGGTGGTGCACTGGGCAGGCAGGCAGCATAGACAAAGGCACAGAGGGGCACCGGGTTCGCCTAGAGAGGAGGGTTTGTGCAGGTGGAGGAGGAAGCATGGCAGGGCAGCGAGACCCCCTGCTTCTAGTGCTGAGGGCGGAGGGGTCGTTGGTGGTTCCTGATCTGGGAAGACAGTGTTTCCAGATTACTCTGCAGTGGAGTGAGTGGTGGGCAAGCCAGAGAGCAAACGAAATGGGTGGCCACTCTTGTAGTAGCTCATGCTTGAGCTGGGGTGCTGACAATGGCAGTGGAAGCAGTGCCGGGAGCAGGGAGGGCAGAGCTGGGTGTGGTGGGTCAGAGCAGGGGAGTGGTCTGCCATGTGGTGGCAGGGACAGAAGCAGGGGCATGGGGCCAGCTGGGGTGGCGGGAGCTTGCCTTCAGACAGTTTGCATTTTAGGTGGTCACAGGGTGGCTGTGGAAGGCATGGTGAAGAGGTCACCGGCCGTGAGGGATGGCAGCGTGCAGAGCGGCGAGGCTGGAGCTGGGGCAGACGGGAAAGACCAGAGCCACAGACTGAGTCCCAGGGAGCAGCTGCAATTGAGTGTAGGAGGAAGAAGAAGGGGCAGACATGGAGGAGGCATCAAACATGGAAAAGGAGGTTCTGCACGGAGGGCAGTGGTGTCAATCAAGCAAATGGCACTCAATTCACCACCCCTTCCTCCCCCCCACACCCAGCTCTGCCCCCAGAGGGCAACTTGGAGCTACTGGGAGAGCAAGTTTGGGCCATAAAAGGCTCTAAGGATCATTGGTCTGAGTGCCTCCTCCCCCGAGGCTGCCCAAGCTCAGGGAGATGTCCTGACTCATGGCCTGGTATCGGTGAGGGAATGTGTGTGGCAGGGCAGAGGCTCAGCTCCAACCTGGTTCCTAAGGCCAAGGGCTTACTGCCCAACAGTAGGGCTAGGGAGGTAGCCTAGGTCGACCTTGGGCAATTCGTGAACTTGTATTTCTCTTCTTGGTAGCATGGGATAATGAGAATGGCCACCTACTCATCAGGTTGTTGTGAGGATTAAATTAGACCATGTAAGTGAAATATTTAGAGCGATACCTGGCACATGATAAGTTCAATAAATAACAACACTACTATTATCATCAGCAGCATCCTTATCCTCACAATCATTACCTTCTTCATTCTCTTACCACCACCATCATCATCATCATTGAGGGAATTACAGGGCATGGCCACTGAAGGTCCTCATGAGTTAACCCCAGGAGGCCACTGTGACATTAAGTGTAAAATGCTTCACATGACGTAGTCAGTGAAAAGCCAGCAAGCAGTGATGGCCCCGGGGAAGAATGAATTCAGGTAAAGGACAGTTTTAAAAAGAATGAACCCAGCCTTCCCTGGCCCGCACCCCCCCCCCCCCCCCGCCCCCCGCCCATGTAATTTCTGAGCCCTGTCTTCCTTTCCACCCCAGGATGAGGAGGCAAATCTGACCAACCCCTGCCAGGTGCTTCGCTCACATTAGCTTATTTAGCCCTCTCCACTGTCGTATCAGGAAGAGAGACCCTTCATTTTCCAGAGAGGAATTGGGGCTCAGAGGGTAAAACCATTTGCCTAAGGTTGCACAGCTGTCAAGTGGCAATGCTGAACTTCAAATCGTGGTCTGACTGCCAGGTCCCCCTTTGCTCCCCTCCCCCCATATTAAAGACCTGGGGTGGGGGTCGCTGGTGGAGGGAAGTCCTCCGTTTCCTAGGATCCTAGGTCTGTGTTATGACGGAGGAAATGTCCTCTGGGGCCCCATGCTCTTATGGTGCTGCTTTGACAGCCTCACCCATTCTTGCTGCATACGGGGAGGGGGTGGGGCGTGTGAATGAGGCACAGTAGGGGTGGGGGTGGGGCAGGGAGCTGAGTTGTTCATGAGCTCATCTCCCCCAGTGGGCCATGCTGGGTGAGCTGGAAATCAAGATTGTGCATTTAAGGGAAACATCACTGGGGGGCCAGGGGACCCTGGAACCTAGAGGATCCTGGGGAAAGAGGGCAGAGGCACAGGGCTGTGTATCTGAGGCTTTGCCAGGCACGGGAAGTCCTGGACATCTGGTTAAAGTGCAGATTCGGGTTCAGTGGGTCTGGGGTGGGGCCTGAGATTCTGCGTACATATGAGCTTCCAGCTGTTGCCAGTGCTGCTCGGAACACCCTCCGAGTCGCAAGAGGTAGGTACCTGGATGCAGCTGGACCTGGGTCCAGGTGACGGAGCCCCGGACAGTGGGTGTGCTCGCTCTCAGGAGCAGATGGCGCGTCTGCTGTGTAGGCAGAGGAGGCTGGAAGTGCGTCCCGCCCCCAACTCCCTTTCTTCTCTCTGGCACTGTGACTGACGCCTCCTCTCTGAGAGGTTACAAAAGCCCTGCTGAAGGCCTAAGTATAACACAGAGCGCAGAAGCCATCAAAGAAAAGGGTGATAAATCCAAGTCCATAAAAATAAAAATTTTCCGCATTGCAAAACCCACCATGAGCAAAGACAAAAGAAAAATGACAAACAAGGGGGAACTATTTGCAACTTGTATTGCAGTCAGAGAGCGAATTTTCCTAATTTATAAAGAAGTGTTACAAATCAATAAGAAAAAAATGGGCAAAGGCTATGAGCAGACAAGAGATTCCACTGTATAAAAACATGTTCAGCCTCATTCATTTTAAGAAAGATGAAAATTAAAACTACACATAGGTACCAATATTTGCTATCAGATTGGCAAATATTTTTAAAAACGATGACACACTGTGTTGGTGGGAATGTGGGGAAATGCTCACTTGCATCAGGGCTGATGGGATGTAATTAGGAATGTCCCTTTGAAGCACAATTTGGCAATGACTATCAAAACTGCACACGTATATTCCTTTGATGTAGCAATTTCATTTCTACAAACTTACAGAGAAACACCTGCAATTGTGGAAAATGGCACGTTATACAAACTTATTGATTTGGTGGCACTGTTAGTAAGGGCAAAAGACTGCAAAGAATCTAAGTGTTCATCAATAAAGGACCCATTCAACGAGTGGCAAATCTGTACCATGGAGTACTCTACAGCCACAAAAAATGAGACATCTCTTTGTGTGCTGCCATGAAATAATAGCCACAATTTATTGCTAAATGAAAAAAAAAATGAGGGGCAGCACTGAGAAGAGCATCCTAGTATTTGTGTAGAAAAGGAGGGAGGTATGTGTAGATTGAAGATAGCAGATTGTCAGGGGCCATTCTCCTCAACGAAATGACAAGTGGTGGGGCTCACAGCTCATGCCGACTCATCCAGTACCCACGCTCCTGTAACCCCCAGATCACATAAGGGGAGAGCTCAGGGCCGTGCAGGGCAGCAGCTGGTGGCCAGTGCAGGACTCCTGGGGGATGGGCTCTGACCGGGCACTGTAGGAGGTCCTGGGTTCCTGGATGTGGGGGGAGGTGCTGGGACCAGCCTTTTCTCCCCCTTTGTCCTGCACGCTCTTCTGCGTGGTTTTCACCAAGTTTGTGTTGCCTGCAACAAACTGGCTTGTGTTTTTCCAGATCAGTTTAGCCGTAGCTGGTTTTTGGGCCCCGGCCTTCCTGGGATTGTAGTCAACCTCTCTCTGTTCCCTCCCTCTCACCCACTCTCCAACTCTTAACCCTTGACTCATCCCATCTGGAACCATCATCTGGGTGGCCTGTTGTTTACACTATAGTCCTTTTCTCTTTCTGCTCCTGGAGTCTCTCTTTCTCAAGGGCCAGGAGGGAGGCCTATGGAACCTCTGCCCATGGCACTGCTGGAGGCTCTGGCTTTCTTCATGCCACCATTGCTTGGAGAGCACTTCTTCAGTCCTAGACACCATAAGTGCTTTTCCTTCATTATCTCATTTGTTCATTCAAACAGATGTATTTAATGTTTACTAAGTGACATAAGAACGTTCGTCTTGGAGATACAGCTGTAAACACGACAACGTTTCCATATCCATGGAGTTGAGCAGAAGAGAAGCAGCGGTGAACCGCAAACAAATGCATCACATGCTTTCAGACAATGGGAAGGGCTATGAAGAGAAATAAAGCAAGTGAAGGGTATACGGAGTGGTAAAGGTACGATTTTAAGGTGTCCATCTGAGGAGGGGCCTGAGTGAAGGGAAGGCATGAGCCCTGAGAACAGTGGTGGGAAAAGCAAGTAAAGGGAACAGCATGCCCAAAAGCCTGAGGTGGGAATGCAATGAGTGAAAGGAAGAGTGGAGGAAACAAGGTCAGAAAGGCAACCTGGCTCACGTCAGGAGGGGTTTTGTAGGCAATGATCAAGGCTTTGGAGAGAGTCTATGGAGCCATTAGTTGAGCTTATGAAAAACAATTTTAATGTATATTTCTTATCGTTCACAGTATTACAGATGTCTCCCATTGATGCCCTTTACCCCTGTCCTCCCAGGCCCTATTCACCCCTGCCAGGTCTTCACCACGCTATTGCCTGTGTCCATGGGCTATACATCTACACTAATAAAAGAGAAACATGCAAATTGGTGTCACTCCGCTATGCCCACCAGCCAATCAGATGAGTATGCAAATTAACCCAACAAAGGTGACAGTTAATTTGCATACACAGGCATGGAGCGAAGACTGAAGGCTCCAGATGGAGTGAAGACTGAAGACTGAAGACTGAAGAGGCTTGGCTTCTCCGCTGCGGCCGGACCAAAGGCCTGGGTCCTGGGTACCAGAGGAAAACCGGTGCCGGCAGCCAGGGGAAGGAAGGCCTATTGCACAAATCTTCGTGCAACAGGCTTCTAGTATCTATATAAAAGGCCAATATGCAAAGTGTTCCCTTGGGAGTTTGACAGGGAGACTGGGAGTTTGATTGCTCGCTATGACGTGTGCTGACCACCAGGGGGCGGCGCGGAACGAAGGAAGGCCCTGGCCAGCAGCCAGAAGGCCCCAATTGGCCCAGATTGCCAGCCAGGCCTAGGGACCCTACCCATGCTCGAATTTTGTGCACCAGGACTCTAGTAAGTATATAAGTGCTTTGGTTTATCTCTTCTTGTCCCCCAAACCACATATAAGAGCTTATGAAATTGATATGATTTTTCCTGTTCTACAGATGAAGGGTTTGAGACAGAGAATCAGTTTGAGACTATGATTTTCACCTTAAAATCATACCTTTACCACTCAGACTCAAATATCCTGTCCAAGGTACCCAGTAAATAAAGCAAGATCCCAGGTTGTACAAACTGACCCCCTCACAGCACTGCTAGGATACAGGTCTCAACCCTCTTCTGGGCACTCCAGTGCTGACATTCCAAAGGCTGGCTGAGCGAGAGGACAGGGGCTGTCCTGCCACAGGTCCTTCTGATGCTCTGCCACAGGCTAAAGGAGCCCCCAGTCATATGCCCTGGGCAGGCAGGGGCTGGCTGGGAGCTCCTGGAGAGGATCTCAGGTTACCGCGGTGGGTAGGGTGGCAATGTCTGAGTGTCATGCCAGCTGGACCCTGGGAAGTGCTGACACAGCACAAATGTCCGGAGTCCACACCCCGCCCACTGTTGATGAATCAATTGAATCACTCAACTGAAAAATTAACTCAAACCCACAGACATCCCTCAAACCCACAGAAGGTCACGGGGAGGTACACGCCTGAAGCTGAGGCTGCGGGGCACCATCTTCCTCACCCCAGCCCTGGGGGCCCAGCCCCAGCCTCTCTGAGGAACACTTGTGCCCTCAAACCCAGGAAGCCCAGGACCTTTAGGGGGAGGGGAGGGGAGGACTCCATTTTGCCTGTCTCCTCTATTTTGCCCTCTGTTGGCAAAACCTTCTCTCAGGCCTAATGGCTTGTGTCTGGTCTGTTCTTCCTGGATTCACTTACCAAGTTTTAATTGTGCTGTTAGGATGCTCAAGGTCTGGCTGGGCTAGAGGGATGCACAAAATGACCAAGACAGGGATTTTTGCCCTCAAGGAGCTTAGAGTCCAAGGGGCTGGGCGAGGGTTGTCAGGTACCTAGAGAAATATAAGGTCATGTTGGGGAAAGAGTGTAAAATTCATAAGGGCAGGATCTTTCTGTTTCATTCACTGGGGGCATTCTTAGTGTCTAGAATAGTGCCTAGCACACAGTAGGTGCTTAATAAATATCTGTCCAATGAATGAACGCATTAGTGAATGAAAGGGGCTACGGTTAGGCTGAGCATGGAACTAAGGTGATTCTGGGATAGTGGCCCCCCTTTCTCCAATACACATGGAAATCTGATAACTGAGTCCTGTCCCCAGAGGTTTGGATTGGGCTGGACCGGGGCACACACTGGGCACAGGGAGTGATAAAAGCTCCCCAGGGGATTCTAATGCACAGCCTTGGCCTTGCACCACTGCTCTAGGATTCACAATGGGAGACTACGAGAGTGGGAGGGGCTGCTGCTTGAGAGACATCTGACGGGTCCCCTCCCAGGTGCTGTGCTCAGTGAGCGGGGAGGAGAGCCTGCCCTTCCTCTGGCGTCCTGCCTGCACAGCCCCTGTTGAACACCCCCTCCCACAGTTCTCCTTGTTTCTGTTTCCCTGCCCTCCAGCATCTTCCTGCGGACTCACCCTCTCCTCAGCCGTCCCTTGCTGCTGCCCCCCTCCTGACATTGCCCCACATTAAAGGGTTGATCAGCCCATCAATTAATTGTGCCCTAATCCAATCTTGGCTTGGTTGGCGAGAGGGCAGTAAATCCAGCTGGGTAATCATGCCCCGATATTTGTGTAGGGATAATTACTATCTCTCAGGCCTCACTTGGTGGCAAGATGAGATGAAAACCCATAAAACACCACGAGGGGCTGTGGCTCATTGTTTCTTGGCTGCACAAGGCTGGCTGTCAGCCAGCCAGGCCTGCCCGCCCCTGCCCCTGGCACCAGCCCCAGCCTCATCTCCAACCTCGTCCCCTCCCATTCATGCAAGTGGCAGGGCTCAACATCAGAGGCAGACTAGGGTCTGGACCCTGGCTTGGGCTCAACAACCAACAGGGGCCACACGATGGGCCTGGGGACAGCCAGTGTGGGGCTGGGGAGAGGAAGAGAAGGTGGTTCTCACAGCCAGGCAATCACCTGCCCCCAGGAGGTTAGGACCGTGAATACACAGGTATGAACCATATGGTATCATTCAGACCAAACCAAGAGCCTGCTGCCATCTGGAAGAATCCAGTGCACGTCTGAGCGGGCCTCACAGGGACATGAGGTCCTGCATCCTTCAGGAGGACGCCCTGGCCTGGGACTCCCCTGCAGATGTGATGGCCCCACAGGAGAAGACTTCATCCTAGAGCAGCGGTTCTCAACCTGTGGGTCGCGACCCCTTTGGGGGTCGAACGACCCTTTCACAGGGGTCGCCTAAGACCATCAAAAAACACATATATAATTACATATTGTTTTTGTGATTAATCACTATGCTTTAATTATGTTCAATTTGTAAGAATGAAATTGGGGGTCACCACAACATGAGGAACTGTATTAAAGGGTCGTGGCATTAGGAAGGTTGAGAACCACTGTAGAGTGTCTTGGTTAAAAGGATAAAGCTGGAGTAAGTCCCCTAGGTTTGAGTCCTGGTATTTACAAGTTGTGTGGCTTTGGGCAAGTCATGTGATCTCTTTGTGCCTCAGTTTCCTCAACTATAAAATGAGATGCACCAGTACCTAACCTCATCAAGCTACTGTGAGGCTTAAGTGAGATAATTATGATAGAGTGCTTAGATCAGGGCCTGCTTGCTATTTACGTACTGCCTGTTAACCATTTTTGTTACTATTATTTAGCCTTCTGTGCATCAATTTCTTTCCTCCATTCCTTAGGACCTTGCTACTCAGTGTGGTCCGTGGACCGTCAGCAGCATCATAGCCCAAGTGTATGTGAGCAGTGCAGGATCTTGGGCCCCACTCGACTGCTGAGTCAGAATCCGCATTTCCACAAGACCCCCAGGTGACTAGGATGGACTCTCTGGGCTAGAAGAGGCTCCATGAGCTCAAGGTCTGTCTTCCTTAAAGTTGTACCCCCATTGCCCAGCACCTCTGGCATGGAGCAGGTGCTCGGCAGGAATTTGTGGTGTGAATAAATGAGCTACGCTGAAAGCTGTGAGGCCACTGAAGGATTTCAAAGCATTTTAGAAAGGCCCCCTTGAAACAGCATGGAGGGCAATTACGGGCAACATTTGTTGCTATGGTGGCCACCTGGGCGAGAGTGCTGCGTGGTTGAGCCTGGCCGGAGCAGTGGGGAGGGAGGGGGGAGGAGGGGCTAGAGGACTGGAGGCTGCTCCTACCTACCGGGAGGCCAGAGGACAAAGTCTGAAGGTAAGGACAGGCTTTTGCTCAAGGCCCTCCATCTCCAGGCCCAGCAGCCAGGAGATGAGGGCCAGCTTCATGCACAAGAGGAGAAGGGGCTCTCCTGCTGGGACAGAGCGAGGTCCTGGAGGCAGCAGGGGACTATGTCTAGGGGCGGGGGCCCGTGACAGTAGCCTGAGAAGGGCCAGGGTCCCCAAGGCCCTGCTCCCAGCTGGTGCTGGGAGGAAGGAGGTGGAAAGCAGGAAGAGGCCCGAGGCCCCAAACCCTTACCTGAGAAGGCATTATTGGTGTTGAGGAAGTAGATCTCCTCACGGCCATCCCCGTCGATGTCACAGGCTGTGACGCCGATGGCGTTGCCCTGCCGGTCCCGCAGCGCATAGTAGGGGGAGCTGCGCTTGTCCACTGCGATGTTCACCAGCCGCTTCTGGGCCCGGTCGTACTTCAGAACCAGATTGGGGCCGTTGTACCTGGATGGGGGACGGGAAGGGGACATTGGGGAGGGGCAGTTGGGCCACCTGCCTCCACCTGACCAGCAAAGGGCTCAGAGTCCTCCCAGAGAGGTCAGTGTGGGGCAATTCAGCCCCACAGAATTCCTGGGGAGCCCTCAGCAGCTTGCCCTGGGGGCCCCTGGGTGTTTGGTGAGTGTCCATGAATCAGATATGGGCCCCGGCAAAGCGAGAGTCAACTGGGCCCACACGGGCCTCTTCCTGCTTTCCACCTTCATGGAACACAATATAAGGAGCAGGGGAGTGGAGGGGAGTGGGAAACCAGTGACAAGCCTTTTACCACAGGCTATCCCGAATAAAAAAAGAACCTCCCAGACACTTAGCTTGCCCATTTCAATGCCAAAGCCACTTTCACACTTATGATCTCATTCTTTTAAATCTAACAACAATTAGGGGAGGGCGGTGAGGAAGGCTGTCTAATTAACCCATTTTACAGATGAAGCAACTGGTGAGCTTCATCAGGGAAACAAAGGCTCAGGGAAGTTCAGTGCCCTTCCCAAGGTAACACAGCTAATAAGTGTCAGGTGCTGGGACTTGAACTCGGGCCCTTTCTGCTATCCCAAGAGCCCCTGCGTGACTGAGCCGAGGAGGAGCAGAGGCTTTGTGGGTGAGGATTGGGATGACTCTCTCCTGACGGAAGTCCCAGCGCTTAAACAGTATGTATGAAATGCGCATCTCAGACGGGAGATTTAGATGAATACATCTAAAGTCACTAGCAGAACCTGCTGGGTTTCTTTTTCTATGAAACTCAAAACCAAAAGATTAAAGTTCTCACCAGTCCTCATCTCTCCCGTTTCACTCCCGCAGCCCCATGGCCCCCAGGCATGGTCTTGCCTCAGGGACTTGGCTCTTGCTGCTCCCTCGGCCCAGGATGCTTTTCCTGCAGACGTCCACATGGGCGCCTCCTTCCTTCACCTCCCTCAGGCCCTGGCTCAATTGTTGCTTCTCAGTGAGGCCCTCTTGCCCACATTCCTGAAACCTGCAACCACCTCCACCCTGCTCTCCTTATTCCGCCCCCTGCTCCTCCCCCATGGCTGTTACCACCAGCTGACCATCTGTCTCTTCTTGGCCATCTGTTCCTTCTCTGTCTGATCCCACTGGAATGTCAGATCCACGAGGGCAGAGCTTTCTGTCTGTTTTGTTCCCCAGGGCCTACAACAGTGCCTGGCACACAGAGGTGCTCAATAAATATTTGTTGAATGACTGAATGAGGGAGACCTCAGAGCTCACGGCCGAGTCATAAGGGTTTAGGTGCCTCACGGTCGCTTTCTTCCCCTCGCGTTTCCATCTGGAGAAAGTGGCATGCCCCAAGGTCACCCCCCAGACAGCACAGCCATGAATGTGTGAAGGCCTCTTACTGCTCCTGGAAAACCAGCTTGCCAGGCTCTCCAAAGGAACCTGGCCAGCCTCCATGCACTAGTCCCTGGTCTCTTGCCTTTGTTCTAACCCAGGCATGAGCATCCTGAGTTCAGCTGCCAGCCTCTGGATGGTCTGGGGCAGAGAACACTTGGAGGGCGGGAAGAACTCCCCAAGGTCTTTGAGAGAAATCACTTCTTGCTTCCTTGAAACAGATCCAACTTGGCCCTCTCCTTCATCACCAAGTGCAGAGCCAGTGAAATTTGGGGGATGCTGAGCAACTGGCTGGGAGCCTTCTGGCACCCACAGTGTGTGAAAGGGGAGACAGAGCTCACCGGGGGCTGAGTCAGCACCGGGTGATGGAAGGTCGCACATTAGACGTCTTGACAAAGATCATCTGAGGGCTGTGTTAAGGACACGGCATGACCTGGGGACACTTCTAGGCAAGAGAGACAGTATACGGGTTCCAGCACTGTCAGCAGCTGGCTCCAGCCCCCAGGGACAGGAAGTGCCTTCTGGGTGCTCAACACTAGTCCTCCAAGCCTCTGGGTCTTCTGTTTGCCACTGTCCCTACTGCTCCTCACAAGACACGTAGTCCTAGGGTTCTGGGCCTCGTTAAAAGCACTTTCATAAGCATTGTCTCACCTGAACCCCACACAATCCCAGAAAGAAGGTAGGTAAGGCATTTTTCTAGAAAAAACCCCTGAAGGTCAGAGAGGCAAAGTGAGCTGTCCGAGGTTACACAGCTCATACATGGCAGTGCTGGGCCTCTGACCGTCTCCAGGGTCCAAATCCCATGTTCTTGCCATGTTGTCTATGATGCCAACACTCTCAGTCCTCTGCATTTAAAACAATATATTTCAGAAGGGAAGGGAGAGGGAGAGAGGGAGAGAGGGAGAGAGGGAGAGAGGGAGAGAGGGAGGGAGGGAGGGAGGGAGGGAGAGAGAGAGAGAGAGAGAGAGAGAGAGAGAGAGAGAGAGAAACAGACAGACAGACAGACACGGAGGAATATCAATGATGACAGAGAATCATTGATCAGCTGCCTCCTGCATGCCCTCTACTGGGGATCAAGCCTGCAACCCTGGTATGTGCCCTTGACCGGAATCAAACCCAGAACCCTTCAGTCCGCAGGCTGATGCTCTATCCACTGAGCCAAACCAGCTAGGGTTGCATTTAAAAAACATACATATTTTTATTGCTTTCAGAGAGGAAGGGGGAGGTAGAGAGAGATAGAAACATCAGTGATGAGAATCACTGATCAACAGCCTCTCACACTCCCAACTAGGGATTGAGCCTGCAACTAGGGATCAAGCCCGCAACCCGGGCATATGCCCTGATCAGGAATTGAACCGTGACCTCCTGGTTCATAGGTCAACGCTCAACCACTAAGCCACGTTGGTCAGGCAGTTCTCTGCATTTTTAAATTTTTTTCTGGCAGCCTTTCCCAGAGTAGTGATGGTGAGCAATGCCTGAGGATTTCATGTAAACACTGGAGATGATAACCCTACATTTCTACAGCACTTTACAATTTACAAAGAACTTCTCATCCTTGATTTCATTTGTTTCTCGCAGGTCTTGACTCTGCCAGAGGTTAGCTTTTGTGACTTTGGCTGGTCAGAAACCCATGTTCTGGGCTTCTCTTCCACAAAACAAGAGATTTGGACGAAATCAGAGGGTCACAAAAGGGATGTCAGTTCCCACACCAATCGGCCGGGGGAGCTGGATGTACGGTATGTGAGATTTCATGCTTCTTCTCTGTGACACCTGCCAGAGGTTGTGGGGGCAACTCTAGAAGTTCAGTGAAATGGGGTCAGGCAGTGGGACAGGGTCCATGTTCTTAAAAAGCAGATGTGACTTCATAATCTCCAAGGCTGGGCCAGCAGGCAGAAGTGAGGGGCTTGGAGGCAACTGGAAAGTCTGCTCGAGAGACACCAGCAGGGCACAACCCACAGTTATGTGAGTGCCATCCAATGCTGGTGCCAGTCTGCTGGGACAGGGCTGCGATGGGCAGGGAGGGGCCTGGGGGTTGGGTCCAGAGCAGCCTGGACGTGGGCTTCTGGCCCTGCCACTTTCTGGCGCTAACCTTGAGCTTGACACTCATTTCTCCAAGCTTCAGCTTCCTCATTACTTCTACTACATCTGTGGCTACATAACTCACAGGATAGCTGCGAGGATAAGAGTGTGTGACAACACTTGGTAAACTGTGAAGAGTTACACAGTTGTATGTTCTCATCATTATTACAGAAACAACCGAAGCACAATCTCGAGAACTCTCCAGTGATCATTTTGAGAGTTTCCAAACGCAATCTAGTATTTCTCTTCCAAAAACATCCCACCCTCATTGCTCATCCTCTGTGGGTATATTTCTTTATTGCCCTTTATAACTAAAGTTCTCAGAGTTGTTGTCACAAGCTGTCTCCACTGTCTCTCTACCCATTTACCCCACCCCAACCCACATCCTCCCCCGCACCCAATTCCAGCCAAGCCACTCTTGTTACTGTCATTGGGAGCTTTTGTGTGGCCACATCCATGGACACCCTTTCCAGTCTCCCTCAGTGTCCACCACACCACTTCCCTCTTAAAACACTGCTCTCTTGCCCCTGAGTTTGCCACCCTCCTCTGGTTTTCCTTCTCTTTCTCTCTCTCCCTCCCCCTCCTTTTCCCCTTGTAGGTTCTTCCTCCTCTCTCTGCCCTCTTGATGTTGGAATCCCTAGGCTTGGTCCTGGGTCCTCTTCTCCCCTCTGTCCCCTTTCACTAGGGGATAATATTCGTTCTCAAGACTGACAACTCCCAAATTTATATCTCCTACCCAAATCCCCAGTCCAAGCTCAGACTCATATATCTGACTGCCTACCTGACATCTCTCCTTGCACCCGCACAGTCATCTCTGATGGAACTATCGATCGCTCATCCCCCTGCCCTGCAATGGACACCCAGGTACTGACGCCAGAAACCTGGTGCCAGCCTTGGTTTTCCCACCCCCTTGTCTTCATATCTAATTCATCAGCCAATCCTGCCATTTCCACCTCTTAAAAAATCTTTCAAATCTTTCTCTTTTTTCTTCCCCCACTGCCACCAAAGAGGCTTCTTTCTTTCTTTCATCACTTGCCCTCATCAATCTAATCCCCCCATACCATAGCCACAGTCATCTTTTTAACACACAAATCGGGCCAGCCATTCTCCTGCCTTAAACCCTTTGGTGGCTCCCCATTATGTTGGAATGGAACCCAGACCCCTTATCATGCCCGGACTGGGAGCCCAGCTTGGTTGGTTGCCGGCTACGCTGACCTCCTCCAGTCCCTGGCCTCTCACAGAACTGCTCCCTCTGACTAGGACACTCTCTTCATTTCCCTCTGGCTTCTTCTCATTCTTTAGGTCTCACCATCAAAAGCAGCTCAGAAAAGTCTTCCCCTTGGGATATCCACTGTCCCACTCTTGTTTGGTTACCCAGGTATTGCCCATTTCTCCAGTAAACAATAAGCTTCATGAGGGCGGGGTCTGTGCTTGCCTTGTTCATTGCAATCTTCTCATTATCCAGTGCATAATGAGTGCTCAATAAATACCTGTAGAGTGAACGAAAGAGAAGTAGCCTATAGAAGGTACCAGATCACCGCTGGGTGGCTGAGCAAAAGCCTGACTGAGCCAAAGTCTCTTGATTGGTGTTTGCCCTCCACTTTTATTGTTCCCCAAAGATATACATTTTGACAGAGAGGAGGCCAAGGCCTGGTGTCCTGGATAAGAGTGAGAGAGAATAACAAAATGTTATAGGTACAGAGAATCAACCTTTTTTCTGTTCAGAATCACTGACCCATGTGAAAAAATAATCTTAGACAGCTACATAAAGAGAAACCAGATAATAGGATGTAATAATTATTGGGTCCCTGCTATATGTTCGATACTGCGCTAAGTATTATACATGAATAAAAATTTTTAAATTTGGAAGATATATAAATTACGCTATTTTGAAAAGTAAGAAGAGGAAACCTTTTTCATTTAGAAAGGAAAATAATGAAAAATATATAGCTATTCACCACTATAGTCAGGAGAGAGAGGCAGGGCAGAGAGAAAAAACAGATGTATGTATGCACAAAGAATGAAAGATAGAGACACATAAAATAAAATAAAAAAACAACCGTAGAAATTGAATGAAACCCTGAGCAGAGAGAGAAAAACACATGCTGAAACATAGACAGACTGGCTCATACAGACACAGAGACACGGAAAAGGGGACATGCAGACCTGTAGAGACAAATGGAGAGACCCCTGGGAATTTCAACAGGAACCCGAGATATTATCATAGAGAAACAACTCATCTCTGTGGTCATTTCCAGCATTTCCTCTAAAGGCATAAGGATGTATTTTATTCTTGGTCACTTCAATACCCTTATTTTATAGATGAAGAAAGCGAGTTTCAGAAAAAACAACTTTCCGAAAGTCAAATAGCTAATTGTTATATAAAATAAACCAAAGGCAAACTTATCCCTTAGCAGGGATCAACAAAATTATGGCCTTTGGACTAAATCTGGCCTGCTGCCTATGTTTGTAAATAAAGTTTTATTGGAACACTGATATGTTCATTTATTTGTATATTAAGTATGGCTGCTTTTGCTATACTGTAGAGTTCAGTAGTTATGATAGAATGTATGGCCCAAGAGTTGAAAATATTTATCATGTGGTTCTCTGCAGAAAAACATTTCCTATCCCTGACTCAAAAGGGTTATCAGCCTTATATTGTAGGTATATTAAAAGTTCTAAGTGATCAATATCAGAACAGAACTCAAAATTAGAATAGTGTTAGTAAAAATTACGTTGGGAGTCTGTACTTGGAAATACAGTTTTTTTGAGATAACGTGGTATTTCAGGGAGAGTAGCGGTTGAATGCAAGGAAGATGTTAGGTCTTAGGATGGAGACTGTGAAGCCAAATAATCTTTAGAGAAAAGAGACAGAAAAGTTGCTTAAGAAGAGAGCAGTGTTCTCTAGATGAGGCTTATCTAAGGCTTAGAAGTAAGAGCATGTTCCTTCCCTCGCAATGAATGAAGTGGTTAAAGGGGTGTGGTAGAGGATCTCCACAGAGGGCGGCCATCTTCTCTTTTCTCTGTGGGCACTTCTTACTCCAAGCAGAAAAAAGTGGAATCTATTTCGCTTCCCCTTGAATGAATCTGGACTTGCCTCAATTAGCAGCATATGGTAGAAGTGATGTTGGGCCAGTTCTGGATCTAGCCATTAAGAGACCTACGTTGGGTTTGGTAAAAGCCAGTCACCATGATAGAAATGTCACTACCTTGAGCTCACCATGCTCTGACACAGCCCAATCTAGCCTCATGGAGAGGCCCTGGGGAAGGGCACCGCGGCACCAGATATGTGAGTGAAGACTTCGTCAGCAGTTGAATGCAGCTGAGTTTGTGATACCAGCAGATGTCACGTGGAGCAGAAGAACCATCCAAATGAATTTGCTCGAATTTTTGACCCACAGAATTGTGGAAAATGACAAATTCTTTTTAAGCCACTACATTTTTGGAAAAGAAAGTACATAATGATGACCTATGATTTCAGACCCAAAGGGAAAAGGAATTTTACTACTGGAAAGTAAGAAAAAGTACTGTTCATAAGTCAGTGAAATTCTGTAGGGTAGCCATTTGAATTTCCAGTAGGCAGGTCTCCCCAAGGGATGCCTGGATCTGTTGAGTTGATACTTGCATCTCAGAATATCTGAGAATTTGTGCAGAGCCTGAGGGTAGAAGGGTAATAAGAAATACAAGGATTCCAGAAACCCGTTTTCTTACTCCTCATTCTCATTCTTCATTCTCTTTTAGCCATATCCATTTCCTATTTTGAATGTACAACCTTTAATATAGATGATTTTTTGTAGATGTGTGTCATGCTCTTTTTTCTTTGCTTACATATTTAATCCAGTGAAAGCCATTGAAGTTAAATAGGACCAGCACACACATGGGAAAGCATTCAAACAAAAGACTCACAAATTGTATACTAGGATAGGATATATCCAGAGGCCAGTTTAAAGGAATGGAGATTTTGGTAATGGGAAGGTTCTAGGTATGGTGAAAACTTTGGGGGTAGGGATTTTAAAGGGAAGTAAATTGGATAAGTGTGGAAAGGGCATCCATCCCAGAAAACAAACAAACAAATTTGATCCCTAATTAGGAGCTAACCAGGTTGGAGAAGACCTCACAAATAGAGGGAAAAGAAGGAGAAGATAACTTTAAGATGAACAATAAAAACCTTTGGTCCTAAGGAGCGGGTAGTTTTTTAAGAAAGGAATGTTTGGCACCAAAAGCTCAGAATAATCTACAGTGATGAGTGTCTGTAAGAACTCCATGCAGACTGATTGATCTATACCTTGTTCTAAAAGAGATCTGTGCTCAGCATGAGCTCTGTGCTCTTGGAATTTCTTATATGTTGATGAGCATGGAAGCACCCAGAAGGAAGCGCCCAGACTACCATTTGCAGTTCTATCCCCCACCATACGTGGACAATGCCAGAAAAAACAGGTGCTCTGGTCGTGATGTTGATGATGATGATGATAAAGACCATGACTCCATTCCTCAATACATGTTTATCTCACTAAACGAGGAAGACAAGGAGACAGGAGTTCCATAAAATATCAAAGAAGGAATTCAGGTGACAGATGGAGGCTATGGCAAGCAGGATTCTTTCGTTGCAAGTGGCAATCACTCCACATGCACTAGTTGAATAATTTATTGGCTCATATGTCCAAACGACCAGAGCATCAAGGGTACAAGTAGTCTTCTAGGTACAGGGAGATGGGAACCAGGGTTCTGACCAGAAGGTTTCAGGATCTCATTTCTCTTTCCCTCCTCCTCTTTTCTCTGTCTCTTGACCTCATTCTCTCACACCATCCTGCTTCACAAGGCTTGACCGGTGTTAACACTCTCAGCCTCATACTTCAGCTTCAACACAGAGTGGAGATGCTATCTTTCCTCAGTTCCAATGGGAAAAACTCCAGGGAAGGGCTATGATTGGCCCAGGTTGGGTCAAATGTCCATCCTCAGAGCTGGGAGTCTATGATTGACAGCCTTCAACTAGTACCAAACCTAGTGAAAGCAGCATCTCAGGATCCATGTATTTTCAGGAAGAGATGAGGAATGTGTCTCTAGATAGACAGTCATCCATCTGGGTCTGCACATTCTGGAGACAAACTTGCCAGGGCCTACTGTTGGAAGGCAATGACTCCCTAGAACCACCGAGTCCCTGTGTCCTGGAGATACATCTCAAGATCCTCCCATCCCCCTCTAGAGCCCCAGAAAGAAGTAAACACAGGAAGTAGATTCACAAAGGGCTCTTGGCCTCCTGCCTGCTCCTGAAGCCTCTGTTCCAGGCAGCATTGCTGGCTGTGGGGAGGCGGGAGGGCACTGAGAGTTGGAAGCGACAAGCCCGATGTGGGGCATGAGGGGACACAAGGTGAGCTCTCGCCCAACTCTGTGATCAACTCTCCACAGACTCAGGCAAATCACTTAACTGCTTGGACACAAAATACTTTACATCTCTATTCAAACTTTCTTCCTTCATGCTATCACTCTCTAGAAGCGTTAGCTAGAAAGCCATTGGTCTCTCTCTCTCTTTTGTTTGAGGAGGTGGGCCAAGTTAGTGGGGCAAATAGCCAATGGATACTTCAGTAAGGCCATGGGACACTGAGTTAAGTGATGGTTTCATCAAGCTCTGGGGCCTGTGCATGTTTGCGGGCAAGAGGAAAAGACCCAGGAGGGCAGTGGATTTAGAGTGTAACTAGGTAAGATGTGTAGAAGGTGGAGGGGAACAGCAGGTAAACTACCAGCAGATGGGTTAGGCTTGAAGTCAAGAGAAGAGGAGAGGAAGCCAGGATGGGTAAGAAGACAGGATGAGGTGGAAGATAGTGACTAGGAAGTTGATGCCCAGAGACCTTGGTCTGCTCATAGGTAAATAAGAGGTGAGGTTCTTAGCTGAGAGGAGGGTGCAGAAGTCACAGCTTGAGGAATGAGGAAGTTGGAATAGCAACCGAGGGGCTAATACATGGCCCCTTTCCATGGTAAATGGGGCATGCAGGGTGCACACCATGAGGCTGAATTTGGGAGATGCAGAGGGCAGGCGGCGGGACAGGATTAGAGTTACAGGTTGCACAGAAGATACAGGAATGAAGCAATCACAGCAGGGAGGCCGGAACAGGGCCCAGAGAGTGAACCTGGACCAGAGGGCACAGGGTAAGGTGGAGTAGAGGCAGGGCTGCCTCAGGGAGCCGAGTTCAGGGTGGGAGCAGGTGAGGGCAGGTGTTCAGGGCCTCAGATCTGAAATGGGCGCTGCCTGCTCTTGGCTCTGGAGAGTGGCTGGGTAAAGGAAGCCGGAGCATCTACTCTTGGGAGTGAGGTGGATTCTGTGGGGGCAACAAAGGGCAGCAGAAAGTGCCCTGGACATGGAGCTAGAACAGAAAGGCTGAGAGGCAATGGAGCTCCGTGGTGAGGAACTTAGCTCAGGAGTCAAGGGCAGACCCCTACTCTGCAACTCTCCAGCTGTGTAGGTTTTCCTGGACAAGTCACCCAACTGTTCCAAGCCTCAGTTTCCTGATATCAGCTCCCCTGCCATAGGGTTTTGCCGAGAATTAAGATAATACCTATAAAGTCATTAATACAGTACTGGGCACAGAGAAAACACTCAATAAGCACTAGTTAGTGTGTCTGTCTTCTTCTCCCATATACACTCAGTCAATGGGAACTCAATAAATATTTTTGAAAGAATGAGTTATTATGATTATTACCTGTGTAGCCTTGAGCACAGGAGACTGTGAGCTCTGTGGAGTTCTGGAATATGTTTTATTCTTCTGGCTCCTAACACAATGTTTGATAAAGGAACCTGATTACATTCACTAGAATTCAGTTTCCTCATCTATAAAGTGGGGCTAATAATATTTGCTCTACCTCAAGGTCAAATGAGATAACGCATGCAAACTGTGACAGAGCTGTAGGTTTTGCACGCATGCATATACATACACACATGCGCATGCGCGTGCCCACACGATATATGACTGCTGTCTGCAGCAGAGGCAGTGCCTGGCCCCCCCGGGGAGCCCAAGCTCTTCTACCCCATTTGACAGGAGCTGAGTGATAGGCCCATTGAGCTGCAGGAATGCCCTGTGAAAGGAAGATGATAGGAGTTTGTTGAGGGCCTCGTCAGAAGGCGGCTGTGGTTTTCTCCAGCAGGGAAGAAGTCGAGCTGGGCACTGGGCTGGACAAGAGGCTGCTTTAAGTCAGCCTGGCCTGATGCCTGGGTTGGACAACAAGAAAATAGAGGTCACCAGACAGGTCACAGGCCGTGGTGAGGAACCGAGGACAGACAGGTCTTGCCTGGTGAAGGGCAGGGCTGTTGTGTGAAGACAAGGACCAGGTGAACTCTTGCTGGTCCAGCTCATGGGGGAATAGAGATGGCCATCGTTAGCTTAGAAAAGGCCCATCCTTCTAGCCCAGGACTGTGTCCAATTAGAGTCTTAGCCCAGACTCTCTAGCTGGGTAGCAGGCCCCTCTTCGTGACCATGAGCTTCCCCCATAATGACTATCTGCTTGGAATTTCTCATATAAGTTACTGTTGGAGCCCCCCTGTCCCTTGTGCCTATCAGGATACATGGGCCAGGCTGTCCAGGCCACTGTCTGGATCTCCATACACTCTCTCCAGACCCTGTGGATATGCTGTCCTGATTGCGGGCCTCCACTCCCTGTTCATCCTGGGATCCCATCCCAATGGGAAACTCAAGTTCCTCTGGTTCTCCCTCATGCTGCAGCCCACGGGGCATGCCTGGCTGTGTCTTGTGAAATAATGGTTGGAGGAAGCAGCAAAAGCCTTCCAGTGGCTGTGAAGTGTTAACTGATGAATTAAACTCTTCATTTTGATTTGAAGGAAATAGTCGTAGAAGACACTCTTGCTTTAAAAAAATATTAAGCTGCCAACTATGAAAGGCATTCATTCGCAGGGGTC
Source organism: Myotis daubentonii (assembly GCF_963259705.1). Lineage (NCBI taxonomy): Eukaryota > Metazoa > Chordata > Mammalia > Chiroptera > Vespertilionidae > Myotis > Myotis daubentonii. The sequence goes on from NC_081852.1 coordinate 43,718,489, forward strand.
CTTGTTGCCAGGCTGGCTTGAATTCCCTTAGCCACGCATTAGTACTAATCAGAATCTGGCTGTGTGAGCAAATGTGCACTCGAGTTTAGGGGCAGAAAATGTGTGTAAAGTATTAGTGAGAAAGTACCAGACATACCTATTTATTCCTTAAAGTGCTTGTAGTATAAAAATGACCTATCTGGCTGGCAGTTAAAATAAACAGTTATTTTAATTACAAATGAAAGGTACATGACTATAATCTAAGATATTAGGTATCACAGACAATTTATATTTGAACCATCCATCTAGATTAAAGCCCCGCTCGAGCTGGTGCATCCTGATTACACAAGACTAGCAGGCAAATCCTTGCTCCTCACAGTGGGGGCGGGGACATGTGGCACTGGCAACATTTGAGAGCAGGTTAAAAATGCAAAATCTCAGGCACCAGATCTCTGTGTCAGAATCTGCATTTTAACAGATGACAAGGTGATTTACATGCACATTCCAGTTTGAGAAGGGCTGGTCTGGGTCAGTGTTTCTCCAGGAGTAGCCTGTAGCCCATGTACATTAGAAGTACCTGGAGAGCTTATTAAAAACGCAAATTCCTGAGCCCCACCCAGACCTACTGAATCAGAAATGTCCAGGCACGGAGCCCAGGAATCAGCATTTCAAACAAACTCCCATGGGGTTTTTCTTTTCGCAGAACTGTGAGACCTACCCCTAGTCCTTCCTATCTTATCGAGATCTATTAAGGACCAGTTGACATTCGATGTTCTGAGTCCAGTGCAAAAGGATTAGGATGGATATCATGTCTGCCATTTAGGGGTTTAAAGCGACATTGCTGTAGCTGAACATGTAGGGGACAAGCTATGGCATAAATACCGAGAAGGATTATGGTATTGACTAATTCACAATGCATTTGAGTCTCCCTTCTGCACTGAATACATGTTCTTCCTGAGGGGGAGAAAAACAGACATGTTGTCCTCATCCTTCCTACTTCTCCTGGAGCCAGGTGGACTTCCACCTAAGGGACCCCTCATTCTTTTGGGCTACTGGGCAGAGCTCAGCCCATGGCTCAGCATTTTGTTCCTTCAGAAAGAGAGAGACATGAACCATAACATTCTCTTTTAGAGATAAGAGAAAAATAGCCAGCATCTTTTGGAATTCAATGTATGACAAGTGGAGATGGGGGACATGTGATAGGAGCCTAGCTGAAGGCCTCTGTTGACTCAGAGCTTAAATGGCATGAAGGCTGGCCCTTAACCTTGGTCCTTTAGTGAAACAGTGTCTAAGTTGGGCTAACCTGGCCCAGATCTCAGGACTCATATGTGGTTACATAGTGCTTTCTGGTTTACCAACATTATGACTTTATTCCCTCATCGATCCAATCTGGTGGGGTCATTATTTATCTCCCCTCCCCCTTTAATGCAAAACCAGAGGTTAGTCATGTGCCCATCGCACAGCTGGAAAGTGGCAGGGCTGAACCTTGAATTTGCTTCTTCTAACTTCAACTACAAGCCTTATTTGTCTTCTATTCATGAACTAACATATTATTTTAACTAGACCAGGGACTCCTTTTGGCAAAGCTCGCTCCATATTATACCAGTGAGTGCAGCATGAGCACGTGATAACCCCTCAGCAGGTTTAGTGGCCAAAAAAGAGTTATTGCTTCTTTACTTTGCAGCTCTGGCAAATTCTCAGAGGTGTAGGTGAAAAATCAATGCCAGATGGCTCTCGTGGAGAAGATGCCACGGCTTGGCTGCCGTGGAATCACCTTGGGAGGAACGTCATCGCAGCTGAAGGGTATGGCAAGATCAGGCTGGACTCTGGACCACACCAGCCCCGCGTGGCAGCCCAGCCCTAACGTGGCTCAGCTCCACTTTCCATGTTCACGCGAACAGTGAGGTGAAATGAGGGAGGAGGAGCGGCAGAGAGAGCAGCATCCAGGAGGCTTCACTGCTTGCCCTGAGAGACCCCTCCAGGCCTGGATGTGGATGGTGATGAAGCTCCACGGTGACAGCACAAATAAGGCTCCTGTCCACACCATCATTGGGCTCAATAGATAAATGCAGACCTGCTGTCAGAAATGACAATCTGGGTGTTACAAATAACCGACTCAACGTCGTGATCGCTGGAGCTGAGGTTCAGGAGCAAAGTGGAAACCTGAGTGGAAATCCACAGTGGCCAGGAGGGATCTTGAAAGAGCTGCGAGGACTTTTCCAAAGCCTGCTTGCCCGCGTCCAGGAGTGATGTGTGCACCTCGGATGTATTATTATTCTCAGGATTCCGGCATGGGCTCCTCCATCTTTGTAGAAGACAATACCCATATTCACAGCATGTGCTGGGGCCCAGCTGGGGCAGTGCGCCCCGTATTCGTTTCCTAAGGCGCCATAGCAAATTACCAGGAACTGCGTGGCTTAAAATAGAAGTTGATTCTCTCACAGCTCCGGAGGCCAGAAGTTCAAAATCAAGGTATGGGCAGGGCCGAGTTCCTTCCAGATGTTCTAGGACAGAACCTCCTCCAGCTTCTTATGGCTACAGGCATTGCTTGGCCTGTGGCCGCCTCACTCTACCTTTGTCTCCATGGTCACATTGCTTCCTCCTTTCTCAAAACCCTCTCTGCCTGTCTCTTTTAAGGCAATATTGCATTTAGGGCCTATCCAGATAATCCAGGGTAAGCTCTTTTTTCTCAAGATCATTGACTTAATCTCATATTTTGTCATATAAGGTAATGCTCAGAGGACCCAGGGACTAGGGCATGGATGCATCTTTGCGGGGAGGGTGGTGCACCATTCAACCCACTACAGGCCCCTCCAAATTAACTCTTATTTTCCCAATAAATTATCAGTTAGGATCACAACAACAGTACCTGAGAAGTGTGCTAGGTGCTTCATATGCTCATTTAATTTTCCCAACAACTCGGGAAAGCCAGTATTTGTATTCCCATCACAAAGAAAGAACAAAGCTCTGAAGTCCATACTCCTTCAGAGTCTCCAAAGATTTTTGGTCTGTGTGTTTGGGGAAGAAGAGAGGATGAGCCCCTAACCTTCTTCAAACACAGCATTTCCACTCTGATCTTATTTAGATGGTAGGAGGGTACAGATTTCCTTTATCTTCCAAAGGGTTGCACTGAGAAAAAGTTCACAAGACACAGCTCTGCACTTCACAGCCTTGCATTGTTTGGGCAGGGACCCAGGTTCAGGAGCCGCACCTCTGGAGGCAGACACGCCTGGGCTCAAATCTCTTCTCTCCCCTAACCTTGTTCTCTGTCCCTGGGCAAGTTAGCTAACCTCGCTGAGCAGCATGTTTCTCACCTGTGCAATGGAAATGATAATAGAATGTACCTCAAAGGGTTGTCGTGAGAACGGAATGAGATAATGCACCTCAAAGGTTTAAATAGTGCTCCATAAAGAATAACTATTAATTTCATTGTTATCTTCATTGGCTTATGCGTTTCTTCTACTGATCAGTTCCCTTGATATTCAATCTGGGATCTCTTGAAAGTGGAAATGTTTATCCAGAATAGGTGAGTCCAGCTGTTTTTCCCTCACTTTCAGAGGACAGGTGGCATCAGTCCAGGGCAGTGATATGCAGTGTCACTCTTCCCGGCTCATGGAAGAGGACGCTGACATCCACACTATACCCAAAGGGTCTGAGTCACATGCATGGTGATGAATTCCAGGTGCAGCCCTAGACTCACACAGGAGTCCCCAAAGAGGCTGCGATGACAAAACTTATAGAGCAGTGGTTCTCAACCTTCCTAATGCCGTGACCCTGTAATACAGTTCCTCATGTTGTGGTGACCCCCAACCATAAAATTATTTTCGTTGCTACTTCATAACTGTAATTTTGCTACTGTTATGAATCATAATGTAAATATCTGATATGCAGGATGTATTTTCATTGTTACAAATTGAACATAATTAAAGCATAGTGATTAATCCCCAAAACAATATGTAATTATATATGTGTTTTCCGATGGTCTTAGGTGACCCCTGTGAAAGGGTCGTTCGACCCACAGGTTGAGAACCGCTGTTATAGAGGCTGGGCCCTGGAGTAAGGTGTGGGACTTTATTGACATCTGTAATAATTGCAAAGATTTATTTATCGACATCTGTGGGGTTCCAGATGACCTTAGGCAACTGCTGCCTCAGTGGCCAAGCGCAACTCACCGTGAAGTGCTACGTAAGTGGCAAAGGGATGCTCATGTGCCTCTGTGAAGGGCTTATGATTACATTTGCTTCCAGATGAATGAAACGTGAGTTCCAAGAGGCAGGCTGACTGACACCAATCTCTTCAACATATTCCAAAACAGCTGCTTTAAGCACAGGTTCTGATTGAATTTTGGAATGTGTCATAATGAGAGCTTAGCATTTATTGACTGCTTACCACCTGCCAGGCACTGGGCTGAGGACTTTATCTGCATGTTCTCACGCTCCCCCCAGTGAATCTATTACCCCTTTTTACAGATGAGGCACAGGAGGCCAGGGGCTCCTTGAAGGTCACTTAGTTGTGAAGCCGAGGTGCATGGCGCAGCCTGGGCTCTGCGGGAGTCTCTGCAGACGCCACGCTAAGACCCGGGCGGAAAGAACGCACACTGCCTGCCCCTGTGCATCTTCGTTTTGGACGGGATCTTATCCTGATCATTAAAAATGAATGTTCCATTCAGTAGCTGTGGTAATTAAGCAAAACAGAACAAACAAGAAAACACCGCCACCATCAACAAAACCCAAACTAACAAAAATCTGCCTTGGGCCAGATTCTTCTCTAAATCGCATAAATCTACAACTATAGGCTCCCAAAAGGAACAAGCACTCACACAGACCTAACCCGTTTCTCTGAAGGCACACTTGTGGGCCAGGGTGACAGATACGCTCTCAGATGACGGAGAACTTTCTAGAAAGTGCATGCTGGGAAGCAGGGCTCTCATTTTAAGAAAAGAGGCACCACACTAAGAGAAGGAAATTTCCAAAAAGACATTGGGACGAGGGTGTGCCTGGCTTTGGCGGGCCCTCTGCAGGGGGCAATGGTAGACATGTTAGTGAGGAGAAGGAGGTAACTGAATTGAGGTGTGACGAACTGCAGTGAGTGATAACAGAAGGAGTATGTTTTCACTGTGGCCCTGGGAAGGTGGGCTTGTTCTTAACAGCATTAATGATATCTGTCAACAGTAGAAGCAGCAGTTGATATTCACTGAATACTTGTTGATGAGTGATGTGCACATCAATGATCTTGTTTAATCTTCACAACAACTCTATAAGGTAGGAACTATTATTAGTCCCATTTTACTGATGATGAAACTAAGGCTCCGCAAGGTTAGGCAACTTGGCAGAGGTTGCACAGCTGGAAAGCAGCAGAAGCCCATTCAATGAACCTGGGCCTGTGGGATCCTAGAGCTCATGTTCTTACCCAGCTTTCTTCTTGCCTTTCACCTGGCTAGTCCCTGGACTTAGTCTCCTGAAGATAGTACGTTTTTGATGCAGTGAGGACTGCCTCCTTGCATTGACTACATCTATTGCATTATAGTGTGATGGACTCTCCACACACAGGAAGTGGGTTTAAAATGCGTGAGAGACTCACTGAGTAGGGGGTGGGTTAGGAGGTGATAGGGACAGGCTTAGAAACAGGAAGTGACAATGACATTCATTAATATGCATCATAACCTCTCACCACTTTCTGTGTCGATCAGAGTGTATTTGAATTTGGGGGGACTGGGGCAGGCCCTATGAGGCTCTCTTCCCTCCCACCCCTGTACCATCACCAAGGCTGCATAGGGGAAACTCTCCCTTCTTTGTCTCCTCTAACCCCTGCAAGGGGTCTGTGACAGCCCTAGCAGATAAGTGGGGGCTACTGGAAACAGGATACTAATACAAGTGGTAATTCCCTGGTAAACCTCTGGCTCCCTCAGCCCAGGGCACCTTAGGTGAAGGATGCGTTTTAAAGACAGAACTGGGCATTCTGTGCCTTCTCGGGCTAGAGGAGAAGATGGGCACACCACATGCCAGTTGGCAAAAGAAAGGGGACAATTTCTTCTCATTCAAAGTCATTTCAGTGCATTTATTGGCGATAGCAGTGAGGGGCATTAGAAATTAGTCACCCTTTTAAGTCAGCAGCGGTCCCTTGCTGCCCTAATCTACACCCTAAATTACACTTGGAGATCTAGAGCGTGTCGTCTTTTTAAAATTAATAAATTTTATTTTTTAGAGCAATTTTAGATTCACAGCAAAATTGAGCAGAAAGTACAGAGAGTTCCTCTATACACTCTGTCCCCAAACACCGACAACCTCCCCCATTGCCGACATCTGGCACCACAGCGGTGCATTTGTTACAATCGATGAACCTGCACTGGTGCATCATTATTGCCCAGAATCCATAGTGTACATCAGGGTTCACTCTTGGTGGCACAGTCTATGGTTTTGGAGCATGTCCCTTTTTTATCTGAGAGGAAAACGCATAAGATGACTGGCTGTGGCCACCCAGTAGGGAGAAGCTGCAGCTATTACGAGCCCCTAGCCCCTCGTTGGTGCTCACACTCACACCTTCTTTGCCAGAAAATACAATCAACTGGTCTCCCAGGGATCATATAATGAGAAGAGAGGCAGAGAGAATCCACAGGGATGAAACTAACAAGAACCAATTCCATGGCTTGAGAAAAAAGGGACCCCTCCCCACCCCTGCTGCTTCAAGGTGGACTGTTCCGTGGTTTATTCTCACCCCAGAAGACACCGAGATGAGACTGGAAGACTGGAAATCCGGCAGCAGCAGGACTGTCCCTTCAAATCTCAGGGCCCGTGTTAGCAGTGAGTCTAAAGAGCATCGGGTTACTGTGCGAGCCTGCAGATCAAGGGAGCCTGGGAGTCTTCTGGTTTCAAGCCCGGGATCTGCACGTTACCAGCAGTAAGTGTAGGATTGCTATAAGAATGACATGATGTAATAAGCATCAAGCCTGTGGATCAGGGGTCCCCAAGACCACCCCCAGATCAATGATTCCCTAGAAGGAGTCTCAGAACTCAGCATCCAGAACGCATGGCTAAGATGTATGACAGTGAGACGATGTAAAGTGAAATAAACAAAGGGAAAAGGTGCACAGGTCGAAGTCTGGAGGAACAAGCTTCCAACAGGCCCCTCCCAGGAGAGTCACACAGAATGTGCTTAATTCCCCCAGCAACAGGCTGTGACAACATGTGTAAAGTGCTGTCTGCTAAGGAAGCTCATTAGAGACTTGGCGCCCAGGATTTTTATTGGAGGCTGGTCACGTCGGCACACTCTGCCTAGCACATACCAATACTCCAGACTCCCAGAAGGAAAGCAGGTATTTGGAATAAAACCACAGTTTGTGTAGGCAGTTTAGGTACAGTGAGCTACTGGTATCGGTCCTGGGGATAGTGGGAACTCTCCCCAAATCCAAGTTCCCATCCGCAGGCCAAAGATCAACCTTGAAAGCGGGGTTTACTAAGGATAACGGCCTGCTCTGTTAACCCTTTTCTGCACAGCCTGCTTCACTGTTTGACACATGGTAGATGCTCGATAAATTGCAATTATCATTACCAGCAGCACCGCAGTTCTGCGCCTTTCTCTACAGGCGGAGAGCTCAGCATACCGACACTGGTGTCCTCCAAGTCCAACCAGGTACCACTTAGAAAATGAAGGACACGTGTGCACACACATACCTGTACACACAAGTGTGTATCTAAGATAAAGTAACTGCTCACATAATAAACCTTTTCCTCTTCAACTATTGAATGATTCTTCTCTCATCTCTGGTCTTAGTCTGCCACTTACAACTCTAATTAACATGTTTTTTTTGTATCTTCAACTGAGTTGTTGGTAAAAAACAAAACAAAACAGGTTCATCATGTCAGGACCAAGGACAGAGCCCCGGGCACTTGTCTTAAAGCAGGGGTGGGCAAACTTTTTGACTCGAGGGCCACAATGGGTTCTTAAACTGGACCGGAGGGCCGGAACAAAAGCATGGATGGAGTGTTTGTGTGAACTAATATAAATTCAAAGTAAACATCATTACATAAAAGGGTACGGTCTTTTTTTTTTTTTTTTTTTTTAGTTTTATTCATTTCAAACGGGCCGGATCCGGCACGCGGGCCATAGTTTGCCCACGGCTGCCTTAAGGCCTCCTTTTACTTAACGCTCTTGGATCAACCTTTAGGATGATTCTGCTAAAGGAATGATCATCTGCCTCATGGCAGCTACAATAATATGTGAGGAGGCCATTAACTGCTGCATTAAAATAAAAATAAACGATGTATCCAGCATTCTGCCAGTCCACCAGGCAAATGCTTGCTTGCAAGGCAACAAGGTTCGTTGTGTCTGCAGCCAGTGCTGGCTCCTGGTGATCACACACTGTGTCTTAAAAATTTATAAGCCATTTGTTTGAACTTAATGTTCTTTAATTGACAGATACGCTCTTTTTAAATGTTCTCTGTTTGAAACAAGCTGCCTGTTCTCGTCTTTGACTGTGGGTTCCCCAGCCTCTGGGATGCACCTGGTCTTGTGACTTAATGTCAGATGACCAGATGTGCACCTCACCTGCCTTTGGCTGCAGTTCCCTTAGTAGATTATTGGTTCTACCTGTTCAGGTTTGAAGGCCCCTTTCATGGAGAAGATGGAAGTCAACAGAAGTTCTAAGTTCTACCTCCTTTCTATCACTTGAACACTATATTCTACTCCCACTCCCAACAACCTATCCTTTGTTATGTCAAAGGAGAAATATAACAACGTGCAACACTGCATTCCAGGACATCAGTAATTAGGAAACACAGTAATTAAAGCCCACCAAAATTACAGGGGAGTCATTATACTATTCTGCCTACTTTTGCGTATGTTTAAAATTCTTCAGTATATTGTTTTTTGTTTTCTTTTTCAAAAAAACAATGAAACTGGCCCTAGTTGGTTTGGTTAGTAGACTGAAGTGTCCTGGGTTTGATTCCAGCCAGGGCATGTACCTTGGTTGCTGGCTCAATCCCCAGCCCTAGTCTGGGTGCATATGGAGGCAACCAATTGATGTGTCTCTCACATCGATGTTTCTCTGTCTCTGCCCCTCCCTTCCACTCTCTCTAAAAATGAAGGGAAAAATATTCTGGGGTGAGGATTAACAACAACAACACAATGAAAATGATTTCAGCAATATTAGAAAACATAAGTTATCGGTCTGGATCTTGGGTCAGAGGGACAGGAGGGGAGAGACTAGGCATGTATTCAGGAAGTAAATAAACCAAGTAGACACAAGATCTTGAGAAAATGATCAACTTCTCTAGGGCTTTACAATCCTGAACCCAAAAGCCAAAATGCACTTTTTCCCAGCACTCCCTCCCCTTGGGTGGTGATGACCTGAGGAATAGAATTCTGACCCCATTTAAGCTAACACCTCACTGCTCACAGGTATTGATCTTATGCCTTCCCTAAGCACCGACCCCAGGCTTGCATCTAATTTGAATAGGAACTGGTTAATTTCCATATGTATTAGTGCTTCTGTCTCCTCTGTGTCTACCCTTGTTGGTGGCATTCTTTTTAGCACACAAGATCCAAGAAGACTGTTTCCCTGCCTTTCACTTTCTTCAGAAAGCCCTGCAACTAAGCATCCCTATCCTGGCCGGGCAGGCTCCATGCCTGCGGCTCTCCTTCACCCAGTGCCCGTCTGCAGATGGGCCTCAGGTCACAAGGGCTGGGGCTCTCTGCCCAATTTCCTGGTCAACACCCTCGACAAGAGAAAGGAGAGAGACTGAGAAGATCAGAAGCAGCCTTCCCGAACAAGACCAGGGGGGTGGGTCACAGCCAGCCTCCGACGGGAAGTCTCTGATCCACGGAAAACAGGACACTCTGTATCAGTAAGAAACACTCAGAACCATTTTTCAAAATTAGCAGCTGTAAAGGAATGAAAGCCGATCACCGTCCAGTGCGCACACAGACTCATTCCACCCTCAGAGAGACTCACAGTCATTATTAAAGAACACATTTCAGAACATAATATTACGCTATTGATTGCTGTTTGTTTCGATGTTTAATTCAGTCACAGCTCGGGTTGTGGAGAGTTTTAAATGGAACGGATGCGCTGAAGACCTGCACGAATGTTCCAATTTTCCACTGGGTTTCACAAGGAGTGTTGGTGATGCTGTGGGGATCAAGGGCTCCTGGTGCCCCCAGGTTCTTACAGGAGGGGAAGTCAGGGGCGGCTGCTGAGCAGGGCTCTGCGGTCTTTCTACAGAAAATGGAAAAGGTGTAGAGTTCCACATGAATCCAAGCAACATCCACTCCTTCTGCCACCACGCATTAAATGATCTGGGACCGAAATTCAATACACACCTCAGGCACTCTTGCGGAACGTTACCAGTGCATCTCGCCAGCATCAACATCCCCAGAGGAATAGAAAAGAAAACAAATAAAGGCTCTCCTCTGAACATACACAGAGATAAAGGGAGACCACAGTGGGAAACCCCACTTGGATGACAGGCCTGAGGGTTCCAAAGGCACAGCCAGACCCACACTGCAGCTGCTCCACCTCGCCCTGAAGCTGGTGGGTAGGGAGGACCCTAAGGGTGTGCAGAAAATCCAGGGACAAGCAAACCCTGAGGCCAGACCTTGAGGTGACCCAGTCCTGGTGTCCCTGGGGCCCTGTCATCACCACTTCCTGTCCTTTCCACCCCTAAAACTTGCCTAGAACCATTTCCCCAACAACCCTAGTTTGCATCTTCTTTATGTTTCCATGTTCTCTTATTTGCCTGGACCCATGGTTCTCCTATTGTGGTCCCCTGACCAGTGGCATCATCATCATCATCTGGGGACTGGTTAAAAATGCAAATTTCTCAAACCCCAACCCAGACTTCTCCCATCAAAACTCTGAGCATGAGACCTGGACATCTCTGTTTTTAAAAAGGCCTCCAGGTGATTCTGATGCACATTCAAGTTTGAGAACCACTGACTTGGACTCTTGCAGCAGTTTGTAAGTCTCCCGCTTCCAATCCATTTCCCACTCTGCCACCAGAGCCGCCTTCTAAAACACAAACCTGATCAGCATAGGTGCCTAGCACAACCCAACACATAGTAGGTGCACAATAAATACTTATTGACTGAGTAATGAAATATCACCTCTGCTTTTAAAACTTTGATGGCTACTCATGGCCTATACAAAATAACCTAGAAACTCCTCAATAAGGTAGATTATTATCTGATCGTTATATCTTAGTAGTTGTCATTTGTGGAGTAATCTACGCACAATTTAGTAAGTACCCTGTATTATGCTATCCTTTTTCTTTCTTTTTCTAACCTGTCCACCCTGACAGAGATGGGTAGGTGCCTTTTATAGATGAGGAACCATCAGAGAGGTTACGGAACTTGCCTAAGGACCTCCAAGCACCAAGTGGTGGGTTGGAGTTCAATGCAGGTTTGTCTGTCTCCAAGGCTCATGCTTTCAAAATCAGATCGCAATGTCCCTTCTAGGCTCTGCCCACCTCTCTCAGGCTTTGGCTTGTGCTCCAAGTGTTCTCGAAGTCTCACCCAATACTTTTTGAAAAACAGAATGAACTACTTGCTAATTATACTAACGGGCCAGTGCATTATGGTGGGTGGCTGATGGGAGCCTAAAAACCCTGCAATGAGTATCTCCTGAAATGCGGTCCTCAGGTCACCTGCATCAGAATAACCTGGAGGCATGCTGGAAATGCAGAGCTCCAGGCCATGCACCCCCAACCCCAATTCTAACACAGGGACTTGGGGGACAGTCAGGAAATGAGTGTGTCCTAAGCATCCTGCTCCCCCATAGTTATTCTGCACAGTGATGTCTGAGACCCGCTGCCCTGGAGTGTGAGCTCATCTTGTCCACACTGGTCCCTGCAGCAAATCCACAGGGCTGCTGCGTGACAGGCCATCAGAGAATGAATGAGTGAGCCCTTTTCTATGAAAAGGATTGAGGTGGGGTAGGGTGTCCCATAAAACACTCATAGGAGAGAAAAGAAGCCATGGCAGAGACAGGCTTACCAGATGTGGCACCAGCTGTTGGCACACAAGAAACAAGCCTGCGTGTGAAAAGAAGACAGAAGTTTCGAGCCACAAAAACTTGACATATCGACTTTGGCAAGGCTTGCCGACCACGCAGTGCCGATAATGTTATTAACGCTGAATGTATTTGCCTGACCTTATCAGGCCGTATAAAGAGCACAGGAGTCTAATTAAGTTCAGAAGCCAGCACCTCTAACTTCTTTCTCGATAGCTACTGAGCCCATCATTTACCCTGATGTTCCTGAAATGATTGGTCTTTAAAACCAAAGGAAGTTGGTCATTAGCATGTGTAAGGTGCTTGTCATGATTTGTGGTGAGACCAGTCTGGCAGCCAGAGATGGAGGGTATTTCATTCTGCTTGGCACAGCACCAGCCGGCTGGTAGGAGACCCGGCCTTATCACCCCATCACACTCACCGCAGGGCTCTGTGCCTCCATCTCCTTCTATTCAACATGCACGCAGATGGATTGAAAGGGGACACTGATGGGCCTGCTGATCAAATGGGCAGATGACATAAGCTGGGGAGGAAGCCAGGATCCAAAAGGGATCTGTGAGTCAGGAGTAATTTACAGGGGCTGATGGCAGATCTTACATTTGGACTGCCTCCATCCTCAAAACAAATATTAAATAGTAACTTAAAATAACTGCAAATACTTACAGAGGCCTGGGGCCAGAAACTGTTCTAAGAAACTTTGAACATACTAATTCATTTACTTCTCCACACCCTGTGAAGTAGGTTCTGTTGTTATCCTCATTTTTAAGCTGAGGAAACTGAGGCAAGAGCAATTAACTAGTCCAAGGGACTATAAATATTTTATTAAATATTATTATTTATTTAATATTTATTAAGTATATATTTTTTGGTTATAGTAATGATTGTTTATTTTCATTTTTATTTGTTTTGCTGATTGAAGATGCACTGGGGTCTGGACTGGGTGAGAATAGGATTGGATCACATGTGTCATATGTTGCATTGAAAGTCAGGGAACCCTAAGGAATACTCCCCGCTGCTTAGGAGCCTCCTGGTGTGGGGAGGAGGCGAGGCCTTTCCCACATGTAGGCTTAACCATACACGGGAGAGTCTGATGGAGAGTAGGGTGGGTTGCAGGACAGGTGCCAGAGCCCCTGAGACAGAATTCACCCAAAGGGAAGGAGTCTTTCCAGGAAAACCAGGCCCAGCAACAGAGCCTAAGGGTTGGAGGAGAGTGGGCCTTCGGTGCTTCCCAGCCTCTGGGTTTTGATCCTGTTGCAGGATCCTCGTGTGACATCTCTTTCCCCAATATATCTCTATATTAGAAGTTCTTCTTTTATTTATTCATGCAGACATTTCCCTATAACAGTAAGCCTTAGAGAACAATCCATGAAAGTACTGCAGTTCTGGAAGCTGGAGTCCCAGATCAAGGTGCCAGCACCTCTGGTGTCTTTTTCCTGGTTTATAGATGCCATCTTCCTGTGGTACCCTCGCAAGGCAGAGGGCACAGAGCGGGAAACGTACTGCCTGCACCTCCTTCTTCAGTTCCACCCACCAAATCTCCCCTTTCTTTGTATCTAGCTGCCAAGTGTACTTGACAAATACTCCATCCATGGAACATTCACTACTGCCCCCAGAGGCAACTCCCCTACCCTCATTTTTTTGGGGTAGGCTTCAACTTTAAAGAAAGTTATTTCTTACGTCAATTGTAGTAACGTTGTATTTTAAACAGGGGTAGTTGAGTTGGAGATATTAACGTAAGGTGCCTGCTCCCCAAAGTACCAGTCATTGAAATCACTGTGGGCTATCCTAACAGAGATATAGTATATGAATCGAAGGAGGTGACATAATGCTATGTTCAGTTCTGGGCAAGTCAATGAACTTGGGAGGCAATTGTCTAGCTGAGATTTTTTTGGAGGAGGGTGATCTGGTCAGTGAGAGACATGGCAACCAGGACTCAGAAGATCTGATGAAGGAGAGGAAGATATCTGACTTGGAAACGTAATCATGTGCATCTATATTAAGCTAAACATGAGTTTACACTGATGTCTACAACTCAAATCCATTATCACATGCATCATTCTATCCGAGGGGAGGCAGATTGTTAAGCAACAACAACAATTCTGTAAGGTGATGGATGTGTTAACTAACTTTATGATGGTAATCATTTCACAATATACACATATGTCAAATCATCATGTTGTGTACCTTAAAATCACACAATGTTGTATGCCAATTATATCTCAGTAAAGCTGGGGGAAACTACATTAAAAATAACATTTTGCAAAGGTGGAACTGTTTGCTTCTAGGGGTGGTGGGTATTTCATCACTGAGGGCATTCAAGCAGACTGGGCAGCTACAAGGAAAGGGGAGATCTGGTGGTTGGAACTGGAAAAGTTAGTTCAAACTTGACTATGTTCAAGGTCCCTCACAGTGTTATGGCTGTTGAAACAGAAGGAGAGGGTATGTATGGCTTCCCAGACAGATTCATTGTTTTCTAGCTTCCAGAAGTCTAAGGTTTGGGTGAAGAGAAAAAGCTGGCATGTATGACAAATAAAGGAGGCACTATTCAACAGGTAGGAAATTTATGGCATTTGTAATCCAAAGAAGAGAAAACAGTCTTAAAATATAAATGAAACTCAAAGAGATTTTAAATTCACAGATGTCAGCCAGAATGGATTGTGAAAGGGGAGTGATGCTGGCTACACGTGCCAGGGGACTGATGTCTAAGGAGTTAATCCTTCTGTTTTTTAAGAGTCTTGGGTGTCCACAGTCAGAGGGACGATTCCTTATGTTTTATGACCGCAGCTCATGGAAAATGCGGTAGCCCAGAGTCCAAGAGAAAGAAGCAAGGGACTGACAGTCCTGAACACACAGAGAGGGCTGAATTTCCCAGCAAGGTGCCGTTGCCCCATTTTAGGGTGACTAAAATGGAATGGCTACCCCACTGTGTGAAAGAGGAACCCCTCTTCAACTAGCAGTTCTTCCTTCCAGCCACAGCCTTGTCCAAAAAGACCATCAATCACCTCTGAAGGAAAGAAGAGAGATGAAGGGATAGAGAGGGGCAATGGGGAGCTCAATCGTCCCGCCCCCAAAGATTCTGAACCAGTTCATCTGGAAACAGGCTCAGAGATTTATTTGTAAAATAATCTCTCTTAGGTGATGCTGATACTGGGATTTCTCAACCACATTTGGAGCTACACTGGTGCGCTCTTAGTTCCAGAGTTTGCCCAGGACAGCCCCCCTTCCTCCCATGTAAAAAGTGACCTGGTTTGAGTGACAAATTATCTGGTCACTCTTCTTAATACTGATGAGTCCCTGAACCACACAGGGAAGAAATCATGTATCTGCAAGGTATCCTTTTGGCCAAACATTGCTATTCCATCCCTGCTCCAGTGGGAGAGTATATTCACCACTGAGCGTGAGGGCTCTCCATTGGGGATGGGGAGAGGTTCATATTGGGGCAGGGAGAAGTTTCTAGAATCTTCTGGGGTCAGGGGTTTGGGGGGGGGGCAAGGAAAAATAGGTCGATAAAGCTCCCCAGGTGCTCTTCCCTTCCCCTTCCCCAGGCCTTTAAGAATCACTGCTTAAGGAAGGAGCTTGCGCATAGCATAGCATAGCATAGCATAGCATAGCACAGCACAGCACAGCACAGCACAGCACAGCATAGCATAGCATAGCATAGCATAGCATAGCATAGCATAGCATAGCATAGCATAGCATAGCATAGCGACACTGCTGCCATGCCAGCCCAAGCCTCCCTTTGGGCCCCTCGCCCTTCCTTTCTATTTCCTCCTTTCTCTTTTTCCTCCTACATTTTCCTGTGTCAATATCAAAGGGCTGTCGATGTGAATCGCCCTGTTGATGATGGCTCTCGAGATTAAAGAGTTAGCTGATCTTTGGTCAAAAGTAACCATGGAAATCTGAGACATTAACCGTTGCCTGCTGGGGACCTCTGATGGGAAGCTCTCAGATTCTCTCCACGCTCAAGAGAGATGGGATAAACTGCAGGCCCACTCTGCAGAGCCACTGATCTGAAACACAGATGTGATCCCATCTTTGTCCCCACCCCTGCCCGCTCCCAGACTTGTAACCCTTGAGATGCCAACACCATGCTGAAAGGTGCAAATCTCGCCTGACTTTGGAGGCAGCAGGCACAGTCACTGGGCTTCTCCTTTCTCTCCCATCCATTTCCCACTCCGTGGTGACCTCACACAGCATCAGGGCTTTAAATACCATCTCTACGCTGACAACTCCCAAATTTATATCATCTCCACCCAGGACCTCTTCCCTGAACTTCAGACTCATATATCCAACTGCCTGCTCGACATTGCTCTTGAATGTTTAATAGACATTTCAAATGTTACTTGTCAAAAACTGAGCTTCCAATCGCCCCTCGAGATTCACTCCTACTGTCTTTCTTTTTGCAGCTCCTGACCTCCAGGGGCTCAGGCCCAACGCTTGAAGTCTTGCTTGACTCCTCTCACATGCTACGTCCAACTCATTAGCAAACCCCACTACCTCCACCTTCAAATCTGTACAGATTCTGGTCCTTTCTCACACTTCTCCTGCTCTGGTCTAACCCCCATCATCTTCCATATGGATTAATGGAGGGAGGGACTTCCCAACAATTCTTACGGTCGCCCTCCTTTCCCTCCTTCAGTCTATTTTCAACATAGACTGAGAGCTATCCTCTAAAGTGTGGGTCATGTCACATCACCCCTCTGCTCGAAATTCATCGCCTATCGGGCTGCTTCTCATTAGGAGAAAGAAGCAAGCAGCCCTCAGGGCTGGCACAGTCTGCCGCTCCGGCCACACTCAGACCTGATTCCTCACTCCTCTCCCCTTCCTCACTCTGCGCCAATCCCACAGCCCCTGTGGTCCTGCCTCAGGGGCTTTGTGCGAACTGAACCCTTTGCCTGATGACCACGGCTCCCTCCCTCACCTCCCCCACAGCTGGCCTCAGACTCCTCAGTGAGGTTTCCCTGACACCCAGCCCCAACACTTTACCTCTCTTCCCAATTTATCTTTATTCCTTAGCACTTAACACCATCTAACGTATTACATCACTGGCTTATTATCTTGTGTAATGTCTCATTCCCTCACTGGGATGTCAACTCCATGAGGGCAGGGGGTTTTGTTTGATGGTTCACAGCAGTATCTCTAATGCCTACACAGTGGCTGATGCAAGATAGGAGGTTTTCCAACAATACTGGTGGTTGTTCAAAGGAACCATTCATCTCTGAGGAGCACATATAAAGTAATCAGTAAAACACTACATCTTTAATAGGAAAATGATCAAGGACACAAAAAGACAACTTATGAAGAGGAATCACATCTGGCTAAGGAAAGTGTAAGAAAAAGTTCATCTTCATTAAGAAGGCTTCAAAAATTGCACACTAAAACAACGATGTTGTTTTTTTTAGTATAAAAAATAAACCCAATAACAATATCCAATGCTGACATGCATGCATATACACTGACAGAGGGAGTCTACATTTGTATAAAGTTTTTGGAAAGCACTCCACGTATGTATCAAGAGTTTAAATTTTTTCATATCTTTTGATCGATGAACTAGAGAAATCTAATCTAGACAGAGTCCCTAGAGAAATCTAATCTAGACAGAGTCCAAAATTCAGATAAAAGCTTATTATGCACACGGATGGATGAATGGATAAACAAAATGTGTTCTATAGTCATACAACAGAATATTATTCAGCCTTAAAAAGTAGGGAAATTCTGACACATGCTACAACATGGATGAGCCTTGAGGACTAATGCTAGTGAAATAAGCCAGACACAAAACAAATACTGTATGACTCCTCTTATATGAGTAGCCAAATTCATAGAGACAGAACAGTGATTAGTAGAACAGCGATTACCAGGGGCTGGAGGAAGGGAAGTTGGTAGTTACTGTTTAGCAGGCACAGAGTTTCAGTTTTGCAGGATGAAAATAGTTCTGTGGATGGTCCGAGGAGATGGTAGCACAACACTGTGTGTTCAAATGTACTGTACACTGAACTGTACACTTAAGAGTGGTTAATGGTTTAGATGCTAAGTTTTATGTTATGTGCATTTACCACAATTAGAAAAAAAGCCACAGGACTCAACACAGAGCTACTGTTAAGTTCACCAATAGTTTATTTATATCTCTTGGAGAGAGAAAAAAGGTCACATTTTTGTCAAAGATCAGTCTTATACCATTACAGTGTTTAGCGCAGTGTACCGTTATCTCTGATAAAAATATAAAAAACAAAATAGTAAAAACTTAAAGCACATCGGTTTTCACGGAGGGAGGAAAAGAAATCAACATAATACCTATTGCTAGGGAAAGGACTGCATGAACTGTGAAACATTCACACAATGGAACATTATGCAGTTGATAAAAAAAAAATCATCTTTACAAATACTTTTACAACCTGAGGAATTCTTGAGGTATAATTCTAAGCGAAAAAGTAGGATACAAAATTTGAAATACAATGAGAACTTAACTGGGAAAAAAAGCCTCATTTCATCGACTCCAAGGCACAGATTCATTTCCCCCCACATTTTAACTCTCTGAAACGGAACGGGTCTCACTCTCTCTGAAAAGAAGCATTGTATCAAATGTAATTGCACACTCTTAGTGGCACATCAAGTAACAGCGTGCTCCCCAATGATGGGGTCTCAGATTGTAATGCACGGGGAGAGGACTAATCGTCCTGTGCCAAAGCGTTCACAGGAATCTTGTGTGTGTGTGTGTGTCTCGATAGTTTTCCTGTTTAAAGGAAGTTTATAATGAGCTTGTATTGCTTTTGGAATCAGAAGGGAGGGAAGTTTGTTAAAAATATCTCTGCAGTGACTGCGCACTGCCAGACAGGATGGAGCACGAACTCCTCGGCCCCGTGCCCTCTGGCTTCTGCCTGCTTTTCGGTGATTTCATCCGCCCACGCTCTAGCACCAACACATTATTCCTGGATCTCCGAACACAGCCAGGTCTTCCACGCTTCCATCTCCGGGAAAATGCTCTTCCTCCTGCCTGAAGTGCCCTCCCCGGCCCCTTTTCAGCCTGATGAATTCCTCCTCATTTTTCAATGACCCATCATCTAAAAAAAAAAAATCTCTCTTCTCATCTCCCCACCCAGAAAGGAACAGTTCCCGCCTCCGTGTTTTCAAAATACTTGTTGCTGTTTATTCACCCTCTGGGCCAAGAGTTTGAAGATGGAGTCTCTACACTTCCCTTCCCCACCGTCTAACTGGTGGGCCACCCCTTGAACATGTGAGTCTTGACCCTCTCCCCACCGAATTCTTCATTCTGATGAACACCGCTCAGTCCTCCTGTCCTCTGAGCATTCTGAGGCATCCATCGCATGGGCACCATTTGTAACCCCTGTTGGCCTGTGGCTTCAGTGACACCTCACTGTTTCGAATGTTCTTTCTTCTCCACGTCACTTTTCCTTCCTGACCACTGTCACTGCATCTCCTTTTTAGACAGTCACAGCAGTGCCAGTGTCCCTGGCCTCCCACTTCTGGCCCCCTGCTTCTTGTTTGGAGGTCCAGCGGAGTCTAAGGACAGGCCCTATAGGGGTTCATGGACCCCCCAAAAACTATGCAGAATTTTGTGATTGTGACAGAACTGGGGAGACAGCCACACCATTCTTTGTCTCGTAAAAGACCCGTGACTGAAAAAAGGTTAAAAAATGACTGCCCTACACATTCTCCAATGACCTCATCTACCTCTGATTTGAAGATGAAATGCCACTTACATTTTTATCTGCCCTCAAAGAACTTCTAAACGGCGGGCTCTGCCTGGTGTGTGCGGGAGATATTTTTGCTTGGGGAGGAGGCGTTTCTCTTAAATCACAACTCAGCCTGCTCTGCCTACACACTCGAGGAGGAGGGGGAGAAGTCGCAGACTCCGAGGAAGCGGGTGTCTGTGTGTAGTAGGGAGGATCGGATCTAGGGAGGAACGGCCATGAAACCATGACCCAGGAGGAGGGAGCGGCCAGGGATCACCCCACGGCGCAGCACGCATGCTAACGTGGCTGTGCGTTTCCTCTAATCTCCGCACTGAGGTCTGGCGGTTCAACACCGGTTACTGCTCAGGCAGCAAGGTCATCTGCTTACAACGCAGACAAACCTCAGAGACAACAGTGCTTAGGGCATTCCAGTACAAGCCCTTCTCCCTGACTGGCAAGTCAGCCTCTTTTCACACTTCCCATCTCCTCAAAAATAAAGAAAAATAATCTAGAGGGAGAAACAGCTCTGGCGGAGATGATCTCCAGAGCTGTTCAACACTCGAAGATAGAAAATAGACTTCATCTCTAATTCTCGGCATCTCCCGGCCTCCCCTGCACCCCACCCTGCTTCACCTCTGGCCCTCTTCTGCGGGTGGGGGTCTCCCCCTTGCCAGTGGGTGGAGGGGCGGCTCTGGACTCCTCCCGTTAAGGATCAGGGAGGACCAGCGCAGATCCTGAGGCCAGCATTATGCTCCCTGCTCAGAGATAGGAAAAAAGACCCCTTTCTTCTGCTTGATATATTTAGTAACGACCTTAAAGAGTCTGCGAGGCTGAATGAATTGGTGCATCTCGCTGCATTGGAAGCAGCTGCCACGCGCAGACAGGAGGAGGGAGAGACTGGAGGGAAGAGGGGCGGCGGGGCGGGAGGCGCTGGGAGGAAGGAGCGGGAGGCAGGAGAGGAGAGAGGGAGAATGCGGAGAGTGGCGGGGAAGAAGCCAAGAGGATGTGCTGGCAGCGGCAGAGAGGGCTGGAGTGTGCCTGAGCCCTGGCTGTCTCCGCGCTGGCCTGGGATCCACAGGGGATGACTCCGGAGGGGTCAGCCTAGAGGGGGTGGCAGTGGGGGCCAGGGATGGCCACAGCCTCCTGTTATATCTGGCTAAATGGCAGCACTTAAGGGCTGTGTGAAGGAATCCAATTTGCTCACCAGGAACATCCACAAATTTGGATGTCGGCATTTAACACAAAATGCTCCTGGACCAATCCCAGGACAGACAGGGACCTGGGGCCTGGCTGACTGACTCTGGGCTGGCCCTCGCTCTCCTCTCAGAGACTGTGGGGCGGGGGAGGGGGCAGCTCCGGTGCCTGACCTGCCTTCTGGCTGGAAGGTTCAAAAGCCTTCAGACCTCCCAGCTCCTGGGTACAGAGATGTTGGCTTGTGGGGGGCCGGCAGGGGCGGGGATGGGGAGCTTGCGGACACTGTGTTCTTCCTTTTCTTCAGGGAAGCAGCTGAGAGATGCAACATCACTTGGCATCAAAGAGGAGAAAGAGGATTAACCCTGTTGGCGCCTTGGCCCAGGTCAGAACTGAGCCGTCCGTCTCTTCTTCCGTAAGGACATAAGGTTGTCAGTGGCACCACTTCTGTTCAGCCTGTCAGCCTCATCTCTGTAGAGTCCCAGTGGACCCTTGTGCCAATGACCTAAAGGTGCTCCTTCCAGGCCGGCACAGCCGCACACAGTGGGCGGGGCTGGGAGGATGTGAGCCCCGACACACATGCAGAGGCCCTTCCTAAAGGCTACTTTCTCCTCTGCACCAAGCGCCTCCCCCAATCCTCTGAAGGAAACAGTGGACACCTGGCCGAGTGTCCTGGGTCCATCTGGTGAGGAACCTCCTCGCTGCTGCCTCCTGGGCCATGAACAGTCCCAAACCATAAAACCATGGAATAAAGAGCAATCACCCCCCTGGGTGAGCCCCCCTCCCCCCCAACCACATCTTACATCTTAGGGCTCTAAGGGGACCATGGACACTGAGCCCGAAGCCACACAGAAGGAGAGACGGGCTTGGCTGGCCTCTGAGGACGGAAAGACTCTCCAGGGTGGAGGAGTGGCCGGCTGGGAGAGCCCATCCTTGGTCTTCTAGAGCTCAGAAAGGTGGGCTGCCCTCCAAGAACCTCTAAACGGCTGGCTCTGCGGGGTGTGTGCGCGAGATATGTTCACAAGGGGAGGAGGCTTCTCTTAAGCTGAGCTCCCCCAGAGGGCCTCGCTGATTAATTGGCTGAAAGGCCCACAGTGAGGGAGTAAACAAACATTTTCAGTAGGTCCTCAGTGCTTAGTCGGCTTCTAACAAAGCTCAACAGAGTTGATTAGTGATTTTAAAATGAGGGGAATAAAAAGGAAATCCAAATGTCTTGTACTTGGAGGCAACAGACTTCAGTCGTTTCCAGCCTGGCCAATGGTTCCAGGCTGCCCAGGTTCAGATTCTACTCCTCCCCCAACGCCCTCCACTAGTATTTGGCCAGGGCAGGTTACCTGACCTGTCTGGGCGTCACGTGTCTCACCTGTAATATGGGGGTGATAATATAGGTCCCTTCCTCACGGGGTTAATGAGATGAGCAAATGAGCCAACACATTTACTAGTAAAGCACTTAGAACAGCATCCGATACGTGGTAACGGCTTAATAAATGTCAGGTATCGCTCATTTCACTAAAAATGTTTATCTCCAGGTTGAAATTCTGTCTATCCTATGGGCAAACCAGATTCAGGGCCACCCCTTTCATAAAATCTTTCCAGACTTCTCCAATTAGAATTAATCTCCTCATCCACCCAGCTCCCAACCTCACTCTGTTCCTGCCTCGAATCCTTAATTTATCGCATTCTCTGTTGCATGCCAGATATTTGTGGATGTGTCTATGGGCTCTACTCTAATAGATTGCCATCTTCTTGACGATAGGGGCTGCACCGTATACATCTTTGTTTCTCCTCAAGTGATTAGCAAGGTTCCTTTATACCGCTCAATAAGTATTTGCTGAATAGAATGAAATGTAGACAAATACAGGTCAGCCCAGTCATTTTTGTTAATTTAAGCCTATGGATCATCTCAGCGAAAGGTGTGAAATGGATAATTCCCTGAGTGGCTCAAGAGTCTTTGCCAGACCTTCAGGATGTCTCAGGAGAAGTGGGAGTATTTGCCAAGCATTATTCTGCAGTTAGTATTCACTTGCAGTTTCCTGCTGAATTAGTATTGGTTTGCCTGGAATTTATGGGTAAGTTCGAAACAGCTGGGCCAGGTGGGCCCATGACAGCTCAGCGGGCCCAGGGTGACTGACAAGGGGGCCTCCTCTGAGGCATCTTTTATGACAAGCTCTAGAAGTCCTTTGGCAACTTGCTCACCAGGACTGGAGCTGAATTGTGATGTCTGGAATGCTATGGTCGCGGAGGAGGTCAGCAGTTCCAGGAACATTGTCTGACACATGTGCGAGACGGGAGCCAGGCTTGGGAGCTGCTAATGCACCTCCACAGTTCCTTTCTAGGTTTGGCCCTGCTCACCCAAGGGGGCAGGCCACTGTGAGGTCTCCCAAATCAAACCTTGTCACTTTCCCTTTCTCTGGATAATAGTAGCTAGTTAGTGCAATGCCATTCCTGCTGTTAAAAAGAAAGCCAGATGTTTACCATCTATACCAGTGATGGAGAACCTTTTGAGCTCGGCGTGTCAGCATTTTGAAAAACCCTAACTTAACTCTGGTGCCGTGTCACATGTAGAAATTTTTGGATATTTGCAACCATAGTAAAACAAAGACATATTTTTGATATTTATTTTATATATTTAAATGCCATTTAACAAAGAAAAATCAACCAAAAAAGTGAGTTCGCGTGTCACCTCTGACACGCGTGTCATAGGTTCGCCATCACTGAGCTGTACACACCTTTTTCCTGGGAGAATTTCCTGGGGACTCTCCGGAGTACTAATGCAAATTTAAGCCCAAAGGACCCTGGGGAGGGACATCAGCTCTGAGGTCCTGATAGAAACCAGATCTGGTTAGCAAGGCAACCAGAGGACCAGAGGCAGCTATGCCATCCTTGGAAACCTAACCGAGAACTGTTGGCTTTATGGAGCTGATTTTTGCTATCACAACTGAAAACCTAAAATAACTCAAGAAGTTGCCGGTGGGAATTGATGAGCACTTCATGAGTGTAAATCAGAGTGGCAGGGAGCCAATATGCTGCGGTCATCAGTATGTATGGCCTGACACAGAGGCTTTGCCTGAGACAAAGGGAGGATTTCACAGCAGCCAGGACTCTGGCTGGCCTTTCTGGTGCTCCTGAGGAGGCACGGCAGTCCCCCAGCCGTTTCCTACGTGTTCCATCAGTGTCTGGGAGAACTTCATCCTCTGACACTGGACCCTCTGGGTAGGGAGGAGGTGGAATTCCAGGGAC
This sequence comes from Myotis daubentonii, assembly GCF_963259705.1. Lineage (NCBI taxonomy): Eukaryota > Metazoa > Chordata > Mammalia > Chiroptera > Vespertilionidae > Myotis > Myotis daubentonii. The sequence goes on from NC_081852.1 coordinate 43,742,597, forward strand.
GTAGTCCACCTGCTCAAATAGCCAGAATATGGAATAATGACCTAAGGCCTTGCTACTCCCCAAGTGTGGTCCACGGACCAGCAGGAGTGACATCACCTGGGAGCTCGTCAGAAATGCAGAATCTCAAGCCCTGCTCCAGACATACCAATAAGACTGCATTTTAAGTAGGTTCCCAGTGATCGGTGTGCACATGAAAGTCTGAGGTGCACTGCCTGAAGCTCCATTTCTTACCTGGCCTGTCACCTGGGGTGTAACCCTTGACCTCTCTCCAGCTCAGTTTATTTTTTTTTTTTCATAAAAAAATGGGGATATAGCCCTAGCTGGTTTGGCTCAGTGGATAGAGCATCAGCCTGTAGACTAGAGGGCCCTGGGTTTGATTCTAGTCAAGGACACATGCCTGGATTGTGGGCTTGATCCCCAGTAGGGGACGTGTAGGAGGCAGCCAATCAATGGTCCTCTTTCACCATTGATGTTTTTATCTCTCTTTCCTTCTCCCTTCCTCTCTGGAATCAATGGAGATATATATTTTTTAAATGGGGATATATATATATACTCTCATTCCTCTTACACCACAGGGCTGTTGTGAGGCTCCCATAAGAACGGATGTGAAGAACTTTAGAGTGTAGGCAATGCAGTGGTGCTGGGCACACATCCACCACAGCTGCTTGCTGTTCTTCACGCGCACCAAGTCCTCCTGCCTCAGGCACTTCAGTACACGCTGCTTCCTCTGCCCTATGACACTTGGATTTGGGGTTCTGTGCTCTCATTATTCTTAAGCACCCAGGTTTGACATTCCTTGTATAGAGGCTCTTCTCTCTGGTCCTTGAAACATTGTCCTTGACTAGGTCCTCTTGTCATTCGAGTCTCAGCTCAAATGTCCTCCCTTCAGAAAGGCCTTCCTACTCCTTCCAGTCTCTAGCACATCACCCTGATTTGCCTGCTCCATCTCTTGTCACACTCTGAAATTATGTTTATATCTATATCTATACATATACCTGTACCTATATCTGGTTGTTCACTATAAGAGCTCCATGAAGGTAAGAATCTGGTCTGACTTGTCTACTATTCCTCCAGCTATTGGAACACTGCCTGGAATTGAGTTTGTCGAATAATTTCATGAATGAACATTTGTCTCTGGAAGTGTGTGTAATAACCAACTGATGACTGAGGGAAGGGATGGGGGGATAAGGCTGGTCCTGACTTATCTGTGTGGATGCCTCAGTGATGTCTCCTGCAAAAGTCAGGGTCCAAGGGTCTAAGAGCCAACAGAAAGCTCCCTCAGAGTAAGTCTTCCTCTAAAGCACAGTCTCATTCTGGCCTGGAAGCAGTGCTGGGTCATCCTTATGTCCACGTGGCACGTGCATTCCGTGACAACCCAAATGCTAAAGCAGCAGTCCGAAAAGGGTCACCTCCTGACTAGCTCACCAGCCCCGCCCGGACCTTCTGCATCAGAAACTGTGGGACAGGGTCCTGCAACTGCCTCAGCGCACCCTCCACGCGACTGCCTCACACCAGCTGGAGCCCCGCTGCCGTAAAGGAGGGAGGGCTTCCCCTCTCTGTCCGCGCTCTGGGCTCTGGCCTAGGAAGCACCTTCCGGGCATCGCATTCTGGTGCTCAATCAGGAGCTGGGGAGCAAATGGCTGAAAGGACCGGTGTCATACCCTGCTGGGCATTTTGCTTGTCTCCTTTCAGGCTTCACATGACTTCCTCTAGTTGCTGGGCTACAGTGGAAGCCGGTTGGTGAGTGATTCTTCCTTTCCCGGTGTTTTTTCAGTGCAATGATTTTCAACCTTTCTCATCTCATGGCATGCAAAAACTACTCAAATTCTGTAGCACAGCAAATATATATATATATATATATATTTTTTTTTTTGGCCGATCTGACAAAAAATAGGTACAATTTTGATTTGTTCACATTGGATGGCTATTGTTGTATCTTTTTTTTTTTTTTCACTTGACAATCTAAGGGAAAAGAGGTCAGTGCCCCTGACTAAATACTCAAGGTATTGCATGTTTTAAAAATTCTTGCGACGCACCAGTTGAAAATCGCTGTTTTAGAGCGTCGGGCTGATTTAATGTTAATCAGCCACGGCAGCAGAGCAGTGGTTCTCAACCCCGGCTTGACTTTAGAATCACCTGAAGTGCTTTAAACTACTGACGCCTGGGTCCCACCCCAGCCCGATGAAATCAGAATGTCTCCGGTGGAGCCAAGCACCGGGATCTTTTTTCATAAGCTCCCCAGATAATTCTAACTCGCAGCCAGGACTGAGAACCACTGCAGTGTTCTTTGATAAGAATCACCAGGGGCACTTGTTAAAACTATCAATTTCCAGGTCTCTTCCCAAACCATCCTATTAGAGAAGCTCAAGGGACTGGGACAGTCTCTTTAGCAAAAACTCTGGGTGCTTCTTCTAAGCAAGCTTGGGACCAACTGATGAAACTGCTTTGCAATTCAAATCAACCTCAGGAAAGTTTTTAAACCTCAGTTTCCTCATCTTTCAAATGGGAAGGGGATAGTTTTAACCTCGGAGGACTGCTGAGGTGTACATGAGAATATTCATGCAAAGTGCTCAGCCCCAGGCACACAGTAGGTGCTCAATAAATATTACTTGCCACCTTCACCCTCATATAAGGTAGGTTTTGGGAAGCTGTATCTAGCAAGGCACTTGCCAACCATTTCAGTTGTGGGCAAATGTTTGGGTCCTGCCTTCCCTTTAAATCAGAAACCTTGTCTACCATTGCTTCTAAGCACTCAGAACCTCCCATACTATATTCTACACCCCAAGTTCCATTCTTGCCCATTGAAGGGTGGGCTTTAATCCACTATCAGTAGCGCCTGGGAGGAAGTCCTGGGATTCACTTCCACAAAACATCACACTTTCTTAAGAAAAATGAGGGGCTAGAGGAAGCGGCCGACTCAAGTGTCATAAAAACAAATCAGGTTGGAATTGGAAGACACCTTAGATCATGTAGTCCAACCTCCTCGCACCACAACCAGGAGGGAGAAAGCTTTTAATTTCCAGCGAACTGACACCAACTCAGAGGGAGAGAAATTGAGACATCTATAAACCAGGGCAGAAGCTCAAAGAAATTTGGCACAACGAGATGAAAAAATGACTCCATGGAAACATCTAGCACTCCTCCAACATTTTATAACACATGTAGATTTAAGTGTCAGACACACGCGCGAAGCACATGGAGTGGCCACCAGCCCTCTTGTTGTTCCTGGGTTCAGAGCCGCTAAATAAGAATGAAGCTGTCACTTGGTTCCGGAATGAGCATTTCGGAGACCTTCTCAGTTAAGACAATTATTGCGGAACACGTTTTTAACTCCATCCTGCAATATCAGACAAAAGAAATCTGCGAAAGCCCTCCGATTCTTGACAAGGTGCAGAAAATCATCAAGCAGCTGCAAAAACAAGGAAGTGAGCCCATAGAATTTCTCCTAAAATTTTCCAAATTAGGTAAAGAGAAACACGTAATTGTTCTCCCCATTCTCATCTTGAGGATCTAAAATGCTGAAAAAATTCTTGGGTGACCCTATGGATGCTGTGATTGTGATTGTGAACATTACAAGTTTTTCCTGATTATAAAAAAAATATGTGCTTTATGCAAATAGTACAAAAATTGAAAATACAGAAAAGCTTAAAGAAGAAAATTAAAATCACCTCTAATTCAACCACCTGGAGTAATTAATAGTTTTGTCTATTTCCTTCTAATCTTTTTTTCTGTGCATATTTAAATGTTTTACAAAGCTACAGCCATACTGTATGAAGTCTTGTATTATGCTTCTTTCTCTTAATTGTGATATCATGAATATTTCCCTCATGTCCTTAGATATTCTTTGAATATAATTTTTCATGATCACATAGTATTTCATCATATTAGTGTTCAGCCATTAACAACCATTTTGTTATTAATGGGTAATAAATTTGCTTCTTTTTTGCTATTATTAAAAGGTGAAACAAGTAGCCTTGCACATAAATTTTTGATCACATATTTCTGATTATTTACCTAGGACAGCATTATGGAAGTAGAATTATAGAGTTAAAGGATCTGTGTATTTTTAAGGATCTTAGTACCTTTTGACAAATTTATCTTCAGACTTTGAACTCCCACTAGCAGTTCCTGAAAACATCCACCTCTTAACATCTTTGCCCACACTGAGTAGTATAATCTCCCTAATGTTTTGCCAGTTTTGTTACTGAAAATTACAGTCTGATTTTATTCCCATCTTAAAAATTCTTAGTGAGATTGCATATTATTTTCTTGTCTCTTGTTCATTTGCGTCTATTCTTTTGTGAATTACTGATTATGATTATTTAAAAAACTCTTATATAGAGTGAAATTACACATATCACCTTATAGGAAATTCCTATACAGGACCGCTCATGAGCTTTCTCCCAGCATCTGTGGCTTTAAGTCATGTAGTCTCAGACTTATGAATGGTTACTTTCACCTCTTGCAAGTGGCAAGAAAAATCCAGAACCCATAATCCTATTCTTGTTCGCCTTATCTGATTTCACAAAAGCCTCTGACTCACTCAGATGATGGCTACTGTTGGAAGATGCCCACCAATACAAAGGTCCACCAACACGTCAACATTTGTTTTCTCTGTGAAGCTCAACAGGCAGAAATCTTTGATCAAATGTACACTTTCAGCCCCTTCAAGGTCATCTCATTAAAGTCAAAAAGGTTGGGTTTTCATCTCAATGCTCCCTGACATTTCTTTTTCTGATGGTAAGTTATGTCACTAACCATCTTCTAGCATGAAGTTGAATCAGTCGGTGGGCAGTAAATCTGTGCTGATTCTGAGGGGAGAAGTAAAACCCACTCCGATCTAATCAAATTTAATCATCAAGCTCAAAAATGCTGCTGCTACTGCTGCTTTAATTTCAGTAACAGATCTTCACCCAACTGTCAACATCATTACCAAAACACATCAGAAAATTGGATGAAAGTGCAACACGTAGACAATCATAATCCCCCATCATCAATCTCTAGCTGTCCCCAGTTGACAATTCAGATTAGGGGTGAGCCTCTAGGGGACACACTTTGTAAGTCAACTTTACACAAGAACAATATTAACCCCAGAAACGCCTCAATTGTGTACATTCAGGCACTGGCCAACTGAGAAATACGAAAGCAAAGAACAACTCTTCATTTGAACAAAGTTTACTGTCTTGCCTATCTGTTATGGATGACATGACATAGCTAAGAGTTGAAGGAAATTAGAGAGCTGATGCACATAAAAAAGTTTTTCAAATATATAGAATAAATAAGCAAGCAACTTTTGACAAGCAAAAGCCAGGGGCATTGAGCAATGGTGGTCAACAGCAATTCTGCTTATAAACCAGGTGGACTTTCAATTCTAGACTCCTGAGATGGACTATATATGTGTAGAGTAGTACTGAGCATGCTCAGGAGGATGGCAGAATAATGCTTTCAAGAATAAATGTCAAATGACCATGAAACATGCCAAGGGGCAATGGTGCTGTCCACTGTGGGGAGGGAGCCCATCACTAGACTCCACTCAAAAAACCGCAGGGTGTTAGAGCCGAAAGGGAACTCCGAAATAATCTCATTCATCCACGAATACTTACTGAGCATCTACGTTGTGTCAGATACTGTGCTTACACCCAAGTAAACAGGTTCAGAGAGGTTAAATAATTTGTGCAAGGTCAGACAGATACTTAAAGCCAAGACATCCACTGAGAAACTAGCATTTCAATTTTTTATGACAAGAGATAGAAAAAGAATGTTTGACAGAAATGAGTTGCAGAACAAATAAATAATCCAAGACTGTCTTGGAGCCTGCCGAAAGCAGAGATTCCCTCTCTCTCCCTTTGTGGGCTGTGATCTTTGATCACAAAAAGATGGAAATTGCCAGATACCAAGATCCAAAAGTCAATTCACTCTTCCATTTTTTTTTTCCTATCAAAGGAAACATCAAGAATGACCACATTTCTCCTGCCGCCTGCCTGAAAGTGTCAGGATGGTCCAGGACCCTGGACCTGGCAATGGCGTGGGGCTGGGTGACAGCGGACTTATCCATTCCTCGTTTGAATGAGTCTGGACACAACCAGGTGACCGCATCAAAGTGGGAGTGGGGGTGGGGGTGGGGGTGGGGGAGTGTTCTGCCTATTATAATGTTTCAATTGGGGCCCATAGTGTCATCCAAACATACGTGCACACACACACACACACACACACATTTTTATTTGGGGGAATGTAAGGGCAAGCCTTTCCTCAATCTAAGAAAAATTTACGAAGCAAGGAAGCATGACGCCTATACAAGAGGCACTAACGCAAGATTTGCTGATGGATGTTATGTGTTCTCTTGTTTTAGATTTGCAGCCCACCCCCTACCCAAGGACACACAGCCTCTTTAAGAATAACAGGTAAGAGTCACTGCCTGTTAAACCTCACCCCCTTCCAATGTGAAGGGGAAAAGCCTTACCTGGCCATGTCTATGGGATGAATTTGAGGGGGGAGTATTCTCAGGTTGTATGTAGTGGATTTTCCAAAGGGTCTTTAAAAGAAAGTCTAATTTTTAGGCTTAGAAACATGTTTCCACCATGGAATGTGACTTTTAGATAACGAGATGGGCTATGTAATAAATATACCAGAATATAGCCATGCAAATGAGTATCTTTCCCCTTCTAAGCAGTCATCCAGAGGTGCCAGATATTGTATCAAGGCTGCTGCCATTGTCCCAGAGACTTTGGGAACTCCCTGGAGAATTTTCTCCAAATCAATGCCGCATTAATTGGAATAAGCATAATGGTGGCAGATCCTCATCCTGTGAAGCTGGATTTTATTTTTGGAAACGGTCAAAGAGCTTTTTGGCATTTGTAGCCAAGTCTAGTGAATAACCAGCTGATTGAGCTTGTAATGTTGTTTTGGGTCCAAATTGAGGCATAGTTATAAGGTCACGTGTTGTTGTGTGGCATGGAAACAGCCCCCCAAGGCCATTTCAGATGAGGAGGCTCAGCTCTGTTGGAGTGATGGCAGCGCCACTGGACCAGGTGTCTGACCTTCCAGAGGGCTACCAAGAAAAGAAAAGCACTGATTTGGGCAGGCGCTGCTCAGTAACAGAAACGGACTCTGCCTAACTTATGTAAAAAGGAAACGGATTGGTAGACTATGGAGAAGCTCGCTGATTCAAAGAGAAGGTTAGAGACCAGGCTCGGAACAAGACAGGTCCTGAAGGAGCCAGAAACCCCTGACAGCCTAGCTCAGGTGCTACTGCGAAAATGACTAAATTTCAAATGTTCGTTCCATCCTGCATTGCTCTTCCTACAATGACAGTGTCGGGGGACATTCCAATTGGATGTGCTTAGGGCTGTGCCCACCTCTTGGCTCTACTCTTTGGCACCTGATGGAAGGACCTCCAGGGATCTTAGGGCAGGATTCCCTGGCTACCTTTTCTCCAAAACTGCTTACAAAAGGGGAGAAATAACTTCTCACCAGGCAGTGTGAGTGTTTTTAGAAAGAGAGAGTAAATACTAGGCACCAGAAGATGACAAACATGTACCATAGTCAAGCCCCACTATTATTACTAACTAGAGGCCGGGTGCACGGATTAGTGCACCAGTGGGATCTCTCGGCCTGGCCTGCCGGGGATGGGCCGAAACCAGCAGTCCCACATCCCCCGAAGGATGTAGTAGTATGTGAAGCAGCAGGTGGCTGGGGAGGAGCCCGAGCCCGGGCTGGGCACCAGCGCCACTCCTGCTCATCCAGGCCCGCTGTGCCTACTATTGCCACTGCTCTGTAGGCTCGCTGCCACTCTGCTGCAGTCTTTGTGCACCCATCCTAGGGCGATACCAGCCTGCCCATGACCGAGAAGCACCCATGACCAAGAAGTGGCTGGGGCTTGTGCCCAGTCAGTCCTGATCCCGGTCCTGGTCCGGATGGGGGAGGGGCGTGCAGGGGGAGTGTCCGTGGGAGAGGCTTGCCAGCCACGAGCCAGGCGTCTGACGCAGGTTGGTCAGCTGAGCGGCGGTTCTGCTGTGGGAGCCACTACCAGGGGGCAGCTCCTGCATTGAGTGTCTGCCCCCTGGTGGTCAGTGCGTGTCATAGCTACTAGTCGACCGGACACTTAGGCTTTTATATATATAGATCTGCATAACGTTATGTGTCAGATTAAGCTTTGCTCTATTTGTCAACATTTTTATCGTTCTGTAAATTACAGTGGCCTCCTTAGCCATCTCCAGTGGTATAAGTTGATGGAGACTGTCCCGTGTCTATTATTGCCTAAACACTCATGGGTCTGCGGTCTGGTCCCATCTTCTCCAGGCAGAGCCAGACTCTGTCCCTCTCCCTCGAGCACTCACGAGTCCAGCAGACAAGCTCGGTTCTTCTCCTCTTCCCAATGAAGAGAACAGGCGCTCTCCCGTCTGCGTGTATGGCTGCCACAGCTGCATCAGGCAGTCACATGAAGCCACACTATGAGGCTGTGGCGATGGTTGAGCTGGGGCAGGAGTGAGAACAGCCTTTGGCCAACCCAAAGGTACATTTGTCTCTGCAGAGCGCCAAGGTCCCCTGTGCAGACCGAGTGTGCAGCTAGTGAGAAAGCCAGCCCCAGCCCGGACAGGGGTAAACCATCCTGCAAGCCCTGCACATGGGGGACGGCCATGTGCATGCACCAAGACCACTGTGAACATGCCGGGCCCTCTGGGCAGTGGCTGACCCACCTACCCACCCCCACCCCCACCTCCACACAGTCGCTTACCCTGCGTGAAGATAAGATCTCATTGTGAACTGCCAAGAGCTCTGGGGAGCTCATTTGACCTCAAAGTTCCTGGCCAATAACTCACTATCTCCCTGTTCAGTTCCTCCAGGAAGTTCTTCCAAGCTGGAGTGCCAGCAGTGTAACAAAACTGGCCTCCATCTCTAAAACGCTGTTGACGGAGGCCCTGAAAGCAATCAAAGCTTCAGCGCATGGGGAAGGGGTGGGCCCTGGGAGAGAGGAAGTGTGAGGGAAGATGCTGCTGTACCCCAGCTAGGAACACTCGGGTCTCATGCAAGGGCCCAGGAGTGGGAGGAGGGCTGCTTGGGGGTGAGCTGCACAGAGGGCAGGGAGACGGGGTACACAAGCAGCCTGCCACTATACACGAGAGATTCACTTCACGGTGGAGGGCTGGAGCCGGAGGTCTCGGCAGGGACCCTCACCTCTCTAAGCCTCAGTTTCCTAATCTGTAAAACCAGGGCAAGACTTCCCTTTAGTGGTTTGATCAGAGGTAATGTATGTAAACCATCCAGCTCAGTGCGCACACATGGCAGGCACCCGATGAAGGGCAGCTCTGCCTTCTGAGATGCCAACGTTACATAGAGCAGTGCTTTCCAGACTTTGAGATTTCATGGCACAGTAAAATTTCAGAACCCAAACTTTGCCACACTCATGTGGGATTGCCAGTGTTTTATTTTGCCAACTCAGGACAATAAAAAATCAACAACTACCACTTACAATGCAATAACCATAAAAATATTTTTAATACAAGAAAATCTTAGAATTAAAGACATCAGTCCTGTAGATGGAATCTTTTTAGTTTATGAAAAAAATTACATCATCTTTATTTAGTTAATTTTGCTACAAAGTGAAAACAACTTTGTTCTAGACTGGCCAGGCTCAGGAACCAGTGGCAGGGAGCAAAGAGTTCGGGCCTTGGAGCCAAATAGGCCACAATCTCCTCTCAGCTCTGTCCTTAATAACTGTGTGACCTTTAGCAAGGGACCAGCCCGCTGGGTCTCACTTCCCTCCTTTATAAATTCAAAACAATAGCACCTCTGCCGATGAGAATACATGGAAAGGACAGAGCATAGAGTTTGGTACATAGTAGGTGCTCATTAAATGCTAATGCCAGGCCCTCTCAAAATTTGAGATGACCGGGCCACTTCCAGTTTTTGAAACGCTTAGTATATTAAAAAATGGGGGGGGGGAGCTAAAACAGGATTGCCAAAATCATTCACATACTTTAAACAATATTTACATTAGAGAGAAATACTTGGGACACACCCACACACAAAAACATATCCAACGCATCCCGTATGAATACATGAATCTCACATTTGTGAGGCGGAGGCCCTGCAGCCCTTTAGGCCTAGTTATCGCCTTCCTAAACCACAGTTCTCGCGGATGACACACTCCAAGAACTCGGACACGCCAACTTGACTCATCTCCTTTCTCTTTTGTTCCTTTTCCCTGGCTGGAGTTCATCTGGAACATTTCTCCGGACCTCTCTACCATTAGTTCATAATTCTGAGCATGCAAATTTCCTTGGAACTCTAGCTGGTGTCTTTTTTGCATCACTGGATCTCAATAGGTTTATATATATATATATATGTATAAAAAAAACAGATGAAATTGAGGGTTAGAAAGGAAGATAAATGGCTGCTAAAGTAGATTATTTAACTGAGGAATTATGAGGTGACCTGGAAAGGGTAAGGGGTCTGCCTGAGGCCTCTGGGGGTGGTGAAGGCTTCAGTTTTTAATATACTAAGAGTCTCAAAAACTAGAAGTGACTTAGTCCTCTCAAATTTTGGCAAAGCTGTGTGAGATTTTCCAAAGTGGTGTGTGTGTGGGGGGGGGGGGGGGGCATGTGCATGTATGTGCACCTTGCTTCTCGACAGAAATTCAAATTTCCTGTTTCTTTGTTTATTGCTGAGTGCCCTGTGAGAATGTCAGCTCCGTAAGAGCAGGGACCGTGAATATCTTGCCCACTTCTGTGTCACTAGTGTTGAATACAGGGGCGGACACACAGTAGGTGTTCAATGAATGTTTGCTGAGTAGGTGACTGTATCGTTGCTGTGTGTATATGCTCGGCACTTTGCCCTCTTGGATCTAGGAACAGAAGCTATCATATTTGGAGGATCAGCATTCTCCCTTCCCCATCCAGACAGTTTCCTTGAACCACAGGGATGGGCACATACCATTCAGAATCCTTCTCTTACAATTAATTGGAACTTTCTCTCTGGTGGTCAGGCTGGGAAGGTACATGCCCAGAAGCTGCTGGTGGTTTTGACTCCAGGCTTAGGGAAGAAAAATGCTCTGAAATAATTAAGCTGACAGGCCGAGATACAGAGGCAGGAATGAGAGGCAGCAAGCCAGGAAGAAAGAGAATCAGTCCATGTTTGGACTCTGCCTCCTGTCAGTCCTGACACCCCATGCAGCCCTCGGGCCTGCTTTCTCGAGGCTCAGTTGATCAGATTGTCTTCGTTATGTGAGTTACCTCAACATATCTCCACTAGATCCTCTCTTTTTTTTTCATGGGGAGGAGGAGAAGTTAACAAGTGTTAGTATCTACTGCAATCAAAAGAGTTCTGATAGCCCTGGCCAGTGTGGCTCAGTTGGCTGGAGCGTTGTCCCATGCGCCAAAGGGTCGTGGGTCTGATTCCCAGTCAGGAATTCTGTAGCACTTCATGAGTTGCAGGTTTGATCCCTAGTTGAGACATGTATGGAAGGCAACTGATCGATGTTTCTCTCTTACATCGGTGTCTCTTTCTCTTTTCTCCCTTCCTTTCTCTAGAATCAATGAAAAATACATCCTTGGGTGAGGATTAAGAAAAAGAAAAAAAAAAAGAGTTCTGACTAATCCAGTTTGTTAAAGATGAGAATTAACCAGAAAGTAGCACTCGGGTGTTTGCTGAAAGGTAAGACTGAAAGATCTCCTGGGTGGATGTGAGGTGAGATGATAAGAGATAATGACGATGGTAATGGTAGTTAATATTGAGCACTTTCCATGTCTCAGACACAGGACCAAGCACTTTGTGTCATTACTACCACAGGGCTATGAAGTAGGTTACTGTTATTATGACCTCTATAGAGGAGGAAGCCAAAACTCAGAGACGCCAGGTAACTTGTTCTAAGGTCCCACAGCTAGGAAGAGAAGGAGCTGGAGTCTTAATGCAGGTTTGCACGACTCCATAATTTCCCTTCTATGTCCTAATTTTCTCTCTTTCTTCTCTCACTCCCCTGTTCTCTCATCCTTTCTCTATTTCTTGTCTGAAGTCTCTCATACTCTCTCCTTTTAATGACCTTTCTCTGGATCCTTTTAACCCCATTTTTTTCAACAGTAAATGAGCATATATTTTAAGACTGTGGTTTTCAACTCTTGTCAAGTATGAAGATACCTTCTTAATGTTAAAAAATGTCCATATAATAGCAGCTGTGTTTTATTGCCTATTGATAAAACGTCCATGCACAGATGAATTCTCAGACGCCTTGTAATAACTCTGCGATCTCTAGTTTGGCACCCGCTACTTTAAAATATATGGGAGAATCCATATAACCATCCCTCTTACTGCTACCTGGTTGGTTTATTATAATATAGAAAAGGCTTATAAATGCTACTACAGAGTTCTTTTTTTTTTTTTTTTTGCCCACCCTCTGCCTTCAGGCTACTAATTTCTTCAGAAATGTGGTCTTTTTATCCCTCTTTTAATATGTTTAATTATTTAAGAAGGCATGAACTATGGTACTTACATTTTATAGATCACCTCTTGATTATTCAGGGGCTGATTAATTCATAGGTTGCCCCAGTCATGTCCTTCTTTTTTCTATCTCATTTGTTTTATTATTCCATTTCTTATTAGCGTCTTTTGGCAAGAATGGACAGTGGGAATGAGAAATGATCCTGGTTACAAATTCTGAATTCTGAAAAAAGATTTGGTTAGAGGAAGTTGAATTCTTTCCCAAAGTATGAATTTCTTTAATTCATCAGGCATATTGATTCTCTCTGAGCACTGTGAAGGCAGGATTTGCTGTTGTTCACTACTGACCTCCAGGGCTCAGCAAGGTGCCTGGCAAGTGGTAGCTTAATAAAAAATTGTGGAATGAATGAATAAGAGCTGACTAACATAATAGGGGTAAATAAACTTCCTCTGAGGTGGGACATTGATTTATAGGAAACCAAGTAAAATACAAGACAACTTATTTTAGAATTGCATGTCCGCAGACAATACAATATAAAAATGTTTAAGTGACTGTGCTAAAAATTAACAACAGATGATATATAGTTCTAATTAAAAAACAAAAAATGTTCCACAGTGCCATATTATTTCATTGATGGAAAAGGGGACAGAGAGAGAGACACTGGGTTTTCTAAGATGAGGGTTGGTCCAGGTAAATTGTTACTGTTATGTTAGGCATTACATAAATATAACCACCTTCAACACACTAACAAATGAGCATTTAGTATATGCCACGTGCTGTGATAAACAATTTACATGCCTTATCTCATTTGTATTCACCACAACCTAGGAAGTACTATTCTTTAATCAACATAAGAAAGTAACTAGTGTCCCTGAAAATTTCTTTAACGCTCTAGATTAAAAGAAAATGTTAGATGCTTTTTAAAAATTATTGATTTTTAAAGAGAGAGAAACATCGATGTGAGAGAGAAACATCAATCTGTTGCCTCCCATACACACCCAGACTGGTATTGAACCCACAACCTAGGTATGTGTCCTGACCAGGAATCAAACCTGCAACGTTTTGGTGCACAGACAACGCACCAACCAACTGAGCAACCTGGCCAGGGCTAGCTCTCTAAATTTTTGAACCATGCATAAACTTGTCTTTTTTTTTACTTCCAAATTTTTTAATTAAATATTTATTTTCCCATAAAATGTTAGATATGTTTGAAAGACTTAGATTTTAAATAATTTTTAAAAATTTGATTTTAGAGAGGAAGGGGAAGAGAGACAGAGAGATAAACATCGATCAGTTGCCTCCTACCCAACACACCCTGACCAACTGGGGATTGAACCCGCAACCTGGGTATGTGCCCTGACCGGGAATCAAAACCATGACCTTTCCATGTATGGGATGGTGTTCCAAACAAGAGAGTACACCAGGCAGCGCTGACGTAGATTTTAGAAATGTCCTTGGAAATTGGAGATATCTGTTATGTCACTAGTTCTTGCCTTTTGACATTAACAAACTATCTGGAAAGGAAACGTTTATAATGATACTTGCCATACTTTTCAAAGTCTTCCTAATTTGTGGAAGCAAAATGGTTTGCATGTTGGTATTCAAGGTGGGAAGGACAGGGTTCAGCCTCTGTGCCTAGTCCCCTAGTCCATAGATCTATCTGGTGCTGTCCAGGAATCAGGTGCTGAAATCTTTAACCAAGGCCCTCCCAGGCCAGCCAGATGGAGTAGTGGCCCATGGGGAATTGGGGGAGTGCAGCCACTCTATAGGCTGGGGCGGCTGCAGCTTCCCAGACTCGGGAAGCAACTTGCAAAGATGCTGGAGTGACTACAATTATGGTCTATTTTATTTGAAGGAGGTTGGAGGAAATGGCTAGATTTCTCCCCCCGCCTCTTCTTCCATACTTTACTTTTAGCTTGGAGGGAAGGATATGAACAGTAGATGACTGATGGAAAAGTATAATTTTTAAAAGGCTGGGTAGTGGGGCATCGTGGAGCATTTCACTGGCTCTATGAGGTGTTAAAGAGGAACCAGGACGAACCAGGACTGGAGGCTCAATGATGGCAGTTCCTTGGGACTACTCAGTCAGCAAGCAATGACTGTGGTTTCATGAAAGGGAAATGAACACAGAGATAAGAGAAGATCAGACCTGTAACCTCATAGAGAAATTCCATACAAGGCGAAAAAAGCCTATTGCCACAATCTCCGATGAAATGCAGTGTTTATAAGAAACTGGAATATTCACTGGGTAATGAACCTGATAAGTGTGCTGACCGTGAAGTGAGCATCTCCTCTATAGCTCCTATGACATTCTGCTCTGTTATTTCCACATGTGCCTTATCGCCCTCCTGACTAAGATGGCTTGAAGGAAGGGAATGTATTCTTGTATCTGCCAAAGCACTGAGCACGTAGCTATGCACATGCGGGTAGGAATGTAGGATTTATTTACTGAATTGATTGGTGCTGCCCTCAAACCTAAGGCTCTTGAAACAATCCCTTCTGAGTATAGCTAATGCTTAATTTTTTAAATAACCTAAGATCCTCCATCCATCCATAAGACTCTGGCCTATTTAATTTCATTCATTCACTGAATGCTGACTATGTGCACAGGTTAGGAGAAAGTGCCTACCTTTAGGAGTCTGCAAGCTAATGTGAGAGGGGAAATTTCTGAAATAATTCTCGGTCAATGTGTGTATGTAGGAAGTTTACTGTTTAATTAAATAACATTATGATATTTCTTTGGTTTTGAGGTCCCCCTTCCCCAATAGTATCTAGCTAGCAAAACTCCTCCAGAAACACAGGTTAACACTAATTACAGATCATCAACTGCTCTTACATATTCTTAAGAATCTGTGACTAGATTCTGTGACTAGACAGCCACAGAATCTCCTCTGGGGCTAGGTATAGTTATGCTCTGGTCTGCAACACACACCAGATAGGGTGGTTGCTCTGGCCTACAAAGGGGCTGCCTTTGCCTAAATTTACAAGTCATTACTTTGGACATTAGATGAGGAAAGTAGCTCTAGAAAAAAGAGGGGGTGGGAGGATTTTTTAGAGCATGCCAAGTGCTCCCAGCACTAAAGAAGAGCTGCAGGAGACCTGTAGGTCTGGGGACGTCAGGAACAGGAGCCATGGCTTTGATGCCTCCAGGGTCTTCTCCTCTACTTATTTATGGATGCCATTTCCATTCTCTCAGGTTCCTTGTGGGTAAAAGACATGGATAGACCCGGGGTGGTTTTGTGATATATCCTTACAAATAACGATTTCAGAACAAAGATAGAGGCAAAAAGTGGGATTTAGAAAACAAGAATCTTCTCTTAACACCCCCATCCTAAAAAAGCCCCTCAACCAATCAATTTCATAAAAAAGCAAGCATGCACTACCACAGTAGGATATTTCAAAACAAGTCTCTTCGTTATTTATAGGAAGAAAAATATTAACAGAGATTATGGCCTGAACAACACAATTAACAAACTTAGCAGGCATATTATACAGAATAACAGTTACCTCTCACCATCTCTGGTGCCCTCAGCAGGTCTCTGGGCCTCAATTTCCCCAACTGCAAAATGGGAACAACACTATCTACAATGTTTTCATCAAATCTAAGGTGTCATCGTTGATAAGACTCACCATTATTTTTCATACCTCTGAGGAAAAAAACACAATTAAATGCAAGCTGCCAAGTGTAGGTCACATCTCAATTTTAGTGATGTTAAAATGTGAAAAAACGTATAATTTAGATTTAACTAAATACTACATACCGTATGGGCTGCTGTGATAGTTTAAAATGAGATGATGTAAATAAAACACAAGACATATGTTCTTTTGCCCTCTGTCCCTTTATAACTTTAGTCTGCAAACAGGTACACGAGGGAATGCATGGTAAAAATCTGAAGTGGGGAATGTTTGTTTTAGCTTCTTCATATCATTGCATGTTTTCCTAGACACCTGCACCACCAAAGTAACTTCTTCCTCAGAGGGAAAACTGTCATAACTACAGCATTCTTGAAAGAAAGTGACTCACCAGGTCAGGAGGAGACAGGGAAGAAGGGGTATGTGAGGGGAAATGGAAGAAAGGGAGGCTGGGTCAGATTGCCACCCAAAGCAGAAGTGATCTGCCCGGCTGGTGTGGTTCAGTGGTTGAGTGTCGACCTGTGAACCAGGAGGTCATGGTTCGATTCCTCATTAGGGCACATGCAAGGGCTGCAGGCTCGATCCCCAGTTGGGAGCGTGCAGGAGGCAGCCCATCAATGATTCCCTCTCATCATTGATGTTTCTCTCTCTCTCTCCCTCTCCCTTCATCTCTGAAATCAATAATATTGAAGTGATCCTGGGAATGGAAATGGCATGTGCTCCAAAGAGAACTATGAGGTGTGCTTGCGGTGGGGCAGGGGGGGGAGGAGGGGGGAAGGAGGCCTGCGGGCTATAAGACTACAGGGTGGGGAAGGTCGGCCTATTCTCCAGCCTACTGTGTGCCTGTGCCTTCGTTGGGAGCCTGAAGAGGGAGGGACTCAGGGGACAAGGAAGGTCTTCCAGCCAGCCCACGACTTTAAAAAAGCGAGGAGAAGAGAGACTTACAGGAAAGTTACTGGAGACAGGGCATACATCCACTTTCTGAATGGATGACAAAATCAGACTACCAAAAGCAGCTTTGCGTTTTCAGCAGAGGTAATTTTAGTCTTAATTGTATTACTATTTTGGAATGGCTTTTTATAAATACTCTTCACTACTTTGTGAAAATCCGTTTTTTAAAAATGTTATTTAAAAAATAATAATTTAAAACAAACACAAAATCCAAATAAGCCTACAGGACTCCCTGACCTGGAGAGAGGCCACCCGTCCTTCCGAGGCCGTCCTCATGGCCCTCATCCGATGTGGCTGTGTTTTCCCACCAGGGGCAGCGAGAGCTTTAAAAGCTCCGAATCACTCTCCCACCTCCAACCATCCACCGCATCGGGTGTCACACAGTGAGCGGCAGGGTGCATTGATACCGGCGGTCAGCAAGGAATAAAGGGTGATTTTAGGGATTCTTCCCCAGACTTCACATGTTCCTAAGACAGGGGATTGCCATTGGTTAAAAATAATACTTTAGTTGGTGGTTTATTAATCTTAAATATATTCTTTTAAATAATATGCTGTGGGTGGTTTATTTATGTTACCGCTGCGAAGTTATTAAAATAATATTATTAAATTCTCTGAGGTAATGGCCATCACCTCTCTGAAAAATGACACCAAGTGCCCAACCTTTCCCGACTATATGAGTTTCTTATTGCTGCTGTAACAAATGAGCCTGGGCTTAGAGGCATAAAAGGATACAGATGGATTATTTTACAGTTCTGCATATTAGAAGGCCAACCGCGGCTTCACTGTGCTGAGATCCAGGTTGTGTTCTAGAGGCTCTAGGCCGTAGGAGTAAATCTGTTTCTTTACCTTCCTTAGGTTTTAGAGGTCACCCACATCCCCTGGCTCGTGGCCCCTTCCTCCACCTCTACAGCCAGGAATGGTGGGTTGAGTGTTCCTCACATTGCATCACTAGGACCCCCTTTCCGCTTTAAGGATCCTGTGATTACATTGGTCCCACTGGGCTAATCCAGGATCATCTCCCCATCTCCATCTCAAGGTCCTTAACTTAACTCTGTCTGCAAAGTCTCTCTTGCCAGGCAAGGTAACATACTCATTGGTTCTGGGATCAGAACATGGCATCTTTGGAAGACCAATATTCTGACCACCACACCTTGCTGTGAGCATGCGTGTGTGGCTAGGGTAATCACATAGAGGCCTCAGGCCTTTGAGCTGTCTGTGACTTAGGGTGGGGGTGGAATTTTTGTCCATTGCTTATGGTTGCCCAGGGCTGGAGAAAGGGTGGAAAACCAGCCATGCAATGTTTAGTAACCTTTTTAGAAGTTTTAAGAATGGGTTAAAAAGCCCTGGCTCCTGCTCCAGCTCATGTCTTAACAGTATTCAAAATCAGGGGCAGTCCCTGCCTAACCAAGCAGAACTGGCACCCGCCCCCAACTTTCATTCTTCCATGATACCGACAACAATGAATTCCAGGGTTAAAGAAATATATTTTTGAAATATATTTTTGTAGAGGAGGCTTTAGAGGAAGTTCTTCTAGCAGTTTAAATTAGAAAGTATTGAAGCTCCTCAATCCAGTTAACAGAAGCAGCTCCTTTTGCAGATATAGAATGGGGTCCTTGTCCCTACCTGCTTCTTGAACTATTGGATCTAAATTGATGCAGTTCAGACCCGGGGTCATATGTGGCTGTACACACAGTAGGTGCTTAAGCAGCAGTTGAATTCAATAATCCCAAAGCTCACCTTTTATTTCTAGGTTATGAATAAATAGAAAAAGATTAAGACTGGAAAAAAATTTGACCATATGTACTAAGATTTGAAACATACATGTCATTCCCGGCCTTTCCACTTATTGGTATTGATCCCAGAGAAATAGTTGCAGATGTGTGTAAGGGTGGACATACAGCCATGTTTGTAATAGTCACAGATTAGAGACAGTTTAAATGTTACTTGAGGAGGGGTAAAACAAATGTGGTACATTCACACAGAGCAACTTAGAAAAATAAGCCACAGCTATATGTTTGAATCATGAACATATTATACAGTGAGAAAAGCAAGTTTGGAACAATATGCATCAGTTTGATTCCTCCAAAAATTATTATATATTTTATAAATATATATGTTACATAGAAATTTCTAGAAGTATAAACACCAAACTGAAAACAGTTGTTACTCTGGAAGAGGACAGGGATAAGCTTAGAGTAGGGGTCGGGATTAGTAAAGATAGATTTTTACTTTTATCTATACCGTGTGCATTTTTTTTGCAATAAAATGTATTTAAGTGCTATCAAATATAAAATATATTTTAAATTAAAAAAGAAAGATAAATTAAATGAAATAATATAACATCGTAAGCTGTAGAAACTGGTGATCAAATCTATTAAAATGTTATATTTCACAAAGCAGCAGTTAGAACTGGAAGTTCAAAATGATTTCTCCCATTTCGTTAGAAGTGTGTGTATATATGTGTATATGTACATCTATACTACATATATCTAAATATATTTATATGGAAGTTACATCTATCTACTACATACATACTATATATGTTATATCTACATATGTTTCATCTACCTATATATACTTATTATAAA
Organism: Myotis daubentonii; assembly: GCF_963259705.1. Classification (NCBI taxonomy): domain Eukaryota; kingdom Metazoa; phylum Chordata; class Mammalia; order Chiroptera; family Vespertilionidae; genus Myotis; species Myotis daubentonii. Next base: position 43,762,202 of record NC_081852.1, read on the forward strand.
ATGTGCAAATGCTGCTTTGGTTAAATCACAGGCAAATATCTTATTCTTTATCATTGTTTTTATTATGTATCATGGAAAAATATCTCCTATGTAATTATGATTAATCTGGTAATTGAGTACAATTTTCCTTTTAAATAATTCAATTAACTTCAGCAAATTAAAAAAGTTTTCTGACATAGTTGCAAAATTAAGAAAAAAATGAAACCCAGCTTTCCGATACGTAGCATCCCTTTAAATGAAATCCTTCCAAGTGTGAAGAATGTATTAAGATTATATCAAATGAATGCTCTTTGGGGAAAAAAAAAAAAGATGTAAATTGTGATTTAAAGTTTACAACCACTACAATCTTTCCATTTGAGCAAAACTCCTGTTGGAAACTGACAGGGTAGGGAGGTTCGGGGGTTACCTCAGACAGACCTCTGGGGATATCCCAGGAAACAAAAGCTGCTCTAAAGGTATTGTGCAAGGTTTACACCAACAGAAATTCCTTTCCAGATGACATGAGACTGAAGATTGGGTGTTTAGTTCCACCGAGAAAAGGGGAACCAGCCCTGAAGATCCTCAACGGTCTGTGCATGTGCACATTTCTCTGGGGGTGACCAAACCCTCCCCTGACTCTGCAGGGTGGAGACTGTAAACAGATTGCAATCACGCAGGTCAATGGATAAGCTCTCCACATGCGGTGACACTCGCCCAGCTGAGGTGCGGGGAGCAGAGCTGACCCATTCCCTCCCCGCCTCCCCACAGAACAAAGGGCGGTCATTTTCTGCTCCTCCCAGAGCCAGATGTATGCACACACCGTCCATCACAATTAACTTAAGAATCAGAAACACAATACAACTCACCCACAGCATGCTCAGAATCAATGCCATCAATACCCAGAACGAGGCTACCGAAAAAGCAAAACAAAACAAACCTATTCAAAGAGTAAATACTCCAAGCAACAGGGCTTGAATCAGACACACTACAAGGTCAACAAATCCAAGACAAGTTCAAGTGTGGGCACCTTGTAAGCGGAAGAGCTGGACATTATCCCAGGAGGAAAACGTAAATGCCTTTTGGGGCCAGCGAATGGGAAGGTCTGTAAGATAATAGAGAGTGAGCCTCTATTGAGCGGGACTGCAGGTGCCCCAGGTAAAAGCATTCACATTCAATTTTTTAAAATTTCAATCCCTGCTACGTGATTCTTAAACAGAGAGTCTATAATCAAACAGAGAGGAAACAGAGTTAAATATGGGTGTAGAGTAGATGAAATAGAATAAAAATCAGTCAGAAATGTTGCCAAGGAGTGCATAGGGAATGAGAGGCAGGGCAGTGATCCTCACTGCCATTATTGAAAGGATGGTAGCTTCTGGTTTATATCTTCAAAGGCAACAGCAAAACTAAAGTTAAAAGAAATGGCTTACGAAGCTCTACTATGAGGGATCAGATTAGTCGAATAGAGTCTTGACATAAGTAATTGAGCTGGATGACAGAGAGATTGCACACATTCTTATGGAAGGCTCTAACTACCTGCAGGGAGCCTCCAAAAACTATAGGTGTGGCCTAACTGGAAGGCAAGGCAGGGGTGAACCGAATGACCTCCCAAGGTCCTGATTTAAATACGTCTGTATAGTCAACCCGTGGTTATCCGGCCCAAAGAGGAAGACAGTGACAAATCATCCTGAGCTGGAGATAATAAAAAGTTATATTTGCCGTTGGAGTGTATTTTGGTACTTAAATTAGAACGTGACTTTCCGATGCCCTGAGAACTCACAATGCTTCATAATAGTCACAAAGAAGGCCTGACCTGGAGCTGGGAGGCTGCCCAATTTTGCCATCTTGTCCTCCATGTAACTCTTCTTCTTTGCTGGGGTGAGCAGTATCATCTTTCAGAAGAACACCCTGCAACCCAGGCTTTCTCAGACAGGGGCTGCCCGCATCACCCTGGCCCTGGGAGAAGAGACAGGGTCTTTCCCTAATCTCAGGATGACCCAGGATCAAAACCCAAGATGGTCTGCTTCTGGTTGCCAGAGGATGGGTCCAAAGGGCTACCCGACCCACAGTAAGCGGCAAGCTGGACACAGACATCTACTCTAGGCTGGTTACAAATGATGGCCTAACTTCTCTACCTTAGAGGACACAAAAGCCAATTTCTGGAGAGAAAGAGCAAAAGACTTCGTTGAAAAGGAAGGTGAAACGAATGCCTGGCGTTTGGAAAGAAAGAAGCTGCACACATGGGAGGTGCTGTGGTGGTCGGTGCTCATCTAAGGATGGTGGGATGGAGACCTGCACGCAAAGCCCCCTGTCCACGGAGAAAGGAGAGCATGCTCACAGTAGTAACTTGTGGGCCCAGGAGGAGGGGGCAGATGGTTACCCACTGTTCTCTGTCCTCTGTCAGGCCCCAGGCTCTACAAGGGGAGGCTGGTGTTACCTAGCAGGAAGCAGGGCCAACCAGAACATCTCGAATGCATTGAAGTCCTTTAACCAGAGACTCTGGCAGAGTGGTTCATGGCTGCAGGAGGCAGGACTGGGTCAGGAGCACTTCTCTCTGATTCAGAGAGTGACTGGACAGTCACAGGAACACAGACGAGCTGCTTGGCCTCAACCCTCCTCAGGTCACCTCAGCCCATGGGGTCATTATAACCTTTTCCATTTTTCCTTTTTCCACCACACTCTGCTCTTTAGTTTTTCCTTCTGAAAGCCCAGACCTGTGCTGATTTAAAGGTGGCTGAATAATTAAAATGAAATAAAATTCACAATGCAGTTCCTCAGTCACAGCAGCCACATTTCAGGTGCTCAACCATCACAGGTGTCCAGTGGGTACCATATTGGACAGTACCAACACAGAACAACTACATCATCACACAAAGTTCTACTGGACGGTTTGCTAATCCAGACTTTTAGGTCTAGAATGCAGTCCCTTCCACTCTTCACAGGGTGGAAAAGGGAACAGAAAGAAGAAATACACTTTATAAAGTATCTTTTTTATACAGCATCACTACTGATCTTCACCACTGTCCTGTGTGTAGGCGGGGGATTTCAACATGTTCCAAAGGGCCCATCTGTGGGCTATCAGGCGATAAGGTAGGGAAGGTCAGCCTATCCTCCAGCCATACCCTGTGGGAACTACATAGCTAAGTACTTTGCACAAGACTCACAGCTACTGGATGATATGGTTAGAATTAAAACCAGGCCTTCCATTTCTAAGGTCAATGCTTTCTACTGGTACATGCAACTGCTACAATGATGTTACCTGACAGTTACTTTGGTCAGTGCTGCCATAAAAGCTCAGGCCTCCCACAAGAAGGCTGACAGCTCCCTGTAGTGTTTTTTAATTGACTGAACTAGTGGCCCGGTGCATAAAATTCATGCACATTAAAAGGGAATTAGAGGAAATATTTTAATATTGCTATTTGTCCTTTCTGTATAATAGAAGTGTCCGGCCAGCCCCACCCCCATTGGGCGACACCAAGACCCGGCCGCCCTCCCTGCCTCAAGCCCTGCTGGGCAGGGGACGCAGCTTCAGGTCCCCCGGCCCTGGTGCCGGAGCAGGAGGCATGTGGCCTCAGGTCCCGGCCCCAGCCCAGCACCATGCAGCCTCAGGTCCCTGCTGATGGGTCGATATGGCATCACAGCATGACGACCATTTGCATATTAGCCTTTTATTATTAAGATGATTTTTGAAGTGATAAGTAAACTTTGTACAATGTATTTTAGCAGCTGTTGGGTTGGGGAGCCTTGGGGTTCAAATCCTGACTCGTCTACTTACCATTTACTTGACAGAAGGCATGCCACTCACCATCTTTGAACCCAAATCTCCTCTTCTCTAAATAGGGATGATAGTAACTTACTTTATAGTGCTGTCAGGAAGATTAAATAAGGCAATGCATGTGAAAGGCTCAGCACAGAGCCTGGTACGTATTAGTGCTCAGTACATAATAATTATTAATGTAATTGGCAGAATTTATAATGCACTGTCCCATGCAATGAATGGCCTACTATGGAGGCTTCCGGGCGAGAAGGCATTACAGTCCCCAGATGATCTGAATCTCAGCAAATAAGGGAGTGATCAAAACCATGCCACCAGAAAGTTGTAGATCTAGGGCAGCCGTGGGCAAACTACGGCCCGTGGGCCGAATCCGGCCCATTTGAAATGAATAAAACTAAAAAAAAAGAAGACCGTACCCTTTTATGTAATGATGTTTACTTTGAATTTATATTAGTTCACACAAACACTCCATCCATGCTTTCGTTCCAGCCCTCCGGTCCAGTTTAAGAACCCATTGTGGCCCTCGAGTCAAAAAGTTTGCCCACCCCTGATCTAGGGCATGAACTCAAGTTATTTGGACTCCAAATCCTATGCTCTTCTGGCTACACAATGTTGCTTCTCAGGAGAGAAGGGAGCAGTGGGACCAGGGCATGTTTTAGAGGAAGTTTAGCTATCCCTCCTAATTCCATCTTCCTCCCTTCTTTGAAATGGACAATTAATGTTTCCTTAGTGTTATGTGAAATGCTGTGCAAAGGCAGACTGAGCATCCCCATCTCTTAATTGTCACCATGAAGCCCCTCCGACAGAGATTCTAGAATTCCACCGATAAGGAAGTAACTACACCTGCATAACTAAGGATATGAAGAGAGTACCTTGAAGCAAAGCATTCAAATTTTCTCTCTGGAAAGCGCGTGGAATGAACACCTTTCTTGGATCTACCCTCCCCCTCCGCCCCCCGCCCCCTTCTATAACAAAAGGCAAAGAAGTAGCATATCAGCATCCACTGAGTCCAGCTAGGACTTATGGGTGAGAATGTGTGTTGTTGCAAGCCGTTGGATTTTGGAGTTGTCACTCAGCCTCATCACAGTAAAAGCTGACTGATGTATCTTTCAGACTCAAGGTGGGAGGCACTTACCCTGCCACGACGATCTCAAAGTCCCCGTCATCGTCCACATCAGTAACTGCCACTCCGTAGTTGAGCTGGGTGGGGTTGCTGTCATAGTCAGGGGGCAGAACCGAATTGGTGACTGCCGTGAACATTGGTTCAGCTCGCTGGGACCCCTCAGTGGGGGCTAGAAACCACAGCAGCAGCAGGAACGGAAACATCCTGAACATCTGAAACCAAAAGTGACACATGTTACTGAAACAGTCAAAGCAGCCCAGGAAAATCTAACCCCTGGTAGACCCAGAAGTGCCTTTCTCCCCTGTTCACGGAGGGCCTGGCGATGCCTAGACTGCCACTTCTCCACAAGACTGCTCTGACCTCCCTCTTTAAAAGTGCATCCTGCCCCCATCACGCCTGGTCACCCTTACCCTGCCGCGCCTTTTCTTTTCCTATAGCACCTATCACTATATGACACATTTATTCGTCATGTCTATTATTTGTTGTCTGTCTCCCTCTGCTAGCATGTAAGTGCCACTAGGGCAAGGATCTTCGTCTGTTTTGTTCACTCATGTACCCTAAGCCAAGGGCAGCATCTGATACATAATAGGCCCTTAATAGGTATTTGTTGAGTTGGTGAATGAAGGGAGGGAATGTAGAGTATAAATACACTGGCACCTCCCATACTCTGGAAGGAAGATTGGAAGAATGAAGAAAATAACAGCTTCTAAGTGGTCCGGGGGGGGGGGGGGGGTGAGACTCCCACGAGTGTCCAGGTCTAGAACAACAGCGAGGCGTGAAGGATTATCTTCTGTGGCCCATACCCCAGAGATAGTCTGGAGGGAACCTGACTTAGCAGGTTTCCCTGGCCACGGACCCGCCCTAGACAGCTGGCCATGGCCTCCAGACCAGCAAGGAGGCAGTTAGGGAATGCATCCCAGCAGGACCTGGCGGGCAGCACATCATTCACTTGGGGAAATTAAAGCGTTGCGTGCGTGCTTTATTATAAATTAATTATGTATAATCCATTGTATAATTCATTATTATATCGCTAACATAACTCAGGGTGTTGCCGAGTAGCCTGGGGCCATGGGAGCCTGTGGCACACGCCCAGGAGACAGATGAGAATGGCCAAGGAGTTGGAAGGACTCCACCCCCTCCTCGCTGGCAAGGGAGACACTCAGAACGCTACAGATGGCACCACCCTGAGACTCTGCCCGCAGGCTTCGAATCAGAATCACAGAGTGTTGTTGAGAAGGCTCTGCTGGCACGAGGCCCGCACAGGCCGAGCAGGTCCACTCCCGCAGGCAAGGCGGTGCCTCCCTGCCTTCCGAAGGCAGCAAACCCCTTCCTGATGGAACTTTTCCTGCTGCCTTGTCAGTGCGCCTGGCAGCCGAGAGCAAGGCTGAGTGTGGCTGATGTCTTAATGAAGAGAAGATCTGAAGACTGACTCCCCATTATGGAGACGGACGCGCCTGCCAGCAAATAAGCTTGCTCCGGTTCGGGACTCAGAGATCAACATGAAGGGTCCACGCACTTCAGAGCTAACATGACTCAGAAACCTCCTTACCACCTCGTGGGAGAGGCTGGAGAGAGACAGGGGCAGGGTTCCAGCAGCAGGGCAGAAGCTAACCTCAGCGAGCCTTCGTGGGAAGGAGGCTCCTGGAGTGTCCTCATACGGCACATGTTGCTGTTGCATGATCAGAGTGAGGTCAGTCCAAATTACAGAAACGTCTGAACAAGACAGCATCTTCTACCGGGCTGGCTAATTACCAAAGGCAAACGCGTCGCTGGGAGAGTTTGCAACTCGGCAGGAAGTTTGGTTGGATAAAGGAAACTCATAATTGGATTAATGAGCAGCTGGAGGGGTCGGAAATGAGAAGCTAAAGAGTCTTTACGAACCCGTGCAGACATGCTGCAATGTAGTGAGGATCTGAAGGTCACTCGGCTTTTCAAGGTATGACCTCTATTGTAGGGATGGCAAAAGGGTTTCAACTCGAGATCCAAATCCAATTGATTGGCAGTGGCTTGAAAGAGAACTGTGATCAGCTTACAGCGTTGCAATGGGCATGAAAGACAAGAGTGGCCTCAGGTAGGCCTTCCGGAAGCTAGTTCGTTCCTTCCGGGCACCGTACCTGCAGTTTGGGTCACTGCCCCCCGGGAGGCAGGCCCCAATAAGGTGACACCAGTAACTGTTAGAAATTTTTTATTGAAGGACACGAGGGGCGAGAACCATGATCTAGCCTCTTGATATTTACCTTTTCTGTGAAAAGTAGAGCTCTTAATTAAAGGAGCCGTCTGAAAGAAGTAACTACTCCTATCCATTTCTAGAAAAACAACCCAAAGCAAGATAAAAAAAAGAAATCCTACACCCATGGGCTGACCCCTGTTTTGCTTGGTGACCTTGAGAGCAAGCCACAGTCTCATCGGGTCCCAGCTTTCTTCTCCAAAATGAAAGTTTGGGACTAGATCTCTGAAGTTCCTTTTCAGCTCTACAATTCTGTAATGGATTAAAGGATCGAAAAAGAAAAGCCAGCCCCCATCGGTTTTTCTCCCCAGTTGCTTCTGTAAACTTCAGACCAACCTGTGGGTTTTCCCTTTCTGAGCATATTAGACGTATTTTGAATTCAATGGCTTTTCAGTAGTTCCCTCCTGGGGGCCAAGGCCAGAGAGGAACCAACCGCCATTGCTGTGGAACCTGAAGTCACCTGTCCTGGGCAGAGCATGCATGGCCTCCCCCGAGGGGGTGGGCGAAGGTCGGTAGGGCGGGCATACACTTTGCATTTCTACCCTCTGCCCTGACAGAGGCACCCGATGCACCCACCGGGGCTGCTCAGCGCTGGCTCGTTAGAGGGTAAGCCGTGGGCTGGCGCTGATGGTGGATCAGGAAACAGTGATGGTGAGGAAATTTACGGAAAGGTCTGTAAATATCTACCCTCTGCTTTCAGGGCTCAGATGAAGGAACTCATTGAAACGCAACTCAATGTCCTGGCTGCTCAGAACGGTCCCCACACCCGCATCAGGGAGTCTGTTCAAATGCTGAATCTTGGGCCTTACCCCAGACCTACTAAATCAGAATATGCGTTTTAATAAGATTTCAGGTGATTCAAATGCAACGCGTCATACAGTTATTTAAAAATTGTTCTTTGCTGAAAGCAATGCTTCTCAAAGTGTAACATGCTTACAAATCACCAGAGGATCTTGGTAAAATGCAAATGTTTTATTTTTACATTTATGAAAGCTGGGGACAGTGAAACCAGGAAGGGCTTAGGATAGCGACGGGAGAGGGCCTCGGTGCTGCTCTGCTTCGGTTCCCTAGAAGCGTTATGGGAAAGAAAGAGTGCAGACGGGACTGCTCTGGCTCACTGGGAAGTCAGGGAAAAGGGGGTCTTGGAGACAGGTTCAGGGGTCAGCCTGGGACGAGCTGCCACTGCCCATTGCTCCCCTGGTTGCAAGTCTCATGGGGACCCTTAGAGTTTAGGAGACACATACTCTTGGGAGGAAGAGCACCCGTAAAATGCAGATTCTGACTTGGTAGGTCTGGGGTGGGGCCCGAGATTCTGCATTCTAGCAAGCTGCCCAGCGATGCCCAGGCTGCTGGTCTGTAGGCCTCACTCGCAGCAGCAAGGCTAGACCAACGGTCTATACCCGAGCTGCCCAACAGAATCACCTGGGGAGTATTTAGAAATATGCTGCTGCCCAGGTCCTTCAGACTTAATTGGGGGGAGGGGGGAGTGTGTGTGGGGGAGGGGGTGAGTGCTGCCCATTTTTAGAAACTTCCTAGATGATGTTGATGGGCAGCCTGGGGCTGAGAGCCACTGCCCCAGACGCATGGTCCCCAGATGGGAGTGTACGTTGCAATCTGATTTGAAGTGAAAAATGTTTCTGCTACTAAAATTCATCACCAGCTTGTTGAAGTATATGAAGAAAATCTATTTAGCTAGAGAGAATCCAAGGAGGAGGCGGAATGGGGAGTTTGGGGAAGAAAGCAGAGCAGGAGGGTGCTGCCTGAGGCAGTACGGGGCAGTGGGCACCCCAAGTGACCTCTCATTTTACACGGCTGGCTCAGGGAACCTCCTCTCACATCCCTGTGAACATCTGAGTCTTTCGGAAGAAAGGTTAAAAATAGAATTAAAAAGTAGGTTGGACTGAACTTTGTTTTCCTGAATGCATGTGTGTCAAGCACCTGCGTCAGAGTGTGGTGAGTGGTGCTCGCAGGCACCGGCGTAGTAAGGAGTGTAAGTACGGGGCGGACATCCAGGGCAGAGTGGCCTGCAGGGGGCGAGGCCACACATCCAGAGCGTGGGCAGAGGGGTGCAGGGCCAGCGTGCCAGCGCCCCAGTAAGGAAAGTGGTCTGCTCCTGCAGGGGAGATGGGGGAGGGGACAAAGAGGGGCCTCAACAAAGGCGAGAGATGGTAGGACTTGTGTTTCAGGCAGTGAGAAGAACTGCTTTGTAGTAATAATTTCTTAAAAATGCTCTCTAAGCAAACTTCTCGAACACGCCTCAGTGGGATGGAGAGAGAAAAAATAAAACCCAAAGCCTGGAGTCAGGGACCTGAGTTTGGATCTTAACTCCACCAGAAACTCTCTGGTGACCCTGAGTATGTTCCTTAATCGTTTCGATCTCCAGTGTTCTTATCTGTAACATGGGAACCCTCTGATGTACCACGGTGCCTAGGGTTAAGTGAGCTAGTGAAGGCCTCGGGGGGGGGGGGGGCAGGCAAGACGGCGCTCACTGTGTGCCTCCTCTCCTTCCACAGATTGTGCTAAGGTTAGAGAGCCTTTAGACACTGGCCGTGGGTCACATGCAGCCAAACTCAGTTTTCTGTGGCCTCGGGACTTTCCTGAATTGGGTCTGAAAACTGGTAACCAAGCAACCTAGGTCTCTGATGTGGGGCCAGGCAGCTGTGGGGAGAGGCTTCCAGGGCAATTTCCAGGGCAAGCAGTTATTTAGCAATTATCGAAAGAGCCAAGGACACCACCTTGAGCTCTCACAAAGGCAACAGCCCTGAATGCCTCAGATACTGGGAATGAGCAGGGGGCACAGAGCCTTTCCAGACGCTGCAGGAGGGCAGGGGCTGGCGGGAGAGGGGCAGCTGCAGGGGCAGCCCACCCTGCACGTGCGGCCTCCGGATCTGCACAGAGACCCACAGAGGAAGGCCCAGAATGAAGGCATCGCAGGAGAGGAGCTACGCGAAGCTGCCCTGGCTCATTCGCTCACAGCTCACTTCCTGGGGACCCTCGATGAGCCGGGATTGTGCTCAGCAGCACGGGGTCACAGGGAGAAAGCTGGCCAACATTTGCAATACGGGTGAGGGGTGCTGTGGAGGCGGGAGCGCGGATATCTAAATTAGCTGGGAGAGGCTTCCTCCAGGCAGGGGTGTAGCCAAACCTCAAAGGATGCTCAGAAGTTAGCTGGACAGGAAAGGCAGGCGGAGGAGAGGAGAAGGAAGAGAAGACAGGTTGCAGACTCCTCAAAGGTCTGAGGAGCCAGCTGTCACCCCAGTGTGCCCTTCTAGCTCTGCCTGTTGAAAGGCCCTGATTCCTGGGAGGAGAGTGAGGGGGAAGCGTTCATTTCCCACTCCTCGGGTCTCCATCCAGAGGGACTTTCATTAGACCAGAGCAGTGGTTCTCAACCGAGGGCGACTTTGCTCCCCCTCCCTCCCGACCCCAAACATCTGTCAATATCTGGAGACACTTTTGGTTGCCACAGCCAGGGAAAGGGGGGAGCCACTGGATCTAGTGGGTGGAGGCCAGGGAGGCTGCCAAACATCCTACAAGGCACTGGACAGCCCCACAACGAAGGATTATCCGGCCCCAAATGTCAAGAATGCCAAGATTGAGGGACCTGGATGAGTGCAACATTCTGGCCTCCTTCCTCCCCTTCCACTCTCCTCCCCAGGGCAGGAGCAGGGACTCATCAGACTGGCCAGTGTGGAAGAAGTGGGCATGGAGGGCCCTTTCGGCACCTGCCTCCCTGCAGACCACTCTCTGCCATGTGCTGAGCTTGGCCAGGCAGGGTCAGCCCCGCCCCCACCCACCAGGAGCATTGCAGCTGGAGGTGCAGGCCCAGCCGCAGGCCCCGTGGACCCCACTCCAGAGCCTGGCCTTCCAAACAGCTGTATCTGTAATGATGCATTTTAATCTCCATCTGCCCGAGCCCCTCCTCTCTCCTCCCTTCTCCCTCCCCCTTTCCCTCTCTCCATTGATCCTGATTCTGAAGGGAAGTGGGATGCTATTCCCTGGGCCCCTTCAAATCCCAACACTGCCACTCAGGTTGGAAATCTGGTGTCATATTTGGCACTTGCTTCTTCCTCATTCTTTGCAACCACTGGCTCACTGAGTTAATTCTACTTCACGAATCTCTCTCAAAACTGCCCCGTCTTTCTGTCCCCACTGCCAGGGATTTGCCCCTCTGTCCTTCACCCGACAACAGCAATACTTGCCAGCTTCTCCCCCTCCTCTCACCTCACTTCCACACGGCTATCAGAGCTCCCTTCCCAAATCTCAGAGCTGATTGTGTCGCTCTTTAGCCTAACTCATGGGACCCTGTACACAAGACAAACGGGAATTTGTACTGCAATTTCACGTAACAAGTCTATATGAGGAATAGTTCATGTGACAAGTACTATACTATGTGAGGGATGGGTAGTAGTAATAACACCTACCATATGTGCCAGATATCACTGTAACCCTTCATGTAGATTTTATCTTCATAGTAGCCTTGTGAGATAGGTACTACTATTGTCCTCATTTTGTATTAGAGAAAACGAAGGCACAGAGAGGTTAAGTAACTTGCTCGAAGTCACACAGCTAGTACATGGTGGAGCCAGGGTTTGTGCCTAAGCCATTTGGCTCTAGGATTGGTATTCTTGGACACTAAACAGTCTCGCTCACTACCCTAACCTTGTCTTAAACCATGTGAGATGGGAAGACAGTGGAAGAAGCAAGCACCTCTGCTTGGGGCAGCAGGGGAGGCCTAAGACAGAGGCGGTGGTGAGCTGGCCAGAGGGATAAGGTGGAGAAAGTGTTCCAGGCTGAGGGGCCAGTATGTGCACAGTGGCTGAGCATGACTGTGTGGTTCAAGGAGGCTCTGTGCAGCTGGAACATGCGATGGGGGCAGGACAACTGGTGGAAGGAGTGTGGCTTAGGAGGCTGGGAAGGACTGTGGAGGCCTCAAGAGAGACAGGAGCCAGCAGGGTTAGAGAATGACCTGGCAAGAGTGGTGTGTAGGAAAGAACATTGTAACAGAAGAGTGTGAACAAGGCCATGGGGGGCGGGACTGGAAGCAAATGCCTTGGCTCAAGCGGGAGAGACAGCTGGAGGCTGCCATTCAGTCATTCACTCACTTACTCACTCACTCATTCATTCCATATTCTTGTGTACCTACTCTATGCCAGACGCTGTTCTGGATGCTGGGAAAACAGCAAGAATAAAATTAAGTCCTTGCCCCCGCGGAGTGTACATTCTAATGTCTCAATTGCTGGCATTAGTCACTGGTGTCTCTCCATCCTGTCCCCATCCTGGTCCTCTGCATTGCCAGCCTGGAAGACAAATGCTAGACCTTCTGCACCTTCCCACCTCCCAGGGGCACCATGACCTATGCATCTTCCCAGCACCAAGGAAATACAGGCTGCCTTCTCTTCCCTTCTACCTGGAGAGAGCTCCAGGCACTGCCTGCAGCTACACTCAGACAGAGAGGAGACTTGGTCCTGCTCCAGAAAAGGCAGATGAAAACTCAAGGGACCCAGGCTAGGAGGTGCCACAGAGACCAGCAGGCTAATGAAATGGCATTTCTGAAAGCGAGAGGACAAATGCAGTCTCCTAGCCTTATGCACAAGGCATAGCAGGTCCTTAATAAGTATTATTAACTGCTCAGCCTTCCTCGTCTGTAACAGGGGAAATGAAATGAGACAGTGTTAAGTGCTGAGCACAGTGCCTGGCAAACAGAAAGCCCATACATGTAGGCAGCAGCAGCATCAACAATCAGACTATTACTACAGCAAATCAGTGTTGGTTGAATGAATGAAGGCATCTCAGGAGGTGGAGTCCAGGCCCACCAGGTGCTCCCCTTCCAGGAGTAGCTGCCAAATGCTGAATGGAATGCAAGGGCCTGTAAGACTTTGAAGAATAGGCTTGCTTCTGTTTCTAATTTGTCTAGGAACCTAGTGGAGTTCTTTGACTTTCAAAATACTGCTTTTCAAATGAGGAACCCCTCAGTTTACTGTAATATACACATTCATTCTTCAAGCATTTTGTAGGTGCCTGTGGGCCAGGCTGGAAATGATAAATAAGACATGGCTTCTGAAGCCCAAGAGCCTGCAGTCTACCCGGAGTGAGTCACAACACAAGGGAGAGAAGTTCAGAGTAGGAACAGGTACAAAGGCCAGACGGAAGCCATAGGAAGGAGGCATGAACTAGCGGGTGGGTGGGACGGGCATGTAGAAAGGGCTCCTGGAGAAGGGGAACAGAGATTCCAATGGGAGCTGCATCCCCGGTGCTGGAGACCTACAGATCCAAGGCATGGCTGTGACAGTGCGTTACTGGTGCATGCCATAAATGCAGTTGTTGCTGCTGTAATGCAGTGTTGGGATGGGGGAGTGGGTATGAAGTGGGAGAGAAGGTGGGATGCAGGAGAAGACAGAGACAGTCTTGCATGGAGGCAGCCGTTGGGGCCTGGGGAGCCTGCTTTGCCAAGGTACCAAGCCTGGAGTCATGCCAGTGGGGAGGTTTTGAAGTTGGGCCAAAACATGATCGGACTTGCATTTTAGAAAGGGCATTTTAGATCCAGGGCAGCAGTGTGCAGGACAACCAGGCTGGCCGAGTTTCTGGAAAGGGAGCGAGATCTGGACATCCTGGGGTGGGGGTGGGGCATGGCGTAGGAATGACCTCCAAAGTTCTCTTCCAGGCCTGCACGTCTACAGGTCAGATAGTTTCCGAAATCATTTAAAATGCATTGTGGACTTTGCTATTTAAAAGCATCCGCCCTGAATCGTTTTGTGAAGCAGTGATCTACTCCATCTTCTGTCTTCAGTGGAAATCCAAATGACCATCTATGTATCTGCTTAGAGCAGGGATCCTCAAACTACGGCCCGCGGGCCACATGCAAATACAAATATTGTATTTGTTCCCGTTTTGTTTTTTTACTTCAAAATAAGATATGTGCAGTGTGCATAGGAATTTGTTCATAGTTTTTTTTTTTTAAACTATAGTCCGGCCCTCCAACGGTCTGAGGGACAGTGAACTGGCCCCCTGTTTAAAAAGTTTGAGGACCCCTGGGTTAGAGCCAGGGAACCTGCACTCGGCCCCTTGCGGCAGCCTGGTGGGAAGGAACGGGGTTTGGGGTGGGGAGTGGAATGAGCATCCAGAACATGGTGAAGAGGAAGAGATGCCTGGCTTTGCTCAAGGCTAAGAGCTGGCCACCAGCTCGTGGGATAGGCCCTGCACGGGATTCTCAAACGCTGCTTGATCAGTGGGACCTTTGAAGGTGCATAGAGCCCTGATGCCAAGTGCTAGCTCCGGGGAGAAGGAGCCAGAAGGAAAACTGGCCTCACTGACCCAGTCTAGCTTGAAGACCCGCTTTAATACCAAGAACCACCTCTGCCCCAGAATGGCCACCTGCGCTCACTTATGCATTTGTTCACCCGCTGAGCACCCAGGGAGCCCCTTCATATGCTGAGCACCGTGCTAGGCACTGAAGTTACAGCTGGAACAGAGACACAGTGCTTCCCCCCACACTGCTTACACGGCAGCACCTCCCCCTCGGGGACTCTCATTTCCCCACCTGGATATACATAGCTTCTCAGACGTGAGGTGCATGACTACAGTTCAAAGCCGAGACTGCTGGTGATGAAAGGGCTTCCTGCCCAACTCCTCTGATTACAAGGACTGGCCTCCCGAGGCCAAAGGGCCTGCCCCGGACATGCAGAACATTCATGGAGAAACAGGAATGAGATCTATGGAGTGACCTCCAACCCCCAATTTGGGAAAGGAGCGGTATAACCTTGGTCCTCTAAGGTGCGTCTCAAGTGACTCCCTACATCCATTCCTGAGTGCAAGGAGGGCAAGACCAGGGATAGGCCTTCTATGAAAACACCCACAGAGGCTGTTCCCACCAATTCTACAAGCGCCCCCCCCCTTCCCATGTGGGGGCGGGGAGGATTTGGCGTCCCAGCCTGTGGTCCCTCCTGAGAGCTGTGTCTGGATTTGCACGTCATGATGTGTCTACCAAAGGAGGTCAGGGCAGGGGTGCCAACAAGACACCTCCACTTGGGACTGCTCTCCAGGTGGGTGGAGGCCGCTGGTAGGGAAGGGAGTCCCTGCAGTCCCTCCCCTGGTCAGTGGGACACCCTGAGCTCAACAGTGATCCCTGCAACCTTGTCACTGTACGTGTCGTGTGCAAACAAAGATAAGAGTAACTGGAAACAACAGCAAGGGTCATTTTATACTCTCTGCACTCACGATTCTTCTGTGGCTAATTAAAGTAATATGTCTAGATGTCCCTTGGAAGAGATCTTTAAGTATATGCCTGTTAAGTAAATAAGATTTTGCTAATTAACAAACACTCCTTGCCATCCCTCCTTGACGTTCCTTGTGGAACTCCCCGCTGCCGAGAGTGTTGAGCAGGAAAGGGTGGAAGAGGAGCCGCCACCTCCCCTTCCCAGAGGAGTGGGGACAAATCTAGTGGCTAGTCATTTGTGGAGCTATCAGTTTCTCCTCCGGATGTTGATCAGATTTCCTGGGCTGGAACCATCTTACAAGGCTAGGGTCCTGGAACTTTTCCAAGAAGCAAATGCTGTACTTCTTACCAAGTCAACATGATTTCTTTCAAGGAAAATTTTATCTTTTAAGCGCCTAGGGTTTTTGAAGGGCAAATCTTTGGACTTTTCTCTGAAGACAGTGATTATGATATACTTATCGTTTGCTAAGAGCACCCGCCCCCCCCCCCCCCGCCGCCCCCCGCCGGAACACACACTCACAGAGAGGCATGGGGGTGCAGGAATGATGTACCCAATAGTCTGCAATGAGTCAGTGGCATAGCCAGAACTTTGAAAACTCCCCAATTCTTAATAATAGCCTTATTAATAGTCTCTGTATCAGTTTCTAAGTGTTTTCACAGCTCCCATTTAATCTTCATAACAATTTTGGGGGAAGTCCATCTCAGGACACAGCAGATCCGAGTTCCAGACCAGCTTTGCTGCTTGCTTGCTATGTGATCCTGGCTAGTGCCTTCACCTCTCTGGATCTCAGGGTCCTCAGCTGTGAAGTGGGGCAGTCGGATGAGACCCCTCCCGCCTCTCACGTGCTCTGATTCTGTGCTGCAACACTTCCGGCCCCGGGTTTCCCAACCTTGGCACTATTGGCATTTTAGGCCAGACATTTCTTTGTCTTTGTCGGAGGGCAGTCCTGTGCACTGTAGGATATTTCGCCTCATCCCTGACCTCTACCCACTACATGCCAGTAGCCCTCCCTACCCAAGTAGTGACAACCAAAAATGTCCCCAGAAATTGCCAAATGTCTGGGATGCAAAGCAACCCCTAAAGTCACTGCCCAAGGACTTCAGTAAGGTCAAGATCTTGAGTGATTTAGTGGGAAAACATCTTCCTGCCCTTTCTCTTCCGCAACCCCTTTACATCTTTACACACACTTTCTAAACACAACCTCCCAGCCCTTTGCTGCTTCCTATTTCTTAAATGCCCTAAGTGGTCCAGGGTGCGTTTGGTGTGATAATGAGCCAAATGATTTCATATTTCCTCCTAAAGAGAGTTCATAGGTTTACGTCCCCAAAACAACCAGCCAGGCTCCCCAGAAATCCCTCGCAGAGCCCCAGCTGGCCTGGAAGCCTGTATCTGCAGCCTGCAGGAGGCTCGGTGAACACGGATTTGTCAGCACTCTTAAATCACTGGGCTCCGAGGAAGGCTTCTCCCAGCACAAAGATCCTTCCCTAGGAATCAATAGCTCAGGGCCTTCCATCACATTCAGAATTATCCTGGGACTTGTAAAATTTATTTTCCCCAAGCATGGCAAAACCCCAAAATGAAAGCCCCACGGCGGGGGAGGGAAGACAGCAAGGAAGGAGCCCTGCCAAGAAGGCCTTGTCCGTCAGCCCAAATGTTGCTGTGAGCGGAGGCTGATGTACAAACCTGGACACTCGGCCTCATTTGCTGGGAAGAGACCCAATGTGGTTTCCAGTGGTCCTGCAAGAGTATCTCCTCCCAGCCGATACCTCTGCATATTTAACCAAGGGCAGAGGCGTGTGGAAGACGGTCTTCCTTGATCTTCACCATCCTACCCTCATCCCAGGGTCACCAGCTTCAGCATTTTGCAGAAGAGGAAACAGACATGCAGGGGTTGAGCAGTTTGTCTAGGTCTCTAAGCCAGTAAGCCGGGGAGCCAGATTCTAAGCCTGTATCCTCCCCACTTCACTGGGCTGTCTGCTCAGGGAGAGTGGGGTACGGGTAATTCTCTAGTGGGGCTCAAGAAATAGGCGACTTCTTGTTTTCTCGGTGTCTAATGCCACGTCTCAAACTCTAAATCCTCTCCCCCATTCAAACCAAAAAACAGAGATCCTGTGCTATAGTTGCCTTTTATGTAATTACTAGAGGCCCGATGCACGAAATTCATGCAAGGGTTTTGGCCCCAGCCCTCGCCTGCCGCCGCTGTGGTGGTGGTGGGGTTGGGGGGGGGGGGGGGCAGGGGCCTCTGCCACCTTTGCCTTGGCCCGGACCACAGCGGCTGTGTCTGGGAGGACATCTGGTCTAATTAGCATATTACACTTTTATTATTATAGATATTCCTCAGGCCTTGTCCAGAACCAGACCAAGCTTTGGGAATGCTGGCACAGCTCTTTAGCTAGAGCTGGGAGCTGGCCCGGATCTCAAGCACAGCCTCTCAGACCCCACTGTAGAGGAGGAACTGTTGCTCCCTGGTGGTTCACATTATCCTACTGCCTCCCTCCTCCTCCTGAAGGTAAAGACCCAACTTTTCTGTGAGCCTGAAGGAGATGAGGAGACTCAAGCATCTCCCCTGGCAACAATCATCCCCTGGGTAAGCCTTAGGGGCAGAAGAGGATCCACCCCTTGGCATTCTGTGTGGCAGCACTGGTCCCTCCTGGGGGTCACTGCCACGTCCGAGGGGAACGTCACACAGTGTGCAAGGGAGCAGGGTGGAAGGGGAAACGGAGGGGGCAGCCCACAGGCCACTCGGCAAACCTCCTTCCCAGGCCCAGCTCAGATGTCGACAGCCAGATTCACAGAACAGAAAAAGGGCAATGGAAATGGTAGTATCTTCCAAGTCACCCAAGAAGTCCTAACACAAGGATTTTGCAAAAATAGAACATCCTAGCACTCTGACCTTGAGCTGGGAGCGGCAAGACTGGGGAAATGGGCAAATACTGGTCGGAAACTCTCCACTTCACCCAGGATCTCAGTACCGGAGGTCCCACAGGCTGCGATGTGACTGCAAGACAGAGAGACCCCACCCCAGCACACCTTAACGAAAGAAAGGAAGAGCTGCAGGCCTGGGTTTCAAGACACTGTGAGGCAGTGGGCACTTCTGATTCCTAAATGTAGGAACAGAA
This sequence comes from Myotis daubentonii, assembly GCF_963259705.1. Taxonomy (NCBI): domain Eukaryota; kingdom Metazoa; phylum Chordata; class Mammalia; order Chiroptera; family Vespertilionidae; genus Myotis; species Myotis daubentonii. The sequence goes on from NC_081852.1 coordinate 43,780,635, forward strand.
ACTGGAGTGCACTTCTTTTGCCTAAAAAACCCACTTGGAATAATGAGATAAGATAATGGAGAAAGGGGAAATAATAATTAGGCATTTCTGTTGCCTGTATATGTACATTATAAGAACGTTATCTGCTGCTCACCTCCTCATTCTATATAACAGGTTCAAAGGAAATTTCCCCAAATTACTATTCAATAATTGACCTATTTCTGATCGATCAGAATTATGAGTACCTACTATGCAGGGAACACATGTCCATCTCCACAGTAAAGAGGAAGCAGGTCACGGAGTGGAAAGAGCTCTGAGTAGAGGACTAGGAATCCCTAGGATCCAGTCCTATCTCTACACGAAATAGCTACATGATACTTGCCCTTACTGGGTTTCGGTTTTGTCATCTGTAAATTAAGTGTGCATGTGCGTGTCGGAGATGAAGTGAGGTTGGACTAGATGCTCTTCAAGATTTCTCTCTTCTAGCTCTAATGTTCCTTGGCTTTGTGAGCTCTTAATGAGTTCAAAGAGCACACCAACACCAAGCACGCCTGAAGGATCTCAGAGGCGCGTGGGGCTGAGGATCAGCTGTTTCCTTGGAACGTTGTATTTGCATCTGCCCCATTGCACCCGAGATCACAGGACCACCTGAGGTCCAGGAAGCATGTGGTAGAAGAGTTTCAGTCCTGAAGGTGACCGTTGGGGGCCGTGGCCTGAGCTTGCTTGGAACATTAAGTTACTATGGCCAGTGAAGGGCAAGAAGTGAGTCCCTTACCCTGAGGTGGGTGCCTTTGGCGCCCCCTACTGGAGACCAATGAGCCCGCAGGACAGCTTCATTCACATTAGCAGGAGGCAAGGAAGACTGAGAACAGGAGGAGCCTGTCACAGCTCTTTAAAAGGACAACCTTCCTGGTGCGTGGTCCTCTCTCCATGAAAGTCTATGTTCCACTACTCAGAATTACACTGGCCATCGGCCCACACATGCACAGGGGCACTCCTGTGCAGCGACAGGACCTCTTAATCAGACATTAAGGTGCCAGATAATAAGCATCAGGGTTCAAAACACCAGGTGCAGCCCAGATGGAGAAAGGGGAAGAAAGAGTAACAAGCAGGTATTTTGCTGTACAAATCCCCAGTGGGGAAAAAAAGTCTTGGGAAATGCAGCAGGAAAATGTTGACTGTAGCACAGGATAGCTGGGTTTGGGGATATGGATTATAGCCCCATAAAAGATCTCCAGGCTGAAGTAGCTACTGTAGGAGTTCAAACCCTCCCACCCCCATATTCAGGGGTGGGGTACAGGGGAAAGCTACAGATCCAACTGAGCAGCCCGCCCTTTGACCTTCTCCGGAGACCAGTAGTACCAACTGGAAACCGGAATGTTCAAACCGTGTTCCACTGTGCCAGCATCAAGACCCTCAACTCTCTTCGTTGCCTCTTAAATTAACTTTAGGACCTGCTGCCAGAAGGATGTTTTTAATCAAGTCAGAGGGTGAGAAAATGCTTCCTCAAAGGCCATATTGGATCAACCGCCATGTTCCCACCTTCCATCTCCCCTTCCTCGTGGCTGAGAGTGAGGTACAGTGCGACTCTGAATTTGCTCTAATTCAGTCTTGGGAGTCTCCAGCCCCGAGTCATCAGGGTAAAAAAGCCAACAGCGCTTCTCTTCCTACACGAGTTCTCTCCCGATTGGAGCCAGCATCACCGAGCTGCCCTCTTCCCTTCCTTTCCACATGGCTCCACTTGGGAAGTCGTACACCCCATCCCAGAAAACATTTCAAGTGTGACTCAAGAATGTGTCCTGTCTGGAGGGCTCAAGCACCTCCTGAGACACACGGAACCGCCCCCCCCCACCCCCCCAGGTGCACACCCTACCAGCAGCAGCAGCAGCAGCAGCAGCAGCAGCAATACCCATTAGTCATGCCCAGAGGAAGGGGCGAGCGCGCCCCGCAGCCCCGGGAACATTGCCCAGCCACCCTCAGAGCCTCCCATCCAGGCTGGGATGACTTTGGATTCTTGAGTTGGTTTCTGCAGAACTGGGACGAACCAGGGCTCCCAACCACTGTCCTGTGGAGAAGTGCGCTGCATTGCTGGGCATGGCCCCAAGCCTGGCCTGCTACCCCTCAAAGCCTCCATGTGTCCCCGCGGGGCTAAAGGAGGACCTCCGGCTCCCGGGCAATGCCTGGACCTGGCTTGCCTGAGACAGCCTGAACGCCAGGAGACCACACCTCTGTCCAGCAAAGGCAGCTCCCGGCGAGGCGAGGAGGGCTGGCTCCCGGAGCTCTCTGCCAGCCAGCGCCGTGCCGGGGAGAGGGGCTTCCCCGGGGAAGAAGCGCCCGCCCCCCGGTTCTTTCCCACGCTGGAAGCTCGGGCACAGGAGCTCCCCCGGCCCAGAGCGGAGCCTGCCTGGCTGGGTGATTCCCAGCACCCCCGGCACATCCCTCCTCACCTGCTCCGCCCCCTCCCGGCCCCAACGCCCCCTCCCCGGACCGCTGACCTCCAGTGCGCCCCCAGTTGGGAGCGCTGTAGCCACACACCTTCGCTCCCACCTCTCCACCACCTCCGGCCCAGTTCCCGCCTCGCCCCCAGCCCGCGGGGGAGGCTCTGCGCGCCAGTCGAGTCCGGAGCCTCTCGGCAAGTTGGCAGCAAAGCCGTTGCCACCTTGGCGGTCTCTCTCTTCCCGGTTCCGGGCGGCATCCCCGCCACCGCCGCGGGCAGATCGGGAGGGGAGCCTCGGGCGGGAGAAACTTTCTCCGCCTGAGGGACCTGACCGGGTGGGGGCCCGGAGCGGGTACTCACGCGGCGGCCAGCGCTGGGAGTCCTCCTCCGGCTCTCTCACCCCCACCGCCTCGGGGCGTCGGAGCGCGGGCGTCCGCTGCCGCCTCTGCCGCCGCCGCCTGCCTGCGCCCAGCCGGTCCCGGGCTGGCCTCGAGCCTCCCGCCCCGACGTCGCCCGCCCGCTTTATACAACTCCACTCGAGCGCGCCGGGCTTATGTAAAGCCTGGCGGAGCCCCGCAGCCAATGGCGCGGCGGCTGGGGCTCGCGGCCCGCGGGTGGGGGGCGCCCGCGCGGCCAATCGCGGCCCGGGGAGCCGGGGAGCCGGGTGGGGGAGGGCGCGCCGCCCCGCGCTGATTTAGGAGTCGGGATTGCGGTGGCAGCAGCCGGCAGCACGGCCGGGCCGGCCGGGCCCCACGGCAGGCGCTGGGGTGGGCGGCGGCGCAGGCGGCGGCGAGGGCGGGTGTCCCCTGCTCCCCGCTGCTGCGGCGCGTAACCTTCAGGAGGCAGCGGGGCCGGGCAAGGGGAGCGAGGGCGCCCCGCAGGACGCTGGGGACCCCGGCCCGCGGGAAGCTGGGGTCCCTCGGGAGGAAGCGCTGGGAAGGAAGGCGAGGGGGAGGGGAAGGAAGGGCGGCGACCCCTCCCCCGGCCCCGCGGCCACCCCCGCGCGCAGGGCCGAGGGTGGCGGCGGGAGCAGCGGCGCTGTCGCGTTTTCCCCCCAGGGATCGACCTGGCGTCTCCGGGCCGGGCCGGAGCGGCCGCTCGAGCCACGCAGATGGCGAGATTTCGCGCTGCGGAGAGAGCGAGCGCCGAGCCGATCTTTATCGGCGGGGAACGTGTCCGAGCGCCTCCCGGGGACTGCTCAGTATGGAGCGCGGAGCTTCGCGACGGCCCCGGAGGGCGGGGAGCCGGCGAGCACGGCTCGGAGATCTGGCGCGGCGGCGGCGGCGGCGTCCGCGGCAGCGTCTCCTCCCCTAGTCCCCCGCTCTCCCGCTGCGCCCCCACCCCACCCCGCCAGCCCCCGGCCCACCCGCTCGGGTCCCGCGCGTTCTTCCAGCCTCCCTCGCCGCTTTGCGCACAGGTACTGCTGCCCCCTCCTCACCCCCAGCCGCTGCAACGGGCAGGATGGTCTCTGCTTCTCGGGCCCGGGTCCTGGGGACGAAGCTTGGGAAGAGCGCTCTTGGTCAGCAGTGCCCAAAATGCCCGGGTGCCCGCAGGAAAGGGGCCTAGGTAGATAACACTTCATTCCTTTACTTCGCGCCTAGAATAGGGCCTGGCACATAATAGGCGCCCAGGAAGCGTTTACTGAATGAATGTTGAGCTTCTGTAAGCAAGGTCTTTGGGTCTCTGAAAGTTGGGGCAAGGACAGGGCCTTGGAAGAGAAAGACCTGGTAGTAAGTCATCAGAGGAGGGAGGGAGCGAGGACTGTTTCCTATCTATTGACGGCTTTGTCCTCATCACCCTGGCATCAGGACATGTCGCTATTAAAATGACTCCAATGTATTTTTATGGAGGGCCTGCCAGCCCCTGACCGCAGAGCCTCCAGGGCCTACTTTGGGCCCTGTTTTGAGGTCTCTGTGATTGTCCTCTGGAAAGAAGCACGCACAGGCAATCCTAGTTTTGGGGGGGCCTTGGATCTAGCTCAGGTTCTTAACCCTTTGAAGGTTATGGGCCCTTTTGAGAATCTGGCAAAAACTATTGAATCCTTTCTTTAGAAAAATACACACACATTTGCACACACACACACACACACACCCCTGGAGTATAATTTCAGGATCATTAGGGACCCCAAGTCTGTCTTAGACCTCTCTCTGCCTGATGTAGACCTGTTTCTCTAGGGGTCGAAGGCAGTAGTTTATAATTGCCCTTCTTTGGGGGATCCCAGAACCCGTTTGAGCCATTCAAGAATCTGATTAATGTTATGAGTCTGCTTCTCAGGGGAAAAAAATGCTCAGTCATACATGTTGACATATAATTCTCAGGGGTTTATGGATCCTTTAAAGCTTAACCCAGGGTCCCCAGATTAAACCTCGCAGCAGACAGACTCGGCACTAAGGGCTCCCTCCATAAAGAGTTCGGCGGCCCTGTACCTGCTGCATCATGCCCCACCCTGCCTGAGGGCACCTGAGTCCTGTGGTGATGGCCCTGGCACCTGAGAGACCATCTCCACACTTGCCTCTGCATCTTGGTCCCCACCACCCTCTTTGTGTGAAAATAAGTTGCAGGCTGTCATGTTCTGTCTGATCTGTGAGTGTTCCGTACCCAGAAACTCCAACTCAGGGTGACAGCAAGTGACTGGTAATTAACCAGCTTCACTCAGTCCCAAGCATCTGAGCACACCTTTCCTGGTTTTTGTTCTCACCTCTCTTTCTGAGGGCGAAGCTGTGAGCAGCAGCCCCAGCTGTGGAGCCTCGCCTCACCTAAACCTGATGGATCTCATAACGAGCACGGTAATGGTCAGTATTAGCCATCCAGATGTGAATAGGCCCTCTGCACAAAACAGCTTTGTAATGATCTCACGCTTGCCTGCAGCTAGCCAAGGAAGGGTGCAACAGGCCAGAGGTGTGGGGGAAGGACAGAGAAGTGCTGGGAATGACGGAGACATTCTCTCCTAGAAGTTCTCCAGGAAATGGAATCTGGTTTTTGCACTTGAAATTGTGAGGGTTAAGCCAGGCTATCCTGGTCCTATAATTTCTAATTTCTCTAATGTCCTCCACGCCCACGTGCTCAGCTCATGTCTGTCCACTTGAAGCTCCAGCCCTGCCCTGCCCATCTCATGGAAGAGGTCTTACCCTCACAACTGCACAGACACACCCTGCTTGCTCAGGGCACATGAACACTCTATAAACTGAATTGTGTCTCCCTCCTCCAGACTTATATGTTGAAGCCTTAACTCCAGTGTGACTGTATGTATGTATTTATTTATTTTTGCTGCCAAAAGCTTTATTGTTTCATTTGGTCCAATGCATGGGAGAGGGTGGTTAAAAGAATGGCTAGCAGTTTTGGGGAGAGGCTCAAGTAAAAGCCAGACACCAAGGGATGTAGAGGGGCCTCTCAGAGGCCTCTGGGCTCCAGGCTCCTAGCTGGAGGGTGAGCCTTTCCAAGGATACTCGCCCAGCCCAGCCTGGGGGCCGGGCAGCCTGCAGAGGTGAATCAGGTGTCGCCCATCTTCTTGATGAGTTTCACCTCCTCACCTGGAAGTGGTTCTCCAGGAAGACACAGAGCTGAGGGTCTGTGGGAAGAACCCAGGGCCTGCAGCTCCCACAGGGCCTGGTCAGGTTCCTCTCCAAGGCCCTGGCGGCTTCCATGACGTCCTGAGTTTTGCCCACTCATCTTGGGGAGGCTTCAGCACGTCCTGGAGAGAATGTGGCCACCACGCTGGTTTTGCAACTTTAAGAGCCACTCAGCGCCCTAGTGTTTCTTCTCCACCAACTCAGGCAAGAAGTGGCCCGTGCCCTCTAGAGCTACATCGTGGTCGAAATAGAAGCCGAGAGAGAGGTAGGTGTACGGACCCGCAGCCTCTACCTCGGTGGAATAATTCTGGTGGATTTGGGAGCTCATGGTTGTTCGGCAATAAGGAGTTATGGTAGAAAACACAACAATAGTTTGTTGGCTGGTCCGGAGGTGGTTCTGAAGTTGGTGACTGGAGAAGATCAGGAGAGTGTGTCTGTTCTGTCCAAACACGGTTGAAGCAAGAGGCAGACCGGGACTGCCGAGGGCACTGTCCCCATGTGACTGTATTTAGAGAGAGAGCCTTTACGGAGTCAGTGAAGTTTAAATGAGGTCAAGAGGGTAGGACCCTAATCCTCAGGATTAGTAGCCTCATAAGAAAAGAAAGACTAGGAATCGCCCTCTGTCTGTGCGCACAAGAAGAAAAGGCATGTGAGGACACGGAGAGGTGGTGTTTTGTTATGGCAGCCCCAGCGGGAAGACATGCATTTCCAACATACTCCTTACCCAGCCAGCGTGTTCGGTCTCCTCCCGATACTTCGACTCCAGCATTTTTCACGCCTGTGAAGTCAGACCTTATTGATTCTGGCACACTCTCCTAAAATGTGTTTTTCATCTTTTGATACCCAAACTAAGTCTCACCTCTCACGCCACTTTCCAAAACTGCTCTAGCCAGAGAGCTTCACCGCCTCAGCTCTCTGGCAGTTGTGCCACATGCCAGCATATTATGGATATTATTCTGTTTTCTCCCTAATTGTGTCTTACACATAAAACTTGGCCTTCCTGTCAGAATGAAATCCCCTTTAAGTCCAGAGTTTGTAGCTTATACAGTGGCAACCTTATAGAACCCAGCATGAAACAGGGGGAACACACAGTTAAACAAATGTACTCTTCAAAAAAAAATTCTAAAAAGGTTACGTAGCCACTTCATGTTCTAAAAGCTCAAGTCATTCTGTGTGTGCCATTCCAGGCATCCCGAAGCCTGTTGGAGAGGGGGCCCCCCGGAACTAGTTCTCCTATAATCCAGGCCAGAGTGGCGTCACAAATTGCTGAGTCACACAAAGTCTCCAAATCAGAAGCCATGCTACCCTTGGTTCCCGCTTGGCTATCTTCTCTCTCCAGATGGAGAGGGAAGGGTGGGGAAGCTCGGATCTTTGAGATACTTCTGTTCCAACAGATCAGTTGCAAAAGAAAAGTTGGTACAGTCCCTCCAGGCTTGAAGCCAGAGGTGTTTTAGAATTTGGAAGGTGCCATATATTCTGAAACATCCCCTGCAAGGTTTTGGGCAGTATCTCATAATCAGCCATGTTAATATTTCTGCAGTAAAATATATGAATGTTCACACTACGCGGCTCGAGTACCTTCACATCAGTTTAGGTCTGGCGTTTGTCGCCAGGTGAGTTTGGGCACTACACTTGCAAAAAAACAAAAACGAACACACAAACAAGCCTCACAATCCACCTTCTGGTTTTCAGAGATTTGGGGATTTGAGAATTATGGAGAAGGGACTGGGGAATGGCATTTTAGGCTTGGTTGTCCCTAAAGAAATGGCTGTTTTGTGAGGGTGTGGAAAAGCAGCAGTAGTAACAAATGAGAAGTCATAAACTGTGAACAAAGTAGGGAGTTTAAGGGGGTATGAGCAAATCACTGTTCTCTAGCCAAGTTGCATTGGGTTGTAGTCGTTTTTTTTCTAAGGAGCACATGTGTGTCACATAGCTGTGAGTTTCAGGTGCCCTTGTGTTAACAGTGGCTTAGACGTGGCAGACATAAGGAGCGGACTTCTGAGGGAGCAGGTGGGGGTGAAGACGACAGAAGCTCCTGCAGGGAAGCCACAAGCCATGGTGGACTTCCCTGCGGTGAGAAGGAGTTCAGAAAAGCTTGAATGCGGAGCGCTTGCTACAGGCGAACTTCTCCGGGCAGAGGGAGGGCCGGCCTGAGAAAGGAGGCTAAGCGAAGGAGAACGTGATGGAATCCAAGAAAAGTCTGGTTGGAAAAGTCGGCACTTCTTGGGGCTGGGAGTCTGGGGCGGCCTTGCAAGTGGATGTCTTCTCATTGTGTTCATCTGTGTCTAGAGGGCTTGGGTGCTTTGAGGTTCTCCCACACTGGATGGGGTGGCTTTGATAGGAAGGAGGAGGACAGTGAAAGGAAAGCCACAGTGAACCCCTAACTACTTGGCTCTCTCTGCCTGCTTACGGTGCTTGGTCAGCAAGACTCTCCACGGTCAGGGGGCTCCCTGGGGTCCAAGGTCAACAGCAGGGAAGCTTCACTTGAATCTGAAGGCTTGCCCTGTTGCTGGCTTCGGTCCTGCTTTGCTTTGTTCCAAAGTCCTAGTACATGCTCTTACCTTCCTCTTCTGACAGAATGTTCTGTCTGGTACCCCCAGTTCCAATGACTGGGTGTCTGTATCATTTTCCTATCCTGCTACCCTCTAGGATCCAGGCGCTTGGGGACAAAGAGTCTGGGGTCCAGATATTCTACTTTCCTCCCCGTGGCTGAGTCTTCTACCACCTGCTGCCTCACATTCCTGATATCAACTGTCTTCTTGAGCCTCTGCCAGCTGCCTCATGCCAGCTTCCTTTGACATGCCCCCAGCCTGGCCTCCCTTCCTACCACTTGCAGCTGCCAGGACCTCCCCAGATCTTGGCCCTGCTTGGTGGATAGGTCTTGATCCAGGTTCCAGCCCCTCGTGGTCTGGCATATCCAGCTACCAGCCCAGCCAGGTTTCTGACAGCCATGGGCTCACAGTCATGGCTTAAAGAAGAAGAAGGGAAAAACCCTGTAGTGGAGGGGGGTGGGGAGTGGTAGCCGGCATGAGGCAGAAGCTGGCATAAGGCAGTTGCAGCAAATGCCAGGGAGCTCCTGGTCTAGGGGTGCCTTGGCCAGTTTCAACCTAAGGGGAGAGAGGGGGAAGGGTGAAAAGAGAACAGGAGAGGAAGTGAACAGGAAGAAGTAAATAAAGAGAGGGAAAGAATCAGGAGGAGAGAAAGGGAAGGGAGGATGTTAGGGAAAGAAGCAAAGGGGGTGGAGAGAATGTTTCTAGTCTGAATTGGATATCTGAGCTGAGCATGAAGATTCTTCTCATCAACAAAGAGTCAAGCATTGACATAAAATAAGATGGAAAGGATAATTGAGCCAGGGTGTATGTGTGTTTGGGAGGTGGGGGCGGGCAGACAGATAAACAGGTAGGCAGACAGACATAGGGAAAAGAGAGAAGGAGGAATGAGAAGATAGACTATCCAGAGAGTAAGTAGGGTAGAAGTGGAGGGCTAATGAGAACAGATGGGCAAGAATTGATGGCCTCTGGGAAAAGGGACCCATGTTTGAAAATGGCCAGGGATTTCATCAATCAGGGATTGTTGAGCACTCCCTTTCCTCACCACCTAACTCTGCACCTCTTGGTTCTTCCCTGATTTGTCCTAAATTCCACCCTCATCTTGACACCAAATTCCATTAAAGATAGAAGGGATTTCTCACAGGTTCAGCTTCAGGGTCCGGAGGTATTGTTATAACCTGCCAGATGCAAGGGTAAAATGAGGATGATAAAACTAATTTCGGGACTTTTCTAAGAAGCACGTGAGATGATATATGCAAAGCACTCAGCAGAGCGCCCGGTGTGTAGTGAGTGCTCCACACACGATAACCATTGCCATTCTTCTCTGTCCTCCAATCCCGGTTTCCAGCCTGTCACCTCCGCCTGCCTGTCCTTCCTTTGAAATGTCGCTCTCTTTCATCGCTTTCTCTTTACTCCCAGACCTCTAGCCCCTGGAAGTTGTATTCCTACGATGGCAGATCTGTAGGTGCCTCTGCCTTCATCTTCTCCTCACCCAGCTCTATGGTATTCCTTTCATTTGTGTAGCATTCAACAGAACAAAAAAGATCCTAAGTGCAGGCTCAGGAAGGTGAAGTGGCTTGTCTAACGAGGCACAGCTAATAAAAGGCAGAGCTGGGACCTATATTCAAGTGTCTTGGGCATTGCCCACTGCCCACAGAGTCGAATAATTGCTTCTTTCATAGTGATATTCTTGAGGATAAAGGCCTGGCCTTCTATTTCCCATAAACACCGTTAGGGTCTGGCTCACAGGAGGCCCTCAGCCACTGTCAATTGATTCATTTCTTCCAGGCACCCAAAGAACTGCGGGGTCACCCTTGGCTCAGCCCCACCTCTGCTGGAAGGGTCCATCGGCTTCAGCGTCTCTCTGCTCAGGCGTCTGAGGCAGGACCCAGCCCTGCCCCATGGCTGTGCACGCAGTAAATGAGGGCTGACCAGCGCAGAGCCAACATTCCACCCTCCGGTAAGTAGGGAGAAAATCACGAGGAATTATGGTTGTTTAAGTGTAGCTCAAACTAGTTGAGGATAAAAGCAGCTCCATGCTCATAGCAACAGAAAGGAATTGAGATTTCATGAAAAGAAGGCTTTCTTCTCTGTGCGAGTTGTGAGATGTTAGAACGAGATTCCTGCAGAGGTTGTAGAAACTGCTCCCCTGGAGGTCTTTAAGAGCTGGAGCACAATTCGCTTTTCAGCGAGAGGTGGATGTGATGGCTGTGAGTGTGGAGCTGGGGCGCAGGCAGCAGGGAGGAGGGGTTAGATGCCTTGGGAGGCAGGCAAGGGCTCCAAGGCAGGGCCAGGGCATGGGACAGGGAGGGGAGGGCAGGCCCCAGGGACACGGGGTGGGGGTGTGTGTGTGTGTGGGGGGGTCAGGGTCAGGAAGCAAGAACAGAATCTGAGTGGAGAGCCCCGCAGGCTGTTGCCTGATCTGTTCCATTGCTGCCTGCCGCTGGGGCTGCTGAGCCTGCAGTGTGGAGGCAAGGAGCTCATTCTGGACCCTCAGGGGTCGGTGGGACCTAAAGGCCAAAGAGCTGGCCCACCCAAATATTAAATACAAATAACTGAACCTGAAGAACTCTCTCTCACCGTGTTCCTTAAACAGGGTGTTAGGGGAGGACTCCAGGTCCATGAATTACCCCAGATAAAAGTGCCACATCTTCCTGGAGTATCCATTTTTACTAGATGTGCTAGGGATGGGGGCAAGAGGAGGAGTGGCAGGTAATTTCACAGATAAGAAATGGAAAATGCACGTTTCATTTCAATAATTCTGGGTATTTCATGGAGTCGAATGCAAAATCGTGCATGCATGTTTTAGATAAAGCGTGAGCTTTGAAAAGATGGGCGTGTGTGATGGCCCTTTCTGTGGCTTTTAGAGTATCTGGGTAGAAAAAGTTTCACCAGGAGTGCTTTCGAATTTACAAAGCATTGTCTCATGCACTGTCTCGTCCGGTCATTCAACAGCAGTTAAGCACTTTTTGTGGGTCAGGCGCGATGTCCTTGGTAACACAGAAGTGGGTGTTTACATTTTCCCTCTAGTGGAGTTGAGGAAACAGGCCCAAGATGGAGTGCTCCCTCCCTGGCAACAAGACTCACAGGTGGCAAAACAGGATTAGGGACGCGGGTGCCCTTTTTCCCACGCTGGGCCTATTCCATTGTGCCTGCCGCCCTTCCCCGTGACTGCAATTCTTCCCCACACGTGTTCCCTTCCCTTGAACGGCACTCATTGTCATGTGCTCGCTCCTAAGAGCCTTCAAGGCGGGAGGGACAGGTCCAGGGCAGGTGGGAAGCCCAGGAAATCCAGCTGGTGCCGTACCGTTTTCCTGCCTGTGATTTTGACATGCTCCGCACACATGTACAGATAAGGACATTAGCACGGTCGCCAGCCTCCGCAGGTCACGGGCAGAGTGGGGCTGGCAGAGTTCTGGCTCCGTGCACAGCCCAGGGGCGTCGGGAATGCGATCAGTTCTCAGCATGGCCAAGGATAGATGGGTCACCAGCCAGCATTTATCCTGGGCTTGTTAGGTGCGGACTCTGTGTTAGGCCAGTGGGGGAACAACGACGAATAAGAGCTTTTCTGCCTCCAAGGAGTGTACAGTACATCAGGGAATCGATGCCCAACTCGTCAGAAAGAGGGAGGAATAGGACGGGCTGGGGCCATAGGGCCAGCAGGTGATGCCCCCCTGCATCCTATACTCTCCGCCTGGGAACAGGGGCAGGGGCAGGGGCAGGAGATGGCTCCCTGACTTGGTTACTGTGACCATCCCCTCTCCCTCTCCATCTCCATCATCTCCATCTCTATGTGGGACCCTCTCCTTTCTCTGCTTAATCATGATTCCTGAGGAGTCATCCTCTGTCAACCGTTCTCTTTTCTCTTCAGTTCCCCAGCAGCCACCCAACTAAAGCCACCAAGGCCTGTGTTCACAAGCCAACCCACCTGAACGATGTTTACAAACGGTAACAGCACACACCTAGGCAGCAATTACATGTGCTGCATGCTGTTCACTTGCTTTAACGACTTCAGTCATCCCCACAAGCCGATGATTCTGTTATTATGTCCATTTTATAGATGAAAAAGCCAAGGTTAAGTGAACAGAAAGCAAGTCACTCACGCACACTCTGGACAGCCTCTAGCCATGCCATACACAGGACCTCAGTTGGGCCTCACGATGATACCATGGGGTAGGTAGATGGGGAAATTGGGGCCCAGATGGACCAAATGCATTGCCAAGCTCTATGGCAAAGTGGTGACTAGAATCCAGGTCTGACTCTTAGCCTGGTGTTCTCTCCATGACATGTTGTTGCTGAAATCAGAAACTATTCCTGTATGTTTCCAGTAACCCCATACCCAACCAGTCTTCAGAGGATCGGGTCTTTGTATTCTCCTATTGGATGAAAAAAACAAGGACGAAACAGTCTTGACCAGGCACTGATGCAACTGGAAAAGCTGGAAAGACTGCCACCTGGTGGCTTCCTCTGTGGTGGTGGCTGAAACTGGGCCCAGGGCCTGTGCGCACTGGCCTTGGGAGTCCATGACATGAAGCTCACAATAGAAGCTATAACTTACTGACCGTACGCTAGTGCTCCACTAAGTGCTTTGAATGGCTTCTCTCATTTCTTCCTCGCATTAACCATGTGAGATTGGTCCTGTTATCGTCATCCCCATTTCAAAGAGGAGGCTCAGAGGTGAAGTAGCCTGCTGTTAAGTCTCAAAGCTGAGTGTAAAGTCCAGGTTTGTCTGACCCCAGGGGCTGTTTCTACTTCACCACTCCTCACCCTGCCTCCCCATGCCTTATACCATTGGGCCACTGCCTACCTCTCCCATCTCATCCCGCAGCTCATCACTGGCTGCTCATGATACGGGTCTCAGCTCACAGAGGTCACCTCCTCAAAGATGCTGTCGATGCCAGCCATCCATCCAAGGTGCTCCCATGCAAGCCCAGCTCTTCACTGTCCCATTAACTCACTGCGTTGCCTTCTCAGGGCTTACCACTCTCTGCGATGAGCTTATTTATCTGTTGTGTGCTTGCTTGGTATCTATATTCCCCACTGGGCGTGTCAGCGCTGTGGGGGCAGGGACTGCTACCTCCCCAGTACCTGGTACAATGCTTGTGAAGAGTTACCATGTAAAGATTTACTGGATGAATGATTGGAGTGGCAGGGGAGAAGAGGCCCTTGGACTAGTATGTTATGCATGAAACTCAGAGGTCTTCTTATCCACCCTTGCCTCCTTCCTCTTTGGACCACTCCCCTATACATCCTGGACCAGAGGTAAACTGAGGCCAGAGCTAGGACTTGGTTTAATTGGACAGATAGGCATTAAGATAACAGGATGCATGAAAAATAAGATGCTTTCTATTCCTTGTCCTCCGTATTTGATATAGTTGAATTGTCTGGGGTTTTTTGGTAGTGGCTGTTGTTAATTCGTGTAATTAGTTTGTACCTAATACACATTGCTCTTGGTCATTTAAAAAGAGACTTAATTGTTCATTCAGGCCTGGAACCTATTCTGTTCTCCAACTTTATTACTTCCGCCACCACATTCAGGACCTGGAAAGGTAGATTAGCATCTCGGGATTATAAACTGCCTGTTCTCACTCACCCACACTTGGATGTGCTCCAGGAAGCAGACATGGGCCTGTGAATTTGAATAGAGTCCTGGGCTTGTAAGGAGAAGCCCAGACCCAGCACAGTTCCTAAGATGGGCTGCGAAGACGAGCAGAGTACAAATGCTTGCAGATGAGTTTATAGCCAAAGACACGAGCAGCCTCGGAAGGGAGAAACCACAGTGGCTAATGGTCATTAGAGCTCCACTGATGTAATGTCAGAGAATGAGGAGAGCCACAGCCCCAATTAAACAGACCAGGAAAATTGAGCTCTGTGCCAGCAGCCCCACCATGGTGATAGGGAGGCAGAGCAGCACTGGGGGGTGAGCGTGGACTTGGAGGGGGCCACCTGACCTCTCATCTGGGCTTACCTCTGTCCCGCTGTATGTCCTTTCTTCACCCGGAAAAACAAGGCAGAGCTGGCAGATTCCCTGCAGCTCTGATGTTCTAGGCCTTTCCTGGAGGGTGGAGGACAGGGGAAGGGGCCGGCGGAAAGGAAGCTAATGTTGATTGAATTCCTCCTCGACATCAGGTCCTCACTGACACGGTCTCTGTTTTGCAGAGGAGAAGGAATAAAAAGGGGGTTAAGTGATACGCCTAAAGTGACATTGCTAGAACGTGACGGAGCTTTGCCACGAGGCACCTGGCACTTACACACCATCTCTACCAGGGCTCCCGAGTATCTAATTCCTAGAAGTAGCACTCACCTCCTAAGGGGCACTGCTTGGTCTGCTCGGGGACCGGGGGGAAGAGAAACACAGCTGGGGTTGTCAGATTTCTTGGTTTATTTCGACACCGTTCTCTAGCTCCTAATTAGGCAGCTCAGGGGTGAGATGCTAACGTGGATGTAAGTAATGAGCAGCAGACCTTGTGTCACAGGCCGACCCTGGATGCAGGACACAGAATGACTGTGTAATTATACCAGCCAGGGTTTACAGAGGGCCTCTCATGTGCCAGAGACTGACAACAACAGCAACAATAGTAAAGCAACAGCAGCAGCAGCAGCAATAGCGGAGGGCTCACTGTGCACCAGGCAGAGTAGTGTCCTCACCAGTGGACTCCTAGGAGGGGAGTAAGATGCCTCTCCCTGTTTGCCTGTTGAGGAGATCAGGGCTCAATTTCTGAGAGCTGAAACAAGTACCCCAAAGTCAAACCACCAGGATTGCCACGTTTCTGCTTCTAGATGGCGAAGAAGCTGTTAACTCCCAGAAAAGCCAGGAGCCATGTTTTCTGAGTGAACAATTAGGGCCTGTGGTCTGATGCATTGACTGGTGAGGAGGAGCTGGCTCTATGAACAGTCCAGGGGCTGTGGCTATCAGTGTGGTCTTGGCATTGTTATTCACCTCTCAGTGCCCCTCTGTTCCATGTCCACCACACCACTCTCTGGCTGCCCAAAGCCCCCCTGCAAAGGCTCATCACTCTGGTCTCCCTCCTGCAGAGTATTCTGTGCTCCAAAATTATGACTTATTTTAATATACAATTAAATTGACCATTCTCAGGCTAAACAATCCCCCCATGTTGTAATTCATACTAAGGTGTGAGTGACTAACGAGCCACCCATTACATGAAGATGTTTGTTCTTTTGAAGAGAAGCTGGTTTATCCACCAAACAGCTCTCCCTATTAGAATTCTAGCTGACTGGCACTCCAGGGTCCGTGGGGGCAGGTAAAGAGAGAGGCCGCCTTCCCCAAGGGGCTATGTTCTGAAGGGAACTATTTATAGCCTCTTTCCTCTATCTGAACCAAGTTCAGTGGCACAGGGGAGCTCCTAGAAAACCCAAAAGGCACAGTACCTATCCTATTGGCATTATCTCACCCTTTGAGACCCCCTTCTTTGGTGAAAAACCGTTTTAATAAGGCTGTAATTTTGTTACAAAATTTTGTAATTAAATATCCTTAAAAATAATGAGGTTGCAGGCCTCTATCTCCCAATTTATCACAGGCTTAATGCCCCAAGTTAACACAGTGTTTAATCAAGAATGTATCCGCATTGTAACTCCACGAAGGCCTTAGAGATAGGAAGTGCTCTGAATTTATCATGAAGGTTGCTCTCTGTTCTTGAGATGTTACTCTGTTTACCAAGTTGCAAAATAAATGGTGGTTTCTTAGTCAGAAAGAACAACCTCTCTCTCATCCCGGCCTTCATCCTAGGCCCAGGGGCCTTTCTCATCCTCAGAGGTAAATCCATCCATCAGCTCCTCACAGGTTCAGAATTGGCTTTTTCTTTGAAGGAGCAAAGTGCTCCCCCTGCTGGCTGAGGGCAGCCACTACAGCAGTGTGCAGCAAAATCACAACACTTTTTGGACTTCTTTCAAACCACAGGATGAGCACCTACTGTGTGCTAGGTGCAGTGCTAAGGGATATAAAGATGAGAAGGACCAGGCCTCTGTCCTCAACGAGCTTAGTATCTTGTTGCATAATACATATAGCAACCTATTAATTGCAGGATCATAAAGAAGGGAGAAATTCTGTCCACAGAGACAAGAGAGGCTCTTTGGTGGTGATAGTGTTTTACTTGAATCCTGAAAAAAAACCAACAGTTGGATTTCAGAAAGTGACGACGGAGAGAATGGGCCATGTAAGGGGCCCTAGAATGTTAGGGTGAAAGGGACCCAAAGCATCACGTACTTTAATCTCCTTTTATTTATTTATTATTTTTAAAAATATTTTTATTGATTTCAGAGAGGAAGGGAGAGGGAGAGAGAGATAGAAACATCAGTGATGAGAGAGAATCATTGATCGGCTGCTTCCTCCACGCCCCCCACTGGGGACCGAGCCCGCAACCCAGGCATGTGCCCTTGACCCAGGCATGTGCCCTGGGACCCTTCAGTCTGCAGGCTGACGCTCTATCCACTGAGCCAAACCCACTATGGCCTTTTTTAAAAAAATTATTGATTCATTTTTAATATATTTTTGATTTCAGAGAGGAAGGGAGAGGGAGAGAGAGATAGAAATATCAGCGATAGGAGAGAATCATTGATCGGCTGCCTCCTGCATGCCCCCTGCAACCCGAGCATGTACCCTTGGCTGGAATCGAACCTGGGACCCTTTAGTCCCCAGACTAACTCCCTATCCCCTGAGCCAAACTGGCTAGGGCCCTCTAGGGCAGCGGTTCTCAACCTGTGGGTCACTACCCCTTTGGGGGTCGCACGACCCTTTCACAGGGGTCGCCTAAGACCATCAAAAAACACATATATAATTACATATTGTTTTTGTGATCAATCACTATGCTTTAATTATGTTCAATTTGTAACAATGCAAATACATCCTGCATATCAGATATTTACATTACGATTCATATCAGTAGCAAAATTACAGTTATGAAGTAGCAACGAAAATAATTTTATGGTTGGGGTTCACCACAACATGAGGAACTGTATTAAAGGGTTGCAGCATTAGGAAGGTTGAGAACCACTGCTCTAGGGCCTTTAATCTCCTTTTCTAAATGGGGAGAAAGGAGCTCAGAGAGGCTAAACGCCTTGAATGTAAGAGAAGGAACAGAAGCTGGAACCCACGTTTGGGTTCACCAAGAATTCCAGGCTGAGGAGGAATGAAGGGCGGGGTGGAAGTGCTGGATATGTCGGGGAAATGGAGAATGGAGTCTGAGTCGCTGCCACAAGAAATTCAACCCCATTTACAGAGGAAGTGAAATGGTCTGGTTAATTTCATTTCCTAATTAGATGAATATTCAGCAAAATGCTTGTATTGTTAAAATGTTGATTTTTTAAAAACTTCCTGAAATGTTTTACTTCACTTTTCTGCCTTAGCGAACAAAGTAAGATAACAGATCATTCATTGATCTTTCTGGATCTTGCAGGATCTTGCGATATTTCAGACAGAGAGAGTATACAAGCTTGTAGATATAGAACCATCAGTGGATTCTTTACATCTTTCATAGCAACATACTTGCCTACCATTTGTCTCTGTATCATCCACCATAGTATTCAGGCTTATTGATCAGTGTGGGGAAGTTGAATAAAAAAATATGATGAAGTGATGGTCCCGGCTCACTTTGCTCTGGTTAACTGAGGTTTTGCTGGGTTGTTTAGGGTGGTCCTGTGAGCCTCCTGCACCGCTCTGACCTCACCCTTGCAGGGCTGCGCTGGACAGGGGGGTTTCAGTGAGGAGCCTTGCAGAATTCCTGGGCTTGCTTTGGAAAGGTGTGGGTAGGACATTGCACTGATGATACTGGCTGGCTTATGCCCAAACTCGTCCCATTGAGACCCACCCTCCGAAAAGTTATGCACAGTGGCCTTGTCTAAATGGGGGCCTTGTGGAATTTGGCCTGGGTGTGGTAACCAGCCCCCCAGATGGCCCTCAACGCTCCCCACCCCCCAACATTCACGCCCTGTGTAGTTCCCGCATACATTATACCAGGATTGATCTGTACAACCAGTAAAATACAACTTAAAGGATAGTATGTTACTTCCTAGCTTGGGTGATAAAAGGATGTTGCAGCTTTCACCTTGGTGACTCTCTCTCTCTCTCTCAGGCCACTTGCTCTGGGGGAAGCCAGCTGCCCTGGCATGGACATCACTGGGAGGAAACCCAAGGAACGGAGGCCTCCAGTCAACAGCCATGTGAGTAGCTTGGAAACAGAACTTCCAGCCCCTGTCGAGCCTTCAGATGACTGCCACCCTGGCCAGAACTACCCAGATCCCGACCCTCAGGAACTGTGTGAAGTAAGAAACACTGATTGTTGTAAATTGCTAATATTTAGGCTACTTTGTTGCACAACAATAGAAAACGAATAGTATACTTCTCAAGAGAGCTCCCTGAGACAGGGAACCCCCAGGCACTGCTCTTTCCCAGAACCCACTGCGTGACCTGGAATAGTCTTGACATCCTGGTATATTAAGTCCAGAAGGGGCCTGGGAGCTTGGCTAGTCTAGTTCCCTCACTTCACAGGTAAAAGAGGAGCGTCCAAAGGGGAAGAGGCTGTGCGTGGAGCCACGCTGAGGCAAAAACTCGGGTCTCCTGATACGAGGTTTAGCCTCTTCTCTCCGCAGTCCCACTCCCAGCATGTAGTCAGCTTCCCAGTTCACTGTTTTAGTCACCAAATACATAGAGAATGCCTACTGTGTGCTAGGTATTGTGTTGGACCCTGGGGCATTGTTGAGACTCTGGGCATTTGTGGAATTACTGGTCAAAAGTTATTTGAATGTCATATAATTATTACAATGAGTGAATGCATGATTGAATGTATACATGAATGTAAAAGACTGGATCACATCAGGAGATTCACGTACTGGTCCTTGCTTTGATGAATGCCCTGGCTCTCCTTTGTCATTCTCTGTAAGTGAAGGCTCCAGGCTGAGGTGCAGTACAAAGACTTAGATTAAGATATAGAATCTTAGAATTTTAGAACTAGAAAGGACCTTGGCAGGCGAGTGTGGAAATTACACAGGAACAGTGGATCCCTTTGAAAACCAGATGAATCTATGTTCCTCCTTTAACTACATTTCTAAAACACCACATACAATTTGGGGAGATTCCTAGAACATTTGAAGGCCATCCCTGGATTCCCTAGGGATCCACAGGCCAAGAACCTCGGATCTGATCTACCCTCCTGTTATTTTAGGTGAGAAAACTGAGACCCAGAGAAGGGAAGTGACTTGCCCTACATCACACAGCAGTTCAGTAGTGAAGCCGACGCTTGAACCAGCTCTCCCGAGGTCTGGTCCAGCGCTCTCTCCCCGCAGAGCCCTGACTTACGGGAATTACACTGTCGCCAGGAAACCAGCCCCGGCTCCTGAAATACAGAACTTCAGGAAATCACACGCTGGCATTTGTTTTCTGTTAATATCTCTTGGAGACAGACAGAGTGGCTCAAATGACCAACTCTGTCTCCAGCTCTAGGCTGAGAGGCCTCTCTGCCTGCTTCCTAACACTAAGCAATTAGAAAGCCCTCGAGAAGGGAACAGCGACCCAGCAAGGGTCCAGGATGGGAACGTGGGGGGAAGTCTGGTGGCTGCCCCTAAAGCCCAAGGACATTCAGCTTTCCTCTGCCCAGTGGCTGGTCCCAGGTGGTCAGGGGGTACCTCTGCTGTGGAGCGGACAGTCCACGTTTAGACAAACCTGGTTTCTCACGATCACATAATGAAGCAGCTGAGCACAGTGTCGAAGAGCAGGAGCTCCGATGCCAGCATGCCTGGGTGCAAAGCCATGTTTTGCTGCTTTTAAGCCGTGCCATCGCGGGCTACTAGCGAACCTCTCTTCTGATCGGTGAAATGGGGGCCATGATAGCTCTTTCACAGGCTTGTTGCCAGGATCAAGTGAGTTTTTGTCAAGTGCTTGGAGCAAAGCCTGACATATAAGTGCCGTATAAATGTATGATAATTAAGGGCATACAATCCATACTTCCTCAGGCATTTGTTTTTATCTGCTGGGTCCTTCAGAACAGAGGCCACTAAACTTAGTTAAAAAAGGACATATTCTAGCCCAACCAGTGTGGCTCAGTGGTTGAGCATTAACCTATGAACCAGGAGGTTACAGTTCGATTCCCGGGTTGCAGGCTTAATGTCTGGTAGGGGGTGTGCAGGAGACAGCCAATCAACAATTCTCTCTCATCATGATCTCTCTCTCTCCCCCTCTCCCTTCCTCTCTAAGTCAATTAAAAAATGTGTGTGTGTATATATCTATATCTATATCTATCTATCTATATATCTATCTATCTATCTATATATACACATACATACATACATATGGACACATTTTAAAATTCAACTTTATTGAAGCATAAATTGTAATAACATTACCTATTATAAGTACACATTCAGATGGATGAGTTCAGACACATTTATATCCGTGTGTAACCACCACAGTCAGGATATAAAATGTTTCCATTATCCCCCAAAGCTTCCTTGTCCCTCATCCTAGTCAACCCCTTCACCCTCAGCGCCAGGCAATCATGATCTCTGCCACTGAAGGTGATGATGGCCCTTCTCTCTTAGGAAGCAGGTGTTGAGCTGCCAAAATATGTGAACCCATTGATTTATATGTTACATATGTCCTGCTGTCAATCACACTAGGACAGCTTAATTTCTGTTTTATTTTTTTAGATTAAAAAATATATATTAAGCAAAGAGACAAAACATGAACAATTGGTGAATCTGGCTAAGGGGATTTGAGAGGCTTTTAAAATAAAGTTCTTGAAACTTTTCTGTAAATTGGGCATTATTTCAGAATAAAAAGTCACGACAAATCAAATTAACTTATGTAGCATAGACAGAGCGGCTGCTGCACGCTTGGAGCGCTGTTTGCTCCCAGCAGCCCCCGGAGAGTTTTCTAAGCCTTCCAAGGCCCCGGCCTCCCCCTGCGCAAAGGAGTCAGCGCTCCAAGGGGGCGGCCTAGGCATCTGCTTGGCACCTAGTGACGGGGCCAGGCCTCCTCGGGGCCACGGCGCCTTTGGCAGGAGAGAGACCCTCCAGCTGGCTGAGTCCACACTGGCCTTGGGGTAAAATGGGCCAAGCTTGAGTTTGGCGGGCAAAGGGCTGGCTCAAGTTTGGCAGGACAGATGTGTTTGTGAAGCGCTCTGTATCCATAAAGCACCTTATGGCTTAAAGCATCCTTTAGGAATGAGGCAGCTTAAAAGTGAATAAATATGATATAAATGTGATAGAAAGCACCAGCTAATTACAGCTGCTGCTGCTGCTGTTACTGCCACCAGCTCGGGCGATCAACCGTCTCAGGTGCCTGAGACTGTCCCAATTTTAGGGCTGAAAGCCCTGCCTGCCAGGAAACCCCTCGGCTCTGGGCAGGTGGGGGCCGTTGGTCACCCTAGACCAGCGGTTCTCAACCTTCTGGCCCTTTAATACAGTTCCTCATGCTGTGACCCAACCATAAAATTATTTTCGTTGCTACTTCATAACTGTAATGTCGCTACTGTTATGAATCGTCATGTAAATATCTGATATGCAGGATGGTCTTAGGCGACCCCTGTGAAAGGGTCGTTCGACCGCCAAAGGGGTCTCAACCCACAGGTTGAGAACTGCTGCCCTAGAGCCTATTACTAGTGCTTTCATTGCCACAATCACTTCACTCACCACCATGTTAGTCTGCGCTGGCTGCTCTGAGAAACACCAGAGAGGAGGTAGTTGAGACAACCGTTTATTTTCTCCCCATTCTGGAGGCTGGGAAGTCCAAGATCAAAGGGAGAGCTCGCCTGCTGCAGACCGCCACCTTCTGTCCGTGTTCCCACGTGGCCTTTCTTCTGTGTGTGCGCGGGTGGGAGGGAAGGAAGGGACTCCCGGTGTCTCCTTCTCTTACGTGGACACCTATGCCATCAGGGTAGGGCCTCACTCCTACGGCTTTGTTTAACCTTAATTACTTCTGTGAGGTCAGGGCTTCAACATATGCATTTTGAGGGCACCGTCTGCCAGCCAGTCTGACTGCCACCATCGCAGCTATAACCATGTAACCAGTCCCTCCCGCTCTCAGCTTTGGCTTCAGCCATACCTGCCTCCTCCAGGGACAGCTCCTCCACCACCCCAGACAGTCTCCCGCCTTTCCCCCCTTCCACTGCTCTCCCCGCTTCCTTTGGCTCTTAGCATGTTGCTGCTCCCTCTTTGTGTCCTAGCTCTTTGAACGTGCTTCCCTCTGTTGTTTGCCTTGGCCCAGGGAAACCAAGCACCTGACTTTCATAGGAGCTGGCTCTGGGAGCCCAGAAAAGGAATTCCCAACAATTGTCTCCTAACAGAAGCCTATCTCCCCTAAGTCACTCCCCCAGCCTTCCCCTTCCCCTGGACTCATCATGACAGTGGCCATATCAGCAGTGGGCGGCCCACCAGGCCTGCATGGGAGTGGCGGGGGGGGGGGGGGGTGGTCATGAAGGTTAATGAGGCTCAGGCTACCACTCCTCCTGGAGGTCACTGTCACCCCGAGTGCCCCAGAGCCCTGTGCTGGCCTCTTCCTGTCGCCGGGACATCATTAGAAATGTTAATTATTAATTATCACTAAAAGCTCTTTTTGCTGCATTGCTGATCTCTATTGCTCTCCCTATCTCTCTTTTCCTCCCTTATTTTCTGTAACCAGATCCTGGCTTCTGCATCTCCCATTTTTCTTTTCGTCCTTTTCCTCTGACCACCTCTCACCTGTAGGGTGGGGGTTGGGATATCCTGGGCAAGGGTCACCCCGCAAGAGGCACCTGCATATCCTTTTGCTGTGTCGTTCTGACGAGTGCCCCGCAAGAGGCACCTGCATATCCTTTTGCTGTGTCGTTCTGACGAGTGCCCACTTACTTCTCTCAAAGCACTGATGACTTAAGGACATGGAGACTGGGCAGAACCTGAGCAAGTATTGGGTTCTGATGTTGTGAAGTATTTTTTAAAATATATTTTTATTGATTTCAGAAAGGAAGAGAGAGGGGGAGAGAGATAGAAACATAAATGATGAGAGAGAATCATTGATTGGTTGCCTTCTGCACTCCCCACACTGGGGATTGAACCCTCAACTCGGGCATGTGCCCTGACCAGCAATCAAACTGTGACTTCCTGGTTCATCAGTCAACACTCGACCACTGAGCCACACTGGCCAGGCATGCTGTGAAGTATTTTTGATGAGTCTAAAACCCTCCCATTCCCTTCACCTTCCCTATACCTTCACCTCAGGTGCCGCGGCCCAGTTTTGTGGGCAAACTCGGAGTCACCTAAAGAGATGTAATTTGAAGGAATCCCTGGGAGGATCTCTTCACCAAAATGCCTCCTTCCCCCGATCCTGGTGCCACCCTCCTACCCTCGGGGAGGCAGATCGCTGGGAGAATCAGGAGGCAGCTCACACCCGGAGTTGTCACTACCTGCTCTGAGAGGCTGGGCTACCTCTTTCCAGGCCACATAAGTCAGTGAAAAGAAGAGTTTGAAATCAGAACTGAGTCTGAATCCCTGCTCTGCCATGCACTTACTGTGTGGCTTTGGACAAGTTAGATGACCTCTCTGAGCCTCTTCTTTAAAACATGACAGTAGTCTCTCCCTCTCTGGGTTATTGGGGAATTTAATGAGAGCATGACCTCTGTCTCTGAGTCTGACATATTGGGGGGCTTAATAAATGTTCATCTCTCTCTCTGTCTTTTTTATAAGTAGATGAAAACTCCTGCCTCTCCTTTATCCGACAGGGCTGGGAAGGTTGGATTTCTGAGCACCTGCTCTGGGCCAGCCATACTTCTATATACTTTACGCATATTAACTCATTTAGTCCTCATAACAACTCAATGAGGGAGACATTGTTATTGTCATCACTAGTTACGAAGGAGACAAGAGATAGAGAAAAGTTGAATATCCTTCCTGAGGTCATGTGCTAGTCAGCAGACAAGCTAAGACATTTTTAGGATATAGTTTAGGAACTAGAACTGTGTTGTCCAGTACTGTAGCCATTTGCCAGATATGGTCATGGATACGTGGTTAGTCTGAATTGAGATGTAATTTAATTGTAAATTGTAACCCCAGTTTCAAAGATCGTATAAAGAGAGAGGGTGTGAAATACTTCATTAATATTTTTTAATATTAATTACATGTTGAAATGGTAGTATTTTGGATATATATTGAGTTAAATAAGGTAAGTTATTAAAACTAACTTTACCTGTTTCTTTTTCTATTTTTAATGTGGCTGCTAAGAGCTGTTCAATGACATATGTGGCTCACATTATGTTTTCACCGGACTGTGTAGCCTAGAACCCCTGCTCATAACCACCCACTCTGTTGTCTCCAGCAGAGAGGATTTGTAAATAACACCGCGCTAGCTTATGCCATGACAGGGAAGTCACCACCAGGTCCTAAAGACGGGCTCGTAGGGTTTTGCCCATATTAGGAGTCCCCTTACTAAGGCGTAGACACCTCTGAGAGATAGGATCTCCCAGCCTTCGCCAGGGCAGCCAAGGGGTGGCCTAGCAGAGACTGAGCCTGGACCGCCTCCCTGCCACCCGAATTAGAGGTAGCAGTGAAAGAAAGGCGAGCTTGTCCAAGACAAATTTTGCTTCTTAGTTCTGCCCCAGGAAGGGATGAGGTTCACATCTGATTCCCCCACATCCTAACCAGCTGTGTAGAGACCCCAGGGGCAGGAGAAAGAGGCAGGCTCCGCGGTGCCTGCACTCCTCAGGAGGCCCCCGACCTGCTCTGCCTGCAGGTTCTCTGTGAGTATCTCCAATAACAGGGAGATTCTGCCCACTGACAGAATCTTCTCCTTCTTAGAAATGTCTGCTTTGTCCCGAACCTCCCTTTACAGAGTGCTTCAGTTGCACAAATTCCTGCGTCTATTTTCTGGAGCTGTCACAGTTCCAGAAAGCATGGCACACAGCCCAGTGTCCCGCAAAGATCAATGGAATCCAAACCTCCAGGGGTAGGACCCAGGTATTTGCATCTGTCTCTCCCTCTCTTTCTCTCCCCTCCCCTTTCTCTAACTCTCTCTCTCTCCACATTCTCTCCCCCTTCTACCTCTCTGTCTTTCTCTCTTACACACACACACACACACACACACACACACACACACACACACACACACACACTCAGTGCTGTAAGAGCCAGACAGACCCACAAGCAAGGCTCTCAGTGTGGTGTCACAGTGCCCAACAGTGTGATCATTTGTGACATATGCTGTTAGTCATGTTTCCTACAAATAAAATGGCTAAGTTTGCAAATTATTTACTTCTTTTTAACAAATATATATTTGAATTGATTTCAGAGAGGAAGGGAGAGGGAGAGAGGGAAAGAGAGATAGAAACATCAATGAAGAGAGAGAATCATTGATTGGCTGCCCCCTGCAACCCCACACTGGGGATCAAGCCCACAACTCAGGCATATGCCCTGACCGGTAACCAAACCATGACCTCCTGGTTCATAGGTGGGTGCTCAACCACTGAGCAATACTGGCCAGGCTGCAAATTATTTACTTCTTACATTAAATTGTGCAGGTTAAAGATTACTCATATAATAGTGTCACTGTTACTCACTTGCATTCCTGGACATGTTCTTGATTGGAAGAAAAGAGTGTGGTGTTACTGCCACATGGTGGGCACTGGGCACACCCATACCCTATTTTATCTCTGCCCAGAATGGTCAGTAATTGAGGAGAGGAAAGAGCAGGTCAACAATTATGCTAATATTGAACACTTACTTTGTGACTGATGGTGTGCTAAGAACTTTACGTGAATTATCTCATCTGATCCTCAAACTAATCCTTGAAGGTAGGAACCATTATTAGCTTCATGTTACAGATGAAGAAACTAATAACAGAGGTTAGGTAACTTGCTCAAAGTCACCCAGCTGGCAAACAAACCAGAAAGGTCCAGGAGACGTAGGTAGGTCTGTCTATCTTGGTAGATTTTAATTGTCCCAGACAATCAGAGATGGCTCAGGAGACTTGTATAATCCTTGTCTAGGGACCCAAATAAGGGGTCTCCATTGTCTCTATGAGTGGTCCCCAGAATCTTTTTTTAAAAAATATATTTTATTGATTTTTTACAGAGAGGAAGGGAGAGAGATAGAGAGTTAGAAACATCGTCATTGATCAGCTGCCTCCTGCACACCTCCTACTGGGGATGTGCCCGCAACCAGGGTACATGCCCTTGATGGGAATCGAACCTGGGACCTTTCAGTCCGCAGGCCGACGCTCTATCCACTGAGCCAAACCGGCTAGGGCAGGTCCGCAGAATCTTAGAACACAGGGAACAAGGCAAGGCAAAGAAACAGGTTAATGCCCTTGGTACTCCAGCCCCATGCCTCAGTGGGGCATGCCAGTGAGCCACACTGGGCCTTTTGGAGAACTCTCTACCTCATTAAAGACAACCTAAAACCAAAGCCAGCCATAAGGCCCACTCTGCCAACTTCCATGCCCAAAACTCTACCCAATTTTTGGCTTTTAATTCAAGGAAAAAACCATACTTGCCAGCAAGAAGTAGGTGAAAGTGTTTTTGTACACTGTGGATTTATTTATTCCTGTGCCGCTCAGGCTCTATTTAGTCAGCATCCTCAGACCTGGTGGTCCATAGCACAGTCTTCCTCCTGAGGTGTATGGGGGGAGGGGAGGGCAGGAAGAGGAGCTGTGACATTTCCTCAACTCCCAGGCCCTTGCTGGAGGCCAGTCACCACTACTAATGTGACTTTGTTGTGAAGCTGTTGTAAATTATTTACTTTCCTACAAGAATGGGTGGGCAGTCTAAAAATAAGGGTCTGCCATCGGGATGTGTCTGTCCCTTGTGCCCCAGCAGATAAGGGTAGTCAGGAATGGCTGGTCTGGTGGTCTCCACTGAGGAAGTCCACACCAGCTTCCACATGACAGCCTATCACATGATTTGCTCCTTCTCCTGGTCCAAAGTTTCCCAGCTCCCTCGAGACTTCTTTATGGATATGCACCATCTGGCTGCCATTCTCAGGGCGCACTCCAATTTCTCAATGTCCTTCTTCCCCTGTAAAGCCCAGGGTTGAGTGTTGTGCTGCAGACAGGATTGGCCAGTTCTGAGCATGCAGAGGCCAGGTGATCATCTAAACCAGAGACACTCTGCCTCACTTAATGCAGCCAAGACTGTGCTCACTTTATGGATCATATATCAACCACATAACATAGTTGGGCCCGGCTGAGCTAGCGGCCAATTTACGGAATAACAAACAAATAGGTAATTTTCCCATGGACTGCTGCCAAACCAGGTCTACCCCATCCGGTACTTGTGCAATTAATTTTTAGCCTAAATGCAGAACTGTGTATTTCTCTTTTCTCACTCCATCATGTTGGTTTCAGCCCTGTGTTCCTTCCTGTTGAGGTCATTTCTTATTTCCATTCTGTCATCTGTGGTGGTAAATATGCTTCCCAGCTTTGTGTCTGCCGCAGACTTGATTGGAACACCTTGTAGGTTGTCTTCTGAGTCACAGGTAACAATGCCAATAAGGTCAGCACCAAGGGCAGAGCTCTGTGGCATGCCACTAGAGACCTTTGGGTTGACACAGAAAAACTAATCAACATTCTTTGACTGTGGTTGTTCATCCAGCTATGACTCCACTTCCTGTCCTCTGACCCAATTCTCATTTCCCCATCTCATCTTCAAGGGCACCAGGTAAAGCATTTGTCAAACGCCACGCGGAAATCAAGATGCATTGGGTCCATATCATTGCCTTGATTTGCTGCCTGAATGAGTAGAATTGCTGCTGACATGTGATGGGCAAGACATTTATCTGTCTGGGGGGTGAAAAATAAGTGTGTTAATGATGGAAAAGATAGGGATTCACTGTGGAAAATGCAGGGAAGCCCATTTAAATGGAAAGGTTAGTATGTAGACTTCTACTAGCATGTATAGTCTTGCTCCCTCAAATGTTCATATTATTTTGTTATAACATTCTCTCATGTATGTAATTATTGCATGCACTTTATCTCC